>NC_137553.1:8157337-8757337 GCF_963082525.1 Nesoenas mayeri | reverse complement strand
CTCCAAGAGTGATAACCTACTAAGAGGGAGGCCTCTTAGTAATGGATTGCAAAGCATGAGGCCAAAAAATGAGTAATGCCAGGATGGCAATTGGGCCTGCCTGTCCAGCAAGTGGAATCTTATCAATTAATAAATAATAATAGCCCATATATTTTGATTCCTGTTGGGCCTCGATGACAACTGGTAAAATTCCTAATACATACAGGAGAACAAATTTTAGTATTAACATAACAGGATGCCAAGATGCTGGGTGTACAATCTGGATGGCTAAGAGTTAAAATTACCAGAGTGAACAGAGCAAGTGTTATATGCCAAACTGTGAAAGTTAATTTATGGTTCCTGGACAAGAAGCACATGTTGTCTACTTGGTTTGCAGTTAAAGGTCACAATGAAAATATTTTGGGTTTCGATGTTTTGAACAGATGAACCTGGCACCTGCCATATGGCAGTATGTGGTCCTTTGGTTCAAATGTCAACCTTAATTCTGATAGAAGTTGGGAGGCTACAGTGCATGTACTCCACACAGCCCCCGCACTCCATGACTCAAAGATTACTAATGTAATGCAATACCTGATTTCTTCTGAGTGAAACTGAATTTCTGAGGTAATAGCAGACTTGGAAAAACAGCACATTATTTCCAGAACCCACTCCCCATACAATTCACAAGTCTGAAAACTGGAGGGGAGATGGTGTCTGACAACTGATTATCAGTGCTTAAATGCCAACACAGCTCTGCTAATGGCTGTAGTACCCAATATTGCAAGTTCAACAACTACACTACAAGCAGCTGTACACCCATGGATGGCAGCGCCAGATGTAAAAGATATGTTCTTTATAATCCTCTTGCAGGAAGAAGATAAATTTACTTTCAGTTGGAAGGGGATACAATATACCTTTTACAGACTCCCACAGGGGTATAAACATTCACCCACAATTGTTCATGCTGCACTTACCGAACCTTTACAGACAGTCTCAGTCCCTCAAGATGTGAAACTGTACCAATATATAGATGATATTCTAATCAGAGGAACTTCCCCTGAAAAGGTGGAGGAAGCAGCAGCAGCAGCAGTTTAGCAAGCACTACATAAAGCAGAAGTTGAGATTCCACCTGAGAAATGTCAGGGACCAAGTAGAGAAGTTTTTATGTACTTGGTGGATAGTGGGCAGTGCAGTGATTCTTACTGACATTTTAAGAAAAATCAAACAGCTGCAAATGCCCCAATCCAGGAAAGAGTTACAACAGTTGATGAGAACTTTAGGATATTGGAGAAAGCATGTACCTGGATTTTCTGTCATTGCTCATCCATTATATTTGCTTTTACGGAAGGCAAACTCTGGGAGTGGAAATTAGAACTTAAGGAGATGATAAAAACTCTGACTGAAGAATTAAAAACATATCAGTCACTGGGACCAGTAAACCCTCATGGCCCTATTGTTATGGAAGTTTCTTCGCCCTAGGTATTCTGAAGCAGAGTCTCAGGCATGAATTCCAGAAATTCCCCTTAAATAAATAATTTAAGGTACAGTGTAGAGAGCAGCTTGAGCTGGTTGCCTCTGGAAGAGGGACCCTGAGCAAAGAAAACCCTTGACAATTATACCCCTACAGTCTAAGATTCCCACCCCTCACACATCAGTTTGGGCCATTTCTTGTCTTCAGATGTGCTGTTCTGTTCCTTTACTTATCTCTAGGGATGCAGCTTCTGCTGCTGCTGCAAGCTCCCTTATCTTCTGGCCTGAACTGACTCTGGGACCTTTCTTTACTTAACTAAGCAGAAAGTTCACAAATTCACAGCTTGTGGCCTAAGAAAACTTAGTTATGCCAAGCGAGTTATGCTAGTCAAGTTCTATAAGCATACCAAATAGTTCAATAAGCTAAGGCATGAGCATAGGCTAAGACAGTCTATATTTCCTAACACTATTATAGCCAAATGGGGCTTTGCTGAACATGGTACTTACTGTAACCTGTTCCAAACTGGCCCTGATAGACCAAAGAGATCTTTATTATTCATCTTGACTGCATTTAAAGAGATGGATCAGAGATACTTTGAATGGGAAAAGGGACTTTTGTCTTTAGTCTGCACAGTTAAACAAATTGAGAAAATACACCAGGGACAGCCTATGCAAACCAGAGGACCATTTAATTTGCTAGAAGCAATCCTAACGGGGACTTCCCCAGAAGGAATTGCACAAAAACCTATAGTTACAAAATGGTATGCCTACTTGACAGGAATTGCAGAGGAAATGAAATTAACCGAAGGGCATAATAAAAGATCACAAGTAGAAAAGGCAGGGCCCTCTTCAGATGCTGGCCATGGATGAAGACAGTGAGACCCTCATGATCTCCCAGTTTTATATGGTATATGACATGGATGGCATAGAATACCTAGTCGGTCAATTTTAGTCACCTGTTCTGTCCACCACTCCCTGCAAGTATGCCCCTGTCACTCCTGGGATGTACAAAATTTATCAGCGACCTTGGCTGCCATAGTAATAAGGATAAACCTGGGCCTTTTCTGCATACCATTCCTACCATTAGCTCAGTAAAACTGTAAATATAGGTCATTATCAGCTCCAGAGTGAACACTGTTTGAAAAACATGCAGCCAGCTTCAGAAACATGCAGTTACTTAGAAGAACTTAGCTGAAAGGAAAATTCACTAAAAGAGCATTGGTGGATGAATTTACTAAAATTAGGAAAATAAAAGTTAACTTCTTAAATCCTGGGTGATATTGGTTGGGGGAATGGCTGCATCAAAAAATAGGTCACACATAAAGAAACACTTCGTTGCACAGAGCAAGGATTGGACCCTAAACAGGAAAAACTGTAAAGTTATTCTTACAAAATGTCCTCAATGGAGATTAAAATTACAAACAAATCACCCTGCTAAAGTGCCACCCCTACATATCAACCAAGGACAAACTTTGTGGTCTACATGGAAAATTTATTATATTAGGCCACTCAAACCCTTTGTGGGTTATTGATATATCTTCACAGGAGTGGAGAGTCTCCAGCTTGCTTATAGTGACTAAGTGCCAGAAGGTCAATGGGCAAAATACCGTACAACAGCTATCATTTTGGTTCTCAAGTCTACCTACTCCTGATGTCATTCAAAGTGATAATGTCTTGCACTTCCCATGTAAGGAAGTACAAGAATGGGCAAAACAAGAAGAAATTCAATGGGTATTTCACTCCCCATATTATCTTTGATCAAATGGGATGGCAGAAAGAGCTAATGGCTTATTGAAAAGGGGTCTTAAGTCATACGAGACCCGGTGGGATACTCAACTTTCCAAAGTACTGCACCAATTGAATAATAGGTATGGGCCCACTGGGAGCTCTGTGAGCTGCACATTCTTTGCAAAAGCTGAGCTGGATGTTTTAACTTCTGATGAAAGAAAATATCGGATAGCATTACATCTGGGACAAACTGTCATGGTAAATTTACCACAAATTGGAACTGTACCTATGAGACTAACTAAACCTCATGGCCCACTTGCCTGAGAAGCTAGCAGTGGTGCAAAACACAGAATAAGCACACAGTGGAATTTTCCTTCTTTTTAACGGGGTAATGTGTCCAAAAACCCCCACTGAGACCAGTCTATTTTACCTTTTCATTTTGCAGCCTCCTCGAAGATGAAGGTAAGATACATCATTCTACTGCTGTTGAAAATTTCGATAATATTTGCTTTCTCACAAATGCCCACCTGTGTTGACTTAACCATCGATGTGGGACAGGTGAAGAGTAAAGTCAGGACCCTGAATTTTAAGAAAGCCAACTTCCAGCTCTTCAAGGAGTTAGTCAATAGGACCCCCTGGGAAATTGCCCTCAGGGACAAGGGAGCAGAACAGAGCTGGCAGATCTTTAAGGATGCTTTCCATGGAACACAAGAGTTCATGATCCCCAGGTGTAAGAAATCAGGTAAGGAAGGCAAGAGGCCAGCATGGAGAACTTTAGACCTCCTGGTCAGACTAAAGGGCAAGAAGGAAATGCACAAGCAGTGGAAGTAGGGACAGGTATCCTGGGAAGAGTATAGGGACACTGTCCAGTTGTGCAGAGATGGGGTCAGGAAGGTCAAGGTGCAGCTGAACTTGGCAACAGATGCAAAGAATAACAAGAAGGGCTTCTATGGGTATGTCAGCCAGAAAAGGAAGGATAAAGAAAGCGTACCCCCACTGATGAGCAAGACTGGCAAACTGGTGACAATGGACGAGGAGAAGGCTGAGGTACTCAGCAACTTCTTTGCCTCAGTCTTCACTGGCAAGCTCTCTTCCCCCACCTCTTGAGTGGATGGACCTCAAGGCAAGGACTGGGGGAGCAAAGTCCCTCAACTGTAAGAGAAGATCAGGTTTGTGGCCACTTGAGGAACCTGAACATACATAAATCTTTGGGACCTGATAAGATGCATCCCACAGTCCTGAGGGAACTGGCTGATGTAGTTGTCAAGCCATTTGCCATGGTATTTGAGAAGTCATGGCAGTCAGGTGAAGTCTCTGGTGACTGGAAAAAGGGAAACATTGCATCCATTTTTAAAAAGGGTAGAAAGGGGGACCCCAGGAACTACTGACCTTTCAGCCTCACCTCTGCCTGGGAAGGACATGGAACAGATCCTCCTAGAAGCTATGCTAAAGCACATGGAAGACAGGGTGGTGATTCAAGACAGCCAGCATGGCTTCACCAAGGGCAAGTCCTGCCTGACCAACGTAGTGGCCTTCTACAATGGAGTAGCTACATCAGTGGACAAAGGAAGGGTTATGGATGGCATCTATCTGGACTTCTGTAAAGCCTTTGACATGGTCCCTCACAATGTCCTTCTCTCTAAATTGGGGAGATATGGATTTGATGGGTGGACTTTTCGGTGGATGAGGAACTGGCTGGATGGTCACATCCAGAGGGTGGTGGTCAATAGCTTGGTGTCTGGATGAACATCAGTGACAAGTGGTGTCCCTCAGGGGTCTGTATGAGACCAGTACTATTTAATATCTTCATCAATGACATAGAGATTGGGATTGAGTGCACCCTCAGTATGTTTGCAGATGGCACCAAGCTGAGTGGTGCAGTTGACATGCCTGGGGGATGGGATGTCATCCAGAGGGACCTGGACAAGCTCGAGAAGTGGGCCCATGTGAACCTCATGAGATTCAACAAGGCCAAGTGCAAGGTCCTGCACCCCATATTACCCTTAATCAAATGGGATGATAGAGCTAATGGCTTATTGAAAAACAACCTTAAGCCATATGAGGGTCAGTGGGATACTCGACTTCCCAAAGTACTTCACCAATTGAATAATTGGTACGGGCCCACTGCAAGCCCTGTGAGCCAAGCATTCTTCGTAAAAACTGAGTCTAACAGTCCGCTTTATAATGAAAGAGAATACATAGCCTTACAGCCAGGACAGCCTGTCATGGGAAATTTATCACAAAGTGGAACCGTAGCTGACTTTAACTGAACCTCGTGGCCCACTCGCCTGGGAAGCTACAGAGAGCAGTGGTGCAAAATTCAGAAGTAGTGCACAATGGATTTTTCCTTCTTTCTAACAGGGTAACCTGTCCATCAGACCCTACCGAGACCAGTCTGTTTTACCTTTTGTTTTGCAGCTTCCTCTAAGATGAAAGTAAAATACATCTTCCTGTCACTGCTGAAGGTACACCATGTCCTGGAGGGAGTGAAGGGCGGTGAAAAACATTATCGATGGGATACTTTATTTGAATGGTTACTGACAGCAACAGGAACTTTGAATATAATACTTCATCTGGTTGTGATTTTATTAGCCCTGATGTTATTATGCTTATTACTTATAATTATTCTGTATGTAAAGGCTTGGTACGTGATGAAGCAAATGCTCCTTGTTCATCATGTGAAATCACCCAATAATGTGCAAAAATAATATATAAGTAATAGTAATATTTTACAGTAAAAGCTGTTTACTTACTGTGAATCTGCAAGTGTGCCAACATGCTATGTCAAATGTTTATAGCATAAAGGCAAGAGGTGATGGTACCATCACTCTATGAAGTGAAGTAAGTTGACTGTAGTCACGTGGTGAAGTGTGACAATACACTTGACCCATAGCTGTACTTGGGTTCAAGATGACTAACAAGCAACAGGCGTCACGCCCTGTAGTGAACCTGCAAGCTGGAAAGCTCCTGGCTCAGATACGAGGGAGTGAAGGTGCCTTGGAAAAATATTTCAAAAGGTGATTTTGAAACCCAAAAATGCAAGGTAACAGAAGTACAGAACAAGATACCAGAGTTAAATTATCTATCTTGTTTATACCACTGACTATCAGCCAACTACTTCACTCTATAAATATTACAACCAGGATGGGCTCAATCTGAGTTCTCCCTGAATTGCAAAAGGCCAAACTAAAGAAACTCCCGAACAGAACTCTCATGAACAGCTCTCCGTCCCAGCTCTGACATGATTTGAACCTAGCTGGAAGATCCCGTCTCTCCTTTAAATATGAAGCATGACACTAATGGCATGAAATAGTCTTATTGATCAATCTGGATGTCAGTCAAGGTCTTCCCCACCTATTACCCCCTTTCTAACTGCCTCACACCTGTGGGCAGAAAGTTCAGAGGCCTTAGCTTCCAAACAACAGTAATTAAAATCATTAACTCTGTCCTGGGGTGTTATGTTCTTGTTTTCAAACTAAATCCAAACAATGACTATGCTAGCTATGAAAAAGAAAGGTTTATAACTGCATGAAGAAAATTAACTCACTTTCAGTCAAACCAGCACAGTTTTTTCCATGCAGTAATTAATAAGGTGAATCATGCCATCAAACTTATTGAACCTTGTCAAACCACCATTAAACTTTGTTAAATTCCATCAAATTCATTGAACTCTGTCAAATTATTATTTTACCTCAATAAAACATATTGCTCATCTGCAACAAAAAAAAAAATGTAGGAACAACAGACGTGTCACCATTTGAAGCTTCTGCATTTTTCCCAATATCTGTTTTTAATATTAGTGCAACTCCCAGTAGCTCTTAGGGGCAGTAATATTGATGCTAGTTGTATGTCCTTGTTGTGATTTTAGACTTAATTCTAGTCTGACTAACTTTTGAAGAGATTTATGTCATAGAATCACAGAATGTCCTGAGTTGGAAGGGACCCACAAGGATCATTGAGTCCAACTCCTGTCTCTGCATAGGACAACCCCACAGTTCACACCACATTGTCTAGTCTCTTCTTGAATGCTGCCAGGCTTGGCAGTTCATAGATTTTTAGTTATAAGAAATGTGGTATGTATGTGAGTATTCATATGCTGTATGGGAATTGCGGAAGATTGGGCAAGGAGGAGAAAGGTAAACATGCTCAAGTGACCTGCAGCTGGGGTATAAAGAAAGCACATACATCACACTAATTGTTTTACTGACCTTGTGTGCTTGACAAGTAGAACCTCTGTGTGAGATAACATAGGTCTGAGAGAAACCCTACAATACCTTATCATGTCTGAGATTCCTGCTTTGTTTTGAGAAAGAGCAGAGCACAGCAAGAGGCTGCATCTGCTCTAAGCCTTTAAATATAGGCGAGGGTAGCCAGCCTAATGATCTTCCAGCAGGGCTAAACTTATCAGCGCCTGCATCCCCGCTTACACCGCTTCTGCCTGGGAGCTTAGGTGTGGCTACGGAAATCCCCCAGTAGAGAGGTAACTAAAATAAAACTTGTTCTTTGCAATTGCATTCGTGGCCTCTGGCTCTTCTTGCGACGTGCCTGTGCACACATATGCTCTAAATGCATTTATTGTAAAGCATCCTTTTCAAGTTATCTTGAGTCACAGAATAATTTAGGCTGAAGAAGACATCTGAAGGTCATGTGTTTTGATCCCCTGCTTAGAGCAGGGCCAACTTAGATCAGGTTGCTCAGGTAGCAGTAGGCTGTGCTATGAACTAAAAAGTGAATTTCTGAACAGTCTGAAATTTCAGGGCTTAAGGCAAACAGAAGTAACACTGTTAGAGATTACTTCCCTTTTTCTGTATTCTGAGCAGCACTGAATATCAGATATGTGGAATGTTAATCCTCCTTCCTTATAAGTATAGACTCTTACTGGCATAATAATTGTATGCCTCATACCCTCTACTGCTGCTTTCTGTCCAGCAGTTAGCCTAGTTAACCTTCATTGTTTTTTCATAGTTGGTCTGTTTTTCACGTTCATATTCTATCTTGGTATTTGGGGGAGGGGTTCCTATTTGTATATTCATTTGCATAATAATTTTTTCATATCTTTTTTTCTGAGGTTGTAACTTTTCTCCCAACACGCCTTTTGTTTTACTATTTTTCAGATTATTTATTTTGATGTGAGGAAAATTCTACTGAGCATTAATAACTGCATTGGAACTATCCTATCTTTCCTTGCCAATAACTCTTAATGGAAAAGGCAAATAGTAATGTTATTTTTTTTTGTTTGTTTTTAATCAAGATTTTTTATCTATTTACTTTCATCTAGATCTTCTACCTTTCTGTATATGATTTGTGTTTTAATATGTTATACTGTTTTCCAGGATAGCAATTACATTCAGAGTAGATTGATGGTATCCTCATGTGTTAGTAGAAATCATGTATTATCTTCAATGTGTTTTCTATCTAATTATGTAAGAACACTTGGTTTACAAATAACTATTTCAAATATCTATAGACTTAGCAAAACAAATAAACCAGATCTAAGAAAAAAGTGTCATTTTCTTTGGAGATGTTAAGAGCAAGTGTGGTTCAAAGTTTGAGGCTCTTCTGAAAATCTGTGAAGGTTGTCCTGGTTTTGTTAAAAACAAGTTTCTCTTTTAGTGAATTTTCCTCTCAGCTAAAGTCTTCTTACTAACTGCACTTTCCTGAACGCTAGATACATGTTTTGGTAGACATAGCAATGGAATGCAAGGCCATTAATAAGGATGGATGCACGTCCCGCAGGAGCAGTGAACTGAAACAAGTGACCAAAAACTGACCAACTAAGTATTCCATCCCATTCACGTGATACTTCATATAAAAGTGGGAGATCATGAGGATCTCGTCCCTTTTCCTTATGGCCAACATTAGGAGAGGACCTTGCAAGTCGTCCCTGCGAACTGAGGCCTAGTGACAGACTGAATCCAGTTCCGGTTGGCTGCAGAGTCCAGTCCAGGACTTCCAGGTGCCAGCCCTACATCTGCCGGAGCAGTTGCCAGGATTTTCCAGATTGGTTTTGTATATTTTGTATTATTTTATCTATTTTAATTGGTAGCATTAGTAAAACATTTTTAATTTTTCCAACTCTCTTCTCTCTGTCCTTCTTTCCCTCCCAATTGTCTGTGGAAAGGGGGGAGAGGGAAGGGCTAAAAGGGGAAATGGGGGGAAGATGGGGTTAACAATACATCTGCCACGGTTTATTGTCACCCTGCAATCAAACCTTGACAAAGGTACAGAGCAAAATTTTTTCAGAAAGGAAAAACATATTGTAAATCTTTCAGGTCCTGGGCGAAACTTATTGATTTATATGAAAGCATTCAGAATCTTTGAAGTTACAGACTGGAGATAGAAAGGTATTTTGAATTGTGCAGTATAATTCAGTGGGAATTCACAAGGAAAAAAGTCTAGAGCAGAATCTTGCAATTTCTTTTATGATCCATTCTGGAATCTTCCCATTTTTGTGACTGGATGCATTTTTCATGCTTTGAGTTGACAGCTGCTGTTAAACACAATATGTCTACATTTATAATGTTGGAATATTTTTCCTGTGTTGTATTTTGACATTCCTTCTCTCTGTTGATGTGATATGTGAAATATGACTTCTATAATCTTTGAATATTGAGAATGGTGGAATTTTGAGATGGTTGATTTGATGAACTGATCTGCAATGCTTATTGTAACTTCATGGAATTTTCAGGTTTTGAAAGAAGTACTTAATTTTTTATTTTTTTTTTTTGCATCACTTTGGACAGGCCTTTAGAAATAAATATGTAATTCATATACAAATACAATAAAACTTTATGTACAGGAACTGCTGCCCTGATTCAAAAAATCATTGAGAAAATGTTCTGTTTTCACACTGGCTTGCTTTGTACTTTAGTTGTTTCTCCAACTCTGCTTTATATTCTCCATGGAGACTCTTCCTTTAATGCAAAAACTGAAACTAGGAAGATCTCCTAATTAATTCTGTGCAGTGAAGACATTATTTTCTCCTGTTGATAACCTTTAGGAAGAGAGGAGTTGGACAGCTGAGTGGCTCAAGCAAATAATTTCTAAATACGAGTTTTTCTTGGATGTTATGTGTCAATACTAAATCAGTAAGATTTGTAGTATGTTAATTAATAGCTTTTTTCTAGGAAGTTTGTTGCTACTTTTATATTTTTACCGTTTTGAAGAGTGCCTTTTTCTATTGTTAGCTACTTGCTAGTATTTGCTCTTGTTACTGTTTTCCTCTAATGAACATGCTGCACAGCTGACTTGAAAGCAGTCATGCCAAATCTGGTATGACATTATAACTGTTATATTCTGTTCCTTTTATTCTCCTTATTCAGTCTGTCTCTGTCCATCTCTGGTCTTCTCCCTGACCTCCATAAGGAGTTCTGGTTCCTTAGCCCAATTAATGCTCATTCATAGTTAGTTCTTCTTTGTTTCCTTTTCTAATTTAATTTTTCTCAAATCTTGCATATATTGGCCATCAGCAGGATTGTTGCTTGGTAATTCAGAGAGTGTACTCTCCATGCAAACAGGCATGCTTATGTGTCATTCCAATTTTGAGTTGGTTTGCTTTTTAATTCATTTAGACTGGAAAATGTGAATAGTTCCCCTTCATTGTTATTAGATTTAAATATATTTCTTCCTCTCCAAAATAGTAATTATATTTCTTCCTCTCCAAAATAGTAATTATAATTAAGCTGTAATTGCTTAAATAGTGGTAATTTTTCTTGTCTTAAAAGAGTTACCCAGTTTATTTGGAAATACAGAAAAATATCGTTTCATAGTTGCTTCAACTCATTTGTTGCATATCACACAAAAATAAAGCTGTGATATTTTTTTTTGTTTCTTACTCTAGTAAAATGTCTTATCTGTTAAAGTTTCTGTTTGTTTTTTACATTTAGGGATTATTTAAGTAACAGAGAAGCTGAAAAATTGAAAAATTGTTAAGTTCTGTCAATTTTTTTGGCAGTTCCTTCCATGGTTATGTTTTTACTGATGTTGGATGTGACTTAGCATTTACTCTGGTTTAAACTACTTTAACTCTGTTTGGATGCTGGGATGCTTATTTAGAAGTTTTTTTGCCAAACAAGTATGGAAAGTTTATCTGGATTTTTCCATCTGTTTGTGTGTACAATTCTTTTCAGTATCTGACAGGTGATTCAATATTCATTGCATCCCATGAGCTCATTAAATGTAGGCTATAACTTCTGCTGAAAGAGAGCAAAGAGACTACAATATTCAAAGCTTTCTTGGTGACATACTCCTGTACCACCATATGTATGAAGTGCATCTTAACAGAACTTTTCATCTATTTTTTATCTATCTATTCTCTTTACATATTCTGCTTTAGGTAATTTTTCACCATATTATAATAAGCATCCTAAATTCATTCTTGTATACATAAGGCTGTTTTAATTCATAAAAAATATGGCAAAATCTTGCTTTAAGATCAGTTATTTTTATAAAGAGGCTTAATTTAACACGTTTTACAATGTGTTTTCTATCACTAATAAGATTACTTGAAATTCTGTGCTCTGCAGATAAATTCCATTGCAGCAGTATTTGTATGATGATTTTCAAGTATGTTATAGCTTTCCAAGGAAGCGTTTTTGGGCAAACTTATATCACAAAGGTAAGCATTATGACATATAGTTACAAGGTGTACAGCATTAAGCCTGATCTGTACTTTTAGCAGTAACATATTCCATTGCTTATTTGTATTGTAGGTGTGATAAGAAAATGTGGGACAGGATTTGGCTGGCTTCAGCAAAACTCCCAACACTTATCAGTTGATAAAAGGAGCTTGTTGGTCACAGACCCTGGTGACAAAAAACAGAAACAGTACTTAAAGACAGGATGTGCTAAACCTTTTGTGTAGATAAGAATTACGAGTTACTAAGGTTGTCAAGAAGGAATTGCTGCTGCTGCTACACTAAGGAGAGTGCATTAATCAAGATAGCAACTGCCTAAACAAACATTAGCCAATCAGTAGGTATCTAGCAAGAATAACAAACCAATCAGTGTGTGACGCGCTGTTTAGGATAGGTATAAAATATGTTAGAAATTACAATAAAGTTGACATTTTGCTTGCATCAAGCTGTGTCCCATCTCTCCATCGCGGCAAGAAAAGACATCATTATTAAGAACAGACATAAAATATTTATACTATATTTAAATGCCAATAACATTCAATATTGTGCAAGAGAGTTATGCAGTCCAGAAGAAACAGAAGAGATTGAATTTGACAAGTCAGGTTTTTAGTGTTGTTTTAAGACCTTAGTCACTGTTTGATTGCAGGGCTACAATAAACTGAGGCAGATGCTTTGTTAGTCCCCTCCCCTTTTTCTCCCCTCATCCTCCCCCCTCCTCAGTAAGGAAAGGCAATAGGAGGGCAAAGAGAGGCAAAGAGAGAGAGGGCTTGCAAGTTGGAAAAAAATTAAAATGTTTTACTAATGCTACTAATAAAATAGAGAAAATAATACAAAATATACAAAACCAATCTTGACATTCCCGGCACAGCTCAGCACCAGCTCCACACTGCAGTCCTAAAACAGAAGGGTCGTCTGAGAGACAAGGCAAAGCAAAGCAAAGAGCTGTTCAGTATTCTCAGTGTCCACAGCTGCTATGCCAAATGCCCACTGATATCCTTTTGGGTCCTTAAAATATCCTCTCCTGAGGTAGTCTATGCCAAGGATGCACGGAGCATCTGGGCCAGTCACAATGTTTTTGCCAGTTTTTCCCAGTTAGGCTCATTTCAGGCACTACTACAGTCAGTTCCTGTGATCCCCCAGTCACTCCAAAAATACTCATGGATTGTGTTCATTTATAGTTGGAAGGAATTATCGTGCACTGAGCACCAGTGTCCACCAAAGCTTTATACTCCTGGGGGTGTGTTGTACCGGGCCATCATATCTGCATAGTCCAATAAACTCTGTTGTCCTTTTCCTCTGCCTGGCTGGAGGCAGGGTCCCTCTAATTTGTGTTTTGCACAATCTCTGGGTATGAATTAGAGGTTCCTTCAAGAGGATCAGAATCTCTTCTACCCCTTCTGGAAACTGGAGCAGCCATTTTCCTAGGAGTTTTTCCTTTTAACTCACGTATCCGTTCCTGAAGTTCTGAGGCAGGTCTTCCATCCCACCTCCTCATGTTTTCTCCCTGGTCACGTAGGAAGAACCACAGTGTGCCACTTTTTGCGGACCACCTCTGTCCTCTGTCTTGAGACTGGAAATGCCTTCTAATAGCTGAAACATAGTTTTGTACAAATGGAACCTGTCTTCTCTGAGTGCTTTGATTTCTTGCAACAGCTTTTCAAACTGGTTGGCAGATTTTTCACAGTTTCTCCACAGTTGAGACACAAGCCCATAGAGAGCCAGCAAGGCTGTCCTCGAAGTCCCAAAGCTGCTTAATCACGTCAGAAATGCTTTGTCTACCTCCAGCTGTCCAGATCATTGCTGCCAATGTATTAGCATGTGCAGGTGGTGCGCTTTGTACAAACCTGCACCACATAGGTCTTGTACAACTGATTCTATCTGGTTCTGCCCCTCTTGGCTGTTAGGCCCAAAATATGGGCTCACCATCTCTCGATTTATTTCCAGAGTCTAAATGACTGTCACTGGCATTGGCATAATTACAGTGGCTGTTGTGGTTGCAGCAGCAGCAGTGTCCAGTTGGCTGGGAGGGTAGTAGCTGCCTTGTTAGTCTGTGAGGCCTGAGAAATAAGTGTCTGCAGTCGAGAAGGCAGTGACCATGGCAGCTTGGCTTTGTGTGGGAGCTGGAGCTGAAGCTTGAGAAGCTGCAGTGTCTGTGTTCGGGAGATTGGGGAGGGCAGCAGCAGCTACGGGGGCTGTAGCCGTAGCCTTCACTGCCTTGCTCCTTTTGGAGTGGACAGCCATGCCTTTTGCCGACACTTCAGCAGACGCAATGCAAGTCTCAGGACTCAAAAAGGACACAATCCTCCTGTTAGTAACAGAACCAGTTTTATAAAATGTTCCTGAAAGGATGAATCAGTTTTGTAAACTGTCCCTGAAAGGATGTTCAAGCATATCGTGTTCGAATACACTCTTATCTTAACAACCTAGCTTTTATATGCATAGAGTGAGGAGAAGTACATGCAGTATTTCTGGACGTTGAGCAAGTCAGCAGTTATCTAGCTATAGAAATAGTATGCCTGTGTAATACCCAAAGGTGAAAAGGACAGAAGTGATGAAGACTACTTACTTCATCCTGAAGACCCCCCGAAGGACCACCAGAGGACACTGTACATGATCAAAATAGTTCCAAGATGTTGCAATCGATGTTGCAATCAATGTTGAGTAACCGTTACGTATCTTAATGAATATATGAATATGTATGTGAATGGACTGTATAAATACTGTGTAACTTAAACTGACCAGCGAAGCCAGCTTTGGGTGCGAACCCCTGGTTTCCCAGCGCTGAAATAAAGCACCGCATATAACTATGCCCGTGGTTATGTGTCCTGATTGCTAACACTCCTATTTAACCTCATCTCTCTTATCACTAGCACATTCAGCAAGCCTGATAATAACAACAAAGTTCTATCAAAGCTCCAAGGATATTCAGAGCTCTCAAAACATCTGTAATCTGCCTTAATGAAAAAACGATGGTATCGTTAATCAGCTTTCCTATAGATTCGCTCATCCAATTAGCAAACATGTAGCTGTATTTCTCTTTAATCTCTACCAGAGGTTTCTCTAAGTACAACAGTAACGAGTATAAATTCATTATTGGCTGCAGTATAATGAAATAAACCAGTGCCAAACCACACAGTAAAATCATCACCATCGTCCAGTTTCCAGATGTAATACAATGCACGAACCTATTAGTGAAATATGCCCAGCACAAATAAGGTGCAGCAAAATACACTGTAGAGAGTAGCTGATACGACTTATGCCTCAACATCTTTAAATCAATGTAATTCAATCTGCTTTAATACTACTAGATTATATCTGAAGTACACAGACCCGTGAGTATCACAACCCTATGAGTTGGCACCATGCCAAGAAAATTGAAAGTACGTCACAGCTATAAGAACAACAAAAATCTCCAAATTTTACCCCTTTTTAGTGCCAAATTTTAACACTTTCAAGCCCCATATTGGGCACCAATCTGTCACCGTTTGATTGCAGGGCGACAATAAACTGTAGCAGATGCTTTGTTAACCCCCTCCCCTTTCCTCTCTCTCAGCCCCCCCCCCCCCCCCCCCCCAGTAAGGAAAGGCAATAGGAGGGCAAAGAGAGGCAAAAAGAGAGAGAATTTGCAAGTTGGAAAAAAATGTAAAATGTTTTACTAATGCTACTAATACAAGAGAGAAAATAATACAAAATACACAAAACCAATCTTGAAATTCCTGGCACAGCTCAGCACCATCTCCACACTGCTCCAGAAGCTGCAGGGAAGGCACCTGGAAGTTTGGACTCTGCAGCAGACTGGAACTGGGTTCAAGGATTTTGTTTTGGAGCTTGTTGTCTGTCTAAATTGACTTTTGGAGTGCCACCGTGACAGAGAGACATGGATTTGATGGATGGACCTCTTGGTGGATAAGGAATTGGCTGGATGTTTGCACTCAAAGAGCTGCAGTCAACAGCTCAATGTTCAGGTGGAGACTAGTGACAAATGAAGTCCCTCAGGGGTCCGTATTGGGTCCGTCTTTGTTGGGGACATGGACAGTAGGTCTGAATGTACCCCCAGCAACTTTGTGGATGAAACCAAGCTGAGTGGTGTGGTTGATCATTGATAAAGATATTAAACAAAACTGGCTCCAATAATGAGCCCTGGAGAACACCACTTATGACTGGCTGTGAACTGGATTTGCTGACAAAACAAAACTGGGAGGAGTGGTTGGTACAGCAGAAGGCTGTGCTGCCATTTAGCGAGATCTAGACAGGCTGGATGACTGGGCAGAGAAGAACCTAATGAAATTCAACAAAGGCAAGTGTAGGGTCCTGTACCTGGGGAGGAATAACCCCAGGCACCAGTACAGGTTAGGGGTGGACCTGCTGGAAAGCAGCATTGCAGAGAAGGACTTGGGAGTTCTGGTTGACAACAGGCTGACTATGAGTCAGCAATGTGCTTTTCTGGCCAAGAAGGCAAATGTTATCCTGGGGTGTATTAGGAAGAGTGTGACCAGCAGGTCAAGGGAGGTTATCCTCCCACTCTGTCCTGGTGAGACCGCACCTGGAGTACTGCGTTCAGTTCTGAGCTCCCCAGTTTAAGAAGGACAAGTAATTACTGAAGGGAGTCCAGCGGAGGGCTACAAAGATGATTAGGGGCCTGGAGCATCTTTCTTAGGAGGAAAGACTGAGAGAGCTGGGCCTGCTCAGCCTGGAGAAAAAAAGGCTGAAAGGGGATCTTATTTATGCTTATAAATATCTCAATGGTGTATGTCAAGAGGATGGGACCAGACTCTTTCCAGTGGTGCCCAACGATAGGATGAGGGGCAATGAGCACAAACTGAAACACAGGAGGTTCTATCTGAATATGAGTAGGAACTTCTTTCTTTTTGAGTGTGACAGAGCACTGAACAGGCTGCCCAGAGAGGTTGTGGAGTCTCCTTCTCTGGAGACATTCAAAACCCACCTGGAGGCATTCTTGTGCAATCTGCTTTAGGTGAACCTGCTTTAGCAGGTGGGTTGAACTAGATGATCTCCAGAGGTCCCTTCCAACCAAACCCATTCTGTGATTCTGTGCCTCAAGTTGCACCAGGGAAGGTTCAGACTGGACATTAGGAAACATTCCTTCATGGAAAGGGTTGTGAAGCAGTGGAACAGGCTGCCCAGGGAGGTGGTGGAGTTACCATCCCCTGAGGTGTTTGAAAGATGTATAGATGAGGCTCTTAGGGACATGGTTTAGGTTATGGTTGGACTTGATTATCTTAAGGATGTCTTCCAACCAAAATGATTCTATGATTCTGTGCAATTTATATCTATTCATATAAACTCTTAGGGCTCATCCATCCAGCCAGTTCTTTATCCAGTGAAGAACAAGCCTGTCCAAGCCATGAGCAGCCAGTTTCTCAAGGAGAATGCTCTTGGAAACAGTGTCAAAAGCTTTACTAAAGTCTAGGTAGACAACATCCACAGTCTTTCCCTCATCTACTAAGTGGGTCACCTTGTCATAGAAGGAGATCAGGTTGGTCAAGCAGGACCTGCCTTTCATAAACCCATGCTGACTGGGCCTTATCACTTGGCTGCCTTTTATGTGCTGCATGATGGCACTCAGGATGATCTGCTCCATAATCTTCCCTGGCACCGAGGTCAGACCGATAGGCTTGCAATTCCCTATATTCTCCTTCTGGCTCTTCTTGTAGATGGGCGTCATATTTGCTAACCTCCAGTCAGCTGAGGTCTCCCTGGTTAGCCAGGACTGCTGACAAATAAATGAAAGTGGCTTGGTGAGCAGCTCCACCAGCTCCCTCAGCACCCTTGGATGGATCCCATCTGGCCCCATAGACTTGTTCATGTCTAAGCGGTGTAGCAGGTCACTAACCATTTCCCCTTGGACTACTGGGGCTTCATTCTGCTCCCTGTTCCTATCTTCCTGTCGTGGTTTAACCCAAGCTAGCAATACAACCATGATAGCTGCTCACTCACTCCCCTCCCCACTCCCCCCAAATAGGGGAGAGAATCAAAAGAGAAGGCAGAAACTTGGACTGAGATAAACACGGTTTAATAAAATAACAAAATACTGATACACTACTAGTAAATATGTATATATAAAATGGAAATATAATATAAAGTAAAAGATACTCAAGGCAATTCCTCACAAACTCCATCCACACCAAGCAGCCAGTCCCAGGAAGCAGTGGTGAGTGCAGCAGCAGCTACAGAGTAACATTGGGAGATTTAAATGTGATGAATCAACGTAAACAGCAGCGGCTACGAAGGAGAGGACTATGGTAAGTATGCAAAGGTAAGTACTCTGCACTCAACAGGAAGGAGGTGGCAACTCAGACAGAGCTGCCACAGGAACATGCAGCCACCCAAATCTCAGGCTGCAGAGCACATCAGAGCCTTTCACTGGTATGGAGTGGTAATACAGAAAACAGTTGTGTGAGGTGTGAGCAGGTGGATGACCTGCTCAGCCTGGTAGTAGAGCTGAGAGAGGAGGTGGAAAGACTGAGAAGTATTAGGGAGCTGGAAAAGAAAATTGACTGGTGGGATCAAACTCTGGCCGCCTGGAGACAGGTAAGACCACCATCAAGAAAAAAAGATCAAGAGATTCCTGTATTCTCCCCTTGCCCGACTGAAGAAGGCAGGTCAAGGGAAAGGGATGAATGGAAGAAAGTCCACACTTGGGATGGCAGGAGAAACAGTCCCCTACCCACCCCACCTTCCCAGGTGCCTTTGTCCAACAGGCATGAGGCTCAGGATGTGGAATGCAGCAACTTGAGGAATAAGGGGAAATAGCAGCAAGTTCCTGCCTGGCATAGAAGGAAGAGGGTCCCTACTGTGACCACTCTACCCTCCCAGGTTCCCTTGCAAAACAGGTATGAGGCCTTGCAAGTGGAACCAAACAACAACATTGAGGGAGGTGGTTTCACTAAGTTGGAGGTGCCACAGAGGATAAGTCACCTTGCACCCTCCATCAAAACAGCTCCCACAAAGAAAAAAAGGCAGATTGTGATTGTAGGAGATTCCCTTCTAAAGGGAACCGAAGGCCCTATATGCAGGCCAGACCCACTTCTTAGGGAAGTCTGCTGCCTCCCTGGGGCCAGGGTTAAAGATGTAAAAAGGAAACTTCCTGCCCTGGTTAGGCCCTCAGACTGTTAGCAAAAAGGACACATAACCACGGACGTAGTTATATGCGGTGCTTTTATTCCAGCGCTGGGAAACCAGGGGTTCACACCCAAAGCTGGCTTCGACCACCGATTCAAAACTCACTACATTTATACAACTTAGTTACATACATATTCATCACAACTCTTAACAACCATTAGCATATTCCACACCTATTCTAACACAAACTGCCTATCTAACTGATGCTAAGTAACATTCGCATGTTTTCGGTTATTTCTAAGTTACCTGTTTTAAGAGAATATATCATAAATCTTTGTCAACTAGAAGAATAGGGTACGGTTATATAAGACCATGCCTGAATGCACATCTCCCTGGACACAGTCCGAAAATTTCAAAATAAGGTAAAAATCTTGGATACGGCATCTTAGATACAGTTTACTAAACCAAGAATCTTAGATACAGTCATATAGTTTACAAAACTAAGAATCTTAGAAACAGTTTGCAAAACAGAAAACTAATTCAACCATAAGAAAACTAATTTCAACTATTTGATGCAAAACTTATTTCAACTATAAGATGTAAAAACTAATTCAACTATAACAAGACTACTATCCACTAATAATTTTTCAGGTAGGCAGTGATGAAACTGAAAAGGGAAAACTAAAGACAGTCAAGAGAGACTTCAGGGTCTTGTGATGACTGGTCAAGGGATCAGGAGCACAAGTAGTGTTCTCCTCTATCCCCACAGTTGCAGGGTAGGACGAGGAAAGATACAAGAAGACTCAGCAGATCAATACCTGGCTGCAGGACTGATGTCACCAGCAGAATTTTGGGTTTTTTGATCATGGGTTGGCTTACATGGTACCTTGCCTACTAGCAACAAATGGGATGCACCTATCTCAAAAGGGGAAAAGGATCCTGGAGCAGGAGTTAGCAGGACTTATTGAGAGGACTTTAAACTAGATTTGAAGAGGTAGGAAACCAGGTGTGGCAGAGGTTTACCCAAGGGCGACATGCCAGCATCTGAGGGTAGTGCTAATGAGGCTCTTCAGTCTGCCATTCCAGTGGAATAAATGGCTCAGCTGCAGTGCATCTATGAATGCACACAGCATGGGCAACAAACTTGAGGAGCTGGAAGCCCTTGTGAGGCAGAAAAACTATTATTTTAATTGTCATCTCAGAAACATGGTGGGATGGCTCTCATAACTCATCAAAAGGGATAGGCGAGGAAGGAGAGGAGGTGAGGTAACCATGTATGTTAGGGAGGGTTTTGATTGTCTGGAATTTGATGAGGGTGATTATAGGGTTGAGTGTCTATGGGTGAGAATCAAGGGGAAGGGCAACAAGGTGGACATCCTGGTGGGAGTCTGTTACAGACCACCCAACTAGGATGAAGAGGAAGATGAAATATTTTGCAGGCAGCTGGGAGAAGTCTCTCAATTTCTGCTGGGTCTTCCTTTATCTTCCCTCATTGTTCTCTGCAACTGGGAGGACAGAGGAGAACGCTACTTGTGCTCCTGATCCCTTGACCAGTCATCCCAAGGCCCTGAAGTCCTTCTTGATTACCCTTGGATTTCCCACTGCAACCTTATTGTCTACCTGAGAAATCAATAATGGATAGTAATCTGAGGGCCATACCAGGGCAAGAATTTTTCTCTTCACATCTTTAACCTGGGCACCAGGGATATAAAAGAGCTTAGTCTTAGCTCAGGAGTTAAGGGTTCTCTGAAAATGACTGATAAGTTCGTAAATAATATTTCTTTGATTTATGGTGGATTCACTCAACCTGCCCCCTCCAACCAAACCAGAAGCAATTTGGTATAGGCTCCAAAGGAGGTAAAGACCTGAGCTTCAGCTCGGCCAAGAACTCCTTTTAGGAAACCCACAAGGAAGCAGAATGTCACACTGAACACCGATAAGTTGTGGGTGCAAGGAGTCTCATGCATACCTTTCCCACTGTATGCAATCTGACTACAAGCCATCCACTTTATTCTATAAATACGAAAGCCTGGGTGAGCCTACTTTGAGCTCTCTCTGCTAGACAAGCATGACTGTAGGGCAATGATCTTATACTAATCACAGATCACTGGATAAGCCCAATTTTAGTTATATATTAATCATTCAGCTTAAGTAAATGCATTTAAAATAGAATGTAGCTCTTAGAATAAGGCTGTGTGATTTTTAATATACTGTCTGCTTCACATTACTTACTAAGCTAAATTTGCTGAAATCTTAAACTGTATGTTGTAAAGTTCCACTCATATTCACCAAACTTGTATATACTTAATGAAAACAAAGCAGCTACAAACCATCAATATCATCTGCAAGATAAGGCCTGTTTTGCACCTTATTGTGTAAAGCAGAATTTATTGAGGCAAAATATCACCTCCAAGGCCAGCACAAATCTACAGACCACCATGGACACCTGAAAGATAAAGCCTGTTTTACACGTTGCTGAGCAAAACAGGATTCATTTGGACAGAATAAGAAGCAGACAGCACCAAGTGGCTACAAACTATCAACAATGTCTGCAGCTAAACAAAACAAGGTCTTGTTTGAAGACAGTGAAAGGATCCAATGAGAAGCGAGAAGACCCCAGACTCAAATATTACTATTGTGTGAGGGGCGAGGAAATAGTCTGTAAAGGTATAATTACCCAGGGACTTCTGTGCTCAGCTTGGCACCTCTGCAAAGGCACACAGCTCGAGCTGTGCCCAGGTGGCCAAAAAGGCCAGCAGCATCCTGGCTTGTATCAGGAATATTGTGGGCAGCAGGACTAGGGAAGTGATTGTACCACCGTATTTGGCACTGGTGAGGCCCCACCTTGAATACTGTGTTCAGTTTTGTGCCCCTCATGATAAGAAGGACATATTGAAATACTAGAGAGAGTGCAGAGGAGGGCGAAGAAGCTGTTGAGGGGCCTAGAGCACAAGTCTTATGAGGAGCAGCTGTTTAGCCTGGATAACAAAAGGCTGAGGGGAGACCTTATTGCTGTCTACAACTAACTGAAAGGAGGTTGTAGTATAGAGGGTGTTGGTCTCTTCTCCCAAGTACCAAGTGATAGGACAAGAAGAAATGGCCTCAAGTTGCACCAGGGGAGGTTTAGATTGGATATTAGAAGAAAATTATTCACTAAAAGGGTTGTCGGGCATTGGAACATGTTGCCTAGGGAAGTGGTGGAGTCACCATCCCTGGAGGTGTTTAAAAGGCATTTAGATGAGGTTCTTAGGGACATGGTTTAGTGATAGAGTTAGGTTAGGTTATGGTTGGACTCGATGATCCTGAGAGTCTCTTCCAAGCAAAATGATTCTATGATTCTATGACCCTGCTGCTGTACTACTCCATTAAATTATTTATTTCTATGAACTGTGATGCCTGAGAGTTTGCTTCTCTGAGAGTTTTCTTCTACTGTCTGCTTCACGTTACTTACTGAACTGAATTTGCTGAAATCTTAAACGGTATGTTGTGAAGTTCCACTCATATTTACCAAACTTGTATCTACATAATGAAAACAAAGCAGCTACAGACCATCATCAACACCTGCAAGGTAAGGCCTGTTTTGCATGTTACTGAGCAAAACTGGATTCATTTAGACAAATTAACACCTCCAAGGCTGGCATGAAGTGTATATGGACTATCAACAATATCTGCAGCTAAACAAAACAAGGTCCTGTCTGAAAACCGTGAAAGAATCCAGTGAGAAGCAAGAAGACCTCAGACTCAATATTACTCTTGGAACAAATCATCACATGAGGCGTGGGTAAATAGTCTGTAGGATATAATTACCCAGGGACTTCCATGCTCAACTCGGGACCTCTGCAAAGGCACCCTGCTCAAACTGGCCCTGCTGCTGTACTACTCCATTACATTATTTATTTCTACGAACTTTGATGCCTGAGAGTTTGCTTCAAGAGACCTAGGATCCCATCCTTGTCACCAATGAACTTTGATGCCTGAGAGCTTACCTTGAGAGACCTAAGACCCAGACTTCAGAGCAAGCTGGCATCAGGCTCCTAGAGGGGAGGTAAGCAGGTTGAGATGCAGAATGATGAAACTTTGAAATCCTAGCCAAGTGATATCAAGAACTGGGTGTGCACATATAATCCTTTGGCCATAAACACAAATAATCCCTTACCTGTTTTCCCTTACACTCTTTGTCTCTTAGAGATGAACCATTGATCAAGTCTGGTACTAAGTCTGGATCTAGTTGCACCTAGACTTGTCTCTGAGAAGGATTTCAGAAAGCAATGGGGTACATTCTGAACTGTGGGAATGGCAGGATGTGTGAGTCCAGCCACTTGGATGATAAAGGAATATCAATACTAACATGACCATCTGGATGGTCAAAGAAGAAATAATACTAACATGATTAAATCACAGCAATTAGTTAAAATATAAAGGGCCTTGGACAGGTTGTACATAAGTATGTTTTTATGAGTGTAAGAAGTGATAGCCCAGGTTGGTGAGAATGATATGTCAGGCCAGAACACCTCCCCCAAGGATGTGTGATGTATGAATGTTGTTGGGCCTGGGCTGTGAATGAGTGGGTTGGAACAAGATATGCATGGGAACGTGACTGAAAACAGTCACAACATGAGTGTAGTGTGTTTGAAATAACAATTATTGAAAAAATCATCCTGTCTAACCTCTTGGTCCAGTCCTGTATCTGTAAACCTATAAATTGAGAACTGTTAATTAAAGAGCCTTGGCTTGGCTCAGCTCTGCCTGGCTCTGCTCTCACTGCTAACAAGAACTCTGTGTCTGTGTCTCTGTCTGCTTCTGTATACGTCATTCTTTCTCATTGCTGCACTGAACCTTCTGACTCAACCGAAGGACCTCCCTCTACCCTTTCATATCTCTTGTCCTCATATAAATCACTCTAAAAAAACCTCTCACCTTATTCTCTTTGGCATATTTGCTCCGTGCGGTAATAGAGTGAACCTTGCCATCGAAGTCTTTTGAGTTGAGTGATCTAAACACAACTTTGTTGCAAGCAGGACCCTAAATCACTCATCCACAAGACCAGAGCACATCAGAAGGCATTTATATTGGCATTAATAAAACCTGGTGGGATGAGTCCTCTGACTGGTGTGCCATGATGGAGGGCTACAGGCTATTCAGAAGGGATAGGCAGGGTATGAGAGGCAGGGGGGTGGCACTGTATGTAATGGAGTGGCTGGATTGCATGGAGATGGCAGTTGGCGATGGCAAAGTTGAGACCCTCTGGGTAAGGATTAAGGATCAGACAAATAAAGCGGATGTCATTATGGGAGTCTACTATAGGCCACCCAGCCAGGATGACAACACTGATGAGTTATTCTTTAAGGAAATAAGCAAAGCCTTCAAGTCATCTGCCCTTGTCCTTATGGGGAACTTGAACTTGCTAGGTGTCAACTGGGAATATCACACAGTTGGCACCAACGGTCCAGAAGATTCCTAAAGCATCTGGATGATAACTTCTTGGTGCAGGTACTAAGGGTACAGACCAGGAAAGGTGCCTTCCTAGATTTGATCCTCAGTAACAGAGAGGGTCTCATGGGAGAAGTGTCAACTAGTGGCTGCCTTGGCCACAGCAACCACGAAGCAATCAGGTTTAAAATCTTTGCTAATGGAAGGAAAACTGCCAGCAAGACCTTAACACTAGATATGAGGAGAGCAGACTTGAGGTTGCTCAGAGAACTACTTAGTAAGATTCCCTGGGAAGAAGTTTTTGAAGGTATTGGGGTCCATCAGTGCTGGTCACTTTTTAAGTACCACCTACTAAAAGCACAGGACCAGGCAATTCCAAAATGCCAAAAATCTAGCAGGTGAGGCAAAAAGCTTGGTTGAGCAGGGATCTTCTTCTTGAAATACAGTGAAAAAGAAATTACATGATCAGTGGAATCAAGGTCAGGTGTCATGAGAGGACTACAGAGATGCTGCTCTCCACTGCAGGGAGGAAATTCCTGCTGCCAAAGCTCAATTAGAATTGAAGCTCGCCAATACTGTGAAGATAAAGAAAAAGGGCTATTTAAAATATATTAATGGCAAAAGGCAAACTAGAACTAACATTGGCCCATTACTTGATGAGCATGGTCACCTTATTAACAGAGACACAGACAAAGCTGAGATGTTTAATGCTTTCTTCACCTCAGTCTTCAACACCAAAGATGGACTTGGGGGCCTTCATAACCCTGGATTAGAAAACTATGGTTGTTTGAACAATAAACTCCCAATAAATCCAGATCTTGTACGGGATTTGCTACTCCAGCTAGATCCCTACAAGTTGATGGGGCCTGATGGGATTTATCCAAGGGTTCATAAAGAGCTGGCTGACATCATAGCGAGACCTCTCTCTCTGATTTTTCAGTGCTCCTGGGAATCTGGAGAAGTCCCAGTTGACTGGAAGCTGGCAAACGTTGTCCCAATCTACAAGAAAGGCAACAGGGATGCCCCTGGCAACTACAGGCATACAGCTGGATAAACACACAATGCAGTGATTGAACAATTGGCTTACAGTCTGGGCTCAAAGGGTTCTAGTAAATGGGGTTATGTCAGGCTGCCAATCAGTCACTAGCGGGGTTCTGCAGGTATCCATCTTAGGGCCAGTACTCTTCAATGTCTTCATAAATGACTTTTATATAGGACTTGAAGGAATACTAAATAAGTTCACCGATTACACAAAATTGCAAGGAGCTGTCGACACTCTCGAGGGCAGAGGCCCTGCAGAGAGATCTAGACAAACTGGAGAACTAGACAATCACCAACCGCATTAAGTTTAACAAGAGTGCTGGATTTTGCACCTGGGACACAGCAACTCTGGCTATACATACAGACTGGGGAATGAGAGGCAGGAGAGCAGCTCCACAGAGAGGGATATGGGGGTTCTGGTCAATGGTGAGTTGAACATGAGCCAACAATGTACCCTGGCACCCAAGAGGGTCAACTGTGTCCTGGAGTGCATCAAGCACAGTATTGCCAGCTGCTTAAGGGAGCTGATTGTCCCACTCTACTCTGCAGTGGTGCGGCCTCACCTGGAGTAGTGTGTGCAGTTCTGGGCGCCACAGTATAAAAAGAATATTAAGCTACTGGAGAGTGTCTAGAAGAGGGCTACAAAGATGGTGAATGGTTTGGAGGGGAAGCCGTATAAGGAGCAGCTAAAGTCACTTGTTTTGTTCAGCATGGAGAACAGGAGACTGAGGGGAGACCTCATAGTGGTCTACAGGTTCCTCACAAGGGGAAGAGGAAGGGCAGGCACTGATTTCTCTGGCAACCAATGACAGAACCCAAGGGAATGGCAAGAGGATGTGCCAGGGGAGGTTTAGGTTGGACATTAGGAAAAGGTTCTTCACCCAGAGTGTTGTGGAGCACTGGAACACAGTGAGGTAGTCATGGCCCCAAGCCTGGCAGTATTCAAGAAGAGACTAGACAACACCCTCAGACACATGGTGTGAACTGTGGAGTTACCATAGGCAAGGACAGGAGTTGGACTCAGTTGTGGGTCCCTTCCAACTCAGGACATTCTATGTGATATTATTCTATGAGATATCTGTTAACAGTTGCAGGTCATGATATCAATTCATTTGTTCTTGATATTAGTTTAGCTGATCTGTGCCATGCTCTTTTTTTTTGCTGTACGTGTTAAAGTTTGGTGTTGGCTTTTGCAGTTTGCTGTGCTTTGCAATGATTAGTGGGTTTATTGCCTAGGAGATTTGTTATTAAAACACTGACCTTGAGCTTAATCTGGTATTTGGGCTCTCTACTGAGACATTACTGTAATTGAGGTACCATCTCATGGAGACAAATAACAATTATACTTCTTCCTCTGATAGATTTTTTGTGGCAGAAATATAGAGTGGCACCTTTGCTACCTCCTTCTGTTACGTTCAATATTATGCAGCACTCTCAGGGAGAAGAATGAAGAGAGGGAAAACATACCAGCAGACACTATGGCTAAACCAAACACTATATCAGTCGCTTCTATAACTAAAAAGAAACAATGGAAGCAGAAGTCAGCTCATTTAGTAAGGGATGAAGAAGCTTCTCCTAAAAGGGAGCAGGAGAAAGAATCAGAGGAGGTAGCCTGTTTTGCAGCAGAGCAGTCACAAGAACAGGAGGAGGAAAAGACTGAAACCACCCAATCCCTATCCCTAAGTGAGCTGAGAGATATGTGAAAAGATTTCAACCATCAACCAGGCAAACTAATTCTTAGCTGTTTACTCTGATGATGGGATATTGGGGCCAATAGTCAGGAATTAGAGTGTAAGGAAGACTGGCTGCTAGGATTCATTGCTAAGGATAAGGCCATTGACAAAGGAATTGAAAAAAAGGCAGGAGCCCTCAGTCTTTGGTGATAACTCCTGTCAAGTGTGAAGGACAGGTATCTCTTCAAGGAAGAACTTGCAAATTCCAGAAGTAAATGGACCAACATTGAGGGAGTTATCCAGTATCTGAGGGAATTAGCTGTGGTGGAGGTGATCTATAGTAAACTGGATAACAGCCAGACATCCAAAGACCCAGATGAAATCTGGTGCATGCAGTCCATGTGGCAAAAATTTGTGTGAAATGCACTGACATCGTACACTCACACCCTGGCGATAATGAGCTGGACAGGCACATAGAGGCACTGACTATAGATGAACTGGCCAGACAACTCTGAGAATATGATGATAATCTCCATGTGGGCCTGTGTCTTGGCTGTGAACTGCTAAGGATAATGGCTCAAACATTGTGGCAAAACCAGTTCATCCAGCCACAGGAGATGGTACATTCAGTATAAGGTGAATTGCGATTTACATATCAACGACAAGCTAACAAGCCACAGACAAAGGCCGGCTGGCTGATACAGGAGGTGGGGGATGTGCCAGAGGGCACATAGCTCCACCTTCTGATAAGCCCAGCATGGCACAAAGGGAAAAACTGAGACCCTTCAACATGGCCCGAGACTTGTCAATCTTTCGCAGTCACCCCCCCCCCCCCCCCCCAGGCTTTTCTGTCTTTCACAATAACACCTCCAGAAAAGACCAAAAATTACGCAAGCAGGCAACCCGGAGGGCTATAAAGGGCCACCTTGTGGAAGCACTGACAGCACTCACCCACCATCCTGAGGACCACTCTGCCCACCAGTCTCACCCCATGAACTGAACAAGACACCAGAGGATACTGCATATCACTGGATCTGAGACTATGAACTCCATCACACATAAAGCAGAGCCATAAGGATGGTGAAATCTTTCTCCTTTCTTTCCCGTACTTCTATTCTTTTGCTTCCCTTTTTATAAGTAATATAGTAACATAAGATTTACAGCCCTGCATATGCTGCAAACTTTTTGTTTACCAACTGAACCTACAGTAATGTAAATCCTTCTGCCACCAAATCATTTGCCAATTGGGCCAAGCTGCAAAATAAAAGCCTTTTGTTTATGGACCTTAAGTACTGTATGTACTATTTTCCAACCAAGGGGACCCACAAACCTGAGTCACTTCTCCCCCCACTCATACCTCTGGGTGGGACATGACACAGACTGATCTAAAAAATGTCTGATCAAGCCAGGGATAGGTCTTCCTCACCCACACCAACCAAAGCCTCAGGTATTAAGAGTCAGCCCTTTTCTGTTCAAGGGAAAGGATACTGGTGACACACACCATGTGCCACCCTGTGGTCCTTCCTGCATGACCAGGGGGAGAACATGAGGAAGTGGGATGGTGAACCTACCTGGAGACTAGAAGCTTGGGTACAGGAACGGCAAGGAAAAACAACAGCCAAAAGGTATCCATCCAGGAAAATTGCTGCTCAAGTGTCTGTTGGGCAGAGTAGAAGGGCTGATCACACTTTTGATCCTGATGAATGGACTTTTGTTTTGCAATTATGAAAATCAAGTAATGAAGACCCTGACCAGGAAAAGAGGGGCTCTGCCTTTGGCCAGGCAGAGGAAAGGGACAACCAGGTTTACTGGACTGTGTGGATTGAATGGCCTGGCACATCAGTCCCATGCGAGTATAAAACTCTAGTGGACACTGGTGCACAGTTTACTCTAGTGCCATCAGATTACAAAGGGGCAGAATCCATCTGTATTTCTGGAGTGGTGGGAGGATCCCAAGAACTGTCTGTGTTGGAGGCTGAGGTAAGCCTAACTGGGAATGAGTGGCAAAAACATCCTATTGTGACTGGTCTGGAGGCTCCATGTATCCTTGGCATAGACTACTTCAGGACAGAGTACTTCAAAGACCCAAAAGGGTACCGGTGGACTTATGGTATAGCTGCCCTGGAGATGGAGAAGATTAAACATCTGTATAGCTTGACTGGTCTCTCAGAGAATCCATCTGTGGTGGGTTAAAGAACAGCAGATGCCAATTGCTACCATGGCAGTGCACCAGCAACATTATCACACCAATCGAGACTCCCTGGTTCCCATCCATAAGTTGATCTGATGACTAGAGAGCCAAGGAGTGATTAGTAAGACTCATTTACCATTTAATAGTCTATATGGCCAGTGCAAAAATCTAATGGAGAGTGGAGGCTAACAGTGGACTATTGAGATCTGAACAAAGTCACACTGCTGCTGAATCCTGCCATACCAGACATGCTAGAACTCCAATATGAACTGGAGTCAAAGGCCACCAGATGGAACAAGTGATATTGCCAAGACATTTTCAAGACATTTTTCTTGATCCCTCTGGTAGCAGAATGCAGGCCACAGTTTGCTTTCACGTGGAGGAATATCCAGTACACCTGCAGTACACTCGCTGCAAATAACACCTTTTTTGGCTCAAGTGTTACTGAAAGAGAAGTATTAGTTTAATGTGAATTTCTGTGTATTTTCAATCAGATTTTACTCTATTTGCACTATACCTCTAAGTTTATTAAAATGGGTCTTAAGCTTTGGGAACAGTGAAGAGTAAAAGAATCTGAGAAATTATATTGAATTACAGTGGGAATAACTTAGAAGGGAATAAATAACTTAGGGAATAAATAAGCAACTGGCATTTGCTTTTTAGACACATCTTTGTAGCTTCTTTATTTATTTCTGTGGTATTTGTTTACCACAAATAGGCAAAAGGCTACTTTGATATGAAACATACCATGTTTTGCATAAGTGAGTGCAGCGATCTGTGGACTTTTGGTTGGGGTTCTAGTATATCTTTTACCTTTAAATTTTTAATTATTTTTTAAATAATAAAATTGGTCAGATTTTATTATTTTCTGAGAAGGCAGAGGAACCTTCAAGATCTGGGTAAGTCTAAGAGTGATTATTTTTTAAAGAGGCAAGAGGCTATTTTTTTTGTTTACAGAAGCTATATTTATAGGAGTAAAAGGAGAAAAGTCATAGTAGGATAGCATAGGATGGGTTAGATAAGTTATGAAAAGATACAAAGGAACACTTCTTTTACATCCTTGTGCATTTTTCACATGCAGTGTAAAAATCCCCAAAGATAGACAACTGAATAGTTTCCAGAAGTTATTTTTATTAGCAATATTTATTGGGTTTTATGGCCAAGGTAGATTATTTTCTCAAATGCAAAGTTTGACAGCACAGCCAAACATTCCATTTGGGTTTCATTTTAAAACAATTAGGAAAATATTTAATGTTATTAAGAAGTCATCTTTCTAAAATGATTTCCTAAAACTTTTCTTGATGAATTAACTTAAGCAAGAAGAAATTGTCTCTGTGGTCAACAATATTCTTAGAAATTTAAAGCTGTAAGTGGTGAAGGAAGGACAGACAGATAGGAAGGATTTATTCATAAATCCAGAATGGTTCAGAGACATCTTCAAGGCAAGTCAGCCTGCTTGTTTCCTTGTTTCATCTAAAACCACATATGGTCAAATGCCTCATTGCCTTCCACTAAAATGTTACAGGGTTTTTATTTATTTATAGAACTCAAGTTTTTATATCAATTGCAATTTAAAAAAAAATGCTAAATCATTTTTCATCTTGACTGGCTATACTGCTATATGGCTTCTCTGAGAAAGCTCTTTTCATAACATCTCAATATTTTTCAACTAAGCATTTCACACTCGTGTTTTTATTTTGGTTCACAGTTCCATGATATAATGCATGGTTCATTACAAGGGACTAAAGATTTTATAGACTTAAAAATAGTTATAGAGCTGTTATCTTTTCTAACTTATTTTTCTGGTTATGTAGGGTTTTTTCACTGCAATATGATTGCTCAAGAAAAGCTGCAGAATATATAAAAAAAAAAAAAACAACAAAACACCAAGTCTCTTGTCTGTTCAGTAATTACAAATAACTAGGAAAACTTCTATATGAAATACATATGGAAGATTATTGGAGGATGTTGAATCACAGCTGAGTATGAGCAATAAACAAAGAAATCCCGAAGACTTGCTTCCCCCAGAATATCAGCCCTCTACCTAGAAAAAGGCCTTAGTTGCAACAGATTAGAATATAATGGACACACAGGACAGTTAAATACAATTGCCAGTCAGATGTCCTGGTTCTGGAAAATTAAGTTAGGTTGCTATATTCATAATTAGTTAATTAGGTTTGAGAGAAACGAAGGAATGTTTCAAATCTACTAATGATACATGATACAAGTTAGAAAACCATGGAGAAGAGTAAATCATATAACAGTGTAATCATGTAAACACTAAAACTGCAAATTTCACAAGTTATTGTTTGGCATCAATATGGTCATTACTGAAACAGCATCCATTTCTACACCATGGGAAGTGGTATCAAAGTGCTGTCAGGTAAACTGAAAGCCCAGGAGTCATGTTTACAGAGACTTAAGGAAAGCATCTGATGATAGTCTGTACATACCTACTAAAGTAAAAAAAATGAAGAATTCCTGAATTCAGGTGTCATATGTAGACCTGATAATTTCTAAGTGATATAGTATACCCAGAAAGTACAGTGACATTTCTGGATTATAAGTGAAAGTAAAGCAAATATGTTTCATTTAGTAAAGATGACTGAATGGGGGATGGAGAAATAGCCATTTGGAGAGTGTTGCTAGTTAGCATATTGCATTCTCAGTATTGGTGAGAGTTTCTTTTACTGTACACAGATTGTAGTTACAAGTTTGATTGTGTTTGCAGTAATAAATGAATAACATTTTGTTATGTGTCTGTAAGACAGAGAAAGGTTGATATAGCAATACTTTGTTGCTACTTTGTAGATCTCACTTTCCCCATGGTCTACCTTAATTTGCTGCATCTACTTAAAAAAAAATAAATCTTTAAGACATTAGGAACAAGAAGGAAGAAGAATGTCTTGGCTGGGACATTTGTTGTTTTGTTAAAAAAAAAAGAGGGTGTGGGAAACATTAGAATCTTGGGAAAGTGTCAGGTTACTGTGAAATACTGTATCCTTGAAACAATGCAGAACATTCAAAATTTCATTAGTTGTATTTTTTTTTTTTTCCTCATAGACATGGCTTGGATTTCTGAGGTGAACAAACTGACTAGATCTATCTTATGCTTTTCCTAGAACATGTTTTATTTAGAATTCTGGAGGAGAGCGTCTTGTATGATGCAGAACTTTAACCATGAGCTCTGTTGTGGGTCATTCATTTGTGATAAATGCTTCACATGGCCACTGTTGTCTTAACTTCCCATATTGCTCCTGTTCGATCCACCCAGATTTTTGTACAAAGGATATTCATTATTGATGCTCCAATCATGTAGCTTTCCTTTTTTCTTTTCTCTCCCCCCTACCCTATGCCAGTAATTCCTCTGGCTTCCTTTTATCTTCTGATTCTCATCCTTTCTATGAGGACTGCGGCAATATTGCAAACTCTCACATTTATCTGTTATCCTAGTTCTTTTGATATGTGCAACTGCCTCCTTTCTCACACGTGCTTCGTGTTTTCTGTCTTTCATTTCATGTTGCACACAGGTCCAGTAATCTGTAATTGTTTAACAAAAATATATGTGCCAATACGAAGCTAGAAAGTTCTGGAGTTATTTGCTAGAAAGCCTTCAAACAAGTTGCAGAAGACAGAGTATGTTTAAATAACTAAATCTTTAAAATTTTTAAGGACTGATGAACTTGTCAAATTGTGTGACATGATGAGTACCTACATATTAAGTGGGCACCTCTGCAACCAAAGGAGACGGGTAATGGAGGAGAAATGTAGATATACTTTGCCCTAATTATCTTTACATCTCTATGAGGATAGGCTGCGAGAGTTGGGATTGTTCAGCCCAGAGAAGAGAAGGATCCGGGGATACCTTATACCAGCCTTCCAGTACCTAATGGGAGCCTATGAGAAAGATGGAGAGGGACTTTTTCCAAGAGCATGTAGTGATAGGACAAGGGGTAATGGTTTTAAACTGAAAGATGGTATATTTAGGATGTAAGGAATAAATTCTTCACTGTGAGAGTGGTAAGGCACTGGTAAGGCCAGGTTGGATGGGGCTTTGAGCCCTTTGAGTTGGAACTAGGTCCCTTTCAACCCCAACCATTCTATGATACAATCTTGCATTTCAATGCTCTCCCCTTCCTGGTTTGCATGTCACAGGTATTCCACATTCTCTTACTGGACAGGCTATTATTGAATGGACACATTCCACACTAAAACAAATGTTAGAAAAACAAAAAAGGGGGAATATGATTCCTCAGGAACAATACGACATGCAACATTACAAAATTGAGCCACCATAGATTTTTTGTTGTTGGCCCATGGCCGTGGTTGTGAAGATTTTTGGCAGAATGTGTTGTATGAATCTGTCTGATCATTCTATATCAATCCATAAAAGCATACAACAGCTACGAGAGGGAATAAAAAATTACAGGTTGATGATGGATGGGATTGGTTAAATGATTTGCTTCAGAGCTGGAGTTAAATGGATGGCTGTTGTCATTGGTGAAAGGAGGGCTATTGATTGTGGGAATGTTTTTATGTATTATGTTGATTATGAATGTTTGTTGTCGTGTTTGCAAGGTATGATGCAGAAGATGATACAACAGGTAATGCTTGTAGAAAAACAAAAAGGGGAATTGTAGGATATGAGGAAGGGTTTGACCTTGACGAGACAGGCCTGTGCCCTTGATAAGCAGAATGAGCAAGCTTTGAGAAAGCAACAGCAAGAAACAGGATGTGGTTCCGGAGTTGCAGCACTGTGTGGACAAAGGACTTTAACCAATACAGTGACAGAAGAATACGCATGATTACAAGGCTTTACCCTAACAGCATAGAGCTGATAGCACATGAACAGCAGAAAGAGCTATAAAGCATAGCAGTTTGTGTGAATAAAGGTCTTTGGTCTGTACCCTGCCAGATTCCGTGTCTTCATCCTCCACAAAAAAGATTTCATTATGTGAGTGGACTATTTTGAGTGCTTCATACTTAACTGCACAATTTTTTACTTTTTTATGCTTTTGTTTAAGGATAATTATTTTGTCCATATATGAAGTAATTAAAAATAGATCAGTACTGCTACAGCTCTCTTAAAGAAGCCCCTTAAGCATTGATGGAAGGATGCTACTGGAGAAAATCCTTGGTGTTGTGGAATGTTTATATGTCTGTTTTCTTAGTGCCAGTGATTTCAACTCTAAATGCAGATTAGATTCAGGAACCAATATCATATTTGCAACTTGAAAAATTTTAATTTAAAAAGGTGAATTTTGGCAAATCTTGTGTTATTCTTAAATATGATGAGTTTCACAGCATTTCCCAAGTCATTCTGCTAGCATTTCTCCCCTTCCTTAATCAACTATTTCTCCGCTATGTACGACAGTGTTGATTTGAAATCAACCCCAACTTCCTGAGTCCTTCTAGAGTCTTCTAATTTTTTTAGCCAGACAGTTACATTTTCTTGTTAGTAGAAGAGTTATATCTAAACATCTGACTGCATCTCTCCTGCTAAAGCCTAGCAGAACTATAGCTTGAACATGTCAAGGCTCATTCCACTGGGAACAGAACAGCCTTGGCTGCTCGCCTGTCACAGTCCATTTGGTGATGGTTCGCTTACCTTGATCTCAAAGCACAAAATTAAGGCAACCAAAATGCCAAGGGGTTATAATTCAATCAAAAAGTGCTACTTTATTATTTTGCCCGTAAAGCGACACACAATAGAGAGAGAGAGTAGAGAAAAGGGGAAAGGAAAAAGAAAAAGGGAAAGAAAAGAAAAAGGTGGAAAGAAGGATTTGGTTACCACCAGACAAGTTCCAAAGGTGTCCCTCTGGTCTCTGGTCCCGTAGAGTCCTGCTGGTCTTGTGTCGTGATCCGGGATCCTCTCGTGGGAAGATCTTAACGGTGTCCATTCAGGAGTCATCTTTTATGCTTCTTCACCCCCCTTCGCTTCCATTGTTTGAGGCCAATATCCACCTTTGTTTTGCAATCCAGGCTTAACTGCACAGGCCTGAAAAATCTCCACTCTGCGTGCTAGGACCCATCTGCACCTGTGTGGCCTCGCATTCAGGGGTCTCTTTCTGGTCCATTGGGTGACCTCAGGACCCTTGGCGAGCTTCTGGGCATGCTCTTCTTCGTTGGCTTTTGTTTCAGGAAGGAGGTGGGGGGCAGGTGTGACTGAGGTAGCAGGTGAGAATCCATCTTCTGGAGGGCAGCTATTGTCCCTGGGTTGGAGAGACCCGTATAACAATCCATTTTAGGAGGCGGGAACTAGTTTGGCTGAGGCAGCAGGTGAAGTCCATACAGCAGCCATTGTTACCGGTAGCCCCTCGGGTCGGAGAGACCTGTGCAACACAATTCTTCTCCTCAGGCCACTCTCCAGTCATTGTCCATTTGTTCTTTCTGTCAAGGCCTCAGTTCTCTTAGTTCCTGATGACAATGTTTCAGGCAAATACTGCTCCATCTTCGGTCGGAGTCTTAAATCACCTTAGATCTGTCTCCATCCAAGAGATATGCAGAGTGGCCAAATGGTATATTTTACATACATTTATAAAGTGGTGATGATTTGGATCTAACATTTAGACAGTAAGTGGTTTTTGTTGGTTTGTTGGTTGGTTGGTTGAAGTGGGATGGAAAAGGGTGGGTTCATGTTACAGAGCTAAATGCTTTGAACTGCTTGGGATGGATGAGAAAACAGATATTCCTAAAACAGGGACTCAACATTTTTCTTTCTTGTCATATTTTAGCTTCCCAATAAATAGAACTATACTCTGCTCTAGAAATCATTTAGTTGTCCACTTCTTAAAAATATTTTGTAGTAAGGAGTTGTGTTGGTTTGACTGAAAAAATGGGTTAATTTTCTTCATGCAGTTAGAAACCTTTCTTTTTCATAGCTAGCATACTCATTATTTGGATTTAGTTTGAGAACAAGAAGATAACACCCCAGCACAAAGTTGATGTTTTTAATTGTTCTGATCTGAGAGCAAAGGACACTCTGAGTGCTCTGCCCACAGGTGTGAGGCATCGAGGAAGGGGGTCATGAATGGGGCAGACCTTGACTGACATCCAGACTGATCAATGGGAGTATTCCATCCCATTAACGTCATGCTCCAGATATAAGGAGAGTTAGGTTTTCCGCTCGGTCTCTTGGGTTCTTTCTCTTGCGCGCGTTGTTTTTTTTTCTTCTTTGCTCTTTTTTTGTCAGAGCCAGGGGAGTTTCAGTCGGGGCATTTAGTCTGGTCTTTTGGCATTTTGCAGAGGTCTCAGCCTTTCTGCCTTTTTCCTCTCTTTTCTCTCTCTGGGATTGGCTGTGTTACCAGGTGCCGTTTCCTGGGACTGGCTGCTCAGCATGTTCATGAGGAATTGCCTTGAGTATCTCTTATTTCTATTTTATATATATATATATATTTACTAGTAGTGTATTAGTATTTTGTTATTTTACTAAACTGTGTTTATCTAAATCCAAATTTCTCCCTTCCCTTTTGATTCTCTCCCCTATTTGGAGGGTGGGGAGTGGAATGAGTGAGCAGCTATTGTGGTTATATTGCTAGCTTCGGTTAAACAAAAACAGGCTTGTGTGGTGCTCAGCATGAGATGAAAAACATTACAATTTGCCACTAAAAAGGGGTAAAATCTGGACATTTTGGTGTTCTAACTGCTATGATGCAGATTCAATTTTCTTGGCTTGGTGCCAACTCATAGGGTTGAGATACTCACAGGTCCGTGTGCTTCGGACATCATCTAGCAGTATTAAAGCAGATTAAATTGTATTAGTTCAAAGATGATGTGACATAAGTTGTATCAGTTACTCTCTACAGTGTGTTCTGCGGTACCTTATCTGTGTTGCTGTCAAGGTTTGATTGCACGGTGAAAATAAACCATGGCAGATACATTGTTAACCCCGTCTTCCCCCCATTTCCCCCTTTAGCCCCTCCCTCTCCCCCCTTCCCACTAAGGACAGGCGATTGGGAGGGAAAGAAGGACAGAGAGAAGAGAGTTGGAAAAAAAATTTAAAATGTTTTATTAATGCTACTAATAAAATAGAGAAAATAATACAAAATATACAAAACCATTCTTGAAAGTCCCAGCAACTGCTCCAGCAGATGTAGGGTTGGCACCCGGAATTCCTGGACTGGACTCTGCAGCTAACCGGAACTGGATTCTGTCTGTCACTAGGCCTCAGTTCACAGGGATGACTCGCAAGGTCCTCTCCCAATGTCAGCCATAAGGAAAAGGGACAAGGCCCTCGTGATCTCCCACTTTTATATGAAGTATCACGTGAATGGGATGGAATACTTAGTTGGTCAGTTTTTGGTCACCTGTTTCTCATTGCCCCTCTCGCAAGATGTGCATCCATTCTTATCAATGACTTTGCATACAATTGCTAAGTCTACCAAAACATGTATCTGGCTTTCCAGGAAAATGCAGCTAATAAGAAAGCTTTAGCTGACAGGTAAATTCACTATAAGAGAAACTTGGTTTTAACAAAACCAGGACATTCCACCCCTTATAAGATGCCATTCATGGCATACTTAGACCTTATCAATACAATCTATCAATACAATCTATCAGTACAATCTAATTAATCACTACTACTATATATATATATATACATATGTACATATATACACAGGAGTAATTCATCATTCTCTTAGTCCGTGGACCATCCTTTGAAAAGTCCATCAAGTTCATTTATCACAACAGTCTCCCAGGGCAGGAAAGATGGTACATCTAGTGCATCTCATGACCACTGTTTGTGGGGTAAAGGCATCAACTTCGAAGAAGTTGTCAGGTGCCACTCAAAGAAGCTAGCTCTGGATTCATCATCACTGTCTTGATCTGAAAGACACTTATTAAACACTGTTAGTATGGCAATTAACATCATGCAGTTCAGCATTGAATATTCTCACCTAAAATCAAATCCCCTTGAGGTACACACCGGACTTCTCCATCCTTAAGCATCACCCACCAGATGCTGCCAGGTCCCTGGACAAAAACAATCCCATGAATAGGATTGCCTTTGCCTGAGGCAGGAGTAACCCAGACTGCCTTTCCTAACATATTTTTCATGTGAACTACAGATCCAAGCTGACTTTTTGCCTCACCTGCTAGATCTTTGGCATTTTGGAATGGCCTGGTCCTGTGCTTTTAGTAGGTGGTACTTAAAAAGCAACCAACACTGATGGACTCCAGCACCTTCAAAAGCTTCTTCCCAGGGAATCTTACTAAGTAGTTCTCTGAGCAACCTCAAGTCTGCTGTCCTCATATCTAGTGTTAAGGTCGTTAAGGTCTTGCTGACAGTTTTCCTCACATTGACAAATGTTTTAAACCTGACTGCTTCATGGTTGCTGTGGCCAAGGGAACCATCAGTTGCCACATCTACCATGAGACCCTCTCTGTCAGTGAGAATCAAATCTAGGAAGGCACCTTGCCTGGTTGGTATCCTTAGTACCTGCACCAAGAAGTTATCGTCCACATGCTTCAGGAATGTTCTGGACCTTTTGGTGCCAGCTGTGTGATATTCCCAGTTGACACCTGGCAAGTTGAAGTTCCCCATAAGGACAAGGGCAGATGATTTTGAGGTTTCACTTAGTTCCTTAAAGAATAGCTCATCAGTGTCAGCATTCTGTCTGGGTGGCCTCTACTTCCATCAGTGACACCAGTTGCTTAGTCATGTGTTGATTTGCTGGGCCTGCCTGTTCCATTTTGTATTCCTGCCCACAAATGAAAGGGTGGAAGAAAAAAATCACTTGAGCACCTGAGCCATCGATCAGTGGCCCCAAAGCTCTGAAATCCTTTTTGATTTCCTTAATACTACTTTTGCCTATCTCTTTCCTGCCAACATTAAAAACCAATAGTGGGTAATAGAGGATCTTACCAGCCTGGGAAGTTGTTGAGCCACATCTCTTACCCTAGCCCCAGGGAGGCAGCGGATTTCCCTGTGGATTTGGTCAGGTCAGGATATTGAGCCCTCTATTCCCTTAAGAAGGGAGTCACCTATGACAGTGACCCTTCTTTTTCTCTTTACATGTGAGGTTTTAACATGTTTGCTGGGTTTCGTGTGGGGTGTGGGTTGCTTAGAGGACCACTCCTTCCCAGAAGGGTCTTCATCAGCAACATCAACTGCTTGCCCATCCAATTCCAGGGCCTCATACCTGTTGTATACAGACACCTGGGAAGGTGAGGCAGACTGAGGGTGTGTTTGTCTGCCGCCCCAGGCTGTAACTTGTCTCCATTCTTCGACACCTTATGGGTTGCCCCTTACAGCCTGGTGGCAAGAGGGTAGGGAGTCCTTTGTATCTGGTGCCATGGCTGGTTTCTGCTCCTGTGCCAGGGATGGTAGATTGTGAGTCACACAGAATCACAGAATGTTAGGGATTGGAAGGGACCTCTGGATATCATCTAGTCCAATCCCCCTGCTGGAGCAGGAACACTTAGATGAGGTTACACAGGAATGTGTCCAGGGGGGTTTTGAATGTCTCCAGAGTAGTGAGGCGGGGAATGACCTTACAACCCTTGAAGTTATAAGGAAGGTGTGCATTTATTTACGATGCCGGACACACGGGGAATCATTTCACCTAATGCGTGTGTAAAATTACAGTACCTGTGAGTTTGGTTAAATGCAGTAAAGTGTTACATATTCATGAAAGTTTTAGGAACACCTATACATATTCATAACCTGTCCCCAAGAAGGCGGTTCATATTACAATGAGTTCCGGGAGACCATTTCCATAGTCTCCACCTCTGGCTCTTCCTGGTTGCAGCTGCGCAGTGATCGTGAACCCGGGTCCTCTTTCTCTGTACACGGTCACCTTTGGTCCAGTGTGATGAGTTGGTTAGGTCTCAGACTGCTGAGTTGGTTAAAACTGGCGTATCTCCTGTCCTGTGCCCAAGTTTCTGTAATCTAGTTCACCCAGGGATGCACCCAAGGACTATTATTTTTGCAAGGTGTCAGTGAAGTCCTGTTTTTTTGTACAATAAGTTACACAGAGCTAAGCAAGGCTAGGCAATAGTGATGTGGGTTAAAGGGTTAGCTCTCTAAGTGTCTTTAGTGATGTGGGGTAGGGTTAGTTCTTTAAGTGTTAGTTATTAAGTGTTAATAAATTAGTTGTCAATTCCCTGTATCATTCCCCCCTTTTCTAAGAAGTTAGTAAATTCTTTTACTAATATGATTCTTTACCTAATGTCTTTACAAAGTACCTGTTAGATTCTAGCTCCTGTCTTAGTTGATGTTTCTTCCAGTTGCTATAAGTATTCTCGGTACTCTGGCAACACCACAGGAAACACCTCATCATCATACAGACTAATATCCCTAAAGCTAATATTCCCACTAAAGCTAGAAACAAGGATCGTAACCAGGTCAAATTGGGAAGCCAGGAAGTAAGGCCTTCCCATAAATTAGAGAATTCCCATGTTGGATTGTCTTTAGTAACTAGATGGAGGATTTGAGATTGTTCCCATATCTTTTGAATATCTGTTTCTACCCGTTTCTCCTGATTAATATATGAGCAACAGCTTTGGTTTATCACCACAAAAATCCCTCCTTCTTTTGCAGTCAGGAGGTCTAAAACCATGCGATTTTGTAGGACTATCTTGCTTAGTGATGATATCTCTTCCCGGAGCCCCTGAAGAGCATCCATAGTGGTATTTTCAATTTTCTCGATTGTGACCAATATATTTACTATGGCTTTTTCTAGTTCACTAACTCCTAGTTGGGGAATAAACCATATAGTAAAACAATGAAATCGCGAGGTCCTCTTTACAAGAGGGTTACTCGGCACTGAACGCATTTTTCTCCATAATGTTCTGACAATACCTGGGGGTGGGTATGAATGGTTAAACACCTTTTCTTGAGGTACTATGTATCCACCTGTACAATGGCCTTGCCAATTTTCGGGTAGGCTTTTCCTGGCTCGTCTATCTCCGCAAAGCCACCACCACCCAGGAGCTAGATTGCAATTTGTTGCTATGTTGGAAGAGAAACTAGAGTTCTCAATGTTTTGTATGCTGTAATTAAAACCCAGTTCTTTCAGCTTAGTTATATCAAAGATTCCAACACCTTGTGACAGACTACATTCACTGTCATTTGGAAGTTTTTCCCAACTGGTGGTTTTATCTATGGAGTTCATACATCTAGAATAAATAGTAATTTCAGTCTGATTCCAAGGTACCAATTTGAAGTGTCTTCCTATCGTTTTACTCAGGTCCTGCCCATAAAGGCAGGTTTGCTTCTGATTTGCATCCATCTTTCCCCCTCCACCCCCTTCCCTACTCCAGTCTGGATGGGGTACTCCGAATAGTGGAAATTCCATTCCTCTTGGGAGGGCCGTGCATATCCAACAGTCTGAAAGGTTCAAATTGTTCCCAATCATTTGGGTGAGCTTTACATGCCAATTTTTTGTATGCCAACTGTGTCCTAAAGCTATAATCGTGAAAAATACAACTTTCCAGGCTGCACCTGAGTTACCCTCCATGGTGTTTTCCAGGCCTTCTTCACTCTAGAATGATGAATCCAGGCGTTCTGTTCTTTAATCTTGATAGCAGTGAAGGACGTCAGGAGGACTTGAAATGGACCTTCCCATTGTGTTTTCAAAGTCTTTTCTGCAAGAGACTTCACATACACATAATCTCCTGGTTGGATGTTATGTACTGGTCCATCCAAACCCCTACTCCGAGTTCCAAACACGTTTCCCAATTTTGTTAAGTTGTTTACCCAGTGCCACCATGTAAGAAGTCATAATCTCATCCCCCACTTGTGCAGATATCCCTTTCTGTACACTATAGGGTCTCCCATACAGGATTTCAAAAGGACTCAACCCTTCCTTTGCCCTTGGCCTTGTTCGTATACGCAAGAGGGTCAAAGGCAAAGATTGAGACCAAGTCAAGTTCGTTTCCTGCCCCAATTTTACAGTTTGCTGTTTAATTAAATAATTCATTTTTTCTACCTGGCCACTAGATTGAGAATGATAAGTTGTATGTAGTTGCCAGCCTATTCTCAAGTGCTGACTGATTTGCTGTACAATTTTTGATTTAAAATGTGGCCCTTTATCAGAGGATATATCAGCTGGAACTCTAAACCTTGGTATTATTTCTTGTACTAATGTTTTAGTTACCTCCCGAACTTTTGCTGTTCTGGTAGGGAGTGCTTCTGGCCAACCTGAAAAGGTATCAGTTAGTACCAACCAATATCAGCACCCCCCTTTTCTTGGGAGTTACGAAAAATCAATTTGCCATTATTGCCCAGGTCCATTTCCTTTCCCAATTTGATCCATTTCTGGCTTAGGTATATTCTTAGGATTAGTCTGGAGGCAAAGATCGCATTGCTGTGTCACCTGTCTTACAGTAGTATACAAATTTGTAGTTACTATTTTTGATCAAATGTTTATATAATGCTTCTGCTACTAAAGGCCAAACTAAATAGGGGGTAACAATAAGTTTTCCCTTGTGGGGTGTTGTTGGAGTGATAAAGGACTCAGCAAACAATTCGATTCAATGTGAATCACGCTAAAGCCATTTATTACAGAAACAAGCCTCCTTATATATGCAACTATATTCTAATCATGTGTCCACGCTCCAAGCATGGATTCGCTAAATGAGTATCGTGGGCTGTCCATGCACTGGAGTCTCACTGATGATACGTCCGATGATTCACGCCACGCCAGGACCCCGCTGATTGAGGAACGCCCCTCTTTCTCACAGCAGATTCTGTTCCCAGCTTCTCGAAGCGGCCTTGAGATTCCTTTGAGCCAGACTATTTCAGCAACAAAGTCTTTATCTATCAAAACCCCTCCACACTTCCCCCTTTCTGTTCTTGAATTAGTCAGGCCCCTTTAACCGCACGGTGAATCATTTTTGAAATATACTGCAGCATAGAACACGTGATTAACAACATAACTACAATTACATATAATGCAGTTAAACCTTACTTACTAAGATCAAACAACTACCTGCCTATTCTTAAAACCTTAATTCTATTATGACAACCTTATCAACACACTATTTTAATAAATTCAAAATAACCAAACAAATTAATACAATATATTCTCTTAACTTCCTAAAAGATCTATAACTGCGCAGTTTATAGAGTAATGTACTTAATACCATCAGCATATGCTAATTATTGAATTAATATCTTAAAACTTATACTTAAACTTATATTTAACTTACAAACCTATTAACTTATAAACTTATATTTAAACTTATATTTAAAAGATCTATAGCTTAGTCTTAATATCTCTTTTAAAACCTTACCAGTTGCTAAATTATGTTACCATGGTAGAAATATCTTATACTTTTACCTTATCTATGCATAGATTATCTAACTGTAATATCACCCTTTTGGAACTCTTACTTAGCATTCCCTATGGAAGGTACCTTATTTGTTTACTAATAAGCTTTTAGACCACTGGGTCCAGGACCATCTATAACACTGAATAGGAATTCATGGTTTACATTTAAGACAGTTCTCACAATTTATCTCCCTCCTGTCCTTCTGCATCTGTTGAATCTTTGTTGTCTTTATTCAGCCATGGCTTGATCCATTTCGCAGGAATCCATTTTGATCCTTGGTCTGTAATGACACAAGCATAACCCTTTCCCCAAGTTATTAATTGGAAAGGACCCTCCCATTCGCCAGTAACTCCACTGCGTATTTTGACCCGACATTGTTTTTCTCTAAGGTCTGTCAAGTGTCCTTTTAAGCTTGTTCCATGACGAATCATAGGTGGAATGTCGAACCCTTGTGGAAGGCGTAAAAAGTTCAAGACATATAATGCTTTGCTTAGTCTGTCATGTGGAGTAGTACAATCAGCTCCCCCTTTTTGTTTGTCAAGTTGATGCTTGAGAGTTCGATTCATCCTTTCTACCAAGGCCTGACCAGTAGGAGAATTTGGTATCCCTGTAATATGCTTAACACCCCACAATTGAAAAAAGGTGGCAGTAGCTTTGGCGATATAACCAGGTGCGTTGTCTGTCTTGACCTGTGCAGGAACTCCCAAAGCTGCAAAAGCAGAACGTAGATGTCGTTGCACATGTGAACTAGTTTCACCAGTCTGAGCAGTGGCCCATATGGCAAAAGAATATGTATCAATAGACACATGCACATACTTTAACCTGCCAAATTCAGGGACATGTGTGACATCCATTTGCCACAATTCCAAAGCTCCTAATCCTCTTGGATTGACTCCTGCACCCAACCCCACTGAGATATGCTGACAATCTGCACAACTTTTAACAATACCCCGGGCCTCACTTTCAGACAATGAAAATTGCCGCTGTAAAACCTGAGCAGACTGATGGAAGAAACTATGAGAGCGTACTGCTTGCCCAAACCTATCTATTGGAGGTGGAACCCAGGCAGGAGATACAAGAAAATCAGCTCGACGGTTTCCTTCAGCTAAATCGCCTTGAAATGTCAGATGACTACGGATATGTGTTATGAAGTAATGGTGTTGTCTCTCTTCGACCAACAACCATAATTGCTTGAACAATGACACGAGTTGTGCATCCTGAACCTCTTTGAGCAATGACCTTTCAATGCGAGCTACCACGCCTACCACATACAAAGAATCACAAACAATATTCACTGGGCTATGAGCAAATCTGATAAACACTTCTATTACAGCCCTGAGTTCCAAATGCTGAGTTGATCCTTTCAGGTCCGTTAGAATCACATCATGCCATTTCCCATCTGTTTTCCATGTAATTGCTGCTTTCTGCATTTTACCTCCTGCATCAGTAAACACTGTGGGTTCTTTAACAGGAAATTCTGAGAGAAGAGGGGGACCCTCCTCCATTGATCCCATATTCAAAGCTGATATCAACTTGTGTGGAGGGGAAACTGTCTTAATTAAAGCTTGAGAATCTAATAACGCAATCTGAAAAGGTAAGGAGTTCTGCAAAGCCCATTGTAAATACTCTGAAGCGAGGGGAACAATGATATACGCAGGCTCACCCCCTGAAATTTCAACTATTCTCTGCCTACCTTTCATTATAAGCTGAGCAAAGACCTCAACCTGGGTTGTAATGGTTCGTTTGAGTTGAAAAGGCAAAAACACCTACTCTAAGATCTTTAACGGCTCCTTACCAGTTGTCCATTGCATTATGAGAGCAAAAGGAAAGTTAGTATTGTTTACAATTAGTAGTTCGATTACATAATCTGGGTTCCACCTATGGCTGAAAGCTTTTACAGGTTTGGACATAATCTTTTTCAGAGCAGCTTCCGCCTCAGCTGTAAGCGTCCTAGGAGACCTAATGACCTAATGTCACTATCCCCTTTTAGCAGTTTTACAATTGGAGCTAAATCCTCATTAGTGATCCCACAAACGGTCCGGACCCAATTCAGATCACCCACTAGTTTCTGCACATCATTTAAGGATCGAATGACAGGCCGACATACTACTTTCTGAGGTTTCACTGTGGACTGAGAAATTTCCCAACCAAGATATTTCCATGACGGTTGAATTTGTACCTTTTCTGGAGCAATTTGTAATCCCCTATGCTGCAATGTATCAGATACTTCATTTATCAACAAATCAGTTGAAAAAGTTTCCCCAGCTATTAATATGTCATCCATGTAGTGGTAAATCACTAACTCAGGATGAGATTTTCTGATTGATTGCAAGGCCCAAGCTACATAAATTTGACACATAGTTGGGGAATTTTTCATTCCCTGTGGCAAAACTACCCATTGATACCTCTTCGCAGGTTCAGCCTTGTTCACAGAATGTATGGAAAATGCAAAACGTTTACAGTCATCAGGATGCAAAACAATGGTGAAAAAACAATCTTTCAATTCAATTATTAAGATCTGCCAATTTTCTGGAATCATGACAGGGGATGGTAATCCTGGTTGTAATGCTCCCATGTCTTCCATGGTATCATTAATTTTTCGAAGATCATGTAACAACCTCCATTTATTTGATTTTTTCTGAATAGTAAACACAGGAGTGTTCCAGGGACTTGTAGACGGCTCTAAATGCCCTTTTTCAAGCTGTTCCTGTACTAGATCTTCGACATGGGCGAGTTTTTCTTTACTGAGCGGCCATTGATTTACCCAGACCGGATCATCATTTTTCCATTGTAATTTCAGTACTGGTCGCCCATCATCAATGGCCTCCCCCAAAAATGCTGTTGTTTTGTCACCAGAGTTGCTCCTAGTTGTCCTAACACATCTCGTCCTAATAGAGAAACAGGGATAGACATCACATAAGGTCGTACAGAACATAATGAACCATCAGATAACTGCATTTGTAAGTGATGTTTGCTCACCTGGGTATTCTGCATACCCCCAACACCCATGACTGGTATTTGCGGAGACTCGAGAGACCACCAAACTGGCCAATCTTTTTTGCTGATAATAGTCACATCAGCACCTGTGTCTACCAGAATTTCAAAAGTCTGTGAACGGCCAGATTTGTCTAAAAGAGTCACCTTTTCCATTGGCTTAGCCTTACTAATGTCTAGAGCTAAATACAGCTCTGCATTGTCAGTAGAATCAAAGCTTCCTTCTGCACACTCTTTAATTGAAACTTTTGGAACATTTGCTTTAAATGGAACCAATTGACCTATCTTTGATCCTTTGGGAATGTGGACTGGTGGACCAAGAGTCCATACCATAATCAAAATGATGCCGGCAAAATCTGCATCAATTATACCTGGAAGTATAAAAATGCCTTTTCTAGTGGCAGATGATCTCCCTATAAGCAAAGCACTTAAATCATGCCCTAGTGGTCCAGTCATGTTTGTTGGTATGCATTGTATCTGAGTGTCAATTAATGTTACATCTTTCATAGTTTCTACATCCACTCTGGCACTCCCTGAGGTGGCAGCGGTGACTGTGTCCAAGCAGCCTGAGACCTCACTTGTGTCATCGTGCCGGGTCTCAGTGCGCTCGTTTCCCTGTTTCCCAGTGGCTGCCCATTTTTATGAAAAATAGACCTACAGTCTTTAGCTCTGTGTCCAAATTTTCCACAGCGATAACATACATTATTGTCTATTGGACCTGTAACACTCTTATTTGATCTTCGATAAGTCTGATTGACATGACATTGGGATCTGTAATGCCCTGTTTTTCCACATTTGAAACAAACTCGGCCTGATCTATTTGGATTGTGAGCTAACAGGGGCTTCATAGCAGCCTCAAATGCAGAAGCCATAAGACCAAATTTCTCTTCCTCTGAGCCCACCCTGGCACAAGCATCCATCATCTCAGCTATTGAGCTATACTTTGGTAAAGCAAGCAAAATTTTCTTACAAACTGGGTTAGCATTGTCAACTGCGAGTGTCATAAGCAAAGGTTCTTTTACATTACTATCAATCGGTGCCCTATCCAAAGCTTCCCTTAGACGTTCAAGAAAAGCCATGTACGATTCATTGTCCTTTTGCTTTACCTGAGAGTACGGAGGGACTGCTTTACCTTCTTCCAGTAGAGTTCGGAGAATATCTCTTGCAAGAGAGGAACTCTGCCGCAAAATGGCAGTATCTAACTGTGCCTGCGCCTGAGGGTTAGCAAATTCCCCCGCCCCTATCAGCTTGTCTTTAGAAGCAAGGCACAACGGGTCTCCGTCATTGCGGTCTAAGTTAAGAATAGCTGCTTCCTCACAAGCATCATTCCACCTACTTCTCCGGAGAACTTCTTGCATTGGTGTTAGTAGCAACGTAGCCAGCTGACGACAATCGTAAGGCGTTAGTATTTGCCCATCAAAAAGAGTATTAATAAAGCCTTGTGTATATTTTCCATGCAATCCATACTGTTGCACTGCTTTTCTAGCCTCTTTTATCTCCTCCCAACGCAACCCTGCCCACCCAGGATTCTGATTACCCTGTTCGTCTTGCTGGTAAATGACTGGGTATGCACTCGTTATTTCACCTTCTATCATCGCATTTCTGATAATTCCTCGCCAGTGTTTTTTAATGTCATAATCATCCGTAGAACCCGAAACCCCCGACGCACCGCCTGCCGCACCCCCCTTCTCGTCACCGTCAAGATAATTGCCTTTCTGAGTGCTGGATTCCTTCAGTAGTAGCTGATCTATTTTTTCACACAGTTCTTTTATCCAGTTCTTCTCCGGCGACTCCTTCTGCTCTGGCGTAGGAGTTAGAGTGGTAGAAGGCGGTAAAGGTGGACACAAATCAGTAAAAGGACTGATATTACACTTATTTACGACTTTAGCATTCTCAGCTTTCAACAGTTCTTTTGACAAATTATCTGACTCCAGTTCCTTGGACTGCTTGGTCTCTTCAGGGTCGTGTGATGGTATAGGAGGCCATCTACTGAGTGATTTTCCTCCCCCCGCCCCAGAATGCTGTATCATCAGGGGTGCCGATGGCACAATAGGGGTTGGGGCAGGAAGGGAATCAAAGACACGAACTGGGTAAGCTTCACAGTTATTATTAGAGTTCTTATCAGGCTGCAACGCTGCAAAAATTCCAGTAATCGCAGCCCGTTCAGCCTTAAGTTCTTTTAAGGTGGTAATTATAAGCTTCCATGTAGTCGCTAGTGATTTAGCTTCTTTATCTCCATCTGTTGGAGCGATGAAGGACTCAGCAAACAATTCGATTCAATGTGAATGTCGCGGTTGAGACGGACAAACGACATGGACCAAATTCTTTCAAGATGAAAGTAATAGATGCCATTCATTGCTACAAGTGCATTTTTATACAATTCTACCATTTCATGTGTCTTTTCACTATTGGTTACAAGTTACAGCACTAACATCTCATTGGTTAAACTTGCTATCATCCATGTTATTCTTCTATTCCCTTCTCTCTCACGGGTACACCTCTCCTCTCTCAGGATACTCCTTTACTCCCATCCTTCTCAAGGGTAAATCTTAATATCTCAAGGCTGATCTCTACTCTCATATTTTCTGTCAAGGATTCCACAGACCCACTGCAGTTTCCCACAATTCCCCCTTTTTGTATTTGTGCTAAAAATGCTGCCCTCATTGTCCGCTGCAGGGCCCTTTGCAGCAGAGAAATCGTGCATGGCAGCATTAGTAACACAACCACAAAAATCATCAAAATGATCAGTCCTGTTTTCACTACTGATAACAACCATCCTAAAAACCCTCAACCACTAAGCAATTTATTTAACAAATCCCATCAAAATCTTCACACCCATGTCCTTGAGCTAATAACAAAAAATCTATCGCTGCCCTACTCTGCCATGTGGCATGTCTTACAGAATCTACATCTAACAAAAGTCCACTTAAAGCCTTTTAAGTTCTGTTAGTTTGCTTAACTAGCCAGCATCCTAATTTTCTAAAATATTTAAAGCTTTTACCTGTGCCAACACCAGATACAAGAGATCCTAAAACCCTCAACCTTGATTCCCAAAAATCTACATTATCATCACATGTTGACTCATATACACGCAAAAAGTGTTTTTCTCGTCTTGCTCTTCTGTGATCTATTATCATAGATACATTGGGTGTTAAGAGAGTTAATAGTCCCAAAATACACAGTCCTCCAACAGCATTAGAAGGAATTCCTGGTCGGTCAGGCTCTATCTCCACAGATCAAGAATACACCATACAGGAGGTGTTGGGGTCACTGTCCCACATTATCAATGACATCCCTTGGATTCTTCTGCGAGGCACTGCACCATCGAGTTTCATTTCTATAGTCACCAAGGGTAGCATTAATATTTTGCAGTGTTATCCATTCATGCTTTAGCATATTGTCCTGGCACTTTTCACAAACCAGCTGGATACAAGCATCCATGGGCACAGATCCCAGTAATTCCAGTTCCTGTGGTTCAATGTCTATTTCCGGGAGACAGTTAATCCAAAGTGCCATGTTAGTATTATTACAGTTTGTTGCAATGCCTATGTACCGACCACTATTTTGAAACAGTTGTGTGATGCTGCTGTACTCATCAAGGGGGATGCCGACCAAGCATGTGTGGAACGGGTTTTCCGGAGATGCCATAGCTAGGCATATGGAGTCTTGGTCAATCATGTTGGCTAAAGTACTCCACATGTTAGTCTTTGTCTGTGCGGACATCCAAAACACAGCAGCTGCAACAATCATTGTCAGGAAGATAACACAGGTTTCACGTTTTGTGCCAGCAACCATTGCGGCCCTTGATCTGTAAAGACACAAGCATAGCCTCTCCCCTAGGTTATCAAATGATGTGGCCTTTTCCATTGACCATTAACTAGTGATTTGGCCATAACTAATGTAGGTTCTTTCTGATTTAGCATGGTTTTGGGTCATACTTGCAAAGTATTTCATCACATACAATGCTTTTGACAATTGGTTTTCTGGTGTTTTCCCTACTTCTCCCCCCTTTTTGTTTTAAAAAAGAACAAAACCAAAACAAAAAACACAGTTCAGAAGCAGATATGTGCATTGGACCTTGACTACGTACTCAGAATCACAAATCAAATTTAGAGGTTCCTCCTTAAAAAGCTCTAAGTAATTTAAAGCTGTGCCAAGTTCTGCTAATTGGGTTGAACCTTCAATAATTTTTACAGAATGATGCCAATTGTTATCTTCACACGAAACCACTACAGCTTTATGAGACTTCCCAGAACCATCAACAAAAACTTTGCAAGTATGTAGGATCAGACCAAATACAAGCATGGCCTATGACCTGATGTTAAAGACTTGCAGGTTCTGCAGCAATTTACATTTAGGCATGCCAAAAGCTGTGCTGTTAAGAAAATCAGCTAGTGCAATTTATAAAGACATAGATTACAAATAAAATTAAAAAATCAGACTTAAATTTCATAAATGGTACATATATGACAAAAGGATCATGGCCTATTGAAACTTAAATTAATTCCCTGCTTTTCTTGATTAGAGTGACAACTGGTATATCAGTCTGCTAGCAATCTCATCATACTGTCCCACAATAGCCACAGGTTGTTTCTATGTTGTAGCCATAAACAGACAAATCTGCAAGTCCAATCGAATACACTCAGCCTGTAAGGTTGTCATAAATTTATTCCTCAAAGTTTCCAACTCCATTTTGGCTGTCATATTTATTGGATATTGTTTTCCCTTACCGGATCGAAGTCCTGTTTCAGATCAGTCAGTGTAGTATTTGCTTTATTGAAACATTGGCTGTTAATACTAGTGGAAATACAGCATTTGAAATTTCCTTGGAGATTTCTCACTTGGAGCAAGCAGATCTGCACCATCCCAGCAGCTTCTTGTAGGCCATGCAACTAAACAGAATTCTCAGAAAACGTTATTTGAGCTTACAATTTACTTAACAAATCTTAACCTTAGAGAGGTATAGGAGTTTCTAACAACTATAATAATTCATGTATTTAAACTTTGTTCCAAATTTGGCATTCCATTGGTCTCAAAAAATGGCCTTTCTTTCGTTCTCTCTCATGACCTCAAAAACTAGCATGGTGAATTTACTAGGAAGTCACTTACAACTAATTACCACAGAATAAGTCTATTAACAAATTTTTGGTTTAATTTTCCAGTTTCATTAGAACTATGGATCCACTGGTGATGCCTTTAAATTTCACCCTCAGACTCCTTCATGCAGTATCACAGCTCTCTAGCAGTAACATTGCTTGGGGGAGGGGCACGGGGGGGAATAAAACTTCCCTCTCGCCCCCATCTGAGATGGCAAGACGTACAGCCCAGCATGAAAACACATCAGTTTGAACTCCACATCAAAGCAATCTGGCTCCACTCCACACTCAAATCAGTACCAGTCTGACCCAAAGAAGCACTGAACACTGTGACCCCCTAAAGCTGACCAGTGTGAAAAGACTGACTTCAGCAAGGAGGTAAAATTATGAGCTCTTTTCTCCAGATGTGCCAAAACCTAGGAAACAAGAGAGAAGCAAAAATAAACACCAACAATAACCCCTGATTCAAAGCCGAAAAACAACACTGTGCCACAACAAAAATGGATGACAATACTTCAGCTGGTATAATCACTGGTACGAAGTGGGAGGCTCTGGGAAACTCCTCAGTTACAATTAGCTGCACACAGGCCTGGGATATTTTGCTGTTTTGTTTTCCCATTTCATTCCAACTACACTTTATATGTAATTTCAAGTTGCTCAGAAATAGTTACATTCCTCAGCTCCATTTACCTTTTACAATTTAGAGATGTCAAAAAACAGTATAAACCGGTATAATAAACATAAATCCATTAGTCTATTTTCCTAGATCCAAATCAGTTAATATTCTAGCAACTTTTAAATACAACCTCTTCCAAATTCACATCTATCATAGCATTTTAACAATTTAAATGCTTTTCTAACAATATAAGCAATTACTCTAACGTGTAAGGATGCATCCTAAGGGGAGGCAAGGTGGAATTTTAGCAGTGGAACCGGTTCCCATTTTGTAATTATCTCCCCAAACAAGATTCTTTTGGTACCAAATATGAATATACAAACTAAAATACTGAGCTCAGATATAAAAACCATATACCAAGTTCAAATATGCAGATGGATCACAGTTACACCAATTTAAGACAATATCTCAATTTTTGCATTGCACCTTTGGGCCGCTTACTGCTCAGTCAGGTGGAGGTACCTCTGGGTCTCCCTGACAAAAAAAGTCAGTGCACGCTGGAGTCCACGGCACTCGCCGAGCTGGACTGGGCAAGGCTTTTTTTTGTTTTGTTTTTGTTTTTGTTTTGTTTTTGTTTTTTTGTGGGTTTTTTTGTTTGTTTTTTTTTGTGTTTTTGTTTGTTTGTTTTTTGTTTTTGTTTTTTTCTTGTTTTGTTTTGGGTTTTTTTTTTTTTGTTTTCTTTTCTTTTCAGTGTCTCATCTGGTGCGCTACAACTGTTATTCCAAAAGCAGGATTCTTTGCATGGTGTGCATACGGAAAAACCAAATCCAGCACACCGAGATGAGACAAAGCCTGTCACAGAGTTGTGCAAGTCTGAATGCCGGAATAAAGGTAGCATGCTAGAGAAAAAAAAATAACAGCTACTACACACAAAATTTTACCATCACATTCACGCAGTAAAGAACTAAATTACTTATGATCTTCTGTATTATTACAAAACACACATTTTGAGTCAATGAATTCTCATGATTTAACAGACTGTGAACTTATCGTACCATATAACAAAGACCTATCAAAACTGCAACATGCTTAAACCGATACCCACAACGAAAACAGGTTAATAAGGAAAGCATCTTGCAGACTTTAGCAAGTTTACTGTGACCTGTGTGTTATCAGTTAACTCTCTCTCAGCTTGTTGACGTTCAAACCGTTTCAGCTGTAAAACTGTCTGTAATGATCTAATGATCTCTTGTAGAGATTTATTTTGTCCTGCTCTTCCCACCTTAAAAACAACATTAATTGCAACAAGGTGTTATACTTCAAGATTCTATTCCCCGGACACTATTCCCAATCATTTAAGTTATACCGCAGTCACCATTAATTACAATATTTTACAAGATCTTCCTTCCTTATAATTCCGAGTGCTCTCCTAGGTTTTAAAACACCTCCCAATACTGATTTTTTAGGAACACAACTGAAAACAATTATTCCTGACCCCATCTTGCAAGTAAAAACCTTGAGAAGGGGGAGGGAGGGAGGGGTGCTACTTGCAGCACGACTAGGAAAAAAATGGGGAGAGAGTTTTACGGCGCACTTAAAAACAACTAGTAAAACAATTAACTCACATTCCTGACAAGGTGCTTGATTTTCAGAGAGGCAATACACAGAAACACATAATATGTACTGTAAAACTTGCAGATAACATGTTGATAGCAAACATTAGCATTCTTTACTGCTAATCTCAACACTAGTGCTTCCTTAGCTTCTAAGTTTTCAACCTGCTTATTGATGGCCTCTTGAAGATGGTCAATAAATTGCATGTAATTCTCATTGGGACCCTGATTAATAGTTGCAAATGATTTGGCTGCATTGTTGGTTTCAGGCACCTTTATCACGGCTTGATATGCGAGGTCTTTTGACTGCCTCAGGATTTCAGAAACTTATCATGTCTGTAGTTGTGGTGTGTCAATTAGTGTCTCCTCCAGAAACGCACAGGGTCCCGTGGTCCAACTACAATCGAAACTGGGGGTAAAATCCCAGCTTTTTGGTAAGTTCGGTTTACGCTCTGAAACTCTACCCCCACCCTCAGGAATTCGCTCTGCAGCAGCGTGGGAGGGGGGCGGGGCAGGCTGGGGGGGGTTAAATCTATAGGAATTACGTTATTTGGCTCGGTCTGGCTCACCACGGGGGGGTCCTCCCCACCTAAATCTCCAGGCAAGGGAGGATAGGAAAAAAAAAAAATGTCCATTTTTTTCTTCCACGACTGATAGCGGTGGGGCAGAGGGTTGAACTGTGATTAATGGCGGTGACGCAGACAGCGGAACTGCGGTTGATGATGGTAGAGGAGAGGTTCGAGCCGTGATTGATGACAGTGGAGCAGTCGGTCGAACGCGCCGCTCCGACCCGTGCTCCGAGGGCCCCTCCCGAGATCGCAGATAACCCAACACTGTTTTTTCATGTGAGTCTTTCATAGCTTTTATCTGATCTCGGGGCCACACATACATACGCTCCTCCTTTAGTCCTTTTAACTTTCCAAGAAAGTGTTGCAGATCCTTATCCGTGTCAGATAATATGGACTTGGGCGATTTTGACGAATCTTTAGTAATAGGGGGGATCGGAGCAGTACTTAATCTTGCTTTTTTCTCCGAATCTGGCCCAGGAGAGCCAGGAAGACCATCCCCCTCGGCCGCCTCTGCCTGTTGCTGTTTTAACTCTTTCTGAGTATCTAATAACAAGCGCCACATCGTTAACAGTTCAGTTGCTTCCTTGGACCCTTGGGTAGCACTATCAAACAATTTATCTCCCAAGTCCATCCATTGTGACACACTAAATGCTGTCACAGGATTAACCTCTAAAACTTGTGCTTTGCCCCATAGTAACATTTTTCTTAAAGTCAGTTCCGGAAGGCTAACACCCTGCTTCTTCAGAAGCAGCTTCCATGTGGATAATATAGTACCCTCTTCTTTAGATAAGTTTCACCCCCCCTGTTCCCGGTAGCTCACCCACTCCTTAGCGAGGTGTCTTTTCAATCGATCCGGATCATCGGCAGCTCCTTTGACTGCTCTCATCAGCTGTACCGGGCTCCGTCTCCACAGCTCTTCTTCGGCTGTTCACAGCTTTCCGCTGTCACCTTGTTAGGCGAGATCCTCTTCAGGGAGGATCACGTCAGGGTCACCATATGTCGCGGTTGAGACGGACAAACGACATGGACCAAATTCTTTCAAGATGAAAGTAATAGATGCCATTTATTGCTACAAGTGCATTTTTATACAATTCTACCAGTTCATGTGTCTTTTCACTATTGGTTACAAGTTACAGCACTAACATCTCATTGGTTAATTTTGCTATCATCCATGTTATTCTTCTATCCCCTTCTCTCTCATGGGTACATCTCTCCTCTCTCCGGATACTCCTTTACTCCCATCCTTCTCAAGGGTAAATCTTAATATCTCAAGGCTGATCTCTACTCTCATATTTTCTGTCAAGGATTCCACAGACCCGCTGCAGTTTCCCACATGTGAATCAGGCTAAAGCCATTTATTACAGAAACAAGCCTCCTTATATATGCAACTATATTCTAATCACACGTCCACGCTTCAAGCATGGATTTGCTAAATGAGTATCATGGGCTGTCCATGTGTTAGTAACAGAACCAGTTTTACAAAATGTTCCTGAAAGGATGAATCAGTTTTGTAAACTGTCCCTGAGAGGATGTTCAGGCATATCGTGTTCAAGTATACTCTTATCTTAACAACCTAGCTTTTATCTTAGCCTAAATATGCATAGAGTGAGGAGAAGCACATGCAGTATTTCCGGAGGTTGAGCAAGTCACCAGAGGACACTGCACATGATCAAAATAGTTTCAAGATGTTGCAATCGATGTTGCAATCAATGTTGAGTAACCGTTACATATCTTAATGAATATATGAATATGTATGTGAATGGACTGTATAAATACTGTGTAACTTAAACTGACCAGCGAAGCCAGCTTTGTGTGCGAACCCCTGGTTTCCCAGCGCTGAAATAAAGCACCACATATAACTACGCCCGTGGTTATGTGTCCTGATTGCTAACATTTTGGCGACCCTAGATGGGACCTCGTGGGCTGCTGAGGCGGGTCGCGTCTCGATCCTGCTAGCACCGAGATATTCTTGGGGAGTGCATCGGACGCGACCGACCCTCTGCTGCTCACGATGGACCTCTGACTGGTAAGAAGGTGCTTTATCTGGATTATTGGGTACCCACCTGGTCTGGTAGCCTGCTGGTCAGGCATCTGGTAGCCTGCCGGTCAGACGCGGCGAAAGCCACGCTCGGTTGGGCAGGGAGCTCCCGGGGTATTGCCTAGGCAGCCGTCCGTCAGACAGAGGGAAACCTCTGCAGGCTCGGCATCTGGTCTGGTTATTTGTGCGCACCTGGTCTGGTTATTTGTGCTACTCAGCACCTGGTCTGTAGTTCTGGTGATTTAATCTGTATTTACTGTTGAAACCGGTGATTTGATCTGTGTTTACTGTTGTTCTGGTAAAGTTAGCTGTGTTATCTTTCTGTGTTAGTTATCTGTATCCTTCTGTGTTGATATGTCCAATTCAAACGTATCGCCGTCAAATTGCTTTCTGAAACATTAGAAGGAGGCTGGGTTTGGACAGTTTATGCATAAAAAGAAGTGTAATTGTGACCTGTTTGCATATTTGAACTCGGTATTCGTTTGCGTGTCTGAGCTCAGTATTTTAGTTTGTATGTTTGTATTTGGTACCAAAAGAATTTGTTTGGGGAAATAATTGCAAAATAAGAACCGGTTCCATTACTAAAGTGCCACCTTGCTCCCCCTTCAGATGCATCTGTACACATGAAAGTAAATTGAGTTAGCTGTATTGCAGTTAGTGTTGTTCTGTGGATAGACTGATTTGGATCTAAAATTAATGTCAGGGATTGATGCTTAATATGCTGCTTATTGACATCTGTAAGAAGTTACAAAAGGTAGGAGCTGAGGGATGTAACTATTGTTCAGCTAATTGGAATTACATATAAAGTTTATAATCGCAGGAATTAAATGAAGAGAGAAAAGGGCAAAAGGAGCCCAAACCTGTGCCCGGCAGCTTCTCCTTGATAAAGTGCGGAGGAAAAGAAAAAAAAAAAAAAAAGTTGAAAAGCTGACTGTCTGCTAAAGCGGTGAAAAAGGTGGGGGGGAGCGGCGGCTGCTAGAGCTGAGGCTGCAGCTCCTCTCCTCCGGGCTCGCCGCCTGCGGGGGATGAAGCGGGGGGGGGATCATCAAACGTAATAGCACCCCTGCGGCAGGCAGTAGGTGTGGAGGGGAACCAGTCTATGTAAAAGTTCCGTTTTCGCCAGGGGATTTAGTAATCTGGAAACAATCAGCTGGTCCTTACCGAGAAAACCCGGACAAGGTTGCAAGGGTAATTAAAATGATAATTAAAACGCAGAATCCTGGCTGGGACGATTTGCAAGTGATTCTTGACGCATTAATGGACTCTACAGAAAAAGATATGGTTATACGGGTAGCAAGAGATAAAGTAAGGGAGGATATTCGGAATGGGACAGTGGGCGGTAATGTTGATGAAAATTTTCCGAAGGAGGATCCCCGATGAAATTATAATACAGGAGGCGGTTTATGTCGCCTCCCAAAGTATCAGGATTGGTTATTGATTGGCGTTCAAACTGCTATGCCGAAGCAAATGAATTGGTCAAAATTGTATGATGTGATGCAGGAAAAGAATGAGTCTCCCTCGGCCTTTTAGAAAGATTAAAAGAAGCTGCCAAAACCGGGATGTAAAATTTTTTTAGTAGACACAGGGGCTACTTACTCTGTACTGAATTCCTTACAGGGGACGGTAGGTCACAGAGCTACAACAACTGTTGGTGCCACAGGGAAGGAGGAAGTACAGCCATTCCTACAAACCTTGGATTTGTGTTTTGGAGAAAAGGAACTAACCCACAAGTTCTTATATGTTCCAGACTGTCCAGTCTCCCTTTTAGGACGGGATTTATTGACCAAATTGGATGCCGTAATAACATTTGAGGATGGAAACCTGGTAATGAAAATTTCAGAATCTAAGGTAGGACAAATTCTGTTATTAAAAGAAAACCTGGTAGTGAAAATACCGCAAGCAGTGGAGGAGGCTGTGATTCCTATGGTATGGGAGACTGACATACCTGGGAAATCAAAAACAGCCCAGCCCGTAAAAGTGGAACTGAAGGAAGATGCCAAGGCAGTACAGTTGAGGCAGTACCCACTGAAACTAGAAGCTAGGTTAGGAATAGTACCTCTAATTGAAAATTCTTGAAATATGGTATTCTAGAGGAATGTGAATCAGAATATAATACTCCGATTTTTCCAGTAAAGAAACCTGATGGTAGCTATCGATTAGTCCAAGATTTGCGGGCTGTAAACCAGATCACTAAGGACATTTATCTGGTAGTTGCAAATCCATATACCTTGTTAACATCTGTGAAAGAGAAATATAAATGGTTCACTGTATTTGATTTAAAAGATGCCTTTTTCTGCATACCCCTTGACCAGGAAAGCAAAAAGCTATTTGCCTTTGAATGGAAAATCCACACAATGGGAGGAAAACTCAATTAACCTGGACACGCCTTCCACAAGGGTTCAAGAATAGCCCAACCATCTTTGGAAATCAGCTATCCAAGGAACTCGAGGAATGGCCTACAAAAGGTCATATCATGATCCCTCGACAATGGTATTTGTTGCTACAATGCGACTGAGACACGAGAACTCTGCATCCAGGTAACAATTGAAATATTGAACCAATTGGGAATGAACGGGTACAAAGTATGGAAAAATAAAGCTCAGATTGCATCCGAGACTGTGATCTATTTAGGATGCGAGCTCTCTCAAGGACAGCGAAGGCTAAGCCTGAACAGGATACATGCTGTTTGTGCTATTCCAGAACCACAAAACTTACATGAGTTGAGATCTTTTTTAGGAATGACAGGATGGTGTAGACTCTGGATTATGGACTATGGGTTGATCGCCAAACCTTTGTATGAAGCACAAGGGAATAAAACGTTCAAGTGGGGAAAGCCACAACGTGAGGCCTTCCAAAAGCTAAAACAGGCTTTGATGCAGGCACCTGCTTTGGGCCTGCCGGACTTGAGCAAAGACTTCCAGTTGTTTGTACACGAGCGACAAAGACTTGCCCAACGACTAGGATCCTGGAAAAGACCTGTTGGCTATTTTTCCAAACAGCTAGATCCGGTAAGTGCTGGGTGGCCAGCATGCTTACGGTCGGTAGCTGCTACAGTAATGCTGATCCAGGAGGTCCGAAAATTAACTATGGGAAAAAGGATAGAAGTGTTTGTATCCCATATGGTGACAACAGTATTGGAACAAAAGGAGGGCCATTGGCTTTCCCCAAGCAGAATGATGAAATACCAGGCAATTCTGACAGAACAAGATGATGTTGTTCTAGAAACTACTAACCTAATGAATCCTGCTGAGTTTTTGGGTGCAGGTACTGAAGAAGGAGATCTGGAACATGATTGTGTGGAAGTCATCGAATACACCCATGCAAGTCGTCCTGATTTGAGAGACACCCCGCTGGCAGAAACTGACTGGGAATTCTTTACTGATGGCAGTAGCTTTGTGGAAAGTGGAATACGGTATGCAGGATATGCGATCACTACTGTCAAGACAGTGATTGAGGCCAAACCCTTACCACCAAACACCTCAGCACAAAAGCGGAATTAATCGCCTTAACCAGGGCATTGGAACTCAGAGAGAACAAGAACGTTAACATATAGACTGACTCAAAATATGCTTTTGGAGTTGTTCATGTGCATGGAGCCCTTTGGAAAGAGCGGAGACTGCTCTCTTCACAAGGAAAAAACATTAAATACCAGAAGGAAATACTGAAATTGATTAATGCCATTCAGAAACCGTCGCAAGTTGCTATAATGCACTGTAAAGCTCATCAAAGTGGAACATCGAAAATTATTGGAGGAAATCGGCTTGCTGATCAAACAGCTCGGTCGGTGGCACGGCAAGTGAGAACAATGGTGGGTCTTGTCTCCCAGAAGGTAAGAGCAATTGATTTATTACCTTCAGAGCCACCTAAATATTCCATAGAAGATGAAAAACTGGCAAGTCTAGTAAGAGCCAGCAAGAAAAATTCAGGGTGGTATGTAACCACCAATGGACAAGTTGTGGTGCCAACCACTATTATGAGAGGAATACTTCAGACGGAACACCAGAAGTGTCACTGGGGTGCAGAAGCATTGGTAAATTATCTAAGAAAACAAATTATCTCGGTCCAGATGTTAACAATGGCAAAGTCTATTACAGCTAAGTGTGAAATTTGCTTGAAAAAATAATCCTCTAGTAAAAAGAAAAATAGAAATGGGGAAAATTAAGACAGGCATGCAACCCGGGGATTATTGGCAAATAGATTACGTGGAACTCCCCAGAACTCATGGATATAGATATCTACTCGTTGTGGTGGATACCTTTTCTGGATGGCCAGAAGCCTTCCCTTGTCGCACCAACCAAGCAAAAGAAACTGTGAAATGGTTATTAAAAGAGATAATCCCTAGATTTGGGGTACCAATAGGAATATCATCCGATAGGGGGCCCCATTTTGTGGCACAACTGGTAAAGGAGGTTAGCAGATGTTTAGGGATTCAGTGGGATCTGCATACTCCCTGAAGGCCCCAGTCCGGTGGACAGGTAGAGAAAATGAACCAAACTTTAAAAAGACAACTTATTAAGGTCTGTCAGGAGGCAAAGATTCAATGGTCGCAGGCCTTACCAATAGCATTGTTGCATATCAGGATAAAACCTAAGAGCAGAATGTCAGTAAGTCCATACGAAATTCTGTATGGCAAACCCTATGAAGCACCAAACCCAAATCCAGAGGTCCACATAAAGGGTAATCAGGACTTGTACAATTATGTGTTGTTTCTTGGCAGGACACTGAATCAACTCCAATCTGCATTAGCGTGGAGTCGACCACTGGCACTTGAAAATCCAGTACATAATATAGAACCTGGGGACACTGTATATGTGAAAAACTGGAACGAAGAGCCTTTGAGAGAACGTTGGGACGGACCCTATCAAGTACTCTTGACCACGTTTACCGCAGTTAAAGTTGCCGGAGTAGACTCCTGGATACATTACACCCGTGTGAAGAAGGTTCCAAGAGCGTGGTCATCACATATCCTAGGTCCAACCACACTCAAGATTACATCACAATAATACCTGGTTTGCATTACCAAGCTTTGGTTTTGGTTATACCCCGAGTTTTTGTGCTTTTGAAAATTGGAGAGGGAAGTGCCACTCTATTCCACAAGGCCCCTGATAGACAGTGGGAAAGCTCGCCCGATGCATGGAAAATTTATAAATGCAAAAATGAGACTATTCGAATGGAATTGCAAATTAGGCCACAAAGAGCAGTAGATAGTAATGAAAGTACCCAGGTACCACAGGTAGTACAAAGTATACAAAATCAGACAGAGAACCTAATGATAGGATTAATCCGAGACTTTGCACAAACACAAAATATCAGTAGCATCACCGCCTGCCTTCCCATACCAAAATCAGCTGAGGATCCAGTACAGTGGGGAATAATTGCTACTACCTTACCAGAAATAAACAGAACTGGTAAGATAGCATGTGAATCCCACACTAGAATAGAAGAAGTCCCAACTGAACAAAGGATAAGAGAACGAGAAAAAATGGAAAATGCCAGGACACAGGGCAGATTGTTTAAAATTACCTAAAGCAAGGTATATTACAATAGGACGATTCCACGATGTAGGATGGTGCTTCTATGACAAGTGGACCACTAAAATAGTTAATCAAAAGGTTGAATAGACCTACTGGGAATGCAAAGATCAGGATAACAAAAACATAACTGAATTATGGAACAATATGTGGACATTAAGTATTGTACAACAATACCAATACAGTGAAGCAATTCCATGATGCATACGGTGGTTCGATGTAACAGAAGGAATGACAGTACCATGGTGGAATTGCTCACGGGTGATAACTTGTCAAACAGACATTAAAGGGATACCTTTGTCCATTGTCAAAGTAGCAGTGATTACAGGCTGCATTTGTTGGAAACAATTAGACTCACAGGCAGCCTTTAAAATTGGCATTGAAAAAGACAAAATTGACTGTAAAGGAGTTATAGGCAGTATGGGACATTTAGTTTGGGCCTTAAGTGATGGGACCTGGACTACATATTTGCCAATGGGAGGACCAATTAGAGAAATTACTTTGGGGTTGCCAACACTATGTCCCATTTGGAAAAGGTCACCTTTGAAAAATAGGCAAGAACTTTTACAGGTCAGACATAAACGAGAAATAAACGAGGATGATGTGTGGCATGAACCATCAAGCGGTGTTAAATTTGGCTGGGCACTAGAATCTTTCTTTGCACCAATTGCAGCCTATAGGAATAGAGAAATGATTGATAAATTGATCGGGCAAATGGATCGATTGGCCAGAATAACTAAAAAAGGTTTTCGGGATCTTAATATACAATTACAAGCTACGACTAAAATGACCTGGCAGAATAGAATGGCACTCGATATAATGTTATTGAAAGAAAATGGCGTCTGTGGATATTTGAAAGACAAAATCGATCACTGCTGCATCCATATTCCAGACGTAACTTCAGAGGTTGAGAAAGACATTTCCGAGCTGACCCAAACACAAGTGGAGCTGCAAAAGGAAAGACAAGATGCAGAACAGAGCTGGATAGGAGCTCTGTTAAATAAAATCGATTTAAATTTGGGAGGATGGGTACATTCACTACTAGAAAGTGTAGTTGTACTTGCAATTGTGATTGTTCTTCTTTGGTTGCTGTTTGTGGGTATTAAGCGCATAATTAGTCAAACAAATGCTAGGAATAATCGCATTTTCAGTATCCTGAGTAGGAATTATGCTAATCCTATATTTGATAACCCTCCAGCTTATGAAGAGGCACAACTGGAACTATCACACCTGAAGGGAATTACCAATGAATAATAGCAAATGAATCAATAATCGAAGAAATTGATTGAGGTGAAAATGCATTGTCTAAGAATAGAAAAGCATTTTCAAAGGGGGGAAATGTTAGTAACAGAACCAGTTTTACAAAATGTTCCTGAAAGGATGAATCAATTTTGTAAACTGTCCCTGAGAGGATGTTCAAGCATATCGTGTTCGAGTATACTCTTATCTTAACAACCTAGCTTTTATCTTAGCCTAAATACGCATAGAGTGAGAAGTATATGCAGTATTTCCGGAGGTTGAGCAAGTCACCAGAGGACACTGCACATGATCAAAATAGTTTCAAGATGTTGCAATCGATGTTGCAATCAATGTCGAGTAACCGTTACGTATCTTAATGAATATATGAATATGTATGTGAATGGACTGTATAAATACTGTGTAACTTAAACTGACCAGCGAAGCCAGCTTTGTGTGCGAACCCCTGGTTTCCCAGCGCTGAAATAAAGCACCGCATACAACTACGCCCGTGGTTATGTGTCCTGATTGCTAACACGTGCTGGAGTCTCACTGATGATATGTCCAATGATTGACGCCACACCAGGACCCCGCTGATTGAGGAACGCCCCTCTTTCTCACAGCAGATTCTGCTCTCAGCTTCTCGAAGCAGCCTTGAGATTCCTTTGAGCCTGACTAATTCAGCAACAAATCTTTATCTATCAAAGCCCCTCCGCACTTCCCCCTTTCTGTTCTTGAATTAGTCAGGCCCCTTTAACCGCACGGTGAATCATTTTTGAAATATACTGCAGCATAGAACACGTGATTAACAACATAATTACAATTACATATAATGCAGTTAAACCTTATTTAATAAGATCAAACAACTACCTATCTATTCTTAAAACCTTAATTCTATTATGACAACTTTATTAACACACTATTTTAATAGAATCAAAATAACCAGACAAGTTAATATCATATATTCTCTTAAATTCCTTAAAAATCTATAACTGCGCAGTTTATAGGGTAACATACTTAATACCATCAGTATATACTAATAATTGAATTAATATCTTAAAAGTTATCTTAACCTATTTAAAAGATCAATAGCTTAACCTTAATATCCCTTCTAAAACTTTATCAATTGCTAAACTTAGATTACTATGGTAGGGATATCTCATAATTTTACCTTATCTATGCATTAACAATCTAATCATAATATCATCCTTTTGGATCTCTTGCTGATTGTTCAAATTGCCATTCTCCACAGAAGGTACACCACCTGCTTGCTAATAGGCTTCTAGACCACCAGGTCTGCGAGCTTCCGTAATACTGAATTGGGATCCATGGTTTACATCTGAAACAGTCCTCACAACTTATCTCCCTCCTGTCCATCTGCATCCGTTGAATCTTTGTTGAATCCACTTCAATCCTCGGCCTGTAATGACACAAACATAACCTTTTCCCCAGGTTATCAATTGATGTGGCCTTTTTAATGGACTAGTGATTTGACCATAACTAATGTAGGTTCTTTCTGATTTAGCATGGTTTTGGGTCATACTTGCAAAGTATTTAATCACATACAATGCTTTTGACAATTGATTTTGTGGTGTTTCCCCTACTTCCCCCCCTTTTTTAAAAAATAAACAAACAAACAAAAAAAGTTCAGAACCAGATATGTGCGTTGAATCTTGACTACGTACTCAAAATCACAAATCAAATTTAGAGGTTCCTCCTTAAAAAGCTCTAAGTAATTTAAAGCTGAGCCAAGTTCTGCTAATTGGGTTGAACCTTCAATAATTTTTACAGAATGATGCCAATTGTTATCTTCACACCAAACCACTACAGCTTTATGAGACTTCCTATAACCATCAACAAAAACTTTGCAAGTATGTAGGATCAGACCAAATACAAGTATGGCCTATGACCTGATGTTAAAGACTTGCGGGTTCTGCAGCAATTTACATTTAGGCATGCCAAAAGCTGTGCTGTTAAGAAAACCAGCTAGTACAATTTATAGAGACATAGATTACAAATAAAATAAAAAAATCAGAATTAAATTTCACAATTTTCACGATCTTTAGTGAACTGATTTCCAAATATTGTTGGGCTGTTTTTAAATCCTTGTGGCAACACCGTCCATGTGAGCTGGGTTTTACATAAATATTTTCTGACTGGCTTCATGGAGAGAGAGGCAAAAAGGCATCTTTTAAATCTAAAACAGTAAACCAAATCAAATTAGAGTTAATACAGTCAGAAAAGTGTTTGCTACCACTGGTAGAGGTCCTTTGTTATTCTGTTTATAACCTGATTTGTATGAATTTCTCTATTACTGGCCGAATTCCTTCCCTGTCCTCCCTTTTCTAAGGGCATTGTTTTATCTTTACCGGCTTTTCTCCTTCTTTGATTTTTACCTCGACGGGTACAGCATTTTTGCCCTTCCAGGTACATCAGTGGTCTATATCCCAGGATACACTTGGTTCATGACTTCTTCATTAATCTTGCCTTCTGTGGGAACAGTTGCTAAAAGCAAGCCCATTATTTTCATATATTGCTGATCATTTACCTCCAGAGTAATTTCTCCTTTTTTTGAATCTGATTACTGCACCCATTTGTTCCAACAAATTTCTCCCAAGAAGGTTTCAAGGAATTGGACATATGTAGAAATTTATCAATACCTACTTATTTACCCAATTTGTATTTCAAATGTTCGCAAAAATATGCCCTTTCACTTTGGCCAGTGACTCCCTTTACCTACTATGTAATTGTTACTTAATGTCCATCCATCAAAAATTCCACTTGTTTCTGTTCATTCCAGGTTCCCATCAGTCTTTTTCAAAACTTGCTACTGTCTGTCTCTCTCTCTGCCTACTTCCTCTGTACCTTCCCCAACATACATTTTTCCAATATATATACTGACCTCTCTCTAAAGGCTTCCAAAGCCTTCCAACCTCTTCAGTTCCATACTTTCTTATCCTTTCAACAATCTTCCTTTTCCCTGTTCCTGAATACTCTCCAAGCTTCATCTAACAACATCTCCAAATTTCTACTTTCTGTTGCCCTCAGTTTCTATAACTTCTCTAGGGGAGCTCACACCATTTCAGGTGTCAGGCTACCCCGAGAGGTGTACAGCTTGTCCTCCTCCCACTCCTTCCCCGTCTGCCACTTCCAGCAGCGATTTTTTTTTTTTCTCTATATTTTTCTTTCTCTCCTTGCTGCAGTTTAGACACAGGCAAGGCCACACGGATGGGGGAGGTTAAGTTTATCTTACGGCTTAGCACAGGCTTATGATTTATGTTACAACACAGGCCTGGGATATTTCACTTTCTTGTTTTTCCATTTAATTCCAGTCATAATGCACTTCATATGCAATTCCAATTAGCTCAGCGATAGTTACGTTCCTCAGTCTCATTTACCTTTGCAGATGTCAGAAAAACAGCATATTAAACCTAAGTCTGTTATTTCTATTTTCCTAGATCAGTTCAATTCAGTTCGTATTCTAGCCACTTACAAACCACTTTTAAATACAATCTCCCAAGCTCACATCCATCATAACATTTAGTTTTTTCTTTTTCCATATCTCCAACTAGCACATAAATTCAATATGGATCAGAGTTTAACAACTTAAATCCTTTCCTGGTCCCAAAATTATTAGATAACAATAAAAGCAAATTATCTTAAAGTACTGTATCTCATCTTATTTTCCAAGTTGTGCAGAACAACATTTAATTCTGACTAATTGATATAACCTCACATTCAAACCACAAGTGAATACAATATTGTTTCAAACTTTCTTTTATCAGGTTTCCCCACTAAGTTACTCTAATGTGTAAGGATGCATCCTAAGAAGAGCAAGATGGTATTTTAGTATTTTAACGGAACCGGTTCCCATTTTGTTATTATGTCCCTGATTTCAGAGGGTGAAAAACATATCTGCATATACTTTCTTACATCGTGCGCACTGTAATTTTAACTCATATGTCACGTGACTTAAATCAAGGTGTTTTAAGCTCATATTCTGCTTTATACAGATCACATGCTAAAGTGTACGACCATAAACAGCAATTACTGTAAGTAGCACACACTCACACAGCTCACACAGACATGGCTGGTTGGTCTTATGATTTACGAGTTACTTTACGATTTAGAATGAAATGCATGGAATGCCCGGGCACTTACAAAAGATAATGTACAGTTATAGAGCAATTATTCCTTTTTCACCATTACCTTTTTCAGCAGCTGAAATAAAGATTTCTGCATTACCCTTCACTCTTGCTAAACTAGTGATTAGCAAAAGTCCATCCTGGCTCTCGGAATCGAGACGCAGAAATCGCAGAGTTGCTCGATCCACCCCCAAGATCACTAGCGGCTGTACCCCAAACAGACAGCAACCCCCGCTCAGGTACCTTATCCCACTGCAGAACTACCTTATCCCACTGCAGAACTGTGGCCACGCGTGAGATGTCTCTCCACGCCTTACTGGCTCGCTGCCAAATGCAATTAAATGCGTTTAATTTAAATTTATTACAACATACCTTATCCGCTATCGTGGCCGGAGGTCTTTTGTCTGCTCCTGCAATGAACAACGGGGACTGGAGATCTTTCCGAAAAAAAATCTTCAGGGCGCGCCTAAGACATCCCTTCCCAATTGTTCAAAAAGGCAAGCAGAACACCCTCCTGGCTGGCTCGCCAAAATGAGACGCGGAATCACAGTATCACAGTATGTTTGGGATTGGAAGGGACCTCAAAAGATCATCTAGTCCAATCCCCCTGCTGGAGCAGGAACGCCTGGGTGAGGTCGCACAGGAACATGTCCAGGTGGGTTTTGAATGTCTCCAGAGAAGGAGACTTCACAACCCCCCTGGGCAGCCTGTTCCAGTGCTCTGTCATCCTCACTATTAAGAAGTTTTTTCTCAAATTTAAGTGGAACCTCTTGTGTTCCATTTTGAACCCATTACCCCTTGTCCTACCATTGGCTGCCACCAAGAAGAGCCTGGCTCCATCCTTGTGACACTCACCTTCTATATATTTGTAAACATTAATAAGGTCACCCCTCAGTCTCCTCCAAGCTAAAGAGACCCAGCTCCCTCAGCCTTTCCTCATAAGGAAGATGCTCCACTCCCTTTATCATCTTCGTGGCTCTGCACTGGACTCTTTCAAGTAGTTCCCTGTCCTTCTTGAACTGAGGGGCCCAGAACTGGACACAATATTCCAGGTGCGGTCTCAGAGTAGAGGGGAAGGAGAACTCTCGACCTACTAACCACCCCCTTTGTTGTGAAGGGGTGTGAAAAGTTTTTGTTATAGCAAGTGTGGGTTCACTTGCTTCCCTCCTCCCTCTTCCCCTAAGATTTCTGACTGATTCCAGGGCCTGTTCTCTGTACTGAGATTACACTGTGTTACTGTTTGCCTGCTAAAGAAGAGGGAAGACTTCATGTGCCTTTCATTCTTCCTGATAATTTTTTCAGGGCAGGTAGAAACCAGACACATAGAACTTGTTTAGTTTTTGATCTAGTCCATCCATGGTAACTTTTAAATTTCTTTTTATATCTTCATCAAAAGTCAAATTTACACCTAATAGCAAGGCACCAATGCTGACAAACATAGAATAAATTAGTGTTTGGAGATAAGCCACTGAAGAGATGTTTCGAGTCTACTGGAGTGCAACAGGTAGAACTTCTTATCCTTGTGCTGTCCTAGTCATTTAGGGACAAAAAACTTCCAAACCATCCCTATTTTGAATGCTTCTACCATATCATTCTGTTCTTTTTGTGTCTGAATTAGATGGTGAAATTTTCTGCAAATGTCTAAACTAGCAATTATTTATTGCTAACCTTTGTCCCTCTGATTTCATAGGAGATGGTACTTCAAAGCTTTGGGATATTAGACAATCTTAAAAGCCTCTTAATTCAGTGGAAAGACTACCTATCTTCTTTTCAGTGTAAGTACACTAATTTATTCCAGCTAATAGAAACAGCAGTAGTTGTGTTGAGCAGGAGGGAGTCTACCAGAGTTTTTCTCCTCAGTTTTCATTAGGTCCAGAACTGTGCAGAAGGGATTCTTGACTATTTTAGGACTTTACATTGCTTTAAAATATCACATTCTTTTTGGTAATAATTCATAGCTAGCTCTGTTTGTTTTATGCATTTTTTTAGTCTCGTATATCTTATGTCTAATTAGATTAGAAACTTTTCAGGAGGAGGTGGCCAGTTCATTGCCTTATGTTCATGTAATGAGTTATATAAGTAAGCCTCATTGCTATTTTGTCTGTGAATAATAAAAAAAGAACAGCTTGAAAAGTAGGCATAACATAAAGGTGCATGGTACAAATTCAAGTTATGATGTTCGAAGTGCTAACAACTGTTGCTTAGTACTAAAATTTACTATATTTTACTGTATAGTGCTAAGTATTGTATTTCATATTTTTATTTGTGTTACCTGCATTTCTATAGCTGTAGCTCAGATGAATCCAACTCTAAGGACAATTTATACTTTTGAAATAAGATCTTAGAAAGGCAGGTCATGGACAGCTCAGTCTTGACTGCATTTTGTAGTGTAGAGGAAAACTAAACAGGCAAATAGTTTTGGTCACTATAAAAATGCCATGCAGCATTGAAGAATGTATCATCAGCAAAACCAGATTTTATTGATTTATTTTTTTACTATTTTTTATTAACTATAGTAATGGATGACAGCTGACAAAATATTGTTTTAAAGCTTTGTCTTAAAAGGATTAACAAACAAAAAAGGATTATTTTAAGGAGTGCAATTTATAAATAAGTTTCCTACACATTAATTATTCATTTGCCCAGTACAGATTTTGTTTCAGTCTGGATGATAAAATACTTGTCACAGGCACTTCTGTTAAGAAAGACAGTGGCAGTGGGAAGTTTTTTTCTTTTATCGGGAGTGTGCCGGTTTGACTGAAAATGGGGTAATTTTCTTCATGCAGTTAGAAACCTTTCTTTTTCATAGCTAGCACGCTCATTATTTGGACTTATTTTGAGAACAAGAAGATAACACCCGAGCACAGAGTTAATGTTTATAATTGCTCTGGTCTGAGAGCCAAGGACATTCTGAGAGCTCTGCCCACAGGTGTGAGGCATCGAGGAAGGGGAGCAGACTGACATCCAGACTGATCAATAAGAGTATTCCATCCCATTAGCATCATGCTTCATATTTAAGGAATCTTGCTCTCCGTCTCTCTCTCTGGCTTCTCAGGTGCTTTCTCTTGTGTGCATTGTTTTTTATTTTCCTTTGCTCTTTTTTGTCGGAGCTGGGGGAGTTTTTGGTGTGGGACGCTTAGTCCGGCTTTTGCCATTTTGCAGAGGCCTCTGAGCATTTCTCCCTTTTTTCTCTTTTCTCTCTGTAGGACTGGCTTTGGGACCAGGTGTGGCTTGCTGGGACTGGCTGCTCAGTTGTGGACAGAGTTTGGAATTGCCTTGAGTATCTTTTATTTCTATTTTAGATATATATTTTCTAGTAGTGTATTAGTATTCTGTTATTTTATTAAACTATGTTTATCTCAGTCCAAATTTCTCCCTTCCCTTTTGATTCTCTCCCCTGCTGGGGTGGGGAGGGGGTGAGTGAGTGACTATCATGGTTGTATTGCTAGCTCAGGTTAAACCGCAACAGGGAGACATTGCAGAAGTATGATAGAAGTTACTGATGTGGTATGTATTGTAGTATTCTTTTATCCACTATTCAAAAAAATAAATGAAATAATATTCCTATGCTTTTTTCTGTTATAGAGGTAATGACCTACTAACACTACTGTAATTTTAATACTCCATATTTAAGAGAAGTATGACTAGAGTCAGGGTGGACTGAATAGATGCTATTCTCCTTTCAATTAAAAAAAAGAAAATCTAGGGACAAGGTGTTTAAGCACTAGGAATCACAGAATCACAGAATGTTAGGGATTGGAAGGGACCTCAAAAGATCATCTAGTCCAATCCCCCTGCCGGAGCAGAAACACTTAGATGAGGCTACACAGGAAGGCATCCAGGCAGGTTTTGAATGTCTCCAGAGAAGGAGACTCCACAACCTCCCTGGGCAGCCTGTTCCAGTGTTCTGTCACCCTCACTATGAAGAAGTTTCTTATATTTAAGTGGAACTTCCTGTGTTCTAGTTTGTACCCATTGCCCCTTGTCCTATCATTGATTGTCACCAAGAAGAGCCTGGCTCCATTCTCCTGACACTCACCCTTTACATATTTATAAACATGAATGAGGTCACCCCTCAGTCTCCTGTTCTCCAAGCTAAAGAGACCCAGCTCCCTCAGCCTTTCCTCATAAGGGGAGATGCTCCACTCACTCATCTTCAGAGAGCCCTCCTCAGGGCTCACCCCCCCCCCCCCATCTCACCGGGTAAGAGAAAAAAAAAAAAAGGAGAGGATCCCTGCTTTGACATTACCACTGTGTTTCTCAAGGATTTCTGTGAACCCTTCTGGAGCTGTGAAGTGAAGCACAAATCCAAAAATTATTATATGTTTATGCTATTTACTCCACCAATTCTCATGATGAAATGCTGTATTGTGACAAAACTCCTACTTGTCCCCAAAACTAGATTTGTGGTTACTACAGAATGCATTTAAGTGGACTCTAGCTTGTGTAAATGCAACAATTTTGTAGCAAAAAGAAGGCATCATTAGGAATCTCTCCATCAAAAAATACCATTTTCACCTTTAATATAAAACCCTAAAACTGTGAATTTGTAATACAGAAGAGTCTTTATATGAGTTGAACTGCCTACCTATTCCCTTGTACAGAAGGAAAAAGCTAAATTTCAGAGTTGAAAAAGGTCCTTTCTTACTTATGGTGTACATAAGTAAGGTTGTTGAGTATAAAAAACAGGAGTTGGAGAAATTCAAACAGAATTGCAATGGCTCAAGTATGAGGCCTTCCCATTAGTTGTTGCGGTCTGTCAACTAGCAACTTTGTCGCACTGTAGTGTTTCAGGATATTGTTTTCTTTTTCAGCACTTTTCTTAACCACCTGCTAGAGCACAGTAGTCTTTCCTAGCACAACAGACCAAAACTTCTTGTGCTGGAGTTCATTTATACAGAATTTACATTTTTATTTACTTTTCATTTAAAATCCCATTTTTTTCTTCTAAATTCATCCTAAAGCAAAATTTGCTCATGGATGATTTTGTTATATGCATCATTTTTGTTGCAGTAATCTTGAAATTCAAAAATGCAGAATTCATGTTAAAGCAGAAAGCATGTGTTTTTCTGGAGGGGGGAAACGTTTTAATTTTAAACATATATTCTAAATACAGTTTTTATTACATTGGAAGTTTTATTTAACACTAAAGAATTTCTCCAAAAATAACATAAATCGGATTTTAAATTTCCCTCCTATGGAACATACCAAAACTCAGCTTAGCTCATAAGGTTTTCTGAGACAAAACATGAATGCCTCAGTATCCACTCTGAAACTTCATGACAGAAAAAAAGGAAACCAGCTATGTAAGATAAAGTGCAAATGAAATTTGTACTAATTGCGCTTGCGCAAAGAGCTACCGATGTGGAAAGTTCAACCAGCGGACACGTGAATGAAGACATTTGGAGGAAGGATGCGAAGCCCAAAGAGACTGCAGTACCTGTAAAGTGAAACTAGATGGCAGCAAAGACCGTGAAATAATTATTTTCATGCTTGTGTAATAATTTCTCAGTATAGATGCATTGTATGTTAAAAATTTCCAAATACTGTGATGAATATGCAATAATTGTGTAAATATAAGCCACATTAGAGCATCCCATCTTTGGGAGCACTTACGGTGGAGAATTCCCAGTGCAAACCCAGCACTGCAAATAAAGAATGCCTGCTTAACAGTGTAATCTAATGCTGTTGAGTCAATTTCTTTGTTTCAGTATGAAAAGGGGAAATAGACAGTGATGCACCTCTGACTATCCTGTTCTGTGTCTGGTGATCTGTGACTTAGAGATATCTTGATGCAGACAAAGGAATTTTACAATTAATTGCAATCAGTGGATTTTTCTTCCAGGAGTTCATCAAGGAGTTAAATACCCATGTTGCAGGTTACTGGCAGGGTCATTTACTTACTGCAGATTAGATAAAAACTCAGGAGTAAGAGTTCCTGCTTCTCCAAATTTCATAAGGAAGATGATGCTCTGCATGCAGTACTTCAGCCTTACTCTGGCTCAGTGTCTACAAGTGTGATTGGAAATTATAAGGGTTTTCTACTGTGACCATAGTTACATATCCTAAACTAGATAGAATTCCTCTCTTTCTAATAAGAACGAAGCTTTATAAAACAAGTCTTCATCCTTCATTCAGTCAGCTGATCGGAGCCAGCCCAGCGAGAGCCAGAGCCAGGGAGGTTCAGCCGACCACGAGGTTCAGCAGAGATTAGGAAGCTCAGAGGGAAATGTACAGGGACAGCGTGATTCCCGGCATGCCCCGATCTCCGAAGCCCCGGCGGCCATTGTGAGAGAGTGGCTGATGTGGTGGGGGGCATTCCCACGGTGACGGCGACCACACCCCCTCCCCTTGCCTTGAAAAAGCCTTTGGGAGGGCAGTGACTACTTGCTGCCCACCATGTGCAGAGAGGAGCAACCAGCTTGTGTAGCGGGTGAGTCCCACCCACACTGTGCTGCAGTAGCGGGTGTGGTAGCTTGTGCAGCAGGGTGCAGAGAGCACTTGTTGCTTGTCAGTCCCTCTAACTTATTGCCAGCGTCCCAGACTGCTGATGACCATGGTCGCCTCCAGGAGAGCTTGTCTCAAAAAGACTGTGGCAACGCAGACTGAGGTTCTGTCCTGAACGGTGGCTGTTCAGGTCTCTGGCTGCAGGGAGTACCAGAGCCTGCTGCTGCCGGAGGAGGGCGGCCAGCACTCCACCTGTGTGAGGTGTGAGCAGGTGCAAGACCTGCTCGACATGGTTGTGGAACTTAAGGAGGAGGTTGAGACGCTGAGGACCATCAGGGAGTGGGAAAGGGAGATCGACTGGTAGAGTAACACCCTGACGTGTCAGTCAGAAAGGCCCCAGGGAGGTACCCCCCAAAAGGAGATGGACCTCCTGTCCTCTCAGACAGAGGCGGAAGTCCTGAGACAGCCCCACGCCCCACCCTTGTCGCTGTCGGGTAGAGGTAGGGGACCTAAAAGACGACAAGGGTTGGAAGCGTATTCTGGTTCGGCATCACGGGCAGCCCCCCTCCCTGCCTGCTTTGCCTCCCCAGGTGCCCCTCTGTAATAGGTTTGAGGCCCTGGATCTTGAAGAAGAGGTAGGGGAGGAGGTGATGCCAAGCCTGCCTACAAGATCACATAGGAAGAGGCGGTTGACTTCACAACTTAAGACTGCCTCTGATAAGAAAGAAAGAAGGGTGATTGTAATAGGAAATTCCCTTCTGAAAGGAACAGAGGGCCCAATATGCAGAGTGGACCCTCATCTTAGGTAAGTTTGTAGTCTACCTGGAGCCCGGATCAAGGATATCGTTAGAGAGCTCCCAAGACTGGTGCACCCGACAGACTACTACCCACTGCTGGTCTTCCAGACAGATGGGGAGGAAGCTGCTTCCCGTAGTCTGAGGGGAATGAAGAACGATTTCAAGGTCTTGGGAAGGATGGTGAAAGACTCAGGGGCTCAAGTGATCTTCTCTTCACTCCTTCCATCTTCAAGTGATGATGTGAGATGGAATAGGAAAATTCAGTCTCTAAATGTTCGGCTCCAAGACTGGTGCTACAGGCAGGGCTTTGGATTTTTTTATAATGGTTGGTTTTATAAGACACCAGTCCAGACAGTGTTATGCGGGAAAGGTTTATCTCACAGGGGATGCTGGGGCAGGAATTAGCTGGGCTCATTTGGAGAGCTTTAAACTAGGCTCAAAGGGGGATGGGGCTGTAGCTGGGCTTGTCCCAGTGGGGCAGCATTCTAAAACTGATGAGGACCGGGTGGCCTCCTATGCCCCTAGGGAGAAATTGCTGTGCTCTGCTCGCTCCCTGAAATGCCCGTACACCACTGCGCGCAGCATGGGGAATAAGCAGGAGGAGTTAGAATCCTATGTTTGGTCGGGAGATTATGATCTGGTGGCAATTACAGAAACATGGTGGGACAGTTCACATGACTGGAATGTGGTCATGGATGGCTACGCCCTTTTCAGGAAAGATGGGCCAGCCAGGCATGGTGGTGGAGTTGCTCTCTATGTGAGAGAGCAACTACAATGTACTAAATTCTGCCCAGGAGCGGATGAGGAGCGAGTTGAGAGTGTATGGGTCAGAATTAAGGGGCAGGCTGGCAGGGGTGATACTGTTGTAGGTGTCTATTACAGGCCACCAGATCAGGCTGAGGAAGTTGATGAGGCCTTCTATGGGCAGCTGAGAGTGGCCTCACAGTCACAGGCCCTGGTTCTTGTGGGGGATTTTAACTTCCCTGATGTTTGCTGAAAGGACCATTCAGCCATCCAGCCACAGTCCAGGAGGTTCCTCCAGTGCATTGACAATAACTTCCTCATGCAGATAGTGGAGGAGCCGACTAGGAGAGGTGCACTGCTGGATCTCATCCTCACTAACAAGGAGGGTCTGGTCGAAGCAGTAAAGGTTGAGGGCTGCCTGGGTTGCAGTGACCACGAGATGGTGGAGTTCAGCATCTTGTGTGGCAGGAACAGAATAGCAAGTGGAATTGCAACCCTGGACTTTAGCAGGGCTAACTTCGGCCTTTTCAAGCAATTGCTAGGGGAAATCCCATGGGCAAGACTGCTTGAAGGAAAAGGGGCCCAAGATAGCTGGATTGCATTCAGAGATTGCTTCTTCCACGCTCAGGATCAGAGCATCCCCACACGTAGGAAGTCAAGGAAGGGAGCCAGGAGGCCTGTGTGATTGAATAGGGATCTGTTGGGTATGCTCAAGCAGAAGAGGAGAGTTTACAGGTCATGGAAGCAGGGGCTGGCCACTTGGGAGGAATATAAGGCTGCTGTTAGAGGATGTAGGAAGGCAGCTAGGATAGCCAAGGCCTCCTTAGAATTACAGCTGGCGAGAGGGGTCAAGGACAGCAAAAAGAACTTTTTCAAATACATACCAGATAAAACTAATACCAGAGGCAATGTAAGCCCACTGATGAGTGGGGTGGGTGCCCTGGTGGCAGAAGATACAGAGAAGGCAGAATTACTGAATGACTTCTTTGTCTCTGTCTACTCTGCCGGAGGCTGTCCTGGGGAGCCCTGTACCCCTGAGACCCCGGATGAAGCCAGGTCAGTGGAGGAGTTTGCTTTAGTCGATGAAGACTGGATTAGGGAGCAATTAAATAGTCTGGACATCCATAAGTACATGGGTCCAGATGGGATGCATCCGCAGGTGCTGAGGGAGCGTGCTGAAATCATTGCTAGACCACTCTCCATCATCTTTGCCAAGTCTTGGGAAACGGGAGAGGTGCCCGAGGATTGGAGGAAAGCAAATGTCACTCCAGTCTTCAAAAAGGGCAGGAGGGAGGACCCAGGTAATTATAGACCAATCAGCCTCACCTCTGTCCCTGGGAAAGTAATGGAACAGCTTGTCCTTGGTGCCATCTCAAGGCATATCAAGGATAAGAGGGTTATTAGGGGCAGTCAGCATGGCTTTACCAAGGGGAAGTCATGCTTGACCAACCTCATAGCCTTTTATAAGAATGTAAAAAGGTGGATGGATGATGGCAGAGCGGTGGATGTGGTCTACCTTGACTTCAGCAAAGCCTTTGACACAGTCTCCCACAGCATCCTCACAGCTAAGTTGAGGAGGTGTGGTCTAGACAATAGAGTAGTGAGGTGGGTTGCAAACTGGCTTAAGGAGAGAAGCCAGAGAGTGGTAGTCAATGGTGCGGAGTCTAGTTGGAGGCCAGTATCTAGTGGAGTGCCTCAGGGGTCAGTACTGGGGTCAATATTATTCAATATATTCATTAACGATTTGGACAAGGGACTAGAGTGTACTATCAGCAAGTTTGCTGATGACACTAAGCTGGAAGGAGTGGGTGACCTTATTAATATTTTTAAATATATAAAGGGTGAGTGCCACGAGGATGGAGCCAGGCTCTTCTCGGTGGCAAACAATGATAGGACAAGGGGTAATGGGATCAAGCTGGAACACAAGAGTTTCCACTTAAATTTGAGAAGAAACTTCTTCTCAGTGAGGGTGACAGAACACTGGAACAGGCTACCCAGGGGGGTTGTGGAGTCTTCTTCCCTGGAGACATTCAAAACCCATCTGGACATGTTCCTGTGCGACCTCACCTAGGCGTTCCTGCTCCAGCAGGGGGATTGGACTAGATGATCTTTTGAGGTCCCTTCCAATCCCAAACATACTGTGATATTTTAAACTGTGATCCTGCTATGTACCTGCAAATTTTTTGTACTTTTTCTGTCTGTTTCTTCTGTCTTGACGCTATCATCTGCACATGATTCTTTTGTCCTCACCTCAAATATCCACAAGAAAGTAATTACATTAAGCTTTCTGAATTTGAGCATTTGAGGCTCATTCTATGTAAAATATTTATAATTCCATGTAGAAGGAAGAAGGAAGAAGAAGGAAGGGGGGGACATGCATAGAGACGGTATTTCTCTTCCCAAGTAACTGTTATGCATGATGGAGCCCTGCTTTCCTGGAGATGGCTGAACACCTTCCTGCCGATGGGAAGTGGTGAATGAATTCTTTATTTTGTTTTGCTTGCCTGCATGGATTTTGCTTTACCTATTAAACTGTCTGTCTCAACCCACAATTGCCCCAACCCAGGTGCAGTACCTTGTACTTGGCCTTGCTGAACCTCATCAGGTTTGCAAGGGCCCACATCTCTAGCCGCTCAAGGTCCCTCTTGATGGCATCCCTTCCCTCTAAAGTATCAACCACACCACTCAGTTTGGTGTCATCCGCAAAGCTGCTGAGGGTGCACTCAGTCCCAGTGTCCATGTCCCCAACAAAGATGTTAAATACTGGTCCCAATACAGACCCCTGAGGGACCCCACTAGTCACTAGTCTCCACCTGGACATCGAGCTGTTGACTGCAACTCTTTGAGTGCAACCATCCAGCCAATTCCTTATCCACCAAGAGGTCCATCCATCAAATTCATGTCTCTCTGTCATGGTGGCACCCCAAAAGTCAATTTAGGCAGAACACAAGCTCCAAAACAGACTTTATTCTAGCTGGAAAAGTGTAGCCAATAAACCAACTAGAAACAGGGTTTATACAAATTATTTAGCACTCTGACAACATAAAACACAGATTTGGATACCAGTTGAGGAAATTATTGGGCTACAACCACATAGGAATAATGAGGATCCACAGCGTGCACTCATTAACTTGCAAGAAACAGAACTAGACGCCTCTTTCACTCAAGGGTACTCAGAAGAGAATAATCACTTCCCTGGGTTGGGCAAGGGCTTACTCAAGGATATATCCAGAAGGGAAAAAAAGGAAATGAGGACAAGCACTCACCAAAAGGAGGCAAGGTGCACTCAATACCCAAAAGTCTCCTTAGACAGCACCCCAATCTAAGGGGAGGTCTCCAGTTCACAGTCCCACTGCTCCAAGAAGACCACTCAAAGGGGGACCTTTGGCGGGGTCCCCGTTTTATAGCCTGGTCAGATCTGGATGTGGTCATTACAACATGGTCCAGAAGCTTCTCAGCTAGTCTGGGCACCTTTTTTTTGAGCACCCTGTCAATTGACTGAGGGTCCCACCCCTCCTGCCCCCCTAGCTGGGCAGAGGTGAAGTCACCCTGTCCCAGGGTGGGGGAGGATGTGACTGTCAGCACTTTAGCACCTCTCTAGGTGTGTAGGTGGGGACAGACACAGTGGGGCACAAAAGGTGCTAAAGAGCCATGAACTGGCTAATTGAGGGCTCCATACGTCATCAGGTGATGTGCAATTGCCACACTTTCCATTTTAGAGACAAGGATCTCATGCAGGACAGTATCATATGCTTTGCACAAGTCCAGGTAGATTACGTTGGTCACTCTTCCCTTATCCACCAATGGTATAACTGCATCATACATGGTGTGGTGGTTGCAATCCACCCCCCCAGCCACCTGGATACCCAGATAGGCCAGGCATGTTGGGGAGTCAAAACACTAAGACACTCCCTAGGTGCTCTTGAAGCTCCTACTATATGGTAAAGGACTCTTCCTTCTGTCTGAGAAAGGTAGCAACAATCAGTCACTCCTAGCAACCTAACAAACATGCTACTTGCATTGTAGCCTGAGCAGGATGGTAGCAGAACTTTACAATCTGAAGAGTTCTAGATGTAGACAAATGGTGGAAAGCACCAGAAATTACCTCATCCTAAGTGTTGCCAGAGTGGAAATTCACTGACTAAAGTCAATGATCTCATGGCCCTATAAATTGCGATACTGAGACCTGTTGAGCTCTTCAGGGTCAAGCAGCCTGCCACTTCACATCTCCCTCTAGGTGGGCCACCACCTAGAGTCACCTGATGATGAATTGATGCTGTGAAGCCATGGGTGAAAAGATTTCTCGAGACTCAACAATCGCCTGTTGAGAATGCTGGCTCATTAAAAACAAGTAATTGACTAAACTCGAGAGTGAAATTTTAGCAATAGGTACACCTCCACCTATACTTAAATATCCATGGACTGATGTACATGTGGGCGTCCACATATATTCAAGTATTTGTGGATTAATGTGTGCATGTGTGTGTGTGCTTTATAGATCTGTATGTATGTGATTTTATCCATATATCCATGTGCATGTCTGTATGTATGTGATCTGATTTATTTATTTCTATGTATAGTGTGATCCTTGTCATTCTCAAATCTGTAATCAAGTCACGGTTTTGATCAGAAGAAATACCACTGAATTGCTCTAAACCACTTTATTAATCAGCTGTTGATTGTTATTAGAAATCATATAGCAAACTTATGATATACCTAAATAAGTTTCAAATAGTTGTTAAATCAAAACTGCGTAAAAAATCCATCTGCGACAGAAGGCCACCAAATTTGTCAGGCATGATTTGTCCTTAGTGAAGCCATGTTGGCTGCCACCAATCACCTCTCTGTTTTCCAGGTGCCTTAGCGTAGTTTCCAGGAGGATCTGCTCCATGATCTTGCCAGGCACAAAAGTGAGACTAACTGATCTGTAATTCCCCAGGTCTTCCTTTTTTCCCTTTTTAAAAATGAGGGTCATGTTTCCCCTTTTCCAGTCAGCATGAACTTCATCAGTCTGCCACAGCTTTTCAAATATGATGTGTAGGAGCGAGATAAGGACTCAGCAAAACAAGTCGATTCAATGTGAATCACGCTAAGCCATTTATTACAGAAACAAGCCTCCTTATATATGTAACTATATTCTAATCACGCGTCCACGCTCCAAGCATGGATTCGCTAAATGAGTATCGTGGGCTGTCCGTGCGCTGGAGTCTTACTGATGATACGTCTGATGATTCAGGCCACGCCAGGACCCCGGTGATTGTGGAACGCCCCTCTTTCTCACAGCAGATTCTGTTCTCAGCTTCTCGAAGCGGCCTTGAGATACCTTTGAGCCTGACTAATTCAGCAACAGATCTTTATCTATCAAAACCCCTCCACAATGATGGAAAGTGGCTTAGAAACTTCATCTGCCAATTCCCTCAGGACCCTTGGATGCATCTCAGCAGGTCCCATGACTTGTGCACCTTCAGGTTCCTTAGATGGTCTCAAACCAGATCTTCTCCTGTCATGGGTGGTACTTCATTCTCCCAGTCCCTGCTTTTGAATTCTGTGAGTTGGGTAACATGGCTAGAGCACATGCTGGTAAAGCCCATAGCAAAAAAGTCGTTGAGTACCTCAGCCTTTGCCATGTTGGTTATAGCCAGGTATCCCATTTTGCTCATCAGGGGGTACAGTTTCTTTCAGCTTCCTTTGTTGTCCTATGTGCCTGAAGAAACCCTTCTTGTTATTTTTCACGTCCCTACCCAAGCTCAGCTCCAGCTCTGCCTTGGCTTTTCTGCTCCCTTCCCTGTGCTGCCAGGTCATATCCCTATAATCTCCTCAGGATGTGTATCCCTGCCTACACCACCTAAGCATTTTGGTTTTGTGTTTTAGTTTGGCTAAGAGGACTTGACTTAGACAAGTTGGCCTCCTGCCTCCCCTGCCCGACTTCCGCATATCAGGATTACACCCTAAGAAAAATGTCTTTAAGTATCTCCTAGCTCTCATTCGCTCCTTTGCCTCTGAGGGCAGTTTCCCAAAGGATCCCACACATGAGCACCCTAAAGAGATGAAAGTTTGGCTTTCTGACATTTAAGGGTGACTCTTCTTTTTACCCATCTTGTACCCCTCAAGATTGAGAATTCCACCAGGGCATGATCGCTGCAGCCCAGGCTACCTCCAGTCTTGACTTGATTAGTTCTTTTGCATTAGTGAGCAACAGGTTCATCAGTGCCTCTCCTCTGGTCAAACTCTCCATCACCTGTACTAGGAAGTTGTCCTCAATGCACTCCAAGAGTTTCCTAGACTTGCTTGCAGCCCACTGTGCTGCTGCAAGTGCAATGCATCCTGCAGTTGAAGAAAGAACTCATCCACCTCCTCTTCTTGACTGGGTGGCCTGTAGTAGACATCAACCATAAAGTTTCCTTTGTTGGACTGGTCTCTAATTTTCAACCATAAGTTCTTGACCTGCATATTGCTATTCTTTAAAGATAGCTCTGTGCAAGCAATCCTATTTTTGGCATAAAGGAAAACTCCACCACATCTCCTTCCTTGCCTGTCCCTTCTCAATACTTATAGCTGTCAATCATAGCACTCCAACAGTATGATTCACAGAATCGCAGAATAGTTAGGGTTGGAAGGGACCTCTGGAGATCATCTGGTCCAATCCAACTGCTAAAGCAGGTACACCTAGAGTAGATTGCACAGGAATGTGTCCAGGCAGGTTTTGAATGTCTCCAGAGGAGGAGACTCCACAACCTCTCTGGGCAGCCTGTTCCAGTGCTCTGGCACCCTCAAAGTAAAGAAGTTGATCCTCATATTCTGATGGAACCTCCTATGCTTCAGTCTGTGCCCATAACCCCTCATCCTATCATTGGGCACCACTGAAAGGAGTCTGGTCCCATACTCTTGACATCCACCCTTGAGATATTTATAAGTACTGATGAGATCCCCTCGCAGCCTTCTCTTCTCCAGGCTGAACAGACCCAGCTCTCGCAGTCTTTCCTCATAAGAAAGATGCTCCAGATCCCTAATTACCTTCATAGCTTGCCACTGGACTCCCTCCAGTAATTCCTTATCCTTCTTAAACTGGGGAGCCCAGAACGGCACGCAGTGCTCCAGATGAAGCTTCACCAGGGCAGAGTAGAGGGGGAGGATAACTTCCCTTGATCTGCTGGTCACACTCTTCTTAATGCACCCCAGGATACCATTGGCCTTCTTGGCCACAAGGGCACATTGCTGACTCATGGCCAACCTGTTGTCAACCCAAACTCCCAGGTCCTTCTCTGCAAAGACGCTTTCCAGCAGCTACGCCCCTAACCTGTCCTGGTGCCTGGGGTTATTCCTCCCCAGGTGCAGAACCCTACACTTGACCTTGTTATACTTCATTAGGTTATTCTCTGCCAAGTCCCCTAGACTGTCCAGGTCTCACTGAATGGCGGCACAGCCTTCTGGTATGTCAGTCCTTCCTCCCAGTTTGGTTTCATCAGCAAACTTGCTGAGGGTGCACTCAGTCTCTTCATCTAAGTCATTGATGAACAGGTTGAACAGGACTGGACCTAATACTGACCCCTGGGGAATCCCACTAACTACAGGCCTCCAAACAGACTCTGCACCACTGATCACAACCCTCTGAGCTCTGCCATGCAGCCAGGTCATGATTCATCTCACCACGCATTCATCCAGCCCATACTTCCTGAGCTTGCCTCTGAGGAGGTTGTGAGGGACAGTGTCAAAAGCCTTGCCAAAGTCAAGGTCAACAATGTCCACTGCTCTTCCCTCATCTACCCAGCCAGTCATAACATCATAGAAGGCTATCAGGTTGGTCAAACATTATTTCCTTTTGGTGAACTCATGCTGACTACTCCTGATAACCTTCTTTTCCTCCACATGGTTGGAGATGACATCCAGAATGAGCTGTTCCATCACCTTTCCAGGGATGGAGGTGAGGCTGATCGGCCTGTAGTTACCTGGGTCATCCTTCTTGCCCTTTTTGAAGGCTGGAGTCATGTTGGCTTTCCTCCAGTCCTCAGGCACCTCTCCTGTTCTCCAAGACCTTTCAAAGATGATGAAGAGTGGCTTTGCAATAACATCTGCCAACACTCTCAGGACTCATGGGTACATCCCATCAGGGCCCATGGATTTGTGAATGTCCAGCCTGTCTAAACTATCTCTAACCTGTTCTTCCTCAACCAAGGGAAAGTCTTCCTTTTTCCTGACTTTCTCTTCTACCTCTAGGGTCTGGAATACCTGAGGGTCAGTTTTAGAAATAAAAACGGAAGCAAAGAAGGCATTCAGTATCTTCTCTGTATCCTCTGTCACCAGGGCACCCTCCTCATTCAGCAGTGGACCTACATGTTCCCTAACCTTCCTTTTGCTGCTGATATACCTGAAGAAGCCCTTCTTGTTATCTTTGACCTCCCTGGCCAGATTTGCTTTCAAGTGGAGCTTGGCCTTCCTCACTGCATCCCTGCATACCTGTCACAGTCCATTCGGTGATGGATTTGTGATGGTTCATTTACCTTGACCTTGAAGTGCAAAATTAAGGCAACCAAAATGCCAAGTGGTTATAATTCAATCAAACAGGGTTACTTTATTATTTTGCCCGTAAAGCGGTACGTGATAGAGAGAGTAGAGAAAAGGGAAAGAAAATAAAAAAGGGGGAAAGAGGATTTAGCTACGACCAACGAGTCCCAAGGCGTCCCTATGGTCTCAGATCCCATAAGAAGAGTCCTGCTGGTCCTCCATCGTGATCCAGGATCCTTTGGTGAGGAGATCTCAATGATGTCCAGTCAGGAACCATCTTTTATGCTTCTTCACCCCTCCTCACTCCCATGGGTTGAAGCCAATCTCCGCTTTTGTTTCACAATCCAGGCTTAATTGCACAGGCTCAAAGAATCCCCACTTCGCTTGCCAGAACTCGTCTGCACATGCATGGCCTTGCATTCAGGGGTCTCTTTCTGGTCTGTTGGGTGACCTCAGGACCCTCAGCGAGCCTCTGCACGTGCTGTTCTTTGTTGGCTTTGTCCCATCCCAACAGATGGGATGAGGGATGAGTTAACTCTGAATGCAACATGCGCCCTGACTCAACAGATGAGATCAGGTGAGTTAACTCTGGGTTAATTCTGCACGGTTATGTGAAGTGAATGAAAATCACTCCAGGGGTCCAATTCAATTATGAGTTTTACTAAAAGCACGTGTTGGAATACTAATAACAGTGAATAGTGGCTTGGCAAAAGTGTTTTGTGATATCACAGCACTTATCAATACATTAACAGCAAAAGTCCTACTACAAGCGATGTATTGACAACCATTAGTAGCTATAATACAAGACTTAACAAGAATCCAACAGCAGAGCTTAAGATAATGTTACTCTTATATGTTCAAAAGGAAAAGAGAGAAAGAGACTGGTAGAGAGGGAAGGAAAACTAAGGTGAAAGAGAGAGAGTAAGATATCACGGAAGGAGAGACAAAGAAATAGAGATATAGAAAAAAGGAGAGAAGGAAAGAGCAGAAAGAAAGGAAGAAAGAAGAGGGTGAGGGATCCAGCCACTCTTACGGCTCTGCAGTGTGGATGATGTATGATGATGTATGGCCTCCGGTGTCCCACGGCGAGGATGCTGGGGTTTGTAGTTCAGGAGCACAGCGTCCTCCAGTGTCTGGTTCGTTCCCGTGGCGAGGCTGGTGGGCGGAAGGTCCTTAGGGTGGTGGATTCCCTAGTAGTGCTGTTTTAGGTGAGCTTTTTTATAGCTCTCTGAGTAGGGGAAAGTCTGTGGGAGAGGGGTGATTGTGAAAGATTGACAAGTGTTGACAAGTCCCGGGCCATGTTGAAGGGTCTCAGCTTTTCCCCTTGGTGTGCCAAGCTGGGCATATCAGAAGATGGAGCTATGTGCCCTATGGCTCATCCCCCATCTCCAGTATCACCAGATGGCCTGGTCTGTGGTTCATTAGCTTGTCATTGATATGTAAATCGCAGTTCCCCCTATACTGAATGTGTCATCTCCTGTGGCTGGATGAACTAGTTTCGCCACAATGTTTTCAGCCATGATCCTTATCAATACACAACAGGCCTTAGTAACAGGGAGGAGGTGGGGGGAAAGTTTGGCTGAAGCAGCAGGTGAAAATCCATCTTCTGGACAGCAGCTATTGTCCCCAGGTGGGAGAGACTCATATAACACAATTCCTTTTAGGAGGTGGGGGCAAGTTTGGCTGAGGCAGCAGGTGAAGTCCACACAGCAGCTATTGTTACCGGTAGCCCCTGGGTCAGAGAGACCTGGGCAACACAATTCTTCTCCTCAGGCCTCTCTCCAAGTCATTGTCCAATTCTTTCTATCAGGGCATATGTTCCCTGAAGGTGATGTTCAGGCAAATACTTTTCTTCAGATTGACTCTTACAATACCCTAACAGCCTCCCTGTATTCCTCCCAGGTGGTCTGTCCCTTTCTCCACATTACATAAACATCTTTCTTCCACCTGAATTTTGACTCGAATTCCTTATTCATCCATGCTGGCCTCCTACTCCCTTTACTGGACTTCTTCCTCATAGGGATGCATTGGTCTCAGGCTTGGAGGAAGTGATATTTGAATATTAGCCTGGTGTCTTGGAACCCCCTACCTTCTAGAGCCCTATCCCATGGGATTCTTCCAAGCAGGACCTTGAAGAGGTCAAAGTTCACCCTGCTGAAGTCCATGGTTTTAGTCCTACTTATTGTCCTGCTTCCTCCATGCTGGATCCTGACCTCCACCATCTCATGGTCGCTGCAGCCGAGGTTACCCCCAGCCTTCACATCTCCAATCAGTTCTTCTTGGTTTGTTAGGACAAGGTCCAGCAGGATGCCTCTCCTCATTGGCTCCTCTGCCATCTGTGTCAAAAAGTTGTCACCAATGATTTGTAGGAACCTCCTGGACTGTACGTGCTTAGCTGTTGTTGCCCACCCAACAGATGTCAGGGTGATTGAAGTCTCCCATGAGAACCAGGGCATGTGATTGTGAGGCTACTTCCAGCTGTCTGTAGAAAAAGCCTCATCAACTTCCTCATTCTGATCAGGTGGCCTGTAGTAAACACCCAGAAGTGTCCCCCTTATTAGCTTGTCCCTTTATTTTTACCCATAGAGATTCAACTCACTAGTCATCTCCCCCTAGGCAGAGTTCGATATATTTGAGTTGCTCTCTCACATAAAATGCAACTCCTCCACCTCACCTTGCCGGCCTGTCTTTCCTGAAAAGTACCTAGGCCCTCCATGAGAACATTCCAGTCATGTGAGCCTTCTCACCACATCGCTGTACTAGCAATGAGGTTATGGCCCTGTGAATGCACATAGATCTCTAATTCTTCCTGTTTGTTCCCCATGCTATGCACGTTGGTATACAGACACTTCAGGGAAGTACTCAAGCATCCAGGTTTCTCATGAGGGGTGCAGAAAGATCTGCCACAGACATGTGTAACCTTGAGGTGGCTGGCCTTCTGGTTCTCATCTTGGGAGGCAGCTAAGGAATATTTAGTAGAATCACAGAATGTTAGGGATTGGAAGGGACCTACCTCAAAAGCTCATCTAGTCCAATCCCCCTGCCAGAGCACAAACGCCTAGATGAGGCTACACAGGAAGGCGTCCAGGTGGGTTTTGAATGTCTCCAGAGAAAGACTCCACAACCTCCATGGGCAGCCTGTTTCAGGGCTCCGTCACCCTCACTGTGAAAAAGTTTCTTCTCGTCGGGAAATGGCTCAAAGATAATGGACATGAATCCATGGAACAATTATACGATCAGAGCTTGTTCTGATAGAGATAAGCTGGTAGCTTGACATGACTCAGGAGCTTAGCATAACTAGGCCCCAGCAGAAATTGCTGATCTTAAGAGAAACGGCAAGGGCACTGTGACCTTGACAAGTTTCATAAACAACTTTGAAGAAGTGAGAGCTGAAAGAATGAGGAACTTGCATAGCTAGCTAACTGCAAGTAGGACCATGCAAATGTAATCATTAGAGCTTAAGCCAAGTAGTAAGTGACTAGTAGGCATAATTAGTGTAACCTGTATAAATATGTGCTGTTATCGTTAATAAATTGAACTATGCTTTATCACTCACGTTGAGTCGACCTGGCTTGTTCCTCTGCCGCTCGCATTTTGGCGCCCGAACAGGGACCCTCGATAAAAAGGGACTTAATTCGGCATAAACGGAGACAACTACGATTGCGGGAGTGGCGGATGCAGAGAAGCACCGGAACCGCAGCAACCGGGGGGTCCAGAGCGACCGAACGCTGGTCACATGGTGTGTCGTTCCGAAGACCTGAGCTGTCCGAAAGGGGTTCGCCGTCTGCAGGGGCTACCATAAAGAGCTGCAACTGGTGCTAGAATCAGGGAAGCATCAGCGATAATCATAGGGTAAGGATATATTTCGTGATATATGGATATATAGAGTATAAGTGCCGGCGAATATGGATCTCGAGGTAGCCCTAGATTTATTGCAGTGCTTTTTAGAAAAGCGGGGAGTAGATTGTATCAAGCATTTAACGGGGTTAGTAATGTTAGGTAAAGTTAAGGGGTGTTTTCAGAATCTGGATTCTGTTTTTGATGTTAGTGAATGGCGAAAATTAGGGGATGTGTTATAGGATATGGTTATAGATGATAAATCAGCGAAGAACCTCAAAAGACTATTAACTTGCTGTAGAGGCAATGGGTATCCTGCTGACCTGTCAGGAGTTTTTCAAATAGAGACTTGGGAAAAAATGGGAACTGTGTTGTGGAAGGCAATTAGTCACTGTGAAAAATATATTCTCGGCCTTGTAACCACCTGGAAACTGATAATTACTACAGTGAAGCAATTAAAACCTGAAAAGACTGTTACGAGCATTAGTGACTCAAAACTTAAACTTGAACTTTGGGACAATATAGGGCAGAAATTATGGGATAAAGTCAGCAATGGAGATAAAGAAGCTAAATCATTAGTAACTACATGGAAGCTTATAATCACTACCTTAAAAGATCTTAAGGCCGAACGGTCTGCTGCTGCCGGAATTTTTGCAGCGTTGCAGGCTGATAAGTATCCTGAAAGTTGCTGTGAAGTTTACCCGGTTTGTGTCTGCGATACCCTCCCTATTCCATCCCGTGCTGTGCTTTTGGCACCCCCGACAGTTTGGCAGTCTGGGGCGGGGGGAGGAAAAATGCCGAGTGGGTGGCCTCCTGTATCATCGTCTAACCCTGGTGAGAACAACAAGTCCAGAGGATTGGAGTCAGACAACTTGCTCAAAGAACCTGTGAAAGCTGAGAATGTTAAAGTCATAAACAAGTGTACTGTCAGTCCTTTTACCAATTTTACCAATCTGCTTTTACTGCCTTTTAACCCTTCAACTTCCACGAGAGAACAGAAGAAGTCACTGGATAAGAACTGAACAACAGAACTGTGTGACAGATTAGATCAGTTAACAGCAAGTGAATCCGACAGTCGGCAATACAGTCATGATAATCGTGATGGGAAAGAGGGTGCTCCCGGGGACTCAGGGTATAAAACTTAGAAGTTAAGGAAGCGCTGATGTTGAAATTAGCAGCAGAGCTTGCCCAAGTCCTGTTTTCTTTGTAGGTATCTATTTAAGCATATTATAGTTTGGTAAGTCTTTGCCTGTTATAGGGTACAGTAAGTTCACAGACTGTTAAATCATGAGAATCGGTTGACTCAAAAGGTGCGTTTTGTGGTAGGACAAAAGATCATGAGTAATTTAGTTCCTTACTGCGTGAACGTGGTGTTAAGATTTTGTGTGTAGTAGCTGTTTGGTTTTTTTTTCTAGCGTACAAGCTTTATTCCAATATCCAGACTTGCGCAACTCTGTGACAGGCTGTCTCTCATCTCGGTGCACTAAACTTGGCTTTTTTGTATGCACATCAAGTAAAGAATCCTAGTTATAGAATAACAGTTGTAGCGCACCAGATGAGACACTAATAAAAGCCTTGCCCAGTTCAGCTTGCTGCAGCGGTGGGGGGGCAGGTGCCGGTTGGGCTCCAGCGCGCACTGACCTATTTTGTCAGGGAGACCCAGCGGCACCGCTACCTGGCCGAGCAGTAAGTGGTTCAAAGGTGCAATGCAAAAATTGAGATATTGTCTTGAATAAGTGTAACTGTGATCTATCTGCATATTTGACCTTAGTATTTGGTTTTCACATCTGAGCTCAGTATTTTAATTTGCATATTTATAATGGGAACCGGTTCCATTGCTAAAATTCCGCCTTGCTTCCCCTTAGGATGCATCCTTACACATTAGAGTAATTGCTTATATTGTTATCTAGTAATTTTGAGACCAGAAAAGAATTTAAATTGTTAAACTCTGCTTTAAAAAAAAAAAAAAAAAAAAAAAAAAAAAAAAAACCAAAACAAACAAACAAACAAAAAAACACAACAAAAAAAACCCCACCTAAATGCTATAATGGATGTGAACTTGGTATTGTATGAAGTTATGAAGTTGTATTTAAAGGTTGCTGGAATGTGAACTGATTTGGATCTAGGACAATAGAATAATGGATTTATGTTTATCATACTGGTTTTTGACATCTGTAAATTGTAAAAGGTAAATGGAGCTAAGGAATGTAACTATTGCTGAGCTACTTGGAATTGCATATAAAGTGTATTATAGTTGGAATGAAACGGGAAAAAAAAAGAGCAAAATATCCCAGGCCTCTGTGTAGGTTGTAACTGAGCAGTTTCACAGAGCCTCCCACTTCGTACCACCCATTATGCCAGCTGCGTGACCTTGGTTATATCTAAACTGCAGCAAGAAAGGAAAAACCTAGCTGCCCGTTTTTAAAGCGGTGAAATGGGGGGTTCTCTCTCCCACCCCACTGCAGCAATGTAATACTGAATAGAACAGTCTGAGAGTGAAGTTTAACAGCATCCTGAGCAAACCCGTAGTTCTAATGAAACTGGAAAATTAAACCAAAAATTTGTTGATAGACTTATTCTATGGTAACTAGTTGTAAGAGACTTCTTAGTAAATTCACCATGCTAGTTTTTGAGGTCATGGGAGAAAACGAAAGAAAGGCCGTTTTTTGAGACAAATGGAATGCCAAATTTGGAACAAAGTTTTAATACATGAATTCTTGTATTTGCCCAAAAGTCCTTTACCTCTCTTGAGTCAGGATTTGTTAAGTAAATTGTAAGCTCAAATAATGTTTTCTGAGAATTCTGTTTAGTTGCATGGCCTACAAGAAGCTGCTTGGAAGGCGCAGATCTGCTTGCTGCAAGTGAGAAATCTCCAAAAAAATTTTGAACGCTGTATTTCCACTAGTATTAACAGCCAATGTTTTGATAAAGCAAATACTACACTGATAGAACTGATACAGGACTTCGATCCGGTAAGGGAAGACAATATTGAATAAATATGACAACAAAAATGGACTTAGAGATTTTGAGGAGTAAATTTATGACAACCTTACAAGCTGACTGCATTCGATTGGACTTGCAGAATTGTCTGTTTATAGCTAAAACATAGGAAAAAAAAACTGGCTATTGTGAGACAGTATGATGAGATTGCTAGCAGACTGATATACTGATTGTTACTCTGATCAAGAAAAGCAGGGAATGAATTTAAGTCTCAATAAGCCATGATCCTTTTGTCATATATGTACCATTAGTGAAATTTAATTTTGATTTTTTTTTATTTGCAATCTCTGTCTTTGTAAATTGCACTAGCTGATTTTCTTAACAGCACAGCTTTTAGCATGCATAAATGTAAAATGTAAATTGCTGCAGAACCTGCAAGTCTTTAACATCAGGTCACAGACCATACGTGTGTCTGGTCTGATCCTACATATTTGCACAGTTTTTGCTGATGGTTCTGGGAAGTCTCATAAAGCTGTAGTGGTTTGATGTGAAGATAACAATTGGCATCATCCTGTGAAAATTATTGAAGGTTCAACCCAATTAGGAGAACTTGGCGCAGCTTTACATTACTTAGAGCTTTTTAAGGAAGAACCTCTAAATTTGATTTGTGATTTTGAATACGTAGTCAAGATCCAACGCACGTATCTAGTTCTGAACTTTGTTTGTTTGTTTGTTTGTTTTTTAAAAACAAAAAGGGGGGAGAAGTAGGGAAAACATCACAAAACCAATTGTCAAAAGGGTTGTATGTGATGAATCACTTATATCTATGTGGTGCAGCCCAAATTTGCCCTGTGATGAAACACTTTGCAAGTATGACCCAAACCCATGCTAAATCAGAAAGAACCTACATTAGTTATGGTCAAATCACTAGTTAACCGTCAATGGAAAAGGCCACACCAATTGATAACCTGGGGGAGAGGCTGTGCTTGTGTCTTTACAGATCAAGGGCCGCAATGGTTGCCGGCACGAAATGTGAAACCTGTGCTATCTTCCTGACAATGATTGCTGCAGCTGTTGCATTTTGGATGCCTGCACAGACAAAGACTAACATGTGGATTACTTTAGCCAATATGACTGACCAGGACTCCATATGCCTAGCTATGGCACCTCCAGAAAACCCGTTCCACCCATGCTTGGTTGGCATCCCCCTTGATGACTACAGCAGCATCACACAACTGTTTCAAAATAGCGGTTGGTGCAAAGGCATTGCAACAAACTGTAATAATACCAACATGGCATTTTGGATTAATTGCCTCCCGGAAGCAGATATTGAACCACAGGAAGTGGAATTGCTGGCATCTATGCCCATGGATGTTTGTATCCAGCCGGTTTGTGAAAAGTGTCAGAACAATATACAAGAACATGAATGGATAAAACTGCAAAATGTTAATGCTACCATTGGTGACTACAGAAATGAAACTCGATGGTGTAGTGCCTCACAGAAGAATCCAAGGGATGTCATTGATAATGTGGGACAGTGACCCCAAAACCTCCTGTATGGTATGTTCTTGATCTGTGAAGATAGAGCCTGGCCAGGAATTCCTTCTAATGATGTTGGAGGACTGTGTATTTTGGGACTATTAACTCTCTTAATGCCCAATGTATCTATGATAGTAGATCACAGAAGAGCAAGACGAGAAAAACACTTTTTGCGTGTATATGAGTCAAAATGTGATGATAATGTAGATTTTTGAGGATCAGGGTTAAGGGTTTTAGGATCTCTTGTATCTGGTGTTGGCACAGCTAAAGCTTAAAATACTTTAGAAAAATTAGGATGCTGGCTAGTTAAGCAAACTAACAGAACTTCTAAGGCTTTAAGTGGACTTTTGTTAGATGTAGATTCTGTAGGACATGCTACACTACAGAATACAGTCGCAGGAGACTTTTGTTATTAGCTCAAGGACATGGGTGTGAAGAATTTGATGGTCTCTGCTGTTTGGACCTAAAAGTTAAATAGATTTCAATCCATAAGGAAATTCAACAACTTACGGACCACTCCCAAAAGATTCAAAAGGATAGGGGGTTTTTCGGCCTAGAAAGTTTGACGAAGTGGCTGGGACTGGGAGGATGGGTCAAAGACCTTTTGCAAAGTCTGTTAGCTATTGTGATTATTGCAGTTATTGGGCTTTTGTGTTTAAGCTGTGCTTTATCTTGTATTAAGAGAATATTTGAGCGCACGTTGGGACAAGCTCTGCTCGTACAAAAAGAAAAAGGGGGAATTGTTGGGAAATGGCTCCAAGATAATGAACGTGAATCCATGGAACAACTGTACGATCAGAGCTTGTTCTGATAGAGATAAGTTGGTAGCTTGACATGACTCAGGAGCTTAGCATAACTAGGCCCCAGCAGAAATTGCTGATCTTAAGAGAAACGGCAAGGGCACTGTGACCTTGACAAGTTTCATAAACAACTTTGAAGAAGTGAGAGCTGAAAGAATGAGGAACTTGCATAGCTAGCTAACCCCAAGTAGGAGGACCATGCAAATGTAATCATTAGAGCTTAAGCCAATCAGTAAGTGACTAGTAGGCATAATTAGTGTAACCTGTATAAATATGTGCTGTTATCGTTAATAAATCGAACTATGCTTTATCACTCACGTTGAGCCAACCTCGCTGGTTCCTCCGCCACTCGCATCTTTTCATATTTAAATAGAAACTCCCGTGTTCCAGTTTATACCCATTGCCCCTTGTCCTATCATTGGTTGTCACTGAGAAGAGCCTGGTTCCATCCTCATGACACTAACCCTTTAGATATTTATAAACATTAAGTAGGTTGCCCCTCAGTCTCCTCCAAGCTAAAGAGACCCAGCTCCCTCAGCCTTTCCTCATAAGGGAGATGCTCCACTCTCTTAATCATCTTTGTGGCTCTGCGCTGGATGCTCTCAAGCAGTTCCCTGTCCTTCTTGAACTGAGGAGCCCAGAAATGGAAACAATATTCCAGATGCAGTCTCACCAGAGCAGAGTAGAGGGGGAGGAGAACCTCTCTCCACCTACTAACCACCCCCATTCTGATACACCCCAGGATGCCATTGGCCTTCTTGGCCACAAGGGCACAGTGCTGGCTCATGGTTATCCTGCTGTCCACCAGGACCCCCAGGTCCCTTTCCCCTACACTGCTCTCTAAAAGGTCGTTTCCCAACTTATACTGGAACCTGGGGTTGTTCCTACCCAGATGCAATACTCTGCACTTGCCCTTGTTATATTTTATTAAATTTTTCCCTGCCCAACTCTCCAGTCTGTCCAGGACTTGCTGGATGGCAGCACAGCCTTCTGGCGTGTCGGCCACTCGTCCCAGTTTAGTGTCATCAGCCAACTTGCTGACAGTGCACTCTATTCCCTCATCCAAGTCGTTGATGAATGTACTGAATAGTACTGGTCCCCGTACTGACCCTTGAGGGACACCATTAGATACAGGCCTCCAACTAGACTCTGTCCCATTGACCACTACTCTCTGGCTTCTTTCCTTCAGCCAGTTCCCAGTCCATCTCACTACCCGATCATCCAGACTACACTTCCTCAATTTAGCAGGGAGGATTCTGTGGGAGACTGTGTCAAATGTTTTACTGAAATCAAGATAGACCACATCCACTGCTTTGCCATCATCTAGTCACCTGGTTATGTCCTCATGAAAGGTTATGAGGTTGGTCAGTGTAGAGCGAGATAAGGACCAAGCAAAACAAGTCGATTCAATGTGAATCACTCTAAGCCATTTATTACAGAAACAAGTCTCCTTATATACGTAACTATATTCTAATCACGCGTCCACGCTCCAAGCATGGATTCGTTAAATGAGGATCGTGGGCTGTCCGTGCTCTGGAGTCTCACTGATGATACGTCCGATGATTCATGCCACGTCAGGACCCCGGTGACTGAGGAACGCCCCTCTTTCTCACAGCAGACTCTGTTCTCGAAGTGGCCTTGAGATACCTTTGAGCCTGACTAATTCAGCAACAGGTCTTAATCTATCAAAACCCATCCACACTTCCCCCTTTCTTTTCCTGAATTAGTCAGGCCCCTTAAATCACACAGTGCATCATTTTTGAAATATACTGCAACATAGAACACGTGATTAACAACATAATTACAATTACATATAATGCAGTTAAACCTTACTTAATAAGATCAAACAACTACCTGCCTATTCTTAAAACCTTAATTCTACTATGACAACCTTATTAACACACTATTTTAATAGTTTCAAAATAACCAGACAAGTTAATACAATATATTCTCTTAAATTCCTAAAAGATTTATAACTGCGCAGTTTATAGGGTAACATACTTAATATCATCAGCATATACTAATAATTGAATTAATATCTTAAAAGTTATCTTAACCTATTTAAAAGATCAATAGCTTAGCCTTAATATCCCTTCTAAAACTTTATCAGTTGCTGAACTTAGATTACTATGATAGAGATATCTCATAATTTTACCTTATCTATGCATTGACTATCTAATCATAATATCACACTTTTGGATCTCCTGCTGATTGTTCAAATTGCCATTCTCCACAGAAGGTACACCACCTGCTTGCTACTAGGCTTCTAGACCACCAGGTCTGCGAGCTTCCGTAATACTGAATTGGGATCCATGGTTTACATATGAAACAGTCCTCACAACTTATCTCCCTCCTGTCCATCTGCATCCGTTGAATCTTTGTTGAATCCACTTCAATCCTCGGCCTGTAATGACACAAACATAACCTTTTCCCCAGGTTATCAATTGATGTGGCCTTTTCCATTGACTAGTGATTTGACCATAACTAATGTAAGTTCTTTCTGATTTAGCATGGTTTTGGGTCGTACTTGCAAAGTATTTCATCACATACAATGCTTTTGACAATTGGTTTTGTGGTGCTTCCCCTACTTCCCCCCTTTTTTTTTTTTAAAACAAACAAACAAAAAAATTCAGAACCAGATATGTACGTTGGATCTTGACTACGTACTCAAAATCACAAATCAAATTTAGAGGTTCCTCCTTAAAAAGCTCTAAGTAATTTAAAGCTGTGCCAAGTTCTGCTAATTGGGTTGAACCTTCAATAATTTTACAGAATGACTCCAATTGTTATCTCCACACCAAACCACTACAGCTTTATGAGACTTCCCAGAACCATCAACAAAAACCTTGCAAGTATGTAGGATCAAACCAAATACAAGTATGGCCTATGACCTGATGTTAAAGGCTTGCAGGTTCTGCAGCAATTTACATTTAGGCATGCCAATAGCTGTGCTGTTAAGAAAACCAGCTAGTGCAATTTATAAAGACATAGATTACAAATTAAAAAAAATCAGAATTAAATCTCACAAATGGTACATATATGACAAAAGGATCATGGCCTATTAAGACTTAAATTCATTCCCTGCATTTTCTTGATCAGAGTGACAATTGGTATATAACAGTCAGTATATCAGTTTGCTAGCAATCTCATCATACTGTCCCACAATAGCCACAGGTTGTTTCTATGTTGTAGCTATAAATAGACAAATCTGCAAGTCCAATCGAACGCAGTCAGCCTGTAAGGTTGTCATAAATTCATTCCTCAAAGTTTCTGACTCCATTTTGGCTGTCATATTTATTGGATATTGTTTTCCCTTACCAGATCGAAGTCCTGTTTCAGATCTATCAGTGTAGTGTTTGCTTTATTGAAACATTGGCTGTTAATAGTAGTGGAAATACAGCATTTGAAATTTCCTTGGAGATTTCTCACTTGCACAAGCAGATCTGCAGCATCCCAGCAGCTTCTTGTAGGCCATGCAACTAAACAGAATTCTCAGAAAACGTTATTTGAGCTTACAATTTACTTAACAAATCCTAACCTAAGAGAGGTATAGGACTTTCTGGCAACTACAAGAATTCATGTATTTAAACTTTGTTCCAAATTTGGCATTCCATTGGTCACAAAAAATGGCCTTTCTTTCGTTCTCTCCCATGACCTCAAAAACTAGCATGGTGAATTTACTAAGAAATCTCTTACAACTAATTACCACAGAATAAGTCTATCAATAAATTTTTGGTTTAATTTTCCAGTTTCATTAGAACTATGCATCCACTGGTGATGCCTTTAAATTTCACCCTCAGACTCCTTCATGCAGTATCACAGCTCTCTAGCAGTAACATTGCTTGGGGGAGGGGCGTGGGGGGGAATAAAACTTCCCTCTTGCCCCCATCTGAGATGGCAAGACGTTCAGCCCAGCATGAAAACACATCAGGTTGAACTCCACATCAAATCAATCTGGCTCTACTCCACACCCAAATCAGTACCAGTCTGACCCAGAGAAGCACTGAACACTGTGACCCCCCAAAGCTGACCAGTGTGAAAAGACTGACTTCAGCAAGGAGGTAAAATTATGAGCTCTTTTCCCCAGATGTGCCAAAAACTAGGAAACAAGACAGAAGCAAAAATAAACACCAACAACCCCTGATTCAAAACGGAAAAACAACACAGTGCCACAACAAAAATGGATGACAAGACTTCAGGGAAAAAAAAGGACAGAGTGGGGGGAGTAAGGCCCCCCTTTCTCCGCTTAGCAGCGGGAAAAACAGGTTTCTCCATTTTTTTTTTCGTTCTCTTCTTCCTGCAGTTCAGATATAGTCAAGGTCACGCAGCTGGTACGAGGTGGGAGGCTCTGGTAAACTCCTCAGTTACAATGAGCTGCACACAGGCCTGGGATGTTTTGCTGTTTTGTTTTCCCGTTTCATTCCAGCCATAATACACTTTATATGCAATTTCAAGTAGCTCAGAAATAGTTACATTCCTTAGCTCCATTTACCTTTTACAATTTAGAGATGTCAAAAAACAGTATAAACCAGTATAATAAACATAAATCCATTATTCTATTTTCCTACATTTAAATCAGTTACTCTTCTAGCAACTTTTAAATACAACCTCTTCCAAATTCACAGCTATCATAGCATTTTAACAATTTAAATGCTTTTCTAACAATATAAGCAATTACTCTAATGTGTAAGGATGGGAGCAAGGTGGAATTTTAGCAGTGGAACCGGTTCCCATTTTGTAATTATCTCCCCAAACAAGATTCTTTTGGTACCAAATATGAATATACAAACTAAAATACTGAGCTCAGATATGAAAACCATATACCAAGTTCAAATATAGCAGATGGATCACAGTTACACCAATTTAAGACAATATCTCAATTTTTTGTATTACACCTTTGGGCCGCTCACTGCTCAGCCAGGTGGAGGTACCTCTGGGTCTCCCTGACAAAAAAGGTCAGTTGCGCGCTGAAACCCATCCGCACCCGCCGACCCGGACTGAGCAAGGCCTTCTTTTGTTTTGTTTTGTTTTGTTTTAATGTCTCGTCTGGTGCGCTACAGCTGTTATTCCAAAACCAGGATTCTTTACATGATGTGCATACAGAAAAACCAAATCCAGCACACCGAGAGGAGACACAGCCTGTCACAGAGTTGCGCAAGTCTGAATGCTGGAATAAAGCTAGCATGCTAGAGAAAAAAAAAAATAACAGCTACTACATGCAAAATTTTACGATCACATTCACACAGTAAAGAACTAAATTACTCATGATCTTCTGAATTATCACAAAATGCACATTTTGAGTCAACGGATTCTCATGATTTAACAGACTGTGAACTTATCGTACCATATAGCACAGACCTACCAAAATTGCAACATACTTAAACAGATACCCACAAAGAAAACAGGTTAATAAGGAAAGCATCTTGCAGACTTTAACAAGTTTTCTGTGACCTGTGTGTTATCAGTTAACTCTCTCTCAGCTTGTTGAAGTTCAAAGCACCCCGCCTGTAAAACTGTCTGAAATGATTTAATGATCTCTTGTAGGGATTTATTTTGTCCTGATCTTCTCGCCTCAAAAACAACATTAATTGCAACAAGATTCTATTTTCCGGACACTTTTCCCAATCATTTAAGTTATATCGCAGCCACCATTAATTACAATATTTTACAAGATCTTCCTTCCTTATAATTCCGAGTGCTTTCCTAAGTTTTAAAACACCTCCCAATACTGATTTTTTAGGAACACAACTGAAAACAATTATTCCTGACCCCATCTTGCAAGTAAAAACCTTGAGAAGGGGGGGGAGGGAGGGGGAGGAAGGCACAGGGCTGCTTGCAGCGAGAATGGGAAAAGTGGGAGAAGGTTTTACAGTACACTTAAAAACAACTAGTAAAACAATTAACTCACATTCCTGACAAGCTGCTTGATTTTCAGAGAGGCAATACACAGGAGCACATAATATGTACTGGAAAACTTGCAAATAACACATTGATAGCAAACATTAGCATTCTCTACTGCTAATCTCAACACTAGTGCTTCCTTAGCTTCTAAGTTTTCGGCCTGCTTACTGATGGCGTCTTGAAGATGGTCAATAAATTGCATGTAATTCTCATTGGGATCCTGATTAATAGTTCCAAATGATTTGGCACCTCTCTCATAGCTTGATATGCCTCAGGATTTCAGAAACTTATCGTGTCTGTAGTTGCGGTGTGTCAATTAGTGTCTCTTCCAGGAGCTGTGGGACACCTGCCCCCCTCGACAAATCCCCATTGTTCTGTCCTAAATGATCTATAGCTGTTACATTTCACACAGTTCTTTTGACAAATTATCTGACTTCAGTTCCTTGGACTGCTTGGTCTCCTTAGGGTCGTGTGATGGTATGGGAGGCCATCCACTCCGTAATTTTCCTCCCGCCGCCCCAGACTGCTGAATCAGTGCCGCTGGCACAACAGGGGATGGAGTGGGGAGGGGGTCAAAAGACACGATCCGGGTAAACTTCACAGTCATTTTTAGCTTTGTTATCAGGCTGCAACGCTGGAAAAATTCTGGCAATAGTAGCCCGCTCAGCCTTAAAGTCTTTTAAGGTGGAAATTTTAAGCTTCCATTTAGTCGCTAGTGATTTAGTTTCTTTATCATCTCCATTGCTGACCCTATTCCATAATTTCTGCCTTTTATCATCCCAAAGTTAACGTTTAAAAGCCTTCTCGTTTTCTCCTGGGTAGCCTTTAATTCTATACCGAATTAATAGTCCACATATGTTACTTTCTTCTTATTTAAGTCCTCTCATAGAGAGAATAGGCAGGAGGAGTTTAACTACGGCTTCTTCCTCAAAGGATTTATTTTGCCCCATAACTTCACTCTTCCCTCCTCCCGCTCCCAGCCGCTCACCCTTTTACGGTGACTTCTTCAACAACGCGGAACGTCCGTACGCCTCCGCCCGGTTCTCAGTCCAGCTGATCCGCCTCCGGCTGGGCCGCTCTAGGCTTTTCCCCAACTTCAGTGGTACGCCGATCAGAGTATCACGTCGGGGTCACCAGATGTAGAGCGAGATAAGGACCAAGCAAAACAAGTCGATTCAATGTGAATCACGCTAAGCCATTTATTACAGAAACAAGTCTCCTTATATACGTAACTATATTCTAATCACGCGTCCACGCTCCAAGCATGGATTGGTTAAATGAGTATCGTGGGCTGTCCGTGCGCTGGAGTCTCACTGATGATACGTCCGATGATTCATGCCACGCCAGGAGCCCGGTGACTGAGGAACGCCCCTCTTTCTCACAGCAGACTCTGTTCTCAAAGTGGCCTTGAGATACCTTTGAGCCTGACTAATTCAGCAACAGGTCTTAATCTATCAAAACCCATCCACAGGTCAGCATGACTTCCCCTTGGTGAAGCCATGTTGACTGCCCTTAATGACCCTCTTATTCTTGATATGCCTTGACATGGCACCAAGTATAAGTTGTTCCATCACTTTCTCAGGGATGGAGGTGAGGCTGATCGGTCTATAATTACCTGGGTCCTCTCTCCTGCCTTTTTTGAAGACTGGAGTGACATTTGCTTTCCTCCAGTCCTCGGGCACCTCTCTTGTTTCCCAAGACTTAGCAAAGATGATGGAGAGTGGCCTAGCAATGACTTCAGCCAGCTCCCTCAGCAACCACGGTTGTATCTCATCTGGACCCATGGATTTATGGATGTCCAGATTGCTTAATTGTTCCCTAACCCAGTTCTCATCAACCGAGGCAAACTCCTCCATTCTCCTGCCTTCCTCTGGGGCCTCAGTGGTACGGGGCTCCTCAGGACAGCCTCCGGCAGTGTAGACAAAGAAGGCAAGTTACCTTTCTTTCAAGTGGCTACCATAGTTAGGCTCCTCCTGCAAGGGTGATAACCATTTACTGCACTAATCTCTTGAGCTGACAGAGTTTTCTCACCCTTACCACTTGCCTTCCCACACAAACTGGCACTTTGCTGGCCCTCTTCACTGCACTCCTGGTCACCTGTGCTCCCTAGGGTCTGTTTAAATATCCTTGCAATGCCCCCTCCGCGTCAGCCTTTCTCCCGACATCTGCCGCTTCTCGGCCGAATGCCAGAACCACCTCTTCCTCCGGTTTCCTAGACTCTGGGAAGTTCATTGTCTGCCCAGGCCTAGTGCTCAGCCGTGGGAACTAGCTGCCACTGCTGAGTGCCTCACTGATTGACTGCTGCTGCTTCCAGTTTCACCGCGTTTAAATCTCCCACCGTTGCCCTGGCAATGTCCCCTCCGCATCAGCCTCGCTCCCGAGATCTGCCACTTCTTGGCGCGAATGCCAGAACTGCCTCTTCCTCGGGTTTCCCTGCCTCTGGAAAGCCCGTTGTCCACCCCGGTTTAGCACTCAGCCGCGGGAACCAGTCACTGCCACTGCTGAGTGCCTCACTGACTGACTCCCGCCTCGCTGACTGATTCATCCCACCAAGTTTCTGTGGTAGCAATCAGATCATAGTTTTCCATCTGGGCAACAGCTACCAGCTCCTTCTGTTTGTTTCCTATGCTTTATGAATTGGTACAGAGCACAGATGTCAAACACACAGCCCGCTGGCCGGATCCAGCCCCCCTCCTTGTTTTGTCCGGCCCGGCAGTTTTTTCTACCCAGTGGCAGTGCCAAGCCCCTTGCCCCTACACTCCTGCCAGCACGCTAGTCACGTATGCAGCGTGTGTGACACGTGTTATACTGCAGGAGCAGGACAACAGCATTTGAATGAGTTTGACATCCCTGATACAGAGGCACTTCAGCTGGGCCATTGACCACATCCCCTTTTTAGAGTTCGCCCTAATTCCCTTGAGGCAGTTCACAGGTGTTTCCCTGTTGCTTCCTAATGCTTCAGCAACCCCGGCTCTTCTCTAGTGCTTACAACTCCATCCCCTTCCCCCCTTAAATCTAATTAAACTCCACATACTGATTATATCACTGTGACAGATTTGATTTATGAGTTAAACAGATGCAACCTTTTACGTGTTTCCAAAAACATCCCCCTTTTATCATTTCAATGCAAGTTTTGAACCCCATTAATTTCATTCCTGATTTCTAACATGCAGAAAAACTGGGCATCTCCAGATTAATCATGCATTCAGTTAACAGACTCAAATATTCTATTCTACAATAACTACTATAGAAAGGAGCAGCTGTGATATGAGACATTAGAAAGCACACTGTTCAGAACACCTATGATTATGTATTCTTTCTCATACCACCTATGTATCAAAAGCATCAGGAGGAAAAAAAAAATATCCCTGAAGTTTAATTTAGAATGGTAACTCATTATACACTTGTCCTGGTTTCAGCTGGGATAGAGTTAATTTTCTTCATGGTAGCTGGTATAGTACTGTGTTTTGGATTTAGTGTGAAAATAATCTTGATAATATGCTCATGTTTTAGTTGCTGCTAAGCAACCAAGGACTTTTCAGCTTCTCACGCTGTGGCAAGTGCACAAGAAGCTGGGAGGGGGCACAGCCAGGTCAGCTAACTGAAAAAGGCCAAAGGGATATTCAGTACCACATGACATGATGCTCGGCATATATTTTGGGGGAAGCTGGCTGTGGTGCGGAATGACCTTGCAACCCTTGAAGTTATAAGGAAGGTATGCATTTATTTACAACGCCAGACACACGGGGAATCATTTCACCTAATGCGTGTGTAAAATTACTGTAGCTGTGAGTTTGGTTAAATGCAGTAAAGTGTTACATATTCATGAAAGTTTTAGGAACACCTATACATATTCATAACCTGTCCCCGAGAAGGCGGTTCGTATTACAATGAGTTCCGGGAGACCATTTCCATAGTCTCCACCTCTGGCTCCTCCTGGTTGCAGCTGCACAGTAATCGTGAACCCGGGTCCTCTTTCTCTGTACACAGTCACCTTTGGTCCAGTGTGATGAGTTGGTTAGGTGTCAGACTGCTGAGTTGGTTAAAACTGGTGTATCTCCTGTCCTGTGCCCAAGTTTCTGTAATCTAGTTCACCCAAGGATGCATCAAGGATTATTATTTTTGCAAGGCATCAGTGAAGTCCTGTTTTTTGTACAATAAGTTACACAGACCTAAGCAAGACTAGGCAACAGTGATGTGGGTTAAAGGGTTAGCTCTCTAAGTGTTAGTTATTAAGTGTTAATAAATTAGTTGTCAATTCTCTGTATCATGGCTGGGGGAACCACTGCTTGGGAGCTGGCTGGTTATCAGTTGTCAGGTGGTAAGCAACTGTTTAAATATCATCGCTTGTTTTAAATATTCTTTTATTATTATTTTCCCTTTTGGTCCTATTAAACTATCTTAAACCATGCGGTTTACTTTTTTCCTTATTTTCTCCTGCATCTGTCTGGGGGAGGAGTGAGCAAACATCTGTGTGTGGTGTTTAGCTGCCTGACAGGTTGAACCACAACACACTGCACAAGCAAGAAAGCTGGGAAATTAATCAGGTTTCTTGAGAGACTCTCCAGCCTGCAGCCTGGGAAATCTTCTCTGAGACTTTTCATCTGCATAGGAATACAGTCGTCATCAGAGGTCATTAGTGTTGCATTAAGAGGATTAATTTAGCAGAAGTTAAGACCCCTTGCTTAAGTGCGGCTGGGCTGAACCCCTCAATGATGCATAATTACATCAAATAACCTCAAGTAGGCATTATAAGTTTAATTGTGCTCAACAGCTGGTCTGGCGTATGTGCTGCAACAGATTCATGAATGGTATAATATATACTTTAACTCTGAGTGCATTGATGTTGAATTCTCACAATTAGATTCACAGAATCACAGAATGCTAGGGATTGGAAGGGACCTCAAAAGATCATCTAGTCCAATCCCCCTGCCGGAGCAGAAACACTTAGATGAGGCTACACAGGAATGTGTCCAGGGGGGTTTTGAATGTCTCCAGAGTAGGAAGCTCCACAACCCCCCTGGGCAGCCTGTTCCAGTGCTCTGTTACCCTCACTGAGAAGAAGCTTCTTCTCAATTTAAGTGGAACCTCTTGTGTTCCAATTTGAACCCATCAACCCTTGCCCTACCGTTGGCTGTTGTTGCTTTTTCCATGCGAGAGACGGAACCTGACACACCAATGTGATGTTCACAGAGTTCACTTTATTGTCAGACTGGGCTAGCTTTATAGCAAACCTGCCCTGTCCACGCATCTTACAACAATGTGATTGGTTGTAACTCATGCTATACAATAACATGATAGGCTGCATGTACTGTCCACGCGCTCTGCACGCGTGTGTCCGGCGATTGCTCACTCATTGTTACCTTCTAATGGTGCTCCCTTAGTTTCTTTTGTCTCTGGCTTCACCTCTCAGCCAAGCTGGCGACAATCCCAACCCCCTGGGGCGGGGAGGGGTTCTGCCACTACAGGCTGTCACCGAGAAGAGCCTGGCTCCATCCTCGTAACACTCACCCTTTATATATTTGTAAATATTAATAAGGACACCCCTCAGTCTCCTCTTCTCCAAGCTAAAGAGACCCAGCTCCCTCAGTCTTTCCTCATAAGGGAGATGCTCCACTCTCTTAATCATCTTTGTGGCTCTGTGCTGGACTCTCTCCAGCAGTTCCCTGTCCTTCTTGAATTGAGGGGCCCAGAAATGGAAACAATATTCCAGATGTGGTCTCACCAGGGCAGAGTAGAGGGGAAGGAGAACCTCTCTCGACCTACTAACCACACCCCTTCTAATACACCCCAGGATGCCATTGGCCTTCTTGGCCACAAGGGCACAGTGCTGGCTCATGGTTATCCTGCTGTCCACCAGGACCCCCAGGTCCCTTTCTTCTACACTGCTCTCTAAAAGGTCGTTTCCCAACTTATACTGGAACCTGGGGTTGTTCCTACCCAGATGCAATACTCTACACTTGCCCTTGTTATATTTCATTAAATTTTTCCCCGCCCAACTCTCCAGCCTGTCCAAGTCTCACTGGATGGCAGCACAGCCTTCTGGCGTGTCAGCCACTCCTCCCAGCTTAGTGTCATCAGCAAACTTGCTAAGAGTGCACTCTATTCCCTCATCCAAATCATTGATGAATATATTGAATAATACCGGCCCCAGTACTGACCACTGAGGCACTCCACTAGATACAGGCCTCCAGCTGGACTCTGCCCCATTGACCACGACTCTCTGGCTTCTTCCCTTCAGCCAGTTCACAGTCCACCTCCCTACCCGATCATCCAGACCGCACTCCCTCAGTTTAGCTGTAAGGATACTGTGAGAGACTGTGTCAAATGCCTTACTCAAGTCAAGGTAAACCACATCCACCGCTCTGCCATCATCTATCCACCTCGTTATGTCCTCATAAAAGTCAATGAGGTTGGTCAAACATGACTTCCCCTTGGTGAAGCCATGTACACTGCCCTTAATGACCCTCTTATCCTTGAAATGCTTTGAGATGGCACCAGGAATAAGTTGTCCCATCACTTTCCCAGGGATGGAGGTGAGGCTGACCCATCTATAGTTACCCGGGTCCTCCTTCTTGCCCTTTTTGAAGACTGCAGTGACATTTGCTTTCCTCCAGTCCTCAGGCACCTCTCCCATTTCCCAAGACTTGGCAAAGATTATGGAGAGTGGTCTAGCAATGACCTCAGCCAGCTCCCTCAGCACCTGTGGGTGCATCCCATCCGGACCTATGGATTTATGAATGTCCAGAATGCCTAATTGGTCCCTAACCCAGTCCTCATCAACCAAGGCAAGCTCCTCCATTGTCCCAACTTCCTCTGGGGCCTCAGCAGTACTGGGCTCCTCAGAACAGCTTCTGGCAGAGTAGACAGAGACGAAGAAGGCATTCAGTAACTCTGCCTTCTCTGTATCTTTTGTCACCAGGGTACCCACTTCATTCATTAGTGGGCCTACTTTGCTTCTGATGTTAGTTTTATCTGCCATGTATTTGAAGAAGCTCTTTCTGTTGTACTTGACCTCTCTCGCCAGGTTTAATTCTAAGGAGGCCTTAGCTTTCCTAGTTGCTTCTCTACACCCTCTGACAACAGATTTATATTCTTCCCAAGTGGCCAGCCCCTCCTTCCATGATCTATAAACTCTCCTCTTCCACTTGAGCATACCCAGCAGTTCCCTGTTTAACCACACAGGTCTCCTGGCTCCCTTCCTTGACTTCCTACGTGTCGAGATGCTCTGATCTTGTGCCTGGTAGAAACAGTCCCTGAACACTAACCAACTATCTTGGGCCCGTTTTCCTTCAAGCAGCCTTGCCCATGGGATTTCCCCTAGCAATTGCTTGAGAAGGCCAAAGTTTGCCCTGCTCAAGTCCAGGGTTGCAATTCTGCTTGCTATTCTGTTCCTGCCACACGAGATCCTGAACTCCACCATCTCATGGTTACTGTAACCAAGGCAGTCCTCAACCTTTACTGCTTCGACCAGATCCTCCTTCTTAGTGAGGATGAGGTCCAGCAGTGCACCTCTCCTAGTTGGCTCCTCCACCATCTGCATGAGGAAGTTATTGTCAATGCACTGGAGGAACCTCCTGGACTGTGGCTGGATGGCTGAATGGTCCTTCCAGCAAACATCAGGGAAGTTAAAATCCCCCACCACAACCAGGGCCTGTGACTGTGAGGCCGCTCTCAGCTGCCCATAGAAGGCCTCATCAACTTCCTCAGCCTGATCTGGTGGCCTGTAATAGACACCTACAACAGTATCACCCCTGCCAGCCTGCCCCTTAATTCTGACCCATACACTCTCAACTCGCTTCTCATCTGTGCCTGGACAATACTCAATACATTGTAGATGCTCTCACTATTCACAAATAGTGCAGGCCAGATTCATGAATAGTATAATATATAGTATAAGTCTGAGCGCATTCAAGGAGAAATTCTCATGACTAGATCCAGAAATGAGCTTTATTAAAGCAAAAGGTGCAAGTTCTTTTAGATTGCCGTTGATAAATGCACTGTCTGCAAAAACACACTCTAGTTGCAAAATACACTTTAGTTGTAAAACACATTAGTTGCAAGAAATAAGTATTTGTACCAAATATATATAAATTCTAAGATGACTATATAGCCCTATTAATGTGATTACAAATATAAGCTTGAAGTCTAAGTGTCCCAGAGAAAACTTGGTATAACTAGGTGTGCAAATCTTACACTTAAGCAAGGGGGCGGGGAAGATAGGCACAGCCCATCAACTGGCCCCAGAAGTCCTATTATGTTGTTTCCTTGACTTCTCAGTGATGGTGTCTTCCCCCACCCTTCCTCTATTATTAGGGTATTTTATACTATTTTCTAGGTTTAGATGGAGCTTGAGTGACTCTAGTCATGCATACCTTTGTTATTGATTGGTGTAAAAACTCTTACTTTGATTTTTAAGGTAAAACCTTAACTGAACATGCTTGAAATTGTACTGGAGGTGGGTACCCATTGAGATGAAGATGTGTTTTGGTATTATAATTAGATTATAATGAGCAAATTTCATCCATCTTACAAATTTCTGGCTCAGTAGTTAGCATTTTGGATGGAATGGAACATTTATCTTTTTTAATTGGCAGCAGCTATACCATCTGATTCCTGTACCCGCCTTGTTATACAGGGCCTGACTGTGGTATCTTCATATCATTCCCCCCCTGTATTTTCTTAATTGATACTACTCTGAGCTCCTTCACACACTACCAGTTAAGGTCGCAGGCCAGGTGTGTGTGGGGGTGAAATCACAGAACAGATTTCTTCCCTGCCATGCAGCTGCCTTTTATGCTGAAGATGTGGATATAGCTTTATTATCAGTAAGTGTATCCTAGATAATTAGTTTCAATAATTTGTCCTCTCAGTAACTATTCCACAATTAGACTGAAGAGATAGAGATGGAATATATAAGTTTAGCTGAAATACAGTAGACTGTATGAACATAGTAAGAAAACTGTATTTTTAAAACATTGGGGTAAAACACTGATATCAAGATATCAAGTTGCTCCCATCCTGATGTGTGTAATGACATGGGTGAGTAGTTTAATTATTCTAAAAAAAAGCAAATAAATAAAACCAAAACAAAACAGTCCTTCTACAGAAGAGCTGTTCTTTTCCAATGATATGTTTCATTCACTGCATCAAATCTAACCCAACTGTGCTATACATACCTGTATTATAATTCACCTCTGCTCTAGATAATGACAGCTGCATTCTCATGTAGTCAAAATACCTTAGTCTTCCAAAACTGTAACTTCCCCCTTACAAAGCCTTTTAATTAGAAATAACATGAGCTTATGCTTTAAGAAACCATCAAAAAATTTACTGGTTTAATATAAAGAAAAAACAATCAAAATTTTTTTACATAATAGAGGTTGTTAGGAAATGTATTCATGAAACATACTGCAAAATCAATTACTGTCACGTGTAAAATTTGAAATCCTAGTATGCACAGGAATTAGTATGTAAAGAAATTACATGCACTGTGTGGAAATAAATCCACTCTAATTTTGTTTAGTGTAATACAATCCATCTTCTATAGGTCTTGAAAATTTTAAAAAAAAAAAAAAATCTAATTTGTTGCTTGTCAAGGTTTAAGACAAGGTGGCAATAAACCATGGCAGACGCTCCCTGTTATCCCTTCACTTCCCACCACTCCTTTCCTTTAGATCGGAAAGATGATAGGAAAGATAAGGGGAAAGGAAGAGAGACTTAGACTTCAAGTTGGAGAGTTTTAAAGGGTTTTACTAATGCTACTAATAAATAGAGAATATATAGAAAATATACAAAACCAATCTTGAATGCTCGATGTGGAGTTGGCATCACTCCAGCAGCAGCGGAGTTGGGTGTGCAGAGCTGGCGTGGCTCCAGCAGGTGCAGGCCAGGCCCCCAGAAGTCATGGGTGGGACTTCACAGCAAACCGGAACCTGGTTGTAGGGATGCAGGGCCTGAGGCCTGTGGATCACAGGCAGACAGACAAGGTCCTCTCTAGATGCTGGCCATGGTTGAAGAGAGCTTGACCCTTGTGATCACCCTCATATAGGGGGTATGACAATTATGGGATGGAATACTTCCGTTGGTCAGTTCTAGTCACCTGTTCCATCCACCCCTCCTCAAACATGCCCCTCTCACAACGGAACGTGGGAAAACTTATCAGTCTTTCTTGGCTACCAAAATAATAAATCTAAACATGAGCGAGCTTCTTCAGCATTCTGTTGGTCTTCTTATCAGCACCGAGTATAGCATCCTAGGAAAAATATGCAGGCTAAAACTCAGAAAAGTACAGCCACCTAGAAGAACTTAGCTGAAAGAAAAAAATCACTAAAAGAGAACTGGTCTTGTTTTTAACAAAACCAGGACATGCTTCTTTCCTCTCCTCCCTCTACATCTATATGCCTACCACTATAATAAAACAAATGGGTGGGATTTATCACCTCTCCACACTCCAAGTCTGATGACAGATTAATGAATAACACTTCTGCAAGTAACTATTTCTGAAAGCTTATAAAAGCATTTATGATATTTACTGCTAAGTTTAGACCTCCAGAAAAGTCTTCAAAAATGTGCAATAAATATTAGGAATTGCAATACTAAATATTCATAGCTTAAACTCATAAATTTTAGTGTTTTAATTTTCTACAGATGTGTGTACACATACACAGGCATGTCGCAAGAAGAGCCAGAGGCCACAAATGCAATTGCAAAGAGCAAGTTTTATTTTAGTTACCTCTCTACTGGGGGATCTCCGAAGCCACACCTAAGCTCCCAGGCAGAGGTGACACAAGTGGGGACGCAGGCGCTGGTCAGTTCATCCCTGCTGGAAGATCACCGGGCCTGCTGAGCTTGCCTGTATTTCAAGGCTTCAGGCAGGCGCAGCCTCCCGCTCTTTCTCACAACAAAGCAGGAATCTCAGACATAGTGATAAGGTGACTAGAGTTTCTCACAGGCCTATGTTATCTAACACAGAGGTTCTACTCATCAAGCACACAAGGTCAGTAAAACAATTAGTGTCATGTATGTGCTTTTTCTACAGACAGGTGCAAGTCACTTGAGCATATTTACATTTAACTAACCTCCTCACCAAATCTTCTGCTATATTCCCATATAAGATGTTAATAAATTAACTTTATTATTTAAAATAAGTATTTAATATTGATGAATGCTAAATTATTAAATACATTTTATCTTAATAACAAAAAATAAACAGAAAATGAATCAGTGAGTTTTCTTAAACATCCAATAAAGGAAAACTAAATATTTCTCTAGATTGTTTAAAAGCATTTTTCTCAAATAATTTTTATTTTCTCTCTATTTTTTTTCCCTCTTCCAAGAAATTCTCAGGAATGTCATCAGTGAGAATTCTATTAACTAGCTGACAGTGCTTTCACATAAATATAATAACAATAAAAAGAGTGCTAGTATTATTTTCTCACTGAAGCCTAAGTCCTGGCTGAAAGTGAAGAGGATAAACAGCAGCAGCATCTTTAATGACCAAAGAAAAATATGGGAAAGGACTTGGGAATAGATTCAGGGCTATTCACAGCCAGAAAATAAGTTTTATTCTACAGAAGTAGATCTTTGCTCAATCAGCACATAAAAAGAGTTGAATTCATGTTGGAAGATGAGATTGCTCAAAGATAAAAACATTTGGAACAAAGAAATGATAGTTAAAATTTAAGTTTAATATTAATAATTTAGCTTAAGTAAATGCACACTAAATATAGTGAATCATTTAGAAGTATAAAGCTGAATGATTTTTAATATACTCTTTGCTTCAAGTTAATTAGTAAAATGGAATTGCTAAAATCTTAAGCTGTAAAGTTCTGCCCATATTTGCCAAAAGCAACTACTAACTACAATGAACACTTGCAAGATAAGGTCTAGTTTGCACTTTGCTGGAAAGAACAGAACTGACTGAAAAAAACAAAACAAACACCTACTTCAAGGCTAACATGGAGACATTATAGACAACTGCAAAACGGCCTGTTTTGCACTTCGCTGAGAAGAAAAGGATTTATTCAGAAAAAACAGTACCTGCAAGGCTATGGACCATAAACAATGTCTACAGCTAAACAAACCAAAGGCACATATGAGATCAGTGAAAAAGATCCAATGAGAAGCAAGGAGACCTCAAAGTGAAATATTGCTATTGGACTGAATCATGGTATGAATGGTCTGTAAAGATATAAAAAGTCTATGGTTTTCTATACTCAGGGTGAACCTCTGCACAGGTACCCAGCTTGAGCCAGCCCTCCTGCTATTCTAATCCTTTTTTTTTTTATTTATTTCCTGAAAGCTTGCTCTGCAAACAGTTGTCAGGCCTCCCCTGAAGGTTTGTCTTCAGAGCTCTACAATACAGACTCTGGAGCAGACGGTCATCAGGGAGAGAAGAATCCTGAATATTTGCACTGTGACGGGTATCAGGCCTCCCCTGAAAGTTTGCTTCCAGAATTCTAAAACACAGACTGAAGGTTAGATTCACAAACAGGTACAGGCTGCCAGAGAGCAGACGCCTGAAAGTTTGCTCTGTGAATGGGTATCAGGCTCCTGGAGAGAAGGTAAGCAGCATTTTGCTTGGCATACTTCCCCCGTACAGTAAATAATAGAGTGAATCTGCCACTGAATTAAGTCACACTTTTCTTTGAGAAATCTAAACATTGTTCTGCAGTAAGCAGAACCCTAAATTACAGCTCTGTGACACTACCTTAAAAAAGGATAAAAACAGTAAAAGACTTCCTGATTTTCCTCTTTAGAAAGCACTAAAATTCTCTTTGGTTCTTAATCACCAATACCTAACTATCTTGAATTGTGATTTAGACAATCCATCATATTATACAATGAGTTTTCAAATAAAATGAATCTATGAAGTAAATGAAATTTATGAGGGAAAAAAAAAATCTAGAAATGCATTACGTGAGCTAAGTTACCTACATGGTGCATTGAGATCACGGATTGACTTCCCAGCTCTCATGAGGCTTTGTCTGGTACCGCTAAGTTTCCTAAAACAGACACAAACCATCATTTTGATGCCAGATATGTTTGTTCTAATTTTCTGTTGCAAAAGCTTGATTTTAAAATAATTTCTAAGCACATTTAATATATCTCTTTCCTTATCCATCTCTGCCAATTCCTTCCCTTTTTTCACTCTTGCCGCAGAAAGTCTCTAAAGCACTAGGTTGATTTCCTTTATACTCTTGTTTTCTTCTCCAGGTCTATCAGCTTTATTTCTCCGATAAAACAAAACTTCATTATCTTTGATTTAGCCAAACCTACCCTTGTTTATAAATTTACTTCTTACCACTAACAACAGCTCTGACTCCCAAACCAACTGTATAGTTCCTTTCCCTTTTCTCATAGAAATTATGTTGGTGCAAAAGGAATTGTGGGGTTTGCATTGTTGAAATTTGCTCTTTGATATTGGAATACATTCTTAAATAAATGTGGTTATGTTATACATCATTTTAATGAGCTTTTCTCACTTTTTTTTTTGCTAGTGAATTATTACTTGCTGTTTATTTTATATTTATTTTAGACTATGGAAATGATGTTAGACAAAAAGCCAGTTCGAGTGATTTTCTTATTTGAGTTCAAAATGGGTCGTAAAGCACTGGAGACAACTTGCAACATCAACAATGCATTTGGCCCAGGAACTGCTAATGAACGTACAGTGCAGTAGTGGTTCAAGAACTTTTGCAAAGGAGATGAGATCCTTGAAGATGAGGAGTGTAGTGGCCAGCCATCGGAAGTTGACAATGACCAATTGAGAGCAATCATCAAAGCTGATCCTCTTACGACTACACTGTAAGTTGCCAAAGAACTCAACATTGACCATTCTATGGTCATTTGGCATATGAAGAAAACTGGAAAGGTGAAAAAGCTCAATAAGTGGGTGCCTCATGAACAGACCAAAATAAAAAAAAAAAAATCATTGTTTCGAAGTGTAATCTTCTCTAAGCAAAAATAACAAACCATTTCTCGATCAGATAGAGATGTGCGACAAAAAGTGGACTGTATATGACAACCAGTGATGACTAGCTCAGTGGTTGGACTGAGAAGAACCTCCAAAGCACTTCCCAAAGTTGGGCTTTGTCCCTTCTAATTCTCTCCCTGCATAAATTCACAGTATCCTTGTAGTCCTCCTGAGTTGCCTGCCCCTTCTTCCAAAGGTCATAAACTCTCCTTTTATTCCTGAGCTCCAGCCAAAGCTCTCTGTTCAGTTAGGCCAGTCTTCTTCCCTGGCAGCTCGTCTTCTGGCACATGGGGACAGCCTGCTCCTGCACCTCTAAGATTTCCTTCTTGAAGAGTGACCAGCCTTCCTGGGCTACTTTGTCCTTCAGGACTGCCTCCCAAGGCACTCTGCCAAACAGGTCCAGTGGGGCACCTTCCCTAGTTGGCTCACTGACCAGCTCTGTCAGAAAGTGGTCTTCCATACACTCCAGGAGCCTCCTAGACTCTTTCCTCTCTGCTGTGTTGTATTTCAAGCAGACATCTGGTAAGTTGAAGTCCCCCACGAGAACAAGGGCTAGTGATCGTGAGACTTCTCCCAATTGCCTGAAGAATATTTTATCTGCCTCTTCATCCTGGTTGGGTGGTCTGTAACAGACTCCCACCAAGATATTTACCTTGGTTTTTGCCTGTAGTTTGATTCTATGTGGCTTCATGTAATTTTGTGTTGGTTTGCCTCCTGGGGGTTGTCTCATAGTGTAGAAACTACCGGAAGCTGCACACACTTCTTCCCCTCTACTCCGCCCTGGTGAGACCCCATCTGGAATATTGTGTCCAGTTCTGGGCCCTTCAGTTCAAGAAGGACAGGGAAATGCTGGAGCAGAGCAGTGGATGTGGTCTACCTTGACTTCAGTAAAGCCTTTGACACAGTCTCCCACAGCATCCTCACAGCTAAGTTGAGGAGGTGTGGTCTAGACAATAGAGTAGTGAGGTGGGTTACAAACTGGCTTAAGGAGAGGTTCCATTATAGGTTGGGAAATTACATATTAGAGAGCAGTGTAGGGAAAAGGGACCTGGGGGTCCTGGTGGACAACAGGATGACCATGAGCCAGCACTGTGCCCTCCTGGACAGGAAGGCCAATGGCATCCTGGAGTATATTACAAGGGGGGTGCTCAGTAGATTGAGAGAGGTCCTCCTTCCCCTCTACTCTGCCCTGGTGAGACCACATCTGGAATATTCTGTCCAGTTCTGGGCCCCTCAGTTCAAGAAGGACAGGGAACTGCTGGAGAGAGTCCAGCGTAGGGCAACAAAGATGATTAAGGGAGTGGAGTACCTCCCTTATGAGGAAAGGCTGAGAGAGCTGGGTCAATTTAGCTTGGAGAAGAGGAGACTGAGGGGTGACCTCATTAATGTTTATAAATATATAAAAGGTGAGTGCCATGAGGATGGAGCCAGGCTCTTCTCGTTGGCAAACAATGATAGGACAAGGGGTAATGGGATCAAGCTGGAATACAAGAGGTTCCACTTAAATTTGAGAAAAAAACTTCTTCTCAGTGAGGATGACAGAGCACTGGAACAGGCTGCCCAGGGAGGTTGTGGAGTCTCCTTCTCTGGAGACATTCAAAACCCGCCTGGACATGTTCCTGTGCGACCTCACCTAGGTGTTCCTGCTCCAGCAGGGCGATTGGACTAGATGATCTTTTGAGGTCCCTTCCAATACCAAACATACTGTGATACTGATACTTTTAGGAAGTAACCTGCTGGTGGACTCTGCAACCTTGTTTGAGTGGGTGGCAGAATATCACAGAAATTACCCAACATCTATGGTGGATTAGGAGAAAATTTTGCATCTGTCTGTATCTTGAAGTGTTCTATACAGTCAGATTTATGACAGCAGACTTTTTATAGTACATTCCATCATGGATTATACACAGCAGTTAAATGATTGAGGTGAATTAGACAAATAAGAATTGGTAATATGAGAAAGTTTCTCAGAAGTTATGTTTTCTCTGGTAATTGCATTACCACTAATGTAATTGGCTCACTTTCAGAACTTTCTTCACAGTGCCTGTACCAATGTTTAATCTTACACCACACCTGAAGAACATTCAGGGAGACTGATAACAGAAGCATGTTAGTCCAATAGTCCCAAAAATATCCAAACTTCCCAAATTCTAGCAAAGTCAGGTTGCTATAATAAGGAAATGTGTGATTTCCTAAATTAAAAGTGTAATTACTAACAAATTCTGCTAGGTAGCGACCAAAGTACTCAGATGAAGTCACTGCCACCGGTTTGCATTCTGTGCTACTCATTATCATCACTTGATAAAGATAGGAGATCGGAACGATAATGGTCCAGTTTATCATGGCATATAACAGTACTAAACACCACACCAAAGCGATGCCTTTCACCCAATGCCCAGAATTCATAAACCACACATAAACACTAGCAAACAATGCATACAGCAGATAAGGTAGGATTAAGACACTTAGCTCTGAAAAGACATGGTATAATACTGAGCTTAATGACGAAAAAAAAATCAATGAAAAATTGTCTGCTTTAATTTCCAAACTCTTCAAAACTCTCAAAGAATAAACCTGATGCGCTCTCAACTGAGCTTTCTAGGTTTTCTCCTGCCAGAGCCAGCATTCAAACTCAGATCCCTCAGACCAAGAATCCAATGCTCTCCCAGCTGAGCTACCCAGGCAAGCTTGTTTCTGCAAATGGCAACACTTTCCTGAATATTGCTTTTTGTTTATTTGTATTTTAATTCCTCGTACTATTTTTTTAATTGCTAAAAGGGGGTTGGTCACTCAGAAAAGAACTCAGCACAAAACAGACTTTATGCTAACCAGAATTGTTTAGCAGAGAAACAACTAGAAACAGGGTTTATCCAAAATTGTTCATCACTCTGACGACATTATAAAACACAGATTTGGATACCAGTTGAGAGTTCATTTACTACACAGCTAATTCACACTCAAAGGATCCCAAAACTCTAGAGTGATGATTCAAAATCACATCTTCCCACTCATAAAAAGTGAGGACTCTCAAGGGTAACCCAGAAAATCACTTACCAATAAGGCAAGGCATCTCTCCATCCTTGAGGAATATTCCTTAAATTGTATCCCAGTCTAAGGAGGAGAGCCTTCCACTGCAGACCTGTTGCTCTAAGAAAGACCAACTCATTGAGGTCTCTGGCGGGCTCCATTTATATCCTAGATGAATCTGAGCTTCTGGTCATATATGGTAATTGGTCTAGAAATTTCTCTCAACTGAGGCATTTAATTGGTCAAGGGCCCTGTCTGTTGACCAAGGGGTGTGTACATGACCATATTGGTCCATTGGTCTGGAAGTTTCTGGTGCTTTCAGGTGGAAGGAGGGGTGTTGTGGAGGAAGGGCACCTGCCACAATTTGTTAGGAAACTTGTCTTGCAGGCCAAAAGCTGGTCTGAGAATCCAAACACACGTGCAGCATGTTTGTATTTGAAATAAGGTGAATAGATAATATTTATTTTATCTTTAATCTCTGATCATTTGTCACTCATTGAAGGTGTTAGGGAATAGAGTGCCTTAGCTTACTGAATTATTTTGGTATACTGGTTCTTATAGAACTTGTTTAGAAACTGCTTATATAGAACTTGCTTAGTATAACTCCCCTTAGCGTAAGTAACTAAGCTTGCTTAGGCCACAAGCTGTGAACTTTCAAACTTTCTGCCTAGAGGGGCCCCAGACTCTGTTCAAGCAAGATAAGCAAGAAGATTTTGATCGTCAGCAGGAGCTACATCCCTAGAGATAAGGAAAGGAATGGAACGGCATATCTAAAGAAGACAAAACAGAAGAATGTTTTGGTCATTGCCAAGGACTTCTTTTTCTCCCCATCTGCAGGTGCAAAATAGCAAAACTGCCATCTCTGTACACTAGACGAGTGTGAGTAAAAATACTTTGTTAACTGTCTATAATGACCAAGTTGAAGATGCATGTTGCTATTAATCCATCACAGCTAGAGTAACAAGGTTATTATGTACAGAACTAATAGCGACTTAATTTGAATTTTAAAAGCCAAACTTAAATTTAGATTACAAAATAAGAAGACTCTTCTGGTAACTTAAGTAATTTTAAGGACCCAAAAGGGTATAGGTGGGCAATTTGGTATAGCAGCTGTGGACACTGAGAAAATTGAACAGCTGTCTGATTTGCCTGGTCTTTCAGATGACCCTTCTGTTATAGGACTGCTGATGGTTGACGATCAGCAGGTGCCAAGTGCTACCACGACGGTGCATAGCCAGCAATATCGCACCAATCGAGACTCTTTGATTCCTATTCAGAAGTTGATCCGTCAATTGGAAAGCCAGGGTATTATTAGTAAGACTCGCTCACCTTTTAACAGCCCAATCTGGCCAGTGCATAAGTCTAGTGACGAGTGGAGACTAACTGTGGACTATCGTGGCCTAAATGAAGTTACACCACCACTGAGTGCTGATATGCCTGACATGCTAGAACTGCAATTTGAACTGGAGTCAAAGGCAGCTAAGTGGTATGCTACAATTGACATTGCTAATGCATTTTTCTCTATTCCTGTAGCAGCAGAGTGCAGGCCGCAGTTTGCTTTCACTTGGAGGGGCATCCAGTATACGTGGAATCACTTGCCCCAGGGGTGGAAACACAGTCCTACCATCTGCCATGGACTGATCCAGACCACGCTGGAGCAAGGTAAAGCTCCAGAACACTTGCAATATATCGATGACATCATCATATGGGGCGACACAGCGAAAGAAGTCTTCGAGAAAGGTGAGAGAATAATTCAGATTCTTTTGGATGCTGGTTTTGCCATAAAACGAAGCAAGGTCAAGGGACCTGCACGAGAGATCCAGTTTTTAGGAATAAAATGGCAAGATGGCCGCCATCAGATCCCAATGGATGTGATCAACAAAACTGCAGCAATGTCTCAACCTACTAATAAAAAGGAGACCCAAACTTTCTTGGGCATTGTAGGTTTTTGGAGGATGCATATTCCTGACTACAGCCAGATTGTGAGCCCTCTCTATCGAGTGACTCGTAAAAAGAACCAATTTGAGTGGGGCCCAGAACAACGACAAGCCTTTGAACAAATTAAATGTGAGATAACTCATGCGGTGGCCCTTGGACTAGTTGGGACTGGACTAGATGTTAAAAATGTGCTCTACACCGCAGCCGGAGATAATGGACTTACCTGGAGCCTCTGGCAGAAAGCACCAGGAGAAACCCGAGGTCGACCCTTAGGTTTTTGGAGTCGAGGATACAAAGGATCTGAGGCCAACTATACTCCAACTGAAAAAGAGATACTAGCAGCATATGAAGGAGTTCAAGCTGCTTCAGAAGTGATCGGTACTGAAGCACAGCTCCTCCTAGCACTGCGACTGCCGGTGCTGAGCTGGATGTTCAAAGGGACGGTTCCCTCTCCACATCATGCAACCGAAGTTACGTGGAGTAAATGGATTGCATTGATCACGCAACGAGCTCGAATTGGAAGTCCCAATCGCCCAGGGATCTTAGAAGTGATTACAGACTGGCCAGAAAGTAAAGACTTTGGGATGTCTCCAGATGAGGAAGTAACACGTGCTGAAGAAGCACCACCGTATAATACTCTTTCAGAGACTGATAAGCAGTATGCACTGTTCACAGATGGATCCTGCTGTCTTGTAGGAAAACATCAAAGGTGGAAAGCTGCTGTGTGGAGTCCCACACGACAAGTTACAGAAGCCACTGAAGGACAAGGTGAATCTAGTCAATTTGCAAAAGTGAAAGCCATCCAGCTGGCTTTGGACATTGCTGAACGAGAGAAGTGGCCAATACCTTATCTCTATACTGACTCATGGATGGTAGCAAATGCCTTGTGGGGGTGGCTACAGCAATGGAAGAAAAGCAACTGGCAGTGCAGAGGTAAACCCATTTGGGCTGCCACACTGTGGCAATATATTGCTGCTCGGCTGGAGAGCCTTCCTGTGAAAGTTCGTCATGTAGATGCTCATGTGCCTAAAAGTCAAGCCACCGAGGAACATCTAAACAATCAACAAGCAGATCAAGCTGCTAAGATTAAAGTAGCTGAGGTGGACTTGGACTGGCCAGATAAAGGTGAACTTTTCCTAGCTCGGTGGGCCCACGATGCTTTAGGGCATCAAGGTAGAGATGCAACATATAAATGGGCTCGTGATCGAGGGGTGGATTTAACTATGGACACTATTTCACAGGTTATTCATGAATGTGAAACTTGAGCCGAAATCAAACAAGCGAAACAGTTAAAGCCTGTATGGTATGGGGGGCGATGGTTGAAGTATAAGTATGGAGAAGCTTGGCAGATTGATTATATTACACTTCCCCAAACATGTCAAGGTAAGCGTTATGTACTTACAATGGTGGAAGCAACCACTGGATAGTTGGAAACATATGCTGTACCTCATGCTACAGCCCAAAATACTATCTTGGGCCTTCATAAACAAGTCCTTCGGCAACACGGTACGCCCGAAAGAAATGAATCAGACAATGGTACTCATTTCAAAAACAGTATTATAGACAATTGGGCCAAAGAACATGGTATTCAGTGGGTATATCATATTCCATATCATGCACCAGCCTCTGGGAAAATTGAAAGGTACAATGGTTTGTTAAAAACTACACTAAAGGCACTTGGTGGTGGAACCTTTAAAAACTGAGATTCACATTTAGCAAAAGCCACTTGGTTGGTCAACACTAGGGGATCAACCAATCGAGCCGGGCCTGCTCAATCAGAAATTCTACGGACTGTAGAAGGAGATAAAGTCCCTGTAGTACACATGAAAAATATGTTAGGAAAGGCAGTCTGGGTTACTCCTGCCTCAGGCAAAGGCAAGCCCATTCATGGGATTGTTTTTGCCCAGGGACCTGGCAGCACCTAGTGGGTGATGCTTAAGGATGGAGAAGTTCAGTGTGTACCTCAAGGGGATTTGAGTTTAGGTGAAAATATTCAATACTGAACTGCAGGATGTGAATTGCCATACTAACAGTATTTAATAAGTGTCTTCCAGATCAAGACAGTGATGATGAAACCAGAGCTAGCTTCTTCGAGTGGTGCCTGACAACTTCTTCGAAGTTGATGTCTTTAACCCACAAACAGTGGTCATGAGATGCACTTATACCATTTTTCCTGTCCTGGGAGACTGTTGTGACAAAATGAACTTAATGAACTTTTCAAAGGATGGTCCACTGATTAAGATTAATTACTCCTGTGTATATATGTACATATGTACATATATATATAGTAGTAGTGATTAATTAGATCGTGTTGACAGATTGTATTGATAAGGTTTAAGTATTCAGTGAATGGCATATTATAAGGGGTGGAATGTCCTGGTTTTTTTAAAACCAAGTTTCTGTTTTAGTGAATTTGCCTGTCAGCTAAAGCCTTCATATTAACTGCATTTTCCTGGAGAACCAGACACGTTTTGGTAAACCTAGCAATGGAATGCAAACTAATTGATAAGCATGGATGGACATCTCATGAGAGGGGCAACGATTAACCGGTGACCAAGAAACTGACCAACTGTGTATAACATTCCACTCACGTGAATACTTCATATAAAAGTGGGAGATGACGAGGATCTCGGCCCTTTTTTGCCTTTTTGCCTTTTCCCTTCAGCTTATGGCCGACATTAGGAGAGGACCTTGCTAGTCGTCCCTGTGAACTGAGGCCTAGTGAGAGACTGAATCCAGCTCTGGTTGGCTGCAGAGTCTAATCCAGGACTTTGGGTGCCGGCTCTGCAGGTGCTGAGACTTTCAAGATTGGTTTTGTATATTTTGTATTATTTTCTCTATTCTTATTAGTAGCATTAGTAAAACATCTTTAATTTTTTCCAACTCTCTTCTCTCTGTCCTTCTTTCCCTCCCAATCGCCTGTCCTTAGTGGGAAGGGGGGAGAGGGAGGGGCAAAAGGGGGAAGTGGGGGAGGAGAGGAGGTTAACAATACATCTGCCAGGGTTTTATTGTCACCCCGCAATCTAACCCTCGACAACATCCCATTCACGTGATACTTCATATAAAAGTGGGAGATTACGAGGATCTCGTCCCTTTTCCTTATGGCTGACATTAGAAGAGGACCTTGTAAGTCATCCATGCGAGCTGAGGCCTAGTGACAGACTGAATCCAGTTCCGATTGGCTGCAGAGTCCCATCCAGGACTTCGGATGCCGGCCCTACATCTGCCTGAGTAGTTGCCGGGACTTTCAAGATTGGTTTTGTATATTTTGTATTGTTTCCTCTATTCTTATTAGTAGCATTAGTAAAACATTTTTAATTTTTCCAAGTCTCTTCTCTCTGTCCTTCTTTCCCTCCCAGTCCCTGTCTTTAGTGGGAAGGGGGGAGATGGAGGGGCTAAAGGGGGAGAAGGGGGGGAGAGTGGTTTAAGAATACATGTGCCACGGTTTTATTGTCACCCCACAATCAAAACCTCGACACAAACTTAAATTTAGATTATAAAATAAGAAGACTCTTCTGGTAACTTAAATAATCTTTATATAGTATGGAGTATCTGCAGCAGCTACTTGTAGAGCAGAACAAATAACCTATTGAACAATTTGAGGGAAGATCTCATAGGATGTATCTTGTACTCTACATTCTCTAACAGTTATGGATGAGAAGTATATATGGGGGCTTAACATAATGTCAGTACAAATCTGTGAAATGAGCCATTTCATTGAGGTGTGATGTTCTTGAAGATTTGCCTTTCTTCATGAACAGAGCTAAAATTTTGTGTATTTTCTAGACAATGGAGCTTTATCTTAGTCTGGATTAAGAAGTTGAGCGCGCTGCTTCTGTATTCTTTTATACCTCAAGCTCCTTGAGGAATGACTATATGAGTGCTGGGTTTCACATGCGGGCATCACTCCACTGTAAAATGTATTGGGGTCATTCCTCAGCAGCAAAATATATAACAGAAGAGAGAGAATCTCACAATCCATCTAGAAACAAAATAAAATAATTATTCAATGGAGCTTTCCATTTCTCCTCTCACAGTTTTGTCCCCATGTGTACCAACCACATCCTGATGTACAAGCAAGAAAAAGGAATCACAGATTTCTCATAACAGCAACACCTGCTGTCCTGGTTTTGTTAAAAACAAGACCGGTTCTCTTTTAGTGATTTTTCTTTCAGCTAAATTCTTCTAGGTGGCTGTACTTTTCTGAGTTTTAGTGTGTGCACAAGCACAGGCACGTCGCGAGAAGAGCCAGAGGCCACAAATGTAATTGCAAAGAGCAAGTTTTATTTTAGTTACCTCTCTACTGGGGGATCTCCGTAGCCGCACCTAAGCTCCCAGGCAGAGGTGGGGTAAGCGAGGACGCAGGTGCTGATAAGTTTAGCCCTGCTGGAAGGCCGGCTACGCTTGCCTGTATTTAAAAGCTTAGAGCAGATGCAGCTTCTTGCTGTGCTCTGCTCTTTCTCAAAACAAAGCAGGAATCTCAGGCATGATAAGGTACTGTAGGGTTTCTCTCAGGCCAATGTTATCTCACACAGAGGTTCTACTTGTCAAGCACACAAGGTCAGTAAAACAATTAGTGTGATGTATGTGCTTTCTTTATACCCCAGCTGAGGGTCACTTGAGCGTGTTTACCTTTCTCCTCCTCGCCCAATCTTACACAATTCCCATACATTTAGCCTGCATATTTTTCCTAGGATGCTGTGCTCGGTGCTGATAAGAGACCAATGGAATGCTGAAGAAGCTCGTGTTTAGATTTATTACTATGGTAGCTAAAAAAGACTGATAAGTTTTCCCATGTTCTGTTGTGAGAGGGGTGTGTTTGAGGAGGGGTGGATGGAACAGGTGACTAGAACTGACCAACGGAAGCATTCCATCCCATAATCGTCATACCCCCCATATAAGAGGGTGATCATGAGGGTCAAGCTCTCTTCAACCATGGCCAGCATCTAGAGAGGACCCTGTCTGTCTGCTTGTGATCCACAGGCCTCAGGCCCTGCATCCCTGCAACCAGGTTCCGGTTTGCTGTGAAGTCCCACCCATGACTTCTGGGGGCCTGGCCTGCACCTGCTGGAGCCGCCAGCTGCTGGAGTGACGCCAACTCCACATCGAGCATTTGAGATTGGTTTTGTATATTTTGTATATATTCACTATTTATTAGTAGCATTAGTAAAACCCTTTAAAGCTCTCCAACTTGAAGTCTAAGTCTCTCTTCCTTTCCCCTTATCTTTCTTATCATCTTTGTGATCTAAAGGAAAGGGGTGGTGGGAAGTGAGGGGATAACAGGGAGTGTCTGCCACTGTTTATTGCTGCCTTGCCTTAAACCTTGACACCTGCCTTCCTTGGGGCTCACAGGATCATAGTGTGATCACCATTCAATCAACAGGTAATCAGGAAAAAACACAGCCGTTTCTCAATTCCCTTCACAAGAAAGAAAGTAACTGAGTTCATGAGCAGCAGTAAGGGGAGGCTCTATACCCCAAAGGCCTCTGGCATCCATGCTGACACAAAAATCTTCCTAGTTGTGGTTTACTGGTTTAGACTGAAAACCCACAAGACTCTTATTTCTGTCACTCTGCTTTTTTCAGTCAAATCTGTTCTAGACTGTTTTGTAACTATTGTCTTCAGTTCAGACAAACTTAAATCACACCAGTCTGCAAGTTACCTTTGCGTCTGAAACTTTTCATTGGGGTCTTTTAACTCTGGTTTCCACTAACTACACTGTATTGAGCCAATGGTAGTATTATTATATATATATGTGGGAACAGCAGTTCCAGCTAAAGGGCCTTGGACAGATTATACAGAAGTATGGTTTTTATGAGTGTAAGAAGTGATAGCCCAGGCCAGTGAGAATTATATCTCAGGTCAGAAAAATGCCCCTATATGTGTGATGTGTGAATGTCCTTGGGCCTGGTCTGTCAATGAGTGGGAATGTAACTGAAACAAACATAACATCAGTGTGGTGTGTTTTTAATAACAATTATTAGAAAAACATCTTATGTAACACCTTAGTCCAGGTACGTATCTGTAAATCCTATAAATTGTCACTGACTAATAAAGAAGGCCTCAGCTCTCTGCTCTGCCTGGCTCTGCGCCCCTTCCTGAACAAGATCTCTGTCTGTGCATGAATCTTTGTCTACATCCTGGTGTGTGTCGTTTCTAATCACCGCATATATATACAAAAAAAGTAATGCCATTATGTTGCTAGAAATTAAAACAGTCAACCAGCAAAGTGACTACTGAGAAACACAGGTTGAAGTAAAATCAGCGGTTTCTGCGCATTGTTTTTCCTTTGACATTCTAGAGAAATTTATATAACTAAAGCAAGAGTTTCACTAAACAAGATGCCCACTGCCCTTTGGAGAGAGATAATGAAAATAAGTTATATTCAGTGCACAGAATCCATAAATCTGACAGGCATAGAAGTAATTATATAAAAGTAAAAAAAAAAAATCCATATCTCATTGGCACATGACAGACATCAAGTTAAAGCAACAATCTAGTAGTTTTTTCTGAAATTCTTAATATGTATAATGGACCACATTTTAGAGATTTCAATGGACAAAGTCCTACTAAGGTGCAGCCATCTTTGATAGAGGACAACAGAAAACAAGGTACACAGCACACTATAACAAAGAGGGATTAAAAAGAAGCATATGTTTTCTATTTCATTGCTGATAACCTCCTCTTCGCTTCATAAGCTACCTCTACTACTGAAAGCTTTACCCTTTCCTGTGGAACATAAACATTACCTCCAAAAATATACATGGTTTTACCACTTAAGAGACGTTATGCATCTTCCTGCCATTTCTCACTTATTAAATAATGTTGTTCTCCCATACTGTTATGACTACCTAAATGAGTGCTCAGCATTCAGTTACTTTCTCCTACAAGACCTCATTTATTCCCTAAATATGAATAAATGAAGGCATCTGCTAAAGCTTGGCACCAATCTGTAGTTTGATCATGATAACGCTTAGGAATCCATATAGCACTCACTACTGAGACAAAAGAGATGATTATACCATAAACTGAAACAGTAGTATATATAGGACTTGATTCATGTGAACCTAATAAAATTACTCAACTAAAATTACTTGACAAAAGAGACGTCAAAGGATGACAGCATTCCGCTGTCAAATATTTAGTGTATTTCCATTATAGCTTACTTGACCAACACGATGAAACTTTCTTTGATGCAATCAAATAATTTTGCCAATTCAGTATATGTAGGCAAGACCAGTGCCAACACACTTAACTGAAAGGTATATATATTTTATTTCAGAAAGGAATTACAGCAAGCTAAATATATAATGCATTTTGCAAATTGCAGAAAGTAACATCTCTAACGGACCATGTGTTGTGGTTTAGCTCAGCAGACAACTAAACATCACATAGCTGTTTGCTCACACTCCCTCTCCCCCCAGTGGGATGGGGGAGAGAATCAGAAAAACAGTAAAACACATGGGTTGAGATGTGAATAGTTTAATAGGACAGCAAAACAAGGGAAAATAATAATAACAACGATAAAAAAATAAAAATGATGCACAATGCAATTGCTCACCACCCATTGATCAACATCCAGCCTGTCCCTGAGCAGTGATCGTGCCCCCCCGACCAACTCCCCAAGTTTATATACTAAGCATGACATCATATGGTATGGAATATCCCTTTGGCCAGTCTGGGTCAGCTGTCCTGGATGTGTCCCCACCCAGTTTCTTATGCACCGCTAGCCTCCTTGCTGAAAAGTCCTTGACTTGGTATGAACATTGCTTAGCAACAAACAAAACATCAGTGTATTATCAACATTCTTCTCAAACTAAATCCAAAGCACAGCACTATACCAGCTACTAGGAAGAAAATTATCCCAGCCAAAACCAGAACACCATGGAACCAAGGGAAAAGTTTTCCCAAAATTTAATCCAGTCTTACAACAAAGTTATGGTCAAGCCACAAGCTATTTGTATCAATTCTTGTTTTCAAAAGAAAACCCTAGTAAATTTTAGCATGAATTACAAGAAAAATTTAGGTATACAAGATGAACTGTCATTATTTAGCTAATCTGATAAGTGTGTTTTTTAAGCAAAATTCTCTATGATTTTACAGTACATGCAAAATTCCATTAATTATTAGGAAGAACAAACTAGAGACAGTTTAGAAACCAATTTAGTTCCTTAAGACCCTAACAAGAAGGCATTCCACAGAAACATAACTCCCCCCCCCCCCCCCAAGACATCTACTGTTTATAGTTCTGGTGTTTACATATCTCCACAATAAGTAAGGATGTAACACGGAAACAAAGCAATGAACAATAAAGTCTATGTAGAAAAGATGAGGATGAATAGCTACAAGAGATTTCTGATGCAAAGTTTTGTGCAATACTTCAATGAAATGTTAGCAGACATTAAGCTTAACCTTGGGTTTAGTTGTCAGGATATAACACGATTTCAGGTTTACACTGTTTTATTTTAATTTCGTATACACTGAAATACTTTGAGCATCTTAGAGAACTTTTACTCTCCAAAAGATTAAAGATACCTGGTAGGACTTGATTTTGAAGCCTGATTGTTTCTTTCCATGTGGCTTTAATTATTCAGTGCTATAAGGCATTTATAAGCTTCAGAAGTGCTGACAGCAGAGCAAAAGATTGTTTTTTTCTGAGAAGATAAATGGGGACAGCTAGGGAGAGCTGTGATTCAGAGAGGCGTTCTGGTGAGACCCCAAAGAAAGATCAAATCACCTGTGCAGAATAAGCATACATTTTTTGAGATTTACCACTTCCTAGTACATACATGGACAAAGCAGCTATTAATAAATACTTTCAGAAGTTGTTCTTCTTTGTGTAAAACCAATATACTGTGGGTTTTTTTCCAAAACAACAAGCATCTGGGTTCACCACAATCTGTGTAGCACGCTAACACTCTGGATAATGAAAAAGATTGCAAACTATTTAGAGCCAAAACTGAACAAGACAAAACATTTCCTTCAGCATTAATAAATGTAAGTACTTTTCAAGACAGGAACTATTATCCTGATTATCTGTTGGAGATATTCAGGCTTGATTAAATTTCTGGATAAAGCACTGTATTTTCAGATTTTACTATGAGCTGAAAATGTATAAACAAGCAGACCTGAGATGGAAGAAAATATTAAAATTGGCAGAAAAAAAGTAGTGACTTCAATATGACATGATCCACAGCAACTGAAATCTGCTGAGTCTACAAAACCCTCAGGAATAGGGACTCATTCCACAGTGCCATTACAGCTCAAAGTTAAGGGAATTCCTGATACAGATCAATGTTAATTCATAAGTTAACTTAAGGCACTTATGACTTACAACATTCTCAAAGAAAGTTTGGGATTTATCAGCAGTTGGTTCCCTAAGACAAAACAAGTCATGTGCGAGGTAGAGATGAGATCACAGGAGATATAGTGCTAAAAACATACAGTCTGATAATTAAAGAAATAAGTAGGCAACAGTAAATCAAGCATATCAGACAAAGTAATATAAAACCTTAAAGCATCAGAATTTCTTATCACTTATCCTCTCAAAAAAAAATCCCTAAAAATTTGTGACCATATAAGGTTAGGCTCGCTCTAAAAATCAGTTATGTCATTGCTCAAGAAATTGCTCTCACTCATTTTAAGCGAGTAATCTAAAGTTATGTTTTATAGTTCATGAGATTTTACAGGGAAAAAAACAAACTGAACACCTAGTCAAAACTGAAGAGGAATTGACAAAAAAAACCCTGAGACACCTTAGAATTTGTTTTTTAGGATTAGGTTTATATTTCTGTAACAGGACATTCAGGTTTTGTCTGCTACCAAATAGTTCAAAACAGTATAAGTAAGGCTGTTTTTATAGGACTTTTGCCATTGTTGCTACAAAACAATGTGGAAACCATCATACAAAATCCACTGCCACAAAATATTAAATCTCAGAATCTTTGGAGAAAGAACATCAAACCATTAAACTTTGAACTAAATAGAGAGAGATTTGCCATCTGAGTATCTGCGATATCCAAGTTAGGCTGTTTGGGGTTTTCTTCTTGCTTTTAACATACATCTATACAACCTATATTCATTGTAACAAACCAGTCTGGCACGCACTTAGATTTCAAAAAAAAAAAAACAACCCACAAACTAAAACAAACTACCCCCCTCCTCCCCTAGTTACAGCAGTGCATTTTCTCAGAACAGTTTTGGCAGAATTATTCTCTCTAGATTCAAGCCCACTTCTGCTTCCCCTTTGTTGAAAAAAAAATCTGCACATGCATTGAGAAACAAACTATCTAAAATATGTATATAAAATATGTATTTATTTAATATTGCAGAAACAAAAAAGTATACTAATTGATGATCAATTTCCCTTGAGATTCGCATGCATGTGTTTTTAAAAAATCTGGGTATTTTTAAATGAAAATTATTTGCATCTGTTGAATAATCATTAGAAAAAATAAAAACCCCTGCATTTCAAGCAACAGTCATACTTCACCTGCATATTCAATCACAAAGGAAAGAGCATACTTACAAGCTAGTCTACTCAAAGTGTTAAAGCATTAAAGAGGAACAAAATACTTATCTTTCTCCTCTGTATCATTGTTGTCATTATCACCATCACTATCCTTGAACCCAGGCAGAAGTGGTGGACCAACAAATTCATCATCATCATAATCAGTATCTTCAGCTGGACTTTGAGCAGAAGTCTGGAACTGCATGGAAGGACCAATTAACTCTTCATCAGAGCTATCTTGGCTTTCACTAAAGGCTGTGAAAAATGCGTGGAAAAATTTTAAAAATGACTGTTTCAAGGACATCAGCATTTCCACAGGAATTTTCAGATAAAAGATAAGCGCTGATAAAAATTTGTAAACACTGAAATTAGCAGCAAAATGTAAACTAATTTTTATTAACAGTGTAGGCCCACCATCATCTTGAAAGCATAAACAAAGCTTTAAAAAAGGAATATCATAGTGACAGACAGTTTGAAAAAACTGGACAGAAAAAAAAAATAGATGAATTGTAAAAATAACAGTACTATGTCACTATGTCAATACTGCTTAGAAGTCAACAGAAAACGTTACAGAGCATTTATACGATGCTGCTTCAGGTTGCAGTTTGTGTGGACACTCTGCACCTGTGTTGGCTGTGTGGAACTCAAAAGATTAATGGTCCAGGCTCACAACCTGAGTGAGAACACGAAGCATAGCATTTGCCTTATAATTCCAGTGAAGCACAGGGAATCAGGTACTTTTGACAAAATATTTAATATTCAGCAAACTATCACAAATTTAGATCCTAAAAGTTACATTAAATTATCATTTCACTGTTGTCCAAATCACTTGTGTGAACACATTATTTTTGGCATTGGAAAAATAATGGAAAGTGAGTAGAACTATTTAATCCACACTCATTAATTTTATTAAAAATAATGTGCTCCCTCTGCTGGTAGTTATCAAGTAGGTGGCTGTCCTGGTTTTGTTAAAAACAAGTTTCTCTTTTAGTGAATTTGCCTGTCAGCTAAATCTTTCATATTAGCTGCATTTTCCTGGAAAGTCAGATACATGTTTTGGTAAACATAGCAATGGAATGCGAGGTTATTGATAATGATTGATGCACATCTCACGAGAGGGGCGACGAGAAACAGATGACCAAGAAACTGACCAACGGAGTATAACATCCCATTCATGTGAATACTTCATATATAAGTGGGATATCACGAGGATCTTGTCCCTTCTGCTTATGGCCGACATTAGGAGAGGACCTTGCTAGTCGTCCCTGCGAACTGAGGCCTAGTGAGAGACTGAATCCAGCTCCGCTTGGCTGCAGAGTCTAATCCAGGACTTCGGTTGCCAACTCTGCAGTTGCTGGGACTTTCAAGATTGGTTTTGTATATTTTGTATTATTTTCTCTATTCTTATTAGTAGCATTAGTAAAACATTTTTAATTTTTCCAACTCTCTTCTCTCTGTCCTTTTTTCCCTCCCGATTGCTTGTCCTTAGTGGGAAGGGGGGAGAGGGAGGGGCTGAAGGGGGAAGGGGTTTTATTGTCACCCCGCAATCAAAACCACGACAGTGGCATTCTAACTGGCAAAAGGTTGAAAAGTGATAAGCAGAAAACTTTGCCTTTTGACTAGGTTGCATAGTATCATTACAGTGATACCTTGCAGTGGAAATCAGCTGTTCCTTCTAGATTCAGTGAGATAAGCTCAAGTTGCAAGAATTGCCTTTGGAGCTTATATTTTGAGAACATTTATGTAAGTTTACAAGTGAGGAGACTGCAAAAGAAAAAATATGACTATAGAGGTATTGTTTTTTAAAAAAAAGTTTGAGTTACTACTTAAAAATGATAATAAAACCACACAAGTTCAAGAGCATAATAAAGCATTAAGAAAAGAAGTTCTAATCTGTGTAACTGTGACAAAGAATGCAGCCCTCCCCAAAATAGCTGTACACCAAGCACGTAATAGGTTACACAGCAAATATTTGTCTTGGATGAGCAAGTGCAATTCTATTTTAGGAAGAAATCAAAACAAACTAAAACCAATATGAATTAGGTCCTCAGATATTACAGGGATGAGAAGGGCTTGCATGCCTGAAAACTTGTCTAATTTTACCAACTATATTTACTAGCCTAATAAAATATATTAGCTCTACATGCAAAATTTGTTGTGTATAGCGATGAAAGGCATTTAAAGACCTAGATCAGGATGTGATTATCTAAATAAGCTAACTCAAATAAAAATAGCTTCCCTTACTTTACAACAGTGTAGCAATCAATATCCTTTTATCAAAAGGAAGTTTTTCCAGCATGTGAGGGATAGGTTGGGACCTTCAAATTGCTTCATGTTAGGCATCCCCCAAACTAACAATTTCACAATACTATATGGAAGAGAGTTGTATTTTAAGAGTTGATACATATTCCCAGACTAGAAAACCACATATCTCTTCTCTAAAAGCCAAATAATTTAATTAGTTTTGGAATGGAACCAGACATACATTGTAGCTGCCAGTGAGAAGAGCATATACAACATAATGATTCAAAGAGGTCCTTACAGTCCTAGGGTCCCAGATTTTCAGATCTTTCTATAGACACCAAAGAACAATATCTAGCTTCCTTCCTACTTACACATCCCTCATTTGCTAGGGAGAATAAATCAATCAATTCAAACTGTCGCGGTTGAGACGGACAAGCGACATGGACCAAATTCTTTCAAGATGAAAGTAATAGATGCCATTTATTGCTACAAGTGCATTTTTATACAATTCTGCCAGTTCATGTGTCTTTTCACTATTGGTTACAAGTTACAGCACTAACATCTCATTGGTTAAACTTGCTATCATCCATGTTATTCTTCTATCCCCTTCTCTCTCACGGGTACATCTCCATATCTCCGGATACTCCTTTACTCCCATCCTCCTCAAGGGTAAATCTTAATATCTCAAGGCTGATCTCTACTCTCATATTTTCTGTCAAGGATTCCACAGACCCGCTGCAGTTTCCCACAATTCCCCCTTTTTGTATTTGTGCTAAAAATGCTGCCCTCATTGTCCACTGCAGGGCCCTTTGCAGCAGAGAAATCATGCATGGCAACATTTGTAACACAACCACAAAAATCATCAAAATGATCAGTCCTGTTTTCACTACTGATAACAACCATCCTAAAAATTCTCAACCACTAAGCAATTTATTTAACAAATCCCATCAAAATCTTCACACCCATGTCCTTGAGCTAATAACAAAAATCTATCGTGGCCCTACTCTGCCGTGTGGCGTGTCTTACAGAATCTACATCTAAAAAAAGTCCACTTAAAGCCTTTTAAGTTCTGTTAGTTTGCTTAACTAGCCAGCATCCTAATTTTCTAAAATATTTAAAGCTTTTAGCTGTGCCAACACCAGATACAAGAGATTCTAAAACCCTTAACCTTGATCCCCAAAAATCTACATTATCATCACATTTTGACTCTTATACATGCAAAAGCTGTTTTTCTCATCTTACTCTTCTGTGATCTATTATCATAGATACATTGGGCATTAAGAGAGTTAATAGTCCCAAAATACACAGTCCTCCAACAGCATTAGAAGGAATTCCTGGTCAGGCTCTATCTCCACAGATCAAGAATACACCATACAGGAGGTTTTGGGGTCGCTGTTCCACATTATCAATGACAACCCTTGGATTCTTCTGCGAGGCATTACACCATCGAGTTTCATTTCTATAGTCACCAATGGTAGCATTAACATTTTGCAGTCTTATCCATTCATGCTTTAGCATATTGTCCTGGCACTTTTCACAAACCAGCTGGATACAAGCATCCATGGGCACAGATCCCAGCAATTCCAGTTCCTGTGGTTCAATGTCTATTTCCGGGAGACAGCTAATTCAAAGTGTCATGTTAGTATTATTACAGTTTGTTGCAATGCCTCTGCATCGACCATTATTTTGAAACAATTGTGTGATGCTGCTGTAGTCATCAAGGAGGATGCCAACCAAGCATGTGTGGAACGGGTTTTCCGGAGATGCCATAGCCAGGCATATGGAGTCCTGGTCAGTCATGTTGGCTAAAGTACTCCACATGTTAGTCTTTGTCTGTGCAGGCATCCAAAACACAGCAGCTGCAGCAAGCATTGTCAGGAAGACAGCATAGGTTTCACGTTTCGCGCCAGCAACCATTGCGGCCCTTGATCTGTAAAGACACAAGCAGAACCTCTCCCCCAGGTTATCAATTGATGTGGCCTTTTCCATTGACTAGTGATTTGACCATAACTAATGTAGGTTCTTTCTGATTTAGCATGATTTTGGGTCATACTTGCAAAGTATTTAATCACATACAATGCTTTTGACAATTGGTTTTGTGGTGTTTTCCCTACTTCTCCCCCCTTTTTGTTTTAAAAAAGAACAAAACCAAAACAAAAAAACACAGTTCAGAAGCAGATACGTGCGTTGGACCTTGACAACGTACTCAGAATCACAAATCAAATTTAGAGGTTCCTCCTTAAAAAGCTCTAAGTAATTTAAAGCTGTGCCAAGTTCTACTAATTGGGTTGAACCTTCAAAAACTTTTTCAGAATGATGTCAATTGTTATCTTCACACTAAACCACTACAGCTTTATGAGACTTCTCAAAACCATCGACAAAAACTTTGCAAGTATGTAGGATCGGACCAAATACAAGTATGGCCTATGACCTGATGTTAAAGACTTGCAGGTTCTGCAGTAATATACATTTTACATTTATGCAAGCCAAAAGCTGTGATGTTAAGAAAACCAGCTAGTGCAATTTATAGAGACATAGATTACAAATAAAAAAAAATCAAAATTAAATTTCACAAATGGTACATATATGACAAAAGGATCATGGCCTATTGAAACTTAAATTAATTCCCTGCATTTTCTTGAGTAAAGTGATAATTGGTATATAACAATCAGTATATCAGTTTGCTAGCAATCTCATCATACTGTCCCACAATAGCCACAGGTTGTTTCTATGTTGTAGCTATAAATAGACAAATCTGCAAGTCCAATCGAACGCAGTCAGCCTGTAACGTTGTCATAAATTTATTCCTTAAAGTTTTCAACTCCATTTTGGCTGTCATATTTATTGGATATTGTTTTCCCTTACCAGATCGAAGTCCTCTTTCAGATCTATCAGTGTAGTATTTGCTTTATCGAAACATTGGCTGTTAATACTAGTGGAAATACAGCATTTGAAATTTCCTTGGAGATTTCTCACTTGCAGCAAGCAGATCTGCACCATCCCAGCAGCTTCTTGTAGGCCATGCAACTAAACAGAATTCTCAGAAAACGTTATTTGAGCTTACAATTTACTTAACAAATCTTAACCTAAGAGAGGTATAGGAGTTTCTAACAACTATAAGAATTCATGTATTTAAACTTTGTTCCAAATTTGGCATTCCATTGATCTCAAAAAACGGTCTTTCTTTTGTTCTCTCTCATGACCTCAAAAACTAGCATGGTGAATTTACTAAGAAGTCACTTACAACTAATTACCACAGAATAAAAGTCTATTAAAAACATTTTTTGTTTAATTTTCCAGTTTCATTAGAACTATGGATCCACTGGTGATGCCTTTAAATTTCACCCTCGGACTCCTTCATGCAGTATCACAACTCTCTAGCAGTAACATTGCTTGGGGGAGGGCGCGCGTGGGGGGGAATAAAACTTCCCTCTCGCCCCCATCTGAGATGGCAAGACGTACAGCCCAGCATGAAAACACATCAGGTTGAACTCCACATCAAACCAATCTGGCTCCACTCCACACCCAAATCAGTACCAGTCTGACCCAGAGAAGCACTGAACACTGTGACCCCCCAAAGCTGACCAGTGTGAAAAGACTGACTTCAGCAAGGAGGTAAAATTATGAGCTCTTTTCCCCAGATGTGCCAAAACCTAGGAAACAACACAGAAGCAAAAATAAACAACACCAACGACCCCCGATTCAAAGCCGAAAAACAACACAGTGCCACAACAAAAATGGATGACAATACTTCAGGGAAAAAAAAAAGACAGAGCGGGCGGAGTAAAGCCCCCCTTTCTCCGCTTAGCAGCGGGAAAACAGGTTTCTCCTTTTTTTTTTTTTCGTTCTCTTCTTCCTGCAGTTCAGATATAGCCAAGGTCATGCAGCTGGTACGAGGTGGGAGGCTCTGGTGAACTCCTCAGTTACAATGAGCTGTACACAGGCCTGGAATATTTTACTGTTTTGTTTTCCCATTTCATTCCAACCATAATACACTTTATATGCAATTTCAAGTAGCTCAGCAATAGTTACATTCCTTAGCTCCATTTATCTGTTACAATTTAGAGATGTCAAAAAACAGTATAAACCAGTATAATAAACATAAATCCATTATTCTATTTTCCTACATCTAAATCAGTTACTCTTCTAGCAACTTTTAAATACAGCCTCTTCCAAATTCACAGCTATCATAGCATTTTAACAATTTAAATACTTTTCTAACAATATAAGCAATTACTCTAATGTGTAAGGATGCATCCTAAGGGGGAGCAAGGTGGAATTTTAGCAGTGGAACCGGTTCCCATTTTGTAATTATCTCCCCAAACAAGATTCTTTTGGTACCAAATATGAATATGCAAACTAAAATACTGAGCTCAGATATGAAAACCGTATACCAAGTTCAAATATGTAGATGGATCACAGTTACACCAATTTAAGACAATATCTCAATTTTTTATATTGCACCTTTGGGCCGCTCACTGCTCAGCCAGGTGGAGGTACCTCTGGGTCTCCCTGACAAAAAAGGTCAGTTGCGCGCTGAAACCCATCCGCACCCGCCAACCCGGACTGAGCAAGGCCTTCTTTTGTTTTGTTTTGTTTTGTTTTGTTATTGTTTAGTGTCTCATCTGGTGCGCTACAGCTGTTATTCCAAAACCAGGATTCTTTACATGATGTGCATACGGAAAAACCAAATGCAGCACACCGAGATGAGACACAGCCTGTCACAGAGTTGCGCAAGTCTGAATGCTGGAATAAAGCTAGCATGCTAGAGAAAAAAAAAAATAACAGCTACTACACACAAAATTTACCATCACATTCACACTGTAAAGAACTAAATTACTCATGATCTTCTGTATTATCACAGAACGCACATTTTGAGTCAAGGAATTCTCATGATTTAACAGACTGTGAACTTATCGTACCATATAACAAAGACCTACCAAAATGACAACATGCGTAAACCAATACCCACAAAGAAAACAGGTTAATGAGGAAAGCATCTTGCAGACTTCAGCAAGTTTACTGTGACCTGTGTGTTATCAGTTAACTCTCTCTCAGCTTGTTGATGTTCAAACCGTTCCAGCTGTAAAACTGTCTGTAATGATCTAATGATCTCTTGGAGAGATTTATGTTGTCCTGCTCTTCTCACCTTAAAAACAACATTAATTGCAACAAAATTCTATTCTTCAGACACTTTTACCAATCATTTAACGTAAACAGCAGCGAACACTGATTTCAATATTTAACAAGATATTCCTTCCTTATAATTCTGAGTGCTTTCCTAAGTTGTAAAACACCTCCCAATACTGATTTTTCAGGAACACAACTGAAAACAATTATTCCTGACCCCATCTTGCAAGTAAAAACCTTGAGAAGGGAGAGGGAGGGAGGGATGCTGCTTGCAACATGACTGGGAAAAGTAGGGAGAGAGTTTTGCGGCGCACTTAACTCACATTCCTGACAAGGTGCTTGATTTTCAGAGAGGCAATACACAGAAACGCATAATATGTACTGTAAAACTCGCAGATAGCAAACATGAGCATTCTCTACTGCTAATTTCAACACCAATGCTTCCTTAGCTTCTAAGTTTTCAACCTGCTTACTGATAGCCTCTTGAAGATTGTCAATAAATTGCATGTAATTCTCACTGGGACCCCGATTAACAGTTGTAAATGATTTGGCCGCACTGCTGATCCCAGGCACCCCCATCACAGCTTGATATGTGAGGTCTGTTGACTGCTTCAGGATTTCAGAAAGTTATCGTGCCTGTATAGTGTCTCTTCCAGAAACACACAGGGTCCTGTGGTTTAACTGTAATCGAAACTGGGGGTAAATCCCAGCTTTTTGGTAAGTTCGGTTTACACTCTGAAACTCTACCCTCACCCTCAGGAATTCAGTGTGGGAGGGAGGCGGGGGCAGGTTGGGGGGACCCAAATCTGTAGGAATTACGTTATTTGGCTCGGTCTGGCTCACCACGGGGGGGTCCTCCCCACCCAAATCTCCAGACAAGGGGGGATAGGAAAAAAAAAATGTCCATTTTTTTTTTCTTCCACGACTGATAGCGGCGGGGCAGAGAGTTGAATTGTGATCAATGGCGGTGATGCAGACGGTGGAACCGCGGTTGCTGATGATAGAGGAGAGGTTTGAGCCATAATTGATGACAGCGGAGCGGTCGGCCGAACGCACCGCTCCGACTGGTGCTCCGACTGGTGCTCTGAGGGCCCCTCCCGAGACCATAACGCTGTTTTTTTCATGTGAGTCTTTCATAGCTTTTAACTGATCTCGGGGCCACACATATGTATACGACTCTTTCATAGTTTTTTTCTGATCTCGGGGCCACACATACGTGCGCTCCTCCTTTATTCCTTTTAACTTTCCAAGAAAGTGCCGCGGATCCTTGTCCGTGTCAGATAATATGGACTTGGGCGGTTTTAACGAATCTTTAGTAACAGGGGGGGTCGGGGTAGTACTTAATCTTGCTTTTTCCTCTGAATCTGGCCCAGAAGAGCCAAGAAGACCATCCCCCTCGGCTGCCTCTGCCTGTTGCTGTTTTAACTCTTTCAGAGTATCTAATAACAAGCGCCACATCGTTAACAGTTCAGTTGCTTCCTTGGACCCTTGGGTAGCACTATCAAACAATTTATCTCCCAAGTCCATCCATTGTGACATACTAAATGCTGTCACAGGATTAACCTCTAAACCTTGTGCTTTGCCCCATAGTAACATTTTTCTTAAAGTCAGTTCCGGAAGGCTAACACCCTGCTTCTTCAGAAGCAGCTTCCATGTAGATAATATAGTACCCTCTTCTTTAGATAAGTTTCCCCCCATGTTCCCGATAGCTCACCTCCTCCTTCGCGAGGTGTCTTTTCAATCGATCCAGATCTTCAGCAGCTCTCCTGGGCTGTTCTTATCAGCTGTACCGGGGTCCGTCTCCACAGCTCTTCGGCTGTTCACAGCTTTTCGCTGTCACCTTGTTAGGCGAGATCCTCTTCAGGCAGGATCACGTCGGGGTCACCACATGTCGCGGTTGAGACGGACAAGCGACATGGACCAAATTCTTTCAAGATGAAAGTAATAGATGCCATTTATTGCTACAAGTGCATTTTTATACAATTCTGCCAGTTCATGTGTCTTTTCACTATTGGTTACAAGTTACAGCACTAACATCTCATTGGTTAATTTTGCTATCATCCATGTTATTCTTCTATCCCCTTCTCTCTCACGGGTACATCTCTCCTCTCTCCGGACACTCCTTTACTCCCATCCTCCTCAAGGGTAAATTTTAATATCTCAAGGCTGATCTCTACTCTCATATTTTCTGTCAAGGATTCCACAGACCCGCTGCAGTTTCCCACATCAAACATTTCAGTATTATGAGAGGCAGTGTAATAATTCTGCATGTGAAATGGCCAGAACTGCAGTGCTATTTTTCACCACACTTCAAGCTTGGCAGAGACAGTCAAGTGCTACAGCTACTGGTATCCTCTGTCCTGACTGCAAGAAATTAAAACATAAAAACATCCCAATGCAGCCAGACCAAAAGCCCATCTAGCTGAGTTAGACATTAGGTTAGGTTAGGTTAGGTTAGGTTAGGTTAGGTTAGGTAGGATAGGCATTAGGAAAAGGTTCTTCACCCAGAGGATGGTGGAGCATTGGAACAAGCTCCCCAGGGAGGTAGTCACGGCCCCAAGCCTGACAGTATTTAAGAAGAGACCAGACAATGCCCTCAGACACATGGTGTGAACTGTGGAGTTGTAATATGCAGGGCCAGGAGTTAGACTCGATGATCCTTGTGGGTGCCTTCCAACTCAGGACATTCTATGATTCTAAGAGTAATACCAGTCTGACGGTTAGCAGGAATGGTGCTGAGAGAAAGGACAAAACAAGAGAGCAGACATATAGTGGCATTTCCTTCAACTTTCAGACTTACAGTCTTCCTCTACCAGAGGCTGTAAAGAAAGAACCAGTTTGTCAGCCCCTTTCCCAGGATTCAGAGAAGCATAAGGAATTGTTTTTTGCTTTCCCTCATTACCTCTTCAGCAAGTGAAACAATCTGTAAGAGGGAAAAAAACCCAAAACCAACCAACCAACCAAACAAAACAAAACAAAACAACAACAAAAAAAAAAAAAAGCAAAAAACCCCACCCCAACAACAATAACAAAAAAAAAAAAAAAAAAACCCACCCAAAAAAACCCACCAAGAAACAAAGCTGCATTAGAGCATGGATGGCTCACAGAAGGGAAATAATGAAAAACATTCTGAGAGTTGTTCAAGTATGTGGGCATATCTCCCCCATGTATTCAATCTCCTCACATCATCCACTATTTTCTCAGGCTTTTTCTTTTGATATACTAGCAAATACTGTGGCAGGTGCATCTCTTCCCCACCCAACTACCCCCACCTCCCCTTCCGAAAGCACGAGAAACTTCTAGACCAATGGACTACTATGGTCATATACATGCCCCTTGGTCAACAAATGGGGCCCTTGACCAATGAGATGCCTCAGTTGAGAGAATCAGGCAATGAGAGCAGGAGCAGGACCCTTGTCGGACAACAGCCATCAAAGAAGAAGGGCTGTCCCCAGCAACTTCTTGCTTATATATGGAGCATGACGTTCATGGTATGGAATACTTCATTGATGAACCTGGATGTCAGTCTAGGTGCTGTCCTGTTATGCTGCTGTCTTGCACCTGCAGCTGGACAGTCGAAAACGACCTTCGTCCCTTGGCAAAAGCCAAGATATCAGTGAGTTCTTACATTATTTTCATACCCAATCTCAAACACTGGAAAGTTGCTGGAAGAAAACATTAACACTATCCCAGAGAGAAAAGCACATTAAAATGATGTATAACATAACCACATTTATTTAAGAATGTATTCCAATATCAAAGAGCAAATTTCAACGATGCAACGATGCAAATCCCAGAAATAAAGCTGATAGACCTGGAGAAGAAAACAAGAGTATAAAGGAAATCAACCTAGTGCTTTAGAGACTTTCTGCGGCAAGAGTGAAAAAAGGGAAGGAATTGGCAGAGATGGATAAGGAAAGAGATATATTAAATGTGCTTAGAAATTATTTTAAAATCAAGCTTTTGCAACAGAAAATTCGAACAAACATATCTGGCATCAAAATGATGGTTTGTGTCTGTTTTAGGAAACTTAGTGGTACCAGACAAAGCCTCATGAGAGCTGGGAAGTCAATCCCTGATCTTAATGCACCATGTAGGTAACTTAGCTCATGTAATGCATTTCTAGATTTTTTTTTTTGGAGTCCGAGCTGTTGTTAGTGGTTAGAAGTAAATGGAGAGCAGGGAGAGGGTCTTTCTGAACCAGAGTTATCAGGAGTGGAAGAGTCAGAATGAGAGGTAACTGTCCATTCCTTATCCTTGAAGGAGTTGCGAGATACGAAAAAAGATTTTATCTGTCATGAAGGTGAACCACTTATCACCTGGTTGCTTCCGTGTTGGGACTTAGAGGGCAGAGAAGCCAAGCAGTTGGGATCCCTGGCCAGAGAAGGTGGCATTGATAAGGCAGTTGGGAAAAAGACAAAAACTGAAAGCCCCTGGAGGCAAATCTTGTCAGCAGTAAAGAACAGGTATCCCTTGAAGGATGATACAGTATGCTGCCCAGACAAATGGACCACCATGTAGAAAGGTATTAGGTATCTGAGAGAATTAGCTGTGTGAGAGATGATTCACAGCGACCCACAGACAATTTTGGATCCTTATGAAATGCCATGCAACTGACGTTTGCTGCAGAAGTTTGTGCAGAGTACACCATCGACATATGCCCACTGATTTGCAATATTGATCTGGGGAACAGATGAAGAGCCACTAACTGTGGGTGATGTGGCTAACAAACTGTGGCAATATGAAGACAGTCTCTCTGCCCCCCCTAAAGACATGTATCTTGGCTGTGGAAAAACTGACTGAGAAGTCTGAGCACTTATTTGAAAACCTGTTTGACAAACTGTCCAAGATATAGAATAGACCCTACTCTCCACCTGCATGGGTCCATGTCACAGCCATTAGGAGAAGACATCCTTCTGCAGGACTGGCTCAAGAGAAACGGAACACGCCACAAGGTGACTTATGTTTTTTTCTGTATGACCAGGGCAAAGATCTGAGGGACTGGGATGGAAAAACAGCCAGTGACCTAGAGGCACGAGTATGTGAGTTAAAAAAGAAAACTCCCAAGATAAAAGCTGCTCCAGTTTCCTGTGGATGGCTCTCCAGCCAAGGTATGTGGGATTCTAGACTCTCCCTGCTGTTGCAGAATAAGTTAAATCAAGCTAACTTTTTAAGTTGTATTATTTTCTTTTAGCTGTATTCTTTTGTTTGAATAATCTATTTTAGCATGAATAGCCCAACTTAGCATGAGTGTCCAGGCTCACTGGAATTCCAGGCTGCATATCATGATCTTGACTTGGTTGCTTGGTTAGAGCGAGCCTTGAAGACCAGCACTGAGAGACAAGAGGAAGACTTTCACCAGAGGCTGCAACCCTTCTAGATAAGAGGGGAAAAAGAAAAAAAAAAAAAGAAACAAAGTAAGAAACAGTAAGAAACAAAGAAGCAGCCAGACCCAGAATTACCATTGGACCAAAAGGTGCATGGACAGCACCTGAAGGATGCATCATAAAGAGCAGGTGCATAGACTGTAAGGGTTTAAAAGCCTAAGCCTCTATTGTCTCAGGTTCCCTCCCCTGGAGAAGCACATAGTCCAGACTGTTTCTTTGTTGTACTTTTCATTTTTTTTAAATTTTATCTTTTAATTAAGTTACTTTTTTTTTAAGCACAGATGTCTGAGACTCTGCTACAGAAAACCTAGGGTCAAGAACATTTCTTTAACACTACCAGACATGATTAAACAGAATTAAAGGAGCCCTGCCTCCAGCCAGGTGGAGGAAAGGCACAACCGAGTTTATTGGACTCTGTGTATTTGATGGTCTGGTATGTCAGATCCACATGAGTATAAAGCCCTGGTAGACACTGGCACACAGTGTACCCTCATGCCATCTAATCATGAAGTGACAGAATCTATCAGTATTTCTGGAGTCACTGGGGGATCCAAGGAGTTGATGGTATTAGAGACTGAAGTGAGCCTAACTGGAAATGAATGGGAAAGGCACCCTGTTGTCACTGGCCCAGATGCTTTCTGCAACCTTAGTATAGACTACCTCAGGAGAGGATATTTTAAGGACCCAAAAGGATATCCATGGGCCTTTGGTATAGCAGCTGTAGAGGCAGAGGACATTGAACAGCTGTCTGCCTTGCCTGGCCTCTCGGAAGACCCTTCTGTTGTAGGGTTGCTTGAGGTCAAAGAACCACAGGTGCCAATTGCTACCACAACGGTGCACAGACAATATTGCACCAACGGAGAAAGTTGAGAGAATAATTCAAATTCTTTTGAAATCTGGTTTTGCCATAAAGGCAGGTAAGGTCAAGGAACCTGCACAAGAGATTCAGTTTTTAGAAATTAAATGGCAAGATGGGCATTGCCAGATCCTGATAGAGGTGATCCCAATGGGTGTGATCAACAAAATAACAGCTATGTCCCTACCAACTAGCAAAAAGGAAACACAAGCCTTCTTAGGTGTTGTGGGTTTCTGGAGAAGGCATATTCCAGATTACAGTCAGATTGTGCGCCCTCTCTATTAAGTGACCTGAAAGAAGAAAGACTTTCAGTGGGGTCCTGAACAACAACAGGCCTTTGAACAAATTAAACAAGAGATTGTGCATGCAGTAGCCCTTGGACCAGTCCAGACTGGTACCTACCCATGGAATGTGCTCTATATCGCAGCAGGGGAAGCAATTAGTACTGAAGCACAGATTCTCCTGGAATGTCGACTACTGGTGCTGGGCTGGATGTTCAAAGGGAAGGTCCCCTCCATGCATCATGCAACTGATGCTGTATGGAAAAAATGGATAGCACTGATCACACAATGGGCTCAAATAGGGAATCCTAATCACTCAGGAATCATAAAAGTGATTACAGATTGGCCAGAAGGTCACCAGATGAAGAGGAAGTGATGTGCTGAAGAAGTCCCACTGTATAATAAACTACCAGAGAATGAAAAGCAGTATTTTCTTCTGGTTACACTTGAGTGAAAGAGGCCTCTGTCTTTCATGAGTGAGTGTGTGCACCCTGTGGATGCTCATTCTTATGTGGTCATACAATAATAATGTCCTCAACTGGTATCCTAATTTGTGTTTTATAATGGGTTGTAGTGATAAGTAAATTGTTTAAACTGCGTTTCTAGTTGGTTTCTTTGCCAAACAGTTCTGGCTAGAATAAAGTCTGTTTAGAGCTTGTTGCCTGCCAAAACTGACTTTTGGGTTGCCTCCATGACAAAAAGGTCCCAGTTGACTGGAAGCTGGCAAACATTGTCCCAATCTACAAGAAGGGCAACGGGGATGATCGTGGCCACTACAGGCCTGTCAGTCTCACTTCTGTGTCTGGCAAAATTACGGAGAATGTTATTCTGGGAATTATTGAAAAACAGTGGAAAGACGATGCAGTCATTGGTCTCAGCCAGCATGAGGGGAAAGTTCTGCTTAACAAAATTTATTTCTTTGATAAGTTTACCCACCTAGTTGACCAAGGGAAGCCAGTTGATGCGATATTTTTGGATTTCAGTAAAGCTTTCAATACTGTCTCTCACGGTATCCTGGACAAGATAGCCAGCATACAGCTGGATAAACACACAATGCAGTGGGTGAGCAATTGCCTGACAGGCCGGGCTCAAAGGGTTCTAGTAAATGGGGTTATGTCAGGCTGGCAACCAGTCACTACTGGGGTTCTGCAGTGATCCATCTTAGGACCAGTATTCTTTAATGTCTTCATAAATGACTTGGACGCAGGAATTGAAGGAATATTAATAAAGTTCACCAATGACACAAAATTGGGAGGAGATGTTGACACACTCGAGGGCGCTGTGTCCTGGGATGCATCAAGCACAGCATTGCCAGCCAGTCAAGGGAGGTAATTGTCCTGCTCTACTCTGCACTGATGCAGCCTCACCTGGAGTACTGTGTGCAGACAATATTGATTTCAGTTTGCTTTGAATTATGTCCTAGAGAATCTGAAAGCAGGATCTGAATTCTGATCTCATTTGTACTACCTTATTTCCTCTGAGGTAGATGGGCATCACAATGCATCTTACTGGATTTCTGTGCAGAAATACTCTTCACTCCATGTGATCACTTTGGGCATGAACATGTCATGTGTACATGAATGTAGTCAGCCTCAGCTAAGCATCTAATTTAATGTAACCTAATGTAATAGACTTAATCTAGTATATTTATTTTGCAGGTGGTATAAAGTATATAGTCCTACACTGTAGTGAACTATGCTTCATCTTCCTTTCCCCTTCCACACAGTAATAAGCCCAGCTTCCCACGTCTCCCACCACAATTCTGTTTCCTCTCCATATTCTTCATCTCCCTCTCATAAATGTTACTTCTAGCTTTTCTTCCTGCATCACTCTGTACAATACATTAGCTCCTTCATGTCTCTTTCACTCATCCTAATAATACATGCAACTTCCCACCCATTCCTGATGTTCTCTATTTATGTTTGGTTTGCCAAATAGATACGGCACATTATGGATGATCTAGAGTAACATATATGCTGATGGGCTGACCAATATCTAAACTGGCTGGCTGCTGATATGCTTATGGATAGAGTGGCAAATTTGTCCTTGCCTTTTCTTCTATGGTAGCAATATTTTTTCCCCTCTTTCTCTTCTGCTTAGGATCTATGTTCTTTTACAGATTTGGCAAGGCAAAAGATAAGGATAAAAAATATTTTTTGGGGGGGTGAAGTTGTATTATCACTTTACTCTTTGCTTTTCAAAAAAAGGAGGCAAAACAAATAAAGGATGCATATTTGAAATTAAGCTGGGATTTGAATAGAGATGAGTCAAAACTTGTCTGATTGCTCCCTGAGAAAATTCCATGCATTTCTATGTTGATAACAGAGTTTTCTTGTGAAGTACTTGATACAGAAAGGTTCTAAGTATATTTCTGAGCAAGAAAGAGACAATGAAAAACAAATGAACAAAAATCAATTATTTTAGTAGCCATAAAATCAAAAGTCTTAGTGTTTGAGGAATAACAAAACAAAATTATTTGTGACAGGATTTTATTTAGGCATTAATTTGAAACAGATATTTCAAGATCTCTTCCCAGACATCATGAGAAAAAAAATCTATAGTTATTGTGATGAGGAATACCTCATGCAGAAAGAATTCGGGATATTGGATGTTTGGTGGATGTCTAAACAATTTCATTGTGTTTTAGTCATGACTTCTTTGAAGGGTACGATCCCTTGAGCTGTCCTATCTTTATGTCTTAACAACTATATACTGTATTGATTTGAAAACTTAAAGATCTCTAGAAGTAAAACTGTTTGTGTTTGGCAGCATGTTCCTGCCCAGCGCAGAAGGAGGATCTCTGCTGTGACTACCCACCTTCCCAGGTTCCCTTGCAAAACAGGTATGAGGCTCTGCAAGTGGAACCAAACAACAATATTGAGGAAGGTGGTTCAACTAAGTTGGAGGTGCTGCAGAGGATAAGTCAATCTGCACCCTCCATCAAAACAACTGCTATAAAGAAAAAAAGGTGGGTCATGGTCTTGGGGACTCCCTTCTAAGGGGAACAGAAGGCCCTATATGCAGACCAGACCCACTTTTAGGGAAGTCTGCTGCACCCCTGGGGCCAGGGTTAAAGACGTGAAGAGAAAAACCTCCTGTCCTGGTTAGGTCCTCCGATTATTATCCTCTAATAATTTTTCAGGTAGGCAGCAATGAGACTGAAAAGGGAAATCCAAAGGCAATCATGAGGGACTTTAGGGCCTTGGGAGGACTGGTTAAGGGATCAGGAGCACAAGTAGTGTTCTCCTCTGTCCCCCCAGTTGCAGGGTATGATGTAGAAAGATACAGGAAGACCAAGAAGATCAATACTTGGCTGTGGGACTGGTGTCACCAGCAGAATTTTGGAGTTTTTGATCATGGGTCGGTTTACATGATACCTGCTCTTCTAGAGACAAATGGGATGCACCTGTGTGCTGGTTTGACTGAAAATGGGTTAATTTTCTTCATGCAGATAGAAACCTTTCTTTGTCATAGCTAGCACGCTCATTATTTGGACTTAGTCTGAGAACAAAGATAACAGCCAAGAACAGAGCTAATGTTTTTAATTGCTCTGGTCTGAGAGCCAAGGACACTCTGAGTGCTTTGCCCACAGGTGTGAGGTATCGAGGAAGGGAGGCATGAATGGGGCAGAGCTTGACTGACATCTTGACTGACATCTAGACTGATCAGTAAGAGTATTGCATCCCATTAGCGTCATGCTTCGTATATAAGGAGAGTCGGGACCTTCCAGGTGGCTTGCTCTCTTTCTCACTCTTTCAGGTGTTCTCGCTCTTGTTTGTTCTAGGGCGCAGCCGGGGGAGTTTGGGTGCAAGACGTTTAGTTTGGCTTTTTGCAATTTTGCAGAGGCCTCTGAGCCTTTCTGCCTTTTCCCTCTTTCTTATCTCTTTGCGATCAGCTGTGGCTTCCTGGGACTGGCTGCTCAGTTGTGAATGGAGTTCTTTTGGAATTGCCTTGAGTGTATTTTATTTCTATTATATATATACATTTAATGCGTTTATCTCAATCCACGTTTCTCCCTTCCCTTTTGATTTTCTCCCCTGGGGGGGGGGGAGGTGGGAGAGGGGGTGAGTGAGCAGCTATCATGGTTGCACTGCTAGCTCGAGTTAAACCACAACGACCTGTCTCAAAGGGGGAAGGATCCTTGGACAGAAGTTGGCAGAGTTCATTGAAAGAGCTTTAAACTAGACTTGAAGGGGGAAGGGGAGAAAAACAGGTGCAGCAGAGACAAATCCAAGGATGGCATACCAGCATTTGAGGGATGGGGTGCTAGCGAGGTCCTTTGGTCTGCCATCTCAGTGGAGGTAGGGGATGGAGAGCCATGTGGCAGCAAAGACACAAGATTACAGATGTGTTAGAAGCCACAGAAGCACCTGAGAATGGCCACAAAGCAATTAGGGCTTCTCACCACAATAGGTGGTGGGATCAATAGCCCAGCTGAAGTACATCTATACCAATGCATGCAGCATAGGCAACAAACAGGAGGAGCTGGAAGCCACTGTGTGGCAGAAAAACTGTGATATAGTTGCCATCTCAGAAACATAGTAGAATGACTTGCACAACAGGAATGCCGTATTAGATGGCTATCAGCTCTTCAGAAGGGATAGGCGAGGAAGGAGAAGAGGTGGAATAGCCCTGTACGTTAGGAAATGTTTTGATTGTCTTGAGCTTGATGAGGGTGACGATAGGGTTGAGTTTTTATGGGTAAGAATCAAGGGGAAGGCCAACAAGGCAGATATCCTGGTGGAAGTCTGTTACAAACCACCCAACCAGGGTGAAGAGGCAGACAAAATATTCTTCAGGCAGCTGGGAGAAGTCTCATGATTGCTAGCCCTTGTTCTTATGGGGGACTTCAACTTACTAGATGTCTGCTGGAAATACCACACAGCAGAGAGGAAACAGTCTAGGAGGCTTCTGGAGTGTATGGAAGACCATTTTGACACTGTTTCCCACAACATTCTCCTGGAGAAACTGGCAGCTCATGGCTTGGACAGGTGTACTTTTCACTGGGTTAAGAACCGGCTGAATGGCTGGGCCCAAAGATTATAGATCTGACAGATGTGAAAGAACATGAAACACTAAGTGGGACTAAAGAGCTCTAGCTGTAGAGCACTGTTAAAACTCAAGAATGTGGAATTCTTTAATTACTGTGAAGATAAATAATGTTAATTCCTTTCTTCTAGTTAAAAATCTCAAGTTGTTTTACTTCATTTATTTCAATAGAATCTCACCATATTGCATGTTTCTCTTGTAGGTTGTTTCAGAGAGGTGTGTGCATTGTGTTGGATGTTTCATGTTTTTCTCCTAGCATCGTATTCTCTGGCAGTTGTTAACTGGTTTTATTTTTTCTTAGCTAGGGAAGAATCAATGCAATTTGCAATGTGTGAATAAATTAGCTGAAATATATTTCTCATATCAATTAAAGTTTATATAGCAAAGTTTTTTTAGGATCCGAAGAAGAATGAATATGATGCCTCCATAGTAGTCTGAATGCAGTGAAGTGGGCTTGTCAGATGCTTTCTTTCTGCAGTTTCATGAATGGTGAAGAATTAGTTCAAGATGTAATTTTGAGTCTCCTTGGAGAATTGCCACCAGTGAAAAAGGTAAAAGACATTAAAACTAGAACAAAAGTACTATTGTTTATCACAAATGTTTCTTCCTATAAATGCTACTGGATAGAATTTTTGGTGGTGTAAGTTCTGTTGGAAATTATACAGTATTTGTGTGTTAGCTGCTTGAAAAGATACTTTATTTTGTGCAGGTGGCAGAGATTTTAATAGAAGTATTTCCTAATCCTGAAGATATAAGGGTTCCACTAAGAGATAAATATCGTGGTCTTCAGCAGCAACTCAGACACAGTATTGTTGAAGGTAATGTGCATCCTTCTTCAGGAAATATTAAATGAATTTTCTTTTTTACCCTACTTAGTAATTAACTTGTGACAATGCCTTCTTTCACACTTCATGTAAAATACTTATTATAGTTTTCGGTTAGATAACTTTGAGAGAGTTTTGTGGCAAATTCTGTATTTCCTTTCTGATATGTCTATACCAATAACAGAATATCCAAGTTAATGGTGATTCAGAGTTTATTCTGTTTCAATTTGAGAGAATAAGTGAAAACCGAGAAGTTTGCATTTAAAATATCTTGATTTTCTTTCTTTGGGTAGGTCCTGAAAGTGAAGAAATTATGTCTGTTATACAGGCTACTGAAAAAGTGAGAATGAAGTCCTTGAGATGTGTAGTAAGGAATGTAGCCCCCATATAAATTAATATTTGGGATCCAGTAGAAGAGGGAGCAGCAGATGATGAGGAACACTGTGATGACAGTGAAAAATGACAGATTCTCGTTAGGCACTAGTCTAAGCAGAAGCACACTTGGGAATCCTCCGTGATTGCTGAAATAGAAGATAAACTTCCTGATGCTTTGATTACTGAAGAAATGAGAGCTCAAACACCTTCACTGCAAAGGTATGAAAACAATGACAACAGAAAGCTTTTCTATTAAAAATAAATGAATAAATAAATAGCCTCTTGCTGTTCAAGTAATCTTTTCACCAAACAGGATAATTGATCAGTTACAGAAAGTGACAATTACAAATTAACTACATCTTAGAACTACCAAAGTTGTATGAGTTACTCTGATTAATATGTTCTTGAAGTGTAAATTATTATCAGCTATGACCAAATTCATATAGGATATTAAGTTTCTGTCTATGTGAAAACTATGAATTTTGCATTTGATTAATATGCAACTTAAACATTGTAATAATGAAAATTTGTTTTTGTTGGTTTCCTATTTTTAACAACAGAGGAAAAAGAGGAACTAATGATGCATTTATTTTTTCATGTAACTTCTTAGAATTGATTTTGGCATTAATGGTACTTATGTTTGTGTGTCATCTAACAGGGATAATGAATCACAGAATGGTTGGGGATGGAAGGGACTGCTGGAGATGATCTAGTCCAACCCACCTGCTAAAGCAGGTACACCTAGAGTAGATCTCACAGGAATGCATCCAGGTGGGTTTGAATGTCTCCAGGGAAGGAGACTCCACAACCTCTCTGGGCAGCCTGTTCCAGTGCTCTGGCACCCTCAAAGTAAAGAAGTTTCTCCTCTAATTCAGATGGAACCTCTTAAGTGTCAATCTGTGCCCATTGCCCCTCATCCTGTCATTGGGCACCACTGAAAAGAGTCTGGTCCCATACTCTTGACGTCCAGCCTTGAGATATTTATAAGCATAAATGAGACCCCCTCTCAGCCTTCTCCAGGCTGAACAGACTCAGCTTTCTCAGTCTCTCATCATAAGAAAGATGCTCCAGGCCCCTAATCATCTTTGTACCCCTCCGCTGGACTCCCTCCAATAGTTCCATCATTTGACAATTGGCCCAAGCTGCAAAATAAAGGCCTTTTGTTTATGAACCTTAAGTACTGTGTATATTGTATTCCAAGCAAGGGGACCCACAAACCTGAGTCACTTCTCCCCCTACTCATACCTCTGGGTGACAGCCTGTAGTTAGTGGGGTTCCTCAGGGGTCAGTATTAGGTCCTGTTCATCAATGACCTGGATGAAGAGACTGAGTGTACCCTCAGCAAGTTTTCTGATGATACCAAACGGGGAGGAAGGTTTGATAAACCAGAAGGCTGTGCTGCCATTCAGCGAGACCTGGACAGGCTGGAGGACTGGGCAGAGAAGAACCTGATAAAATTTAACAAGGGCAAATGTAGGGTCCTGTACCTGGGGAGGAATAACGCCAGGCACCAGTACAGGTTAGGGGTGGACCTGCTGGAAAGCAGCACTGCAGAGAAGGACCTGGGAGTTCTGGTCAACAACAGGTTCACCATGAGTTAATAATGTGCCTTTGTGGCCAAGAAGGCCAATGGTATCCTGGGGTGCATTAGGAAGAGTGTGACCAGCAGATCAAGGGAGGTTATTCTCTGCCTTTGCTCTGCCCTGGTGAGGCTGCATCTGGAGTACTATGTCCAGTTTTGGGCTCCCCAGTTTAAGAAGGTATGGGACTACAGTGGGTCTCTGGATTCCCTGACGGAGGGCGTGGGAAGAGAAATTAGCCTTGAAGATATGAAGGCCTACCCGTGAGAAAGATGGGCGTAAAGGAGTATCCAGAGATGTTAAGGATGTACCCGTGAGAGAGAAGGGAGTAAAAGAGTAACATTGATGATAGCAAAATTAGCCAATGAGATGTTGCTGCTGTAACTTGTAACCAATAGTGAAGAGACATATGAATTGGTAAAACTGTATAAAAATGCACTTGTGGCAATAAATGGTATCTACTACTTTCATCCTGGAAGAATTTGGTCTATGTCGTTTGTCCGTCTCAACCACGACATATGGTGACCCCGACGTTATCCTGTATGAAGAAGGATCTCGCATGAAGAAGAGACAGCGGTGAAGCTGTGACAGCCGAAGATGAGCTGTGGAGACAGAGCTCGGTACAGCTGAGAGAGCAGCAGGGGGGAGCTGCCAAAGATCCGGATCCTTGCAAAGACACCACGCCAAGAGTTGGTGAGCTACCGGGAATAGGGGGGGGGTGTGGAACTTATCTAAAGAAGAGGGTATTATATTATCTACATGGAAGTTGCTTCTGAAGAAGCAGGGTATTAGCCTTCTGGAATTGACTTTACGAAGGACTATGTTGCTATGTGGCAAAGCACTACTGAAAGATCCAAAGAAATAACTGAACTGTTAATGACATGGCCCTTGTTGCTAAAGACTTTGAGAGGATTACAAGAGCAACAGGAACAGGCAGAGAGAGCGGAGGGGGGTGGCTTCTGTGGGCTAGATTTGGAAAACAAAACAATACAAACAAAAACCAAAAAAACTGTTCCGAACCCCCTGTTACTAATGATTCTCCAGCACCGTTCAAGTCCATGTTATCTGATGACTAGGATGAGGATGAAGGTCTGCTCAAGCAAAATTAGACCTATGCAATGTAACAGCTCTAGATCATTTAGGACAGAATGATGGGGATTCGTTGAAAGGGGCAGGTATCCCTCAACTCTTGGAACAGACACTAATTGGCACATCACAATTACAGGCATGATAAGTTTCTGAAATCCTGAGGCAGTCAACAGACCTTGCATATCAAGCTATGACAAAAGTGCCTGAAACTGACAAAGCAGCCAAATCATTTGCAATTATATAATCAGGGTCCCAATGACAATTACATGGAATTTATTGACCACCTTCAAGAGGCCATCAATAAGCAGGTTGAAAACTTAGAAGCTAAGGAAGCACTAGTGTTGAAATTAGCAGTAGAGAATGCTAATGTTTGCTACCAGCGTGTTATCTGCGAGTTTTACAGTACATATTACGTGCTTCTGTGTATTGCCCCTCTGAAAATCAAGCAGCTTGTCAGGAATGTGAGTTAATTGTTTTACTGGTTGTTAGAATTGTTTCTTTGTGGTATAAGTACACCGTAAAACTTTCTCCCCACTTTTCCCACTCATGCTGCAAGGAGCCCTGTGTTTTTCCCCCCCTTCCCTCCCTCTTCTCATGGTTTTTACTTACGAGATGGGGTCGGAAACGACTGTTTTCAGTTGTGTTCCTAAGAAATCGGTATTGGGAGGTGTTTTAAAACATAGGAAAGTACTTGGAAATATGAGGAAGGAAGATCTTGTGAAATATTATGGTCAGTGGTGGCTGCTGTTTAAGATAGATGAATGGGATGAGTGCCTGGAGGATAGAACCTTGAAGTATAACACTTTGTTGCAATTAATGTTGTTTTTAAGGTGAGAAGAGCAGGACAAAATAAATATCAACAAGAGATCATTAGATCATTACAGACAGTTTTACAGGTGGAATGGTTTGAACTTCAACAAGCTGAGAGAGAATTAACTGATAACACACAGGTCACAGTAAACTTGCTGAAGTCTGCAAGATACTTTACTCATTAACCTGTTTTCTTTGTGGGTATGTGTTTAAGCATGTTGCAGTTTTAGTAGATCTTTGTGTGGTACGGTGAGTTCACAGACTGTTAAATAATGAGAATCCATGGTCTCAAAATGTGCGTTTTGTGATAATATAGAAGATCATGAGTAATTTAGTTCTTTACTGTGTGAAAGTGATGGTAAAATTTTGTGTGTAGTAGCAGTTAATTTCCTTCTAGCATGCTAGCTTTATTCTGGCGTTCAGACTTGCGCAACTCTGTGATAGGCTGTGTCTCATCTTGGTGTACTAAACTTGGCTCTTTTGTATACACAGTAGATAAAGAATCCTGTTTTTGGGATAACAGTTGTAGCGCACCAGATGAGACGCTAATAAAAGCCTTGCCCAGTTCAGCTTGCTGTGGTGGCAGGGGGGCAGGTGCCGATTGGGCTCCAGTGCGCACTGACCTGTTTTGTCAGGGAGACCCAGCGGCACCTCCACCTGGCTGAGCAGTAAGCAGTACAAAGGTGCAATGCAAAAATCGAGATATTGTCTTGAATTAGTGTAACTGTGATCCATCTGCATATTTGAACTTGGTATTTGGTTTTCATATCTGAGCTCAGTATTTTAATTTGCATATATATATATATATATATATATATATTTGGTACCAAAAGAATTTTGTTTGGGTGATAATTACAAAATGGGAACCGTTTCCGCTGCTAGAATACCACCTTGCTCCCCCTTAGGATGCATCCTTACACATTAGAGTAACTTTTGGGGAAATATTCTAATAAAAGAAAACTTGAAACAATACTGTACTCAAATGTGGCTTAAATGTGGAATTCTGGGGTTTAGTGCTGTATTGCAATTAATGTTGTTCTGCAGAACTTTGGAAAAAAATGGGTGAAGTACGGTACTGTAAGTTAATTTGCTAATTTTGAGAACAGAAAAGAATTTAAATTGTTAAACTCTGATTCGCATTGAAAAAAAAAAAACAAACAAACCAACAAACAAAAAACAACAACAACAAAAACAAACCAACCAAACAAACAGAAAACAACAAAAACCAAAAACAGAAACAAAACAAACCCTAAATGCTATGATGGATGTGAACTTGTTATTGTATGAGGTTGTATTTTAAAGTTGCTAGAATATGAACTGATTTGGATCTAGGAAAATAGAAAAATGGATTGATATTTAATATGCTGGTTTTTGACATCTGGAAATGGCAAAAGGTAAATGGAGCTAAGGAATATAACTACTGCTGAGCTACTTGGAATTGCATATTGTCCTGGCTTTGGTAAAAACAAGTTTCTCTTTTACTTAATTTGCCTGTCAGCTAAAGCCTTCATATTAACTGCATTTTCCTGGAGAACCAGACACATGTTTTGGTAAACATAGCGATGGAATGCAAACTTATTGATAAGCATGGATGGACATCTCGCGAGAGGGGCAACGAGAAACAAGTGACCAAGAAACCGACCAACTGTGTATAACATTCCATTCACGTGAATACTTCATATAAAAGTGGGAGATCACGAGGATCTCGGCCCTTTTCCCTTCTGCTTATGGCCGACATTAGGAGAGGACCTTGCTAGTCGTCCCTGTAAACTGAGGCCTATTGAGAGACTGAATCCAGCTCCGGTTGGCTGCGGAGTCCAATCCAGTACTCTGGGTGCCAACTCTGCAGTTGCTGAGACTTTCAAGATTGGTTTTTTATATTTTGTATGTTTGCTCTATTCTTATCAGTAGCATTAGTAAAACATTGTTAATTTTTTCCAACTCTCTTCTCTCTGTCCTTCTTTTCCTCCCGATCTCCTGTCCTTAGTGGGAAGGGGGGAGAGGGAGGGGCAAAAGGGGGAAGTGGGGGGTGGAGAGAAGGTTAACAATACATCTGCCACGGTTTTTGTTGTCACCTTGCAATCTAAACCCTCGACACATATAAAGTGTATTATGGTTGGAATGAAATGGGCAAACAATAAAGCAAAATATCCCAGGCCTGTGTTGTACAGTTTGAAAATAAATTTCAGGCCTGTGTCAAGCTGCAAGATAAACTCAGCTCATTGTAACTGAGGAGTTTGCCAGAGCCTCCCGCTTTGTACCAGTGATTACGCTACCAGCGTGGCCTTGGTTACATCTGAACTGCAGCAAGGAAAGAAACTAAAAAAAAAAAAAAAAAAAAAAAAAAAAAGGAAAGTACTGAAAAATACTGGTTGCCTGCTGCTAAGCGGAGAAAGGGGGGCTTTATTCCCCCTGCTCTGTCTTATTTTTCCTGAAGTGTTTTCATCCATCTTTGTTGTGGCACTGCGTTGCTTCTCGGCTTTGAATCAGGGGTTGTTGGTGCTGTTTCTTTTTGTTTCAGTCCTGTTTCTTATGTTCCAGCACATCTGAGAAAAGAGCTCATCATTTTACCTCCTTGCTGAAGTCAATCTTTTCACACTGGTCAGCTTTGGGGGATCAGAGTACTCAGTGCTTCTCTGGGTCAGACTGGTACTAATTTGGGTGTGGAGTGGAGCCAGGTTGGTTTGATGGGGAGTTAGAACTGATTTATTTTCATGCTGGGCTGGAGATCTTGCCATCTCAGATGGGGGCAAGAGGGAGGTTTCATTCCCCCCCACCCCCTCCTCCCAGCAATGTTACTGCTAGAGAACTGTAATACTGCATGAAGGAGTGTGAGGGTGAAATTTAAAGGCATCGCCTTTAATGAAGCTGGGAAATTAAAGAAAAAGCAGGGAAATTAAAGAAAATTTTTTTTTAATAGACTTATTCTGTGGTAACTAGTTGCAAGAGATTTCTTACTAAATTCACCATGCTAGTTTTTGAGGTCATGGGAGAGAATGAAATAAAGGCCGTTTTTTGAGACCAATGGAATGCCAAATTTGGAACAAAGTTTTACCATATGATTTCTTGTAGTTGCCAGAAAGCCCTATACTGCTCTTGGGTCGAGATTTCTTAAGTAAATTGTAAGCTGAAATAATGTTTTCTGAGAATTCTGTTGAGTTGCATGTCCTACAAGAAGCTCCTTGGATGGTGCAGATCTGCTTGCTTCAAGTGAGGAATCTCCAAGGAAATTCTGAATGCTGTATTTCCACTAGTATGGGCAACCAAAGTAATGGTAAAGCAAACACTGCACTGATAGAACTGAAACAGGACTTCGATCCGGTAAGGGAAAACAAATAAACAAATAAATTTATGACAACCTTACAGACTGACTGCATTCGATTGGACTTGCAGATTTGTCTATTTATAGCTACAACATAGAAACAACCTGTGGCTATTGTGGGACAGTATGATGAGAATGCTAAGACTGATATACTGATTGTTACTCTGATCAAGAAAAGCAGGGAATGAATTTAAGTATTAATAGGCCATGATCCTTTTGTCATATATGTACAATTTATGAAATTTAATTTTGATTTTATTTGCAATCTATGTCTTTGTAAATTGCGCTATCTGATTTTCTTAACAGCACAGCTTTTGGCATGCATAAATGTAAAATGTAAATTGCTGCAGAACCTGCAAGTCTTTAACATCAGGTCACAGACCATACTTGTATTTGGTCTGATTGTACATACTTGCAAAGTTTTTGTTGATGGTTCTGGGAAGTCTCATAAAGCTGTAGTGGTTTGGTGTGAAGATAACAATTGGCATCATTCTGTAAAATTATTGAAGGTTCAACCCAATTAGCAGAACTTGGCACAGCTTTACATTACTTAGAGCTTTTTAAGGAGGAACCTCTAAATTTGATTTGTGATTATGAGTACGTAGTCAAGGTCCAACGCACGTATCTGATTCTGAATCGTATTTTTATTTTTTTTTTAAAAAGAGGGGAGAAATAGGGAAAACACCACAAAACCAATTGTCAAAAGCATTGTATGTGATGAATCACTTATATCTATGTGGTGCAGCCCAAATTTGCCCTGTGATGAAACACTTTGCAAGTATTACCCAAAAACATGCTAAATCAGAAAGAACCTATATTAGTTATGGTCAAATCACTAGTTAATTTTCAATGGAAAAGGCCACATCAGTTGATAACCTGGGGGAGAGGCTATGCTTGTGTCTTTACAGATCAAGGGCCGCAATGGTTGCCAGCACGAAATGTGAAACCTGTGCTATCTTCCTGACTATGATTACTGCAGCTGCTGCGTTTTGGATGCCTGCACAGACAAAGACTAACATGTGGATTACTTTAGCCAACATGACTGACCAGGACTCCATATGCCTAGCTATGGCATTTTCGGAAAACCCATTCCATGCATGCTTGGTTGGTATCCCCTTTGATGACTACAGCAGCATCACACAACTGTTTCAAAATAGCGGTTGGTGCAAAGGCATTGCAATGAACTGTAATAATATCAACGTGGCACTTTGGATTAATTGCCTCTCAGAAGCAGATATTGAACCACAGGAACTGGAATTGCTGGCATCTATGCCCGTGGACGCTTGTATCCAGCTGGTTTGTGAAAAGTGTCAGAACAATATACAAGAACATGAATGGATAAAACTGCAAAATGTTAATGCTACCCTTGGTGACTATAGAAATGAAACTCGATGGTGCAATGCCTCGCAGAAGAATCCAAGGTGTGTCACTGATAATGTGGGACAGCAACCCAAACACCTCCTGTATGGTGTATTCTTGATCTCTGGAGATAGAGCCTGGCCAGGAATTCCTTCTAATGCTGTTGGAGGACTGTGTATTTTGGGATGATAAACTCTCTTAACGCCCAATGTATCTATGATAATAGATCACAGAAGAGCAAGATGAGAAAAACACTTTTTGCATGTGTATGAGTCAAAATGTGATGATAGTGTAGATTTTTGGGGATCAGGGTTAAGGGTTTTAGGATCTCTTGTCTCTGGTGTTGGCACAACTAAAGCTTAAAATACTTTAGAAAAATTAGGATGATGGCTAGTTAAGCAAACTAACAGAACTTCTAAGGCTTTAAGTGGACTTTTGTTAGATGTAGATTCTGTAAGACATGCTACACTGCAGAACAGAGGTGCAGTAGACTTTTTATTAGCTCAGAGACGTGAAGATTTTGATGGGATTCGTTAAATAAATTGCTTAGTGGTTGGGGGTTTTAAGGATGGTTGTTAGCAGTAGCAAAAACAGGACTGATTGTTTTGATGATATTTGTGGTTGTGTTACTGATGTTGCCATGCATGGTTTCCCTGCTGCAAAGGGCCCCGCAGCAGGCAATGAAGGAACTACTGGAGGGAGTCCAGCGGAGGGCTACGAAGATGATTAGAGCACCTTTTTTATGAAGAGAGACTTGAGAGAGCTGGGTCTATTCAGCCTGGAGAAGAGAAGGCTGAGAGGTGATCTCGTCAATGCTTATAAATATCTCAGGGATGGGTGTCAAGAGTATGGGACCAGGCTGCTTTCAGTGGTGCCCAATGATAGGGCACAGAATGAAGCATAGGAGATTGCATCTGAATATGAGTAGGAACTTCTTTACTTTGAGGGTGACAGAGCACTGGAACAGGCTGCCCAGAGAGGCTATGAAATCTCTTTCTCTGGAGATATTCAAGTCCCGCCTGGACACTTTCCTGTGTGATCTACTCTATGTGTACTGTTGGAAAGTAAAAATGTGTGAAAGCAAGATGTGCAGTTCCAGCCACCTGGATGATAAAGGAAGATCAGTACTAACATGGCCATCTGGACGGTCAAAGAAATAATACTAACATAATCAGATCATAATAAAATATAAAGGGCCTTGGACAGATTGTGTTGAAGTACTTTTCTCATAATTGTAAAGAGTTATAGCCCAGACTCGTGAGAATGGTATCTTGGGCCGGATAACCGCCCCCAAGTGCATGGGATGTGTGAATGTCCTTGGGCCTGGTCTGTGAATGAGTGGAAAAACAAGTGAGACAAACATCACATGAGTTCAGTGTGTTTTTAATAACAATTAGTGGAAAAACATCTTATGTAAACATCTTAGTCCAGGCCCCTACCTGTAAATTCTATAAATTGTCAATGGTGAATAAAGAAAGTGGCCTAGGTCAGCTCTCTGCTTCCCCAGGCTCTGTGCTTTTTTCCAGAACAAGATCTCTGTCTCTGCGTGAATCTCTGTCTGCGTCCCAGTATGCGTCGTTCCTAATCGCCGCAAATGGTGCCCTATGTGAGTGTGTGACCCCTGGAGGCTCTTCATCGAGCAGTGTGTTTGGTGGCAACCACGCAACCTGACGGGTGAGTAAATTTTATTTGTAGCTACATTAATCCCTACGATATACATAGGGACAAGCGGTCCTCATTGAACAAGACAGCTGCGGGATTGTCTTAGTATGGGCAAGCCGCTTCTCAGGAACATAAATTGTATTTGCAGGTTTTAATGCAGACATTACATTCTTCTGGGTATCGTACTTCTGAGAAGCAGGTCGCTTCGCTCCTGGTATGGGTGTGAGAGAATTGTGCTTGGTTTCCGAGTGAGGGGATGTTTGACAGTAAAACTTGGAAACAGGTCGGGGAACATCTACATACGCAAAAGAATTCAGGTTTTGCATTTCCCGATAGTTTGCATATTACTTGGAGATTTGTGTACTCTGCACTATTGCAGTTGCAGTCGGCAGAGCACATAATGCCAAGGCAAATTGAGGAGGATGACCACAAAAACACAAATGAGCAGGTTGCTAATGATCTGAGTCTTGACAGCACTGACAGCACTAATCCTTTTGAGTCAGGCTCTGTAGATCTCAAAAAAGAGTCAGTTTTATATCCATCATTAATGCCATCACAGCCATGTAAAGATAAGGAAAGAATTTGTGAGGAGATGAGTCAGAAGTCTAAAACTTTGTGCTCAGCACCTCCTTTGCCTGATTTTAATGATGCTTATACAGCACCCAGTAACCCTTTCCTGACTAAGACAGCAAAAGTGATGCAAAAATGCCCTGAAAAAGCTATGGAGCACGGCATTTTTTCTTTCGCCTTTCCAGTTATTTACAAACTACAACAACCACCAGAACATGATGCAATAGCTTATACAATGGTTAAGGAGTTAAAAAAAATCTGTGCAAGAGAATGGGTTACATAGTCCTTTTACAATAGGGATTATTGAAGGTATTGGTGCCACGTACGTAATGACTCCATGGGATTGGAAATTGCTTGCTAAAACAATTTTGACACCAGCACAATATTCTGCATGGCAATTAGAGAATAAAGATCTTGTGACTGAACAGGTCTTGGAAAATTTGTCATCAGGAGCAGGGATTAATCAGGATATGTTGCTAGGAACTGGAGAGTATATCACTCCACAGGTGCAGGCTGGGCTTCTGTGGCAGGTTTTTGAACAGGCAACTCGCATTGCTATTACAGTGTGGCATCGGATCCCGGAGGGAGGGCAGCGCATAAGCTCATTTGCAACAATAAGACAGGGACCGCAGGAGTCTTATATAAACTTCACTGACAGATTGCAAACTGGTATAGCAAGACAGGTTGAAAATGAAGATGCAGCAAAAGTTATACTGCTGCAACTGGCATATGACAATGCTAACTCTGACTGCCAGGCTGCTTTGTTGTCGGTGAAAGGTAAAGCCACTGATATCGCGCAATACGTTAAGGCTTGTCAGAATATAGGGACTGAAACATTTCGGACTTCAGTATTAGCAGCTGTATTGTCTCAGCTCAGTGTAAATCAAGCGAATCTTAAGTGCTTTATTTGAGGTAATGAGGGTCATGTCAGTAAAAACTGTCCTCAAAAGCACTATAAAACACCAAGAGAATGCTCACCACGATTGTGCCCTTGCTGTCAGAAAGGATATCACTGGGGTAATTCTTGGAAATCTCAGTTTGATAGCTCAGGGAAACCCCTGCCGAGAAACGGCAAGAGGGGCACGAAACCCAGTGCTCTGCAATGCAACAGGGTACAGAATCCAACTCCCAGCCGCAGAACAATCTCTCCCCCGGAGCAGCAACAGTATCGCAATCCGGTGTACAGTCTATGATCTCGCGCCTGCAACCGCAGGCAGCGCTGGATTGGATTTGGCAACTGCAACAGAATTGTTAATTACAGACTCCCAGGTATATACAGTAGGTACCTCTGTATGGGGACCTTTACCTAATGCATTTTTTGGATTGATTGTTGGATGCTCTAGTGCTAGTGTACAGGGTATATTTGTCCTTACTGGTGTAATTGATGCAGACCATCTCAGAGAGATTAAAATCATGGACACAGCGACTCAGATTCCCTGCAAAATTCTAGCTAATCAGCGAATTGCGCAACTGTTACTTTTGCTGTACTGGGTCCCTCAGACAGTTACAGCTGAATGAGGTGATTCTGGTTTTGGGAGTTCTGGCCAACCACAAGAATTATGGTCCCAGGAGATGACTACACAGCAACCCGTGCTTACTGTTTCAAATCAGGGGAGACCTTTTACAGGGCTAGTGGATACTGGTGCTGATGTTTCTATCATTTCTAAACAACAATGACCAGAAACTGGCCCCTAGAAGTAGCTATGGCCACAATTGTTGGAATTGGAGGAAGTCAAACACCGATGAGAAGTGCTCGGGTATTGCAGGTTGTTGGCCCAGATAAAGTTTCAGCTTGGATTCAGCCGTATGTTTTACAGACTGCTATCAACCTTTGGGGTAGGGATTTGCTATGGCAATGGCATGTTACTTTAACCACTGCAGACACAAATTTATCTTAAGGGTCGCTGATCTAAAACACTTTGTCGAGGATTTTGATTGCGGGGTGACAATAAAACTGTGGCAGATGTATTGTTAATCCCCTTTCCCCCCCCCTTCAGCCCCTCCCTCTCCCCCCTTCCCACTAAGGACAGGCGATCAGGAAGGAAAGAAGGACAGAGAGAAGAGAGTTTGAAAAATTTAAAAATGTTTTACTAATGCTACTAATAAGAATAGAGAAAATAATACAGAATATACAAAACCAATCTTGAAAGTCCCAGCAACAGCAAAGCTGGCACCCAAAGTCCTGGATTGGACTCTGCAGCTAACCAGAGCTGGATTCAGTCTGTCACTAGGCCTCAGTTCGCAGGGATGAGTCGCAAGGTCCTCTCCTAATGTCGGCCATAAGGAAAAAGGGACAAGATCCTCGTGATCTCCCACTTTTATATGAAGTATTCACGTGAATGGGATGTTATACTCTGTTGGTCAGTTTCTTGGTCTCCTGTTTTCTGGTTGTCCCTCTCGCAAGAGGTGCATCCATGCTTATCAATAACTTTGCATTCCATTGCTATGTTTACCAAAATATGTATCTGGTTCTCCAGGAAAATGCAGCTGATATGAAGGCTCCAGCTGACAGGCAAATTCACTAAAAGATAAACTGTGGGAGATTTGAGGGATTTTCTTGAGGTTGTTGTGTGGATGGTTTCTGTTAGATGGAGATTTATTTCTAATCTAGCCAGGCTCAAAAGAAATTTCAAGGCCAGCTCGAAACCTGAAAACAGGACTTGCTGTGGGAGTGAGGCAGTTCTACAATAACAGGGCCTCAACAAGATGTAAATCAACAGACCTATTAGCAGTGAGACTCGGGCACGTGGACAACTCATGAACATGGACAATATCCAATCAGCTAATGCATGCTTGGAGTGTGGACGTGTGATCAGGAAATAACTGCATATCTAAGGAGGCTTGTTTCTGTAATAAAGGGCTTTGCTTGAATTCATATTGGATTGTGTGGAGTCCATGAGTTTTCGCCCTCGCAAGTGGTGACCCTGACGTGATCCCTATGGAGAATTTACGGAAGGTGGACGATCGCTGCGGGGAGCAAGTCCCAGCTGAAACAGCTCGGCTGGACCATGACCGGAACGCAGTCTGTGGGCTGCGTGGCTCCTGATTGATCGCTACAGAAGCGACAGAGGAGGGATAAAGGATCCAATATCGTTGCAACAGACACCCAAAGAGGTGAGCTGCTGGGAGTGAGAGGAGATGGGGCAGAATGTTTTTAAAGAAGAAGAAATAGTGTGGCTCCTCACAGAATCACAGAATCGACTGGGTTGGAAAAGACCTCAGAGATCATTGAGTCCAACCCTTGGTCCAACTCTAGTCTGTTTACTAGATCATGGCACTAAGTGCCATGTCCAACCTCACTTTAAAAACCTCCAGGGACGGCGAGTCCACCACCTCCCTGGGCAGGCCGTTCCAATGCCTGATCACTCTCTCGGTAAAGAATTTCTTTCTAATATCCAGCCTAAATTTCCCCTGGCAGAGTTTAAGCCCATGCCCCCTTGTCCTTTTGCTGACTGCCTGGGAGAAGAGACCAATCCCCACCTGGCTATAACTTCCCTTCAGGTAGTTATAGAGAGTGATGAGGTCACCTCTAAGCCTCCTCTTCTCCAGACTAAACAAGCCCAGCTCCCTCAGCCTCTCCCCATAGGTCTTGTGCTCAAGTCCCTTCACCAGTCTTGTTGCTCTTCTCTGGACTCGCTCCAGCACTTCAATGTCTTTCCTGAACTGAGGGGCCCAGAACTGAACACAGTACTCCAGGTGTGGCCTCACCAATGCAGAGTACAGGGGAAGGATCACTTCCCTTGTCCTGCTGACCACGCTATTTTTGATACAGGACAGGATACCATTGGCCTTCTTGGCCACCTGGGCACACTGTTGGCTCATGTTGAGCTTCCTGTCCATTAGTACCCCCAGGTCCCTTTCTGCCTGACTGCTCTCCAGTCACTCTGCGCCCAGCCTGTAGCGCTGCAGGGGGTTGTTGTGACCGAAGTGCAGCACCCGGCACTTGGCCTTATTGAACTTCATCCCATTGGAATCAGCCCACTTTTCCACTCTATCCAGATCCCTCTGCAGAGCCCTCCTGCCTTCCAGCAGCTCCACACTCCCTCCCAACTTGGTGTCATCAGCAAACTTGCTGATGATGGTCTCAATCCCCTCATCTAAATCGTCAATAAAGATGTTCAACAGGACTGGACCCAACACTGACCCCTGGGGAACACCACTAGTGACTGGCCGCCAGCTAGATGCAGCCCCATTCACCAGCACTCTCTGGGCCCGGCCCTCCAGCCAGTTCTTAACCCAGCATAGAGTGCACTTGTCCAAGCCATGGGCTACCAGCTTTTGCAGGAGTATATTATGGGAGACAGTGTCAAAGGCCTTGCTGAAGTCCAGATAGACCACATCCACGGCTTTCCCCTCATCCACCAGGTGAGTCACCTGATCATAAAAGGAGATCAGGTTGGTCAGACAGGACCTGCCCCTCCTAAACCCATGCTGGCTGGGTCTGATCCCTTGTCCATCCTGAAGGTACTGTGTGATTCCATTCAGGATGATCTGCTCCATAACCCTGCCAGGCACCGAGGTCAGGCTGACAGGCCTGTAGTTGCCAGGGTCAGCTTTGCAGCCCTTTTTGTGGACTGGGGTAACATTGGCCAATTTCCAATCATATGGGACCTCCCCAGTGAGCCAGGACTGTTGGAAGATGATGGACAGCGGCTTGGCAAGTTCTTCTGCTAGCTCCCTCATCACCCTAGGATGGATCCCATCTGGTCCCATAGACTTGTGAGGATCCAGATGGCTCAGTAAATCACCAACTATTTCCTCCTGGAATACAAGGGACCTGTTCGGCTTCCTATCTCTGTCAACCACCTCCAGAGGCCAGTTGTCCTGAGGGCCACCTGTCTTTCTGGTGAAAACTGAGGCAAAGTAGGTATTAAGTACTTCAGCTTTCTCCTCATCTTTGTTAACTATATTTCCCTCAAAGTCCAGCAGAGAATGGAGGTTTTCCTTGCCCCTCTCGCATATTCTCTCTAAGAGAGGGGTGAAGTATGAGGAGAGTAACCTCAAAAGACTATTAATTTGGTGTAGAGGCAGTGGGTTTCCTGCTGACCTGTTAGGAGCTTTTCAAATAGAGACTTTGGAAAAAATGGGAACTGTGTTGTGGAAGGCAATTAGTCACCGTGAAAAATATATTCTCGGCCTTGTAACCACCTGGAAACTGATAATTACTACAGTGAAGCAGTTAAAACCTGAAAAGACTGTTACGAGCATTAGTGACTCAAAACTTAAACTTGAACTTTGGGATGATATAGGGCAGAAATTATGGGATAAAGTCAGCAATGGAGATAAAGAAGCTAAATCATTAGCAACTACATGGAAACTTATAATTACCACCTTAAAAAATCTTAAGGCTGAACTGTCTGCTGCTGCCGGAATTTTTGCAGCATTGCAGCCTGATAAGTATCCTGAAAGTCGCTGTGAAGTTTACCCGGTTCGTGTCTTTGATACCCTCCCTATTCTATCCCCTGCTGTGCCTTTGGCACCCCCGACAGTTTGGCAGTCTGGGGCGGGGGGAGGAAAAATGCCGAGCGGGTGGCCTCCTGTACCATTGCCCAACCCTAGTGAGAACAGCAAGTCCAGAGGATTGGAGTCAGACAACTTGCCCAAGGAACCTGTGAAAGCTGAGATTGCTGAAGTCATAAACAAGTGTACTATCCGTCCTTTTACCAATTTGTATCTGCCTTTACCGCCTTTTAACCCTTCAACTTCCACGAGAGAGGAGAAGGAGTCACTGGATAAGAACTGGACAAAAGAACTGTGTGACAGACCAGATCAGCTAATAGCGAGTGAATCCAGCAGTCTGCAATGTGGTCATGCTGATCGTGACGGGAAAGGGTGTGCTCCTGGGGACTCAGGTTATACGAATAATTATGATGCTAGAAAGTATTGGCGAGAATGTGCACTGTTCTGAACACCCCTGTTACCAACAATTCTCCAGCACTGTTCAAGTCCGTGTTATCTGACAACTCAGATGAGGATGAGGGTTTGCAGCATTTTTTTTTTTTTTTTTTTAAAGATAACAAGAAAAAGAGTATGTGTATGTGTTGCCTCGAGATCAGATAAAAACCAGGAAAGACTCAAGCAAAATTAGACCTATGCAATGTAACAGCTATAGATAATTTAGGGACAGAACAATGGGGATTCATTGAAAGGGGCAGGTATCCCCCAACTCTTGGAAGAGACACTAATTGGCACACCACAATTGCAGGCGCTATTAGTTTCTGAAATCATGAGGCAGTCAACAGATCTTGCATATTAAGCTATGATAGAGGTGCCTGAAACCAACAAAGCAGCCAAATAATCTGCAACTATTAATCAGGGTCCCAATGACAATTACATGCAATTTATTGACCACCTTCAAGAGGCCATTAATAAGCAAGTTGAAAACTTAGAAGCTAAGGAAGCACTGGTGTTGAAATTAGCAGTAGAGAATGCTAATGTTTGCTATCAATGTGTTATCTGCGAGTTTTACAGTACATATTACGTGCTTCTGTGTATTGCCCCTCTGAAAATCAAGCAGCTTGTCAGGAATGTGAGTTAATTGTTTTACTGGTTGTTAGAACTGTTTCTTTGTGGTATAAGTACACCATAAAACTTTCTCCCCACTTTTCCCACTCACACTGCAAGGAGCCCTGTGCTTTTCCCCCCTTCCTCCCTCTTCTCATGGTTTTTACTTACGAGACGGGGTCAGGAATGACTGTTTTCAGTTGTGTTCCTAAGAAATCGGTATTGGGAGGTGTTTTAAAACATAGGAAAGCACTTGAAAATATGAGGAAGGAAGATCTTGTAAAATATTGTAATTAATGGTGGCTGTTGTATAAGTTAAATGATAGGGAAAAGTGTCCAGAGAATAGAATCTTGAAGTATAACACTTTGGTGCAATTAATCTTGTTTTTAAGGTGAGAAGAGGAGGACAAAATAAATCCCTACAAGAGATCATTAAATCATTTCAGACAATTTTACAGGTGGAACAGTTAGAACTTCAACAAGCTGAGAATTAACTGATAACACACAGGTCAGAAAACTTGCTGAAGTCTGCACGATGTGTTCCTTATTAACCTGGTTTTTTTGTAGGTGTCTGTTTAAACATATTATAGTTTGGTAAATCTTTGCCCGTTATATGGTACAGTAAGTTCACAGAGTGTTAAATCATGAGAATCCGTTGACTAAAAAAGTGCGTTTTGTGATAATACAGAAGATCATGAGTAATTTAGTTCTTTCCTGCGTGAACGTGATGATAAGATTTTGTGTGTTATAGCTGTTACTTTTCTTTCTAGCATGCTAGCTTTATTGCAATATCCAGAATTGTGCAACTCTGTGATAGGCTGTGTCTCATCTCGATGTGCTGGATTTGGCTTTTTTGTATGCAGATCAAGTAAAGAATCCTGGTTTTGGAATAACAGTTGTAGCACACCAAATGAGACACTAAAAAAAGCCTTGCCCGGTCCAGCTTGCTGCAGCGGCGGGATGGGGGGGGTGTCGATTGGGCTCCAGTGCGCACTGACCTGTTTTGTCAGGGAGATCCAGCGGCACCTCTACCTGGCTGAACAGTAAGCGGCCCAAAGGTGCAATGCTAAAATTGAGATATTGTCTAGAATACGTCTAACTGTGATCCATCTGCATATTTGAACTTGGTATTTGGTTTTTATATCTCAGCTCAGTATTTTAATTTGCATATTTATATTTGGTGCCAAAAGAATTTTGTTTGGGGAGATAATTACAAAATGGGAACCGTTTCCGCTACTAAAATTCCACCTTGCTCCCCCTTAGGATGCATCTTATACATTAGAGTAATTGCTCTTATTGTTATTTAATAATTTTCAGACCACAAAATAATTTAAGTCGTTAAACTCTGATTTGCATTGGAAAAAAAGAAAAACAAAAACAAACAAAATAAACCCCACCAAAAAAAACAACAACAACAACAACAACAACAAAAAAAAAACACAACAAAAACAAAACAAACAAACCCAAAACAATAACAAAACAAAAAAAACACAAAAAAAACACAAAAAAAAAAACCAAAACCAAAACCCACCACACCTAAATGCTATGATGGATGTGAACTTGGTATTGTATGAGGTTGTATTTAAAAGTTGCTAGAATATGAACTGATTTGGATCGAGGAAAATGGAATAATGGATTGATGCTTAATATACTGGTTTTTGACATCTGTAAATTGTAAAAGGTAAATGGGGCTAAGGAATGTAGCTATTGCTGAGCTACTTGGAATTGCATATGAAGTGTATTATGGTTGGAATGAAATGGGCAAACAAAAAAGCAAAATATCCCAGGCCTGTGTTGTGCAGTTTGAATATAAATTTCAGGCCTGTGTCAAGCTACAAGATAAACTCAGCTCATTGCAATGAGGAGTTTGCCAGAGCCTCCCACTTCGTACCAGTGATTATGCCACTTGCGTGGCCTTGGCTACATCTGAAGTGCAGCAAGAAGAGAAAGAAAAAAAAAATAAATGGAAAAACCCGTTTTCCCGCTGCTACGTGGAGATAGGGGGACTTTACTCCCCCTGCTCTGTCTTTTTTTTTTTTTTTTTTTCCTGGATCATTGTCATCCATCCTTGTTGTGGCACTGTGTTGCTTCTTGGCTTTGAATCAGGGGTTGTTGGTGCTGTTTCTTTTTGCTTCTGTCTTGTTTCCTAGGTTTTGGCACATCTGGGGAGAGAGCTCATCATTTTACCTCCTTGCTGAAGTCAGTCTTTTCCCACTAGTCAGCTTTGGGGGGTCAGAGTGCTCAGTGCTTCTCTGGGTCAGGCTGGTACTAATTTGGGTGTGGAGTGGAGCCAGACTTGTTTGATGGGGAGTTAGAACTGATTTGTTTTCATGCTGGGCTGGAGATTCTGCCATCTCAAATGGGGGCAAGAGGGAGGTTTTATTCCCCTCCCCCCAGCAATGTTACTACTCGAGAACTGTGATACTGCATGATGGAGTCTGAGGGTTGAAATGTAAAGGCATCACCAGTTCTAATGAAGCTGGGAAACTAAACACTTTTTTTTTTTTTTTAATAAACTTATTCTGTGTCCTTTAACAATACCAAGACATTCCACCCCTTATAATATGCCATTCACGGGATACTTAAACCTTATCAACACAATCTATCAATACAATCTAATTAATCACTACTTCTATGTATATATACACATATGTATGTACATATACAGGAGTAATTCATCAGTGGACCATCCTTTGAAAAACTTCATTAAGTTCATTTTGTCACAACAGTCTCCCAGGGCAGGAAAAATGGTACATCAAGTGCATCTCATGACCACTGTTTCTGGGTTAAAGACATTAACTTCGAAGAAGTTGTCAGGTGCCACTGGAAGAAGCTAGCTCTGGTTTCATCATCACTGTCTTGATCTGAAAGACACTTATTAAACACTGTTAGTATGGCAATTAACATCATGTAGTTCAGTATTGAGTATTTTAACCTAGCATCAAATCCCCTTGAGGTACACACCAGACTTCTCCATCCTTAAACATCACTGGCCAGGTGCTGCCAGGTCCCTGGGCAAAAACAATCCCATGAATAGGGTTGCCTTTGCGTGAGGCAGGAGTAACCCAGACTGCCTTCCTTAACCTATTTTTCATGTGTACTACAGGGACTTTATCTCCTTCTACAATACAAAGAATTTCTGATTGGGCAGGCCTGGCTCGACTAGTTGATCTCCTAGTGCTGACCAACCAAGTAGCTTTTGCTAAATGTGAATCCCAGTTTTTAAAGGTTCCACCACCAAGTGCCTTTAGCGTAGTTTTTAACAAACCGTTGTACCTTTCAGTTTTCCCAGAGGCTGGTGCATGATATGGAATATGATATACCCACTCAACACCCTGTTCTTTGGCCCAGTTGTCTATAATATTGTTTTTGAAATGTGTCATTGTCTGATTCAATTCATAACGCTTACCTTGACATGTTTGTGGAAGTGTAATATAATCAATCTGCCAAGCTTCTCCATACTTATATTTCAACCATCGCCCCCCATACCATACAGGCTTTAACCATTTCGCTTGTTTGATTTCGGCGCAAGTTTCACATTCATGAATAAACTGTGAAATAGTGTCCATAGTTAAATCCACCCCTCGATCGCGAGCCCATTTATATGTTGCATCTCTGCCTTGTGGCCCTGAAGCATCATGGGCCCACCGGGCTAGGAAAAGTTCACCTTTATGTTGCCAGTCCAGGTCCACCTCAGCTACTTTAATCTTAGCAGCTTGATCCACTTTCTAGTTGTTTCGATGTTCCTCAGTGGCCCGACTCTTAGGCACATGGCGAACTTTTACAGGCAGGCTCTCTAGCCGAGCAGCAATGTCTTGCCACAGTGTGGCAGCCCAAATGGGTTTACCTCTGCATTGCCAGTTGTTTTTCTTCCATTGCTGTAGCCACCCCCACAAGGCATTTGCTATCATCTGTGAGTCAGTATAAAGTACTGGCCACTTTTCTTGTTCAGCAATGTCCAAAGCCAGCTGGATGGCTTTCACTTCTGCAAATTGACTAGATTCACCTTGTCCTTCAGTGGCTTCTGTAACTTGTCGTGTGGGACTCCACACAGCAGCTTTCCACCTTCAATGTTTTCCTACAAGACAGCAGGATCCATCTGTGAACAGTGCATACTGCTTATCAGTCTCTGAAAGCGTATTATACGGTGGTGCTTCTTCAGCACGTTTTACTTCCTCCTCATCTGGAGACATCCCAAAGTCTATGCATTCTGGCCAGTCTGTAATCACTGCTAAGATCCCTGGGCGATTGGGACTTCCAATTCGAGCTTGTTGCGTGATCAATGCAATCCATTTACTCTATGTAACATCAGTCGCATGATGTGTAGAGGTAACTGTCCCTTTGAACATCCAGCTCAGCACCGGCAGTCGCAGTGCTAGGAGGAGCTGTGCTTCAGTACCGATCACTTCTGAAGCAGCTTGAACTCCTTCATATGCTGCTAGTATCTCTTTTTCAGTTGGAGTATAGTTGGCCTCAGATCCTTTGTATCCTCGAATCCAAAAACCTAAGGGTGGACCTTGGGTTTCTCCTGATGCTTTCTGCCAGAGGCTCCAGGAAAGTCCATTAAATGTGTAGAGCACATTTTTGACATCTAGTCCAGTCCGAACTGGTCCAAGGGCCACCGCATGAGTTATCTCACACTTGATTTGTTCAAAGGCTTGTCGTTGTTCCGGGCCCCACTCAAATTGGTTCTTTTTACAAGTCACTCAATAGAGAGGGCTCACAATCTGGCTGTAGTCAGGAATATGCATTCTCCAAAAACCTACAATGCCCAAGAAAGTCTGTGTCTCCTTTTTATTAGTAGGTTGAGACATTGCTGCAATTTTGTTGATCACATCCATTGGGATCTGACGACGGCCATCTTGCCATTTTATTCCTAAAAACTGGATCTCTCGTGCAGGTCCCTTGACTTTGCTTTGTTTTATGGCAAAACCAGCATCCAAAAGAATCTGAATTATTCTCTCACCTTTCTCGAAGACATCTTTCACTGTGTTGCCCCATACGATGATGTCATCAATATATTGCAAATGTTCTGGTGCTTTACCTTGCTCCAACGTGGTCTGGATCAGTCCATGGCAGATGGTAGGACTGTGTTTCCACCCCTGAGGCAAGCGATTCCACGTGTACTGGATGCCCCTCCATGTCAGGCACAGCAGCACTCAATGGTGGCGTAACTTCATTCAGGCCACGATAGTCTACAGTTAGTCTCCATTCGTCACTAGACTTACTCACTGGCCAGATTGGGCTGTTAAAAGGTGATCGAATCTTACTGATCATACCCTGGCTTTCCAATTGACAGATCAACTTCTGGATAGGAATCAAAGAGTCTCGGTTGGTGCGATATTGCCGGCGATGCACCGTCGTGGTAGCAATTGGCACCTGCTGATCGTCAGTCATCAGCAGTCCTACAACAGAAGGGTCATCTGAAAGACCAGGCAAATCAGACAGCTGTTCAATTTTCTCAGTGTCCACAGCTGCTATACCAAATGCCCACCTATACCCTTTTGGGTCCTTAAAATACCCTCTCCTGAGGTAGTCTATGCCAAGGATGCACGGAGCATCTGGGCCAGTCACAATGGGATGCTTTTGCCAGTTTTTTCCAGTTAGGCTCATTTCAGCCTCTACAACAGTCAGTTCCTGGGATCCCCCAGTCACTCCAACTATATTGATGGATTGCGGTCCTTTATAGTTTGAAGGAATTATTGTGCACTGAGCACCAGTGTCCACTAAAGCTTTGTACTCCTGGGGGTGTGTTGTACCAGGCCATTGTATTTGTGAAGTCCAATAAACTCTGTTATCCCTTTCCTCCACCTGGTTGGAGGCAGGGCACCTCTAATTTCTGTTTTGCACAGTCTCTGGGTGTGAATTAGAGGTTCCTTCAAGAGCAGCAGAATCTCTTCTGCCCCTTTTGTAAACTGGAGCAGCCATTTTCCTAGGAGTTTTTCCTTTTATCTCACGTACTCATTCTTGAAGTTCTGAGGGAGGTCTTTCATGACATCTATTCATGTTGTCTCCCTGCTCACATAGGAAGAACCACAGTTCCTCGGATCATCTGACTGAAGCCAGCTCGGCCGGAGCCGTGAGTGAAATCTTGAAGCTACAGAGGTAAGAGAAGGTAAAGACAGGGGTTTCTGGTCTCGTTTTTGATTTCCATTCCGCTACCCGGGAGTCCCCGGCAGCCCTTGCGGAGCCGGCAGAGCGCGGCCGTTACCACGGTGACGCGGGAGATTTAAAAGCGGGAGATTTAAAAGCGGCTGTAACTCGAGACAAGCACTCAGTTCCTCGGATCAGCTGACTGAAGCCAGCTCGGCCCGAGCCGTGAGCGAAATCTCGAAGCTACAGAGGTAAGAGAAGGTAAAGAGAGGGGTTTCTGGTCGCGTTTTTGATTTCGATTCCGCTACCTGGGAAGTAGCTCTTGTAGGTGAGTTTGTCCGGGGTTTCATTTTGTTATCTTGTCCCCAGTTTAACTAAGGGTAGTAATGGTTTCCAGAAAAAGGAAAGCTGTTGCTGCCATTAATACAAAGAGTGTGTCTACACAGACACTACCTGCCAAGAAGGATGCAGCCACCCAGGCTTCTGGCTGTGCAGAGTGTCTGTGCCTGGCATTAGTACCAGAGAATGGTATGGGAGGCACCTGTGTACGATGTGACCAGGTCAATGACTTACTGTGCCTAGTGGCAGAGCTTAAGGAAGAGGTGGAGAGACTAAGGAGCATTAGGGAGAGTGAAGAAGAAATTGACTGGTGGGGTCAGGCTCTTTTGACTCCTAAGGGTGTGCAACAGGAGATGGCAAAGCCTTGTCCCTCCTGCCATAAGGCAGATAGAGCAGATCTAATTGATGGGGGGGGATGGAAACAGGTCCCTGATCGGAGAGGTAAAAGAACCCTCTCTCAAACCCCATCACCACCCTTGGTGCCCTTAACAAATAGATATGAGGCCCTGGACCCTGAAAATCAGGCAGAGGACAGCCAAGAAGATCCACCTGGAGAGCCCCCTGGATGGACCTCATCTACAAGAAGGATTACAACTGCAGCTGTAAGAAGAAAAAAAAAAAAGAAGAGTGGTAGTAGTTGGCTGCTCCCTTCTGAGGGGAACAGAGGGCCCTATATGTCGCCCAGACCCATCCCACAGGGAGGTCTGTTGCCTTCCTGGGGCCAGGGTGAGGGACATTAATAGAAGACTTCCGGAGCTAATTCAGCCCTCAGACTACTATCCCCTGTTAGTAGTCCAAGCTGGCAGCGAGGACATCAACAGAAGAAGTACTAAGATAATTAAAAAAGACTTTAAAGCACTGGGTCGGTCAGTTCATGGGACGGGAGCACAAGTGATATTTGCCTCAGTTCCTGTGCTATCTGGGATGGATGAGGAGCTAAATAAAGAGAGGAGTAGAAAAGCCCATCTCATCAACAGGTGGCTTAAGGATTGGTGTCACCGTCAAAATTTTGGGTTTTTTGACCATGGGGCAAACTCCATGGTACCTAGTCACCTCAGATCAGATGGGTTTCATCCTTCTAGGGAGAGCAAGAGGACTATAGCCCGTAAGTTGGCAGGGCTGATCAGGAGGGCTTTAAACTAGGTTTGAAGGGGGAAGGGATTGAAACTGGGCTCTCCAAAGATCAGCCTAAGGATGGACAGACTGTATTAAGAGTGAAATCAGCAGCCCACTTGAAGTGCATGTACACTAATGCACACAGTATGGGCAACAAACAAGAGGAGCTGGAAGCCATTGTGCAGCAGGAAAGCTATGACATAGTTGCCATCACAGAAACATGGTGGGATGACTCATATGACTGGAGTGCTGCTATGTGTGGCTACAAGCTCTTCAGAAAAGATAGGCAGGGTAGGAGAGGTGGAGGGGTGGCTTTATATGTTAGAGAGTCACTCGACTCTGTTAAACTTGAGGTCAGCAGTGACAAGGTTGAGTGCCTGTGGACCAGAATCAGAGGGAAGTTCAACAAGGCTGACATCCTCGTGGGTGTCTGTTATAGACCGCCCAACCAGGACGATGAAGGAGATGAATTATTCTACAAGCAGCTGGCAGATGTCTCAAAATCGACGGCCCTTGTTCTTGTGGGTGACTTTAACCTGCCGGATATCTGCTGGGAGCTCAATACTGCACAGAAGAGGCAGTCTAGGAAGTTCCTAGAGTGTATAGAGGACAATTTCCTTCATCAACTGGTAAATGAGCCTACCAGGGGCAAGACCCCGCTAGACCTACTGTTTACAAACAGAGAAGGGCTGGTGGGAGATGTAGTGGTTGGAGGCCGCCTGGGTCATAGCGACCATGAAATAATAGAATTTTCAATACTCAGAGATGCAGGGAGAACCATTAACAAAACCTCTACACTGGACTTCCGGAGGGCAGATTTTTGCCTATTCAGAAGCCTAGTTCGGAGCATACCCTGGGAAACAATGCTTAAAAACAAGGGGGCCCAGGAGGGTTGGACATGCTTCAAGCAGGAGGTTTTGAGTGCACAGGAACAGGCTATACCAGTGTGCCGAAAGGCTAGCCGGCAGGGAAGACAACTGGCTTGGCTAAACAGGGAGATTCTGAATGAAATCAGAAATAAAAAGAGACTTTACCGACTGTGGAAAAAAGGGCTGGCTACTTATGAAGAATTTATGGAAACAGCTAGATCATGCAGGAAAAAAATCAGGGAAACAAAAGTGCAATTTGAGGTTAATTTGGCCAATTCTGTCAGGGATAATAAAAAGTCCTTCTTTAAATATGTTAATAACAAAAGAAGGGGCAAGGAAAACCTCCATTCTCTGTTGGACTTTGAGGGAAATATAGTTAACAAAGATGAGGAGAAAGCTGAGGTACTTAATACCTACTTTGCCTCAGTTTTCACCAGAAAGACAGGTGGCCCTCAGGACAACTGGCCTCTGGAGGTGGTTGACAGAGATAGGAAGCCGAACAGGTCCCTTGTATTCCAGGAGGAAATAGTTGGTGATTTACTGAGCCATCTGGATCCTCACAAGTCTATGGGACCAGATGGGATCCATCCTAGGGTGATGAGGGAGCTAGCAGAAGAACTTGCCAAGCCGCTGTCCATCATCTTCCAACAGTCCTGGCTCACTGGGGAGGTCCCATATGATTGGAAATTGGCCAATGTTACCCCAGTCCACAAAAAGGGCTGCAAAGCTGACCCTGGCAACTACAGGCCTGTCAGCCTGACCTCGGTGCCTGGCAGGGTTATGGAGCAGATCATCCTGAATGGAATCACACAGTACCTTCAGGATGGACAAGGGATCAGACCCAGCCAGCATGGGTTTAGGAGGGGCAGGTCCTGTCTGACCAACCTGATCTCCTTTTATGATCAGGTGACTCACCTGGTGGATGAGGGGAAAGCCGTGGATGTGGTCTATCTGGACTTCAGCAAGGCCTTTGACACTGTCTCCCATAATATACTCCTGCAAAAGCTGGTAGCCCATGGCTTGGACAAGTGCACTCTATGCTGGGTTAAGAACTGGCTGGAGGGCCGGGCCCAGAGAGTGCTGGTGAATGGGGCTGCATCTAGCTGGCGGCCAGTCACTAGTGGTGTTCCCCAGGGGTCAGTGTTGGGTCCAGTCCTGTTGAACATCTTTATTGACGATTTAGATGAGGGGATTGAGACCATCATCAGCAAGTTTGCTGATGACACCAAGTTGGGAGGGAGTGTGGAGCTGCTGGAAGGCAGGAGGGCTCTGCAGAGGGATCTGGATAGAGTGGAAAAGTGGGCTGATTCCAATGGGATGAAGTTCAATAAGGCCAAGTGCCGGGTGCTGCACTTCGGTCACAACAACCCCCTGCAGCGCTACAGGCTGGGCGCAGAGTGACTGGAGAGCAGTCAGGCAGAAAGGGACCTGGGGGTACTAATGGACAGGAAGCTCAACATGAGCCAACAGTGTGCCCAGGTGGCCAAGAAGGCCAATGGTATCCTGTCCTGTATCAAAAATAGCGTGGTCAGCAGGACAAGGGAAGTGATCCTTCCCCTGTACTCTGCATTGGTGAGGCCACACCTGGAGTACTGTGTTCAGTTCTGGGCCCCTCAGTTCAGGAAAGACATTGAAGTGCTGGAGCGAGTCCAGAGAAGAGCAACAAGACTGGTGAAGGGACTTGAGCACAAGACCTATGGGGAGAGGCTGAGGGAGCTGGGCTTGTTTAGTCTGGAGAAGAGGAGGCTTAGAGGTGACCTCATCACTCTCTATAACTACCTGAAGGGAAGTTATAGCCAGGTGGGGATTGGTCTCTTCTCCCAGGCAGTCAGCAAAAAGTGAGGTTGGACATGGCACTTAGTGCCATGATCTAGTAAACAGACTAGAGTTGGACCAAGGGTTGGACTCAATGATCTCTGAGGTCTTTTCCAACCCAGTCGATTCTGTGATTCTGTGATTCTGTGAACCTCTTTTTGTTGACTGCCTCTGTCCTTTCTCTTGAGATTGGAAATGCCTTCTCCTAATAGCTGAAACACAGGTTTGTACAGGTCGTGAATGATACGTGTCTTCTCTGAGTTCTTTGATTTCTTGCAACAGCTTTTCAAACCGGTCATCAGATTTTTCACACATTTTCTCCACAGCAGAGACACAAGCCCGTAGAGAAACAGTAAAGCTGTCTTCAAAGTTCCGGAGCTGCTCAATCACTTCAGTAGTATTTTGTACACCTCCAGCTGACCAGACCATTCCTGCCAATGACTTAGCATATGCAAGTACTTTGTACAAATCTGCGCCACAGAGGTCATGTACAATTGATTCTATCTGGGTACATCCCCTCTTGGCTGATTGGTCCAAAACAGATGATCTCTCGCGCAGCTAATTCTCTCAGGAACTGGATACCTCTCTCCACAGTGTTCCATTTCCCTTATGTGCATATACAATCTTCCTTGTAGGGAAATCTTACTTTCATAGCTGTCAGGAGTCAGGTCCAGTGGGTAGTGGTGTTAGGGTCTCTTGAAATTGCCCTATCAATGGTGGAATCTTTTGACAGAGATCCCAGCTGCCTGGTTTCACCACCTTCCAATTTAATTGTTTCTGCCCCATTGTCCCAGCATCGGAGCAGCCAGCTTACAATATTCTTGCCTTCACAACGACTGAAGTCTTTTTGCAGATCTCTCAGCTCACCTGGAGAAAAGGACTGAGTGGTGGTCACTTCCTCTCCTCCCTGCACTGGTGGTGCCCCTTGGATTGATGTTGGCCCTGTGGCCCCTGTGCCATTACTTGCTGCACGAGTAGTCTTTCTAGTGACTTTCTTACAACCAGCAACTGATGTTGATATGGGCTCACCATCATTTGATTCGTTTCCAGAGTCTGAATGACTGTCACTGGCATTGACATAGTCGCAGTGATTGCTATGGTAACAACAGCAACAGTGCCCAGTGTGTGAGGAAGGAGGGGCTGCCTTATTGGCCTTTGAGGCTGGAGAAGTAACATTATCTGCAGTGACTTTGGCAGAGGAGCTATGTGGAGGAACTGGAGCTTGGGCCTGCGAAGCAGCGGTGTCTGTGATGGGGAAGGGGGGGGGCGCAGTGGCTGCAGCAGCAGCTTTTGCTGTTTTGCTCTTTCTTGAGCGGCCAGGAGTGCTTTTTGCTAAAGCTTCCAAAGATGCACTGCAAATCTCAGGACTAAAAAGAGACGCAAACCTCCTACTGAACTTCATTTCTCTTAACAGTAACACAAACTGACACACATTCAGCAAACCAGATAACACCATCATAGTTCTATCAAAGCTCCAAGGATATTCAGAGCTCTCTCAAACATTTGCAAACTGTCCTAGTGAAAAAGTGAAAGCATTGTTAGTCAGCCTTTCTAAAGATTCACTCGACCAATTAGCAAACACATAGCCATATTGGTCTTTCATCTCTCCCAGAGGTTTTTCAAGGTAAAGCAGAAACAAGTAGAAATTCATTAGCGGCTGCAATATAATGAAATAAACTAGTGCCAAACCACACCGTATCATCATAAGCATCGTCCAGTTTCTTGTTGTTATATAATGAATACTTTGATTCAGAAAGAATGCCCAGCATAGGTATGGGATCACTGAGCACAATGTAGAAAATAACTGATACAACTTATGCCATAACATCTTTAAATCAATGTAATTCACTTTGCCTTAATACCTCCAAATAATGTTCGAAGCAAACAGACCCATGATTATCACAACTCTATGAGTTGGCACCATGCCAAGAAAATTGAAAGGTACGTCAGAGCAGTAGAAAAGCAAAAAAATCTCCAAATTTACCCCTTTTTAGTGCCAAATTTTAACCCTTTCTCTGCCCCACATTGGGCGCCAATTATCTGTCGAGGGTTTAGATTGCGGGGTGAAAATAAAACCATGGCAGATGTATTGTTAGCCCTCTCTCCCCCTCCTTCACCCTTCAGCCCCTCCCTCTCTCCCCTTCCCACTAAGGACAGGCAATCGGGAGGGAAAGAAGAATAAAACCTGGACACCCCTGCTCAAACTTACTTGTTTGTCAGATAGGCCGGTTTGGGTCGACCAGTGGCCCTTGAAAGGGGAAAAATTGCTCCAGGCTCTTTCACTAGTTCAAGAACAGATGCAGGCAGGACACATAGTACCTTCCACAAGTCCATGGAATACTCCCATTTTTGTTATCCCGAAAAAATCAGGGAAATGACATTTGCTACAAGATTTATGTGCAATTAATGCAGTAATGCAACCTATGGGAGCCTTACAACCTGACATCCCAAATCCCACTATGCTGCCTAGTAATTGGACACTATATGTGGAGGGGTTTTGATAGATAAAGATTTGTTGCTGAATTAGTCTGGCTCAAAGGAATCTCAAGGCCGCTTCCAGAAGCTGAGAACAGAATCTGCTGTGAGAAAGAGGGGCGTCTCCTCATTAACGGGGCTCCAACATGGCGTGAATCATCGGACGTATCATCAGTGAGACTCCAGCGCATGGACAGCCCATGATACTCATTTAGCGAATCCATGCTTGGAGCGTGGACGCGTGATTAGAATACAGTTGCATATATAAGGAGGCTTGTTTCTGTAATAAATGGCTTTGCGTGATTCACATTGAATCGGAATGCTGAGTCCTTTATCGTTCCAACAACTATAGATTACTGATTTAAAGGATTGCTTTTTTACCATTCCACTAAATCCTGATGATTGCCAGTATTTTGCTTTCTCAGTTCCCAGCAATAACAATACTCAGCCTATGCAGCATTATCAGTGGATGATTTTACCTCAGGTTACGATTAACAGCCCCACAATTTGCCAGCTTATTGTGAGTACCGCTCTGCAGCCTACACGTGCGGCATTTACAGAGGCTATAGTATATCATTACATGGACAACATTTTAGTTTGTGCTGAACAATCTGATTATCTCCAGGGTATGGTAACACACTTACTTCAAGCTCTGAAACTTCATGGCTTACAGGCTGCACAGGAAAAAGTGCAGACTGTGTCTCCTTGGTAATATTTGGGTTGAATTTTAACAGAAACTATGATCAGACCCCAGCCTTTGACAATTAATAATGACATTAAGACATTGAATGATTTACAGAAATCGATGGGTACAATGAACTGGGTATGACCCATGCTTGGAATTTCTAACCATGAACTCCAGCATCTGTTTAATTTGCTAAAAGGAGATTCAGATTTAACATCTGGAAGGAGGGGTGGACAGAACAGGTGACTAAAATTGACAAACTAAGTATTTCATCATGTCATACACCCTATAAAAGTGGGAGATTATAAAAGTTTTGTGGTTTTTGACTATGGCTGGCATATGAGGAGAGCCTTGTGTGTTATTAGAAGCCTGGTTCCAGATCCTGCAGCTCTGAATCTAGGTCTGGTTTACTGTGGAGTTCAGCCCAGGACTTCTGCACGCTTGCCCTGCAGCTGCCAAAGCAACACCACCTCCACCATGGGCAATGCTGTGCTACTCTGGGAAATTCAAGAGTGGTTTTGTATATTTAGTGTTATTTTCTCTGTTTATTAGTAACATTAGTAAAGCATTTTTGACATTACAATTTATCTCTCTCCCTTTTTCTCCTATTACTTTTCCTTAGAGGGGAGGGTGGGGGGTTAACAGAGAACATATGCCATGGTTTATTGTTACCCTGCAGTAAACGTCGACAGATTCATTGGTGCCCAAATAGTGTGGGGCAAGTGAGAAGGGCAAAGAGTGACAGATTTATTGGCATCTGAACAGGGACGGGGCTCGAGTGAGAAGGGCTAAGAGCGGTTTCTGACAATTAGCCTAAACAGTTTCCTGGGTAGTACAAGCGTTAGACTTCTGATTTGAGCAGTCTGAGTTCTAATCCTCTGGTAGGAGAAGACCTTGGAAAACAATAGATCTGTGTGTTTTACAGGTCATTTGGTGAAGATAAAGCAGTTATTATCTTGATTTAAAGGATGTTGTTGCAAATCTGGTACTATTTGTATTGTTTGCTAACTTGGATGAATTCAATGATGCCTTTTTGGGGGTTGATGCTTCTCGTTAGTGCTTACGTGCAGAACATCATCTCTGGAAGTTGGGATAAAGTTAGTATAATAGCTTTGTTGCTGGGTTGTGTAGCATTGCTTTATATGGTGATAGTTAAACCGACGGTGTATTTCTATTCATTGTTGTCATACTTCAGGAGTATGCATTTTTGGAATTCTCTGGTAGAAGCGAGAGAACTGTACCTTTTTTTTTTTCAGTTGCAGAAGTGAGATTTTAGGAGAGCTATTCAACTACTCTTTGCCTTTTTCATTAGAGCAAATTACAGATGCTTTTGGGACTTTTGTATATCCCTGGACAATGGAGCGAAGCTTGTTGGTGTTACTGGGTCTCTGGAATGTGTGTCAGTCTTTGCTGGTGATAAAACTACTTCGGAGGACTGTACCAATTCTAACTTCTGTGACAGGTGTTTCAGCTATTGAAACCTCAGCTATATGCACTGCAGCCACTCAAATTCCCGTGACAGTTTCTGCAGCCACGTCAATTCTGACAACAGAAGCAACAGCTACTGCAGTCTCCTCGACAAGCACTGCAGCCACTCCAGTTCTTAACTTGAATACTGCAGTCATGCCAGTGCCGAAGACAGTTAATGCTGCTGTTGCAACTCCAACAGCTGACATTGCAGCCACACCAACGCTGACTACAGATAGACTACAACTTCAACAACTGTCACTGTAGCTATGCCAACTCCAGTGCCAGTTACTGTATCCACTCACACCTCCACAATACGTGATGTGCCCTGTTGGAAAGTAAAATGTGGGAAAGCAAGATGTGCGGTTCCAGCCACCTGGATGATAAAGAAAGATCAATACTAACATGACCATCTGGATGGTCAAAGAAATAATACTAACATAATGATTTATAAAGGGCCTTGGACAGATTACTTTGAAGTACGTTTCTCATAATTGTAAAAAGTTATACCCCAGACTTGTGAGAATGGTATCTCGGGCCGGATAACCGCCCCCAAGTGCATGGGATGTGTGAATGTCCTTGGGCCTGGTCCGTGAATGAGTGGAAAAACAAGTGAGACAAACATCACATGAGTTTAGTGTGTTTTTAATAACAGTTAGTGGAGAAGCACCTTTTTGTAAACATCTTAGTCCAGGCCTGTACCCCGTGTGAGTGTGTGACCCCTGGAAGCTCTTCATTGAGCAGTGTGTTTGGTGGTGACCACGCAATCCGACGGGTGAGTAAATTTTATTTGTGGCCACATTAATCCCTATGGTATAGATAGGGACAAGCAGTCCTCGTTGAACGAGAGAGCTGCGGGATTGCGTTAGTATAGGGCAAGCCGCTTCTCAGGAACATAAATTGTATTTGCAGGTTTTAATGCAGACATTACGTTCTTCTGGGTATCGTACTTCTGAGAAGCAGGTAGCTTTGCTCCTGGTATGGGTGAGAGAATTGTGCTTGGTTTCTGAGTGAGGGGATGTTTGATAGTAAAACTTGGAAACAGGTCAGGGAACAGCTACACGCACAAAAGAATTCGGTTCCCAATAGTTTACATATTACTTGGAGATTTGTGTACTCTGCACTATCAGAGTTGTAGTCGGCAGAGCACATACTGAAAGGGTAAATGGGGAGGATGGACAGAAAAACACAAATGAGCAGATTGCTAATTATTTGAGTCTTGACAGCACTAATCCTTTTGAGTCAGGCTCTGTAGATCTCAAAAAAGAGTCAGTTTTATATCCATCATTAATGCCATCTCAGATAAGGCCGGAATTTGTGTGGAGCAGGGTCAGGAGTCTAAAACTCTGCCCGCAGCACCTCCTTTGCCTGATTTTAATGATGCTTATACAGCACCCAGTAACCCCTTCATGACTAAGGCAGCGGAACACATAGGGGTGATGCAAATTGCCGTGAAAAGGCTATGGAGCATGACGATTTTTCTTTCGCCTTTCCAGTTACTTAGAAACCATAACAACCACCAGAACATGACAGAATACCTGCTTCTGTGTATTGCCTTTCTGAAAATCAAGCAGCTTGACAGGAATGTGAGTTTATTGTTTTATTGGTTGTTGTTACAGTTGTTTCTTTGTGATATTGTTTGTATAAATGCACTGTAAGCCTTCTCCCCACTTTTCCCACTCGCGCCGCAAGCTGCTCCATGCTTTCTCCCTCCCTCTTCTCATGGTTTTTACTTACGAGATGGGATCGGGAACGACTGTTTTCAGTCACGTTACTAAGAAATTAGTATTGGGAGGTGTTTTAAAACATAGGAAAGCACTTGGAAATATGAGGAAGGAAGATCTTGTGAAATATTGTGATTAATGGTGGCTGCTGTGTAAGTTTGATGATTGGGAAAAGTGTCCAGAGAATAGAACCTTGAAGTATAACACTTTGTTTCTAAAGCGAGAAGAGCAGGACAAAAATAAAACTCTACAAGAGATCATTGAATCATTTCAGACAGTTTTACAGGTGGAACGGTTTGAACTTGAACAAGCTGGGAGAGAATTAACTGATAACACACAAGTCATAGACAACTTGCTGAACTCTGCGAGATACCTACAAAGAAAACAGGTTAATAAGGAAAAGTATCTGTTTAAGCATACTACAGTTTAATAGGTCTTTGTCTGTTATATGGTACGGTGAGTTCATAGACTGTTAAATCATGAGAATCTATGGACTCAAAATGTGCGTTTGGTGATAATACAGAAGATTATGAGTAATTTAGTTATTTACTGCGTGAATGTGATGATAAGATTTTGTGTGTGACAGCTCTTACTTTTCTTTCTACCATGCTAGCTTTATTCCAATATCCAGACTTGCGCAACTCTGTGATAGGCTGTTTCTCATCTCAATGTGCTGGATTTGGCTCTTTTGTATGCACACCAAGTAAAGAATACTGGTGTGTACACATACGCAGGCACATTGCAAGAAGAGCCAGAGGCCACGAAAGCATTTGCAAAGAACAAGTTTTATTTTAGTTACCTCTCTACTGGGGGATCTCCGAAGCCACACCTAAGCTCCCAGGCAGAGGTGACACAAGCGGGGATGCAGGTGCTGCTAAGTTCAGCCCTGCTGGAAGATTGGACCTGCTGAACTCGCCTGTATTTCAAGGCTTCAGGCAGGCACAGCCTCCCGCTCTTTCTCACAACAAAGCAGGAATGTCAGACATAGTGATAAGGTGCCTAGAGTTTCTCACAGGCCTATGTTATCTAACACAGAGGTTCTACTCATCAAGCACACAAGGCCAGTAAAACAATTAGTGTGATGTATGTGCTTTTTCTACAGACAGGTGCAAGTCACTTGAGCATATTTACATTTAACTAACCTCCTCACCAAATCTTCCGCTATATCCCCATACACCTGGTTTTGGGATAACAGTTGTAGCGCACCAGATGAGACACTAATAAAAGCCTTGCCCGGTCCAGCTTGCTGTGGTGGCAGGGGGGCGGGTGCCGATTGGGCTCCAGTGCGCACTGACCTATTTTGTCGGGAAGATCCAGCGGCACCTCTACCTGGCTGAGCAGTAAGCGGCCCAAAGGTGCAATGCTAAAATTGAGATATTGTCTTGAATACTTCTAACTGTGATCTATCTGCATATTTCAACTTGGTATTTGGTTTTCATATCTGAGCTCACCATTTTAATTTGCATATTTATATTTGGTACCAAAATAATTTTGTTTGGGGAGATAATTACAAAATGGGAACTGGTTCCACTACTGAAATACCACCTTGCTCCCCCTTAGGATGCATCCTTATACATTAGAGTAATTGCTCTTATTGTTATTTAATAATTTTGAGACCAGAAAATAATTTAAGTCGTTAAACTCTGATTTGCAGTGAATTTGTGCTAGTTGGAGGTATGGGAAATAAAACTAAATGCTATGATATATGTGAACTTGAAGGAGGTTGTATATAAAAGTTGCTAGAATATGACTTGATTTGGATCTAGGAAAATTAAAGTAATTGATTGATAGTTAATATGCTGTTTATTGACATCTGTAGGACATTGCAAACAGTAAATGGGGCTGAGGAATGTAACTATTGCTCAGCTAATTAGAATTGCATATAGAGTGTATTATGGCTGGAATGAAATGGGAAAATAAAAATGCAAAGTATCCCAGGCCTGTGCTGTACTGTTTTGAACATTTCAGGCCTTTGTCTAGCTGCAAGATAAACTTAGATCCCTGGCAGCTCCCACTGGCTGCCCGCTTTTAAAGTGGTGAAAGGGGGGTTTTCTCTCCCCCCCACTGCAGCAATGTTGTAATACTGAATGGAGCAGTCTGAGGGTGAAATTTAAAGGCATACCTAGCAGATCTGTAGTTCTGATGAAACTGAGAAATTAAACCAAAAATTTGTTAATAGACTTATTCTGTGGTAACTAGTTGTAAAAGACTTCTTAGTAAATTCACCATGCTAGTTTTTGAGATTGTGGGAAAGAAAGAAAGACCATTTTTTGAGACCAATGGAATGCTAAATTTGGAACAAAGTTTTAACAGCTGAATTCTTCTATTTGCCAGAAAGCCCTATACCTCTCTTGAGTCAAGATTTATTAAGTAAATTGTAAGCTCAAATAACATTTTCTGAGAATTCTGTTTAGTTGCATGTCCCACAAGAAGCTGCCTGGATGGTGTAGATCTGCTTGCTGCAAGTGAGAAATCTCCAGGGAAATTTTGGATGCTGTATTTCCACTAGTATGGGCAACCAAAGTATCGGTAAAGCAAACACTACACTGATAGAACTGAAACAGGACTTCGATCCGGTAAGGGAAAACAATATCCAATAAATATGACAGCCAAAATGGAGTTAGAAATTTTGAATAAATTTATGACAACCTTACAAACTAACTGCATTCGATTGGACTTGCAGATTTGTCTATTTATAGCTACAACATAGAAATAACCTGTGGCTATTCTGGGACAGTATGATGAGAATACGAACAGACTAATATACTTGGAATGTACTTTTTTGCCCAGTTCTTTTCGTAAACTTATTACTGAGCCCCTGGAATTGATTGTTACTCTGATGAAACAAGGCAGAGAACGGATTCAGGCTTTAGGAGGCTGTGATCCATCTGTCATGTATGTACCTTTTGTGAAAGCAGATTTTGAGTTTTGTGGGGTTTTTTAATTCACAATCTCTGTCCTTGCAAATTGTGCTAGCTGATTTTCTTAACAGCACAGCTTTTGGCATGCCTGAATGTAAATTGCTTCAAAATTTGTGTGTCTTTGATACCAGACCACAGACCGTACTTGTATTCGGTCCTATCCCAAATGCTCGCGCAGTTTTTGTTGATGGTTCTGGGAAGTCTCATAAAGCTGTAGTGGTCTGGTGTGAAGATAACAATTGGCATCATTCTGTTAAAACTGTTGAAAGTTCAACCCAATTAGTGGAACTTGGCGCAGTTTTGCATGCCTTAGAGCTTTTTAGGGAGGAACCTCTAAATTTGGTTTGTGATTCTGAATACGTAGTCAAGGTCCTAGAGTGCATCCTCTCCACTTTTCTTAAAGAAATCTCGCAAAAGCAACTCTTTGATATGTTTGCATCATTGCAAACTGCATTACAGCTTTGCAAACACCTACTGTTTGTTACTCACATATGCTCTCATACAACTTTATCAGGTCCCATAACTGAAGGTAATGCAATTGCGGATTCTTATACTGTAGCTACAGTCGACTTCCAGTCTGCCAGGGCTTCACATGCTTTCTTCCATCAGAATGCTGCTGCCTTAAAAAAGATGTTTGGTCTCACTCTCGAGCAAACGAGAGACATAGTGCGCTCTTGCCCGGAATGTCAAGGTCTGATTACAAGCTCGCCCTCCCTTGGAGTTAACCCTCACAGGATCTCAGCTAATGCCATTTGGCAGTCTGATGTTACACGTTTCATCTTTTGGCCATTTGAAATATGTACATGTTTCTATAGATACTTTTTCAGGTGTACTTTGTGCTTCTGTGCATACAAGTGAGAAAAGCAGAGATGTTCAGCGCCACTGGACCTGTTGTTTTGCCATACTGGGAGTACCACAACAGATTAAAACTGACAACGGTCCTGGATACACTGCTAGATCCATGCAATATTTTTTACAGCGATGGGGTGTTTCGCATGTCACAGGTATTCCACATTCTCCCACTGGACAGGCTATCACTGAATGAACACATTCCACATTGAAACAGATGTTATTAAAACAAAAAAGGGGGAATATGATGCCTCAGGAACAATTAGACAATGCAACATGTACTTTAATTTTTTTGAATCATACTATGCCTCCCTCCTCTATCACAGCAGTGGAAAAACACTCCTGTGTTCCAGATTCACTGTCTCAGAGACCAAAGGTTTTGTACCGGGATCCCCTGCACAACAGTCTGTGGCAAGGGCCTGTAGAATTAATCACCTGGGAAAGGGGGTATGCTTGTGTTCTTCTTCCAACAGGACCAAAGTGGCTTCCTGCAAAATATGTTAAACCTTTCTACGAGTTGGACAAACATGATGCAGGACCTAATGCCAGAGATAAAGCATCTGTCCCTGCAACAGAGGGCAACAAAGAAACAGAAGAGACCAAAGGAAGAGGCACTAGCATATCAGAACAATACAGATTTACATTATTTGGACTGGGGACTAACTGGCGAAAAAACGTGCAATGCATTTGTTGTCCTTATTAGTATGGCTAACCAGTTTTCTCCAATATTTGTTAATAACTGTAATTGTTGTAATTTGTATTATTCTGTTCTATTGTAGGTTGATTTGCAACAAGAAAATGACACATAAGGTATGATGATCCACAGTGGGCATTCAAACTCAGCAACAGAATGCTCCCTTTTGACTTTGGAGGCAAGAGGTGACTGCATTACCACTCCAAAGTAGTTTGTCAGATGACTGTGGTCACAGGCTGGATTGTGAGGCAGTATACATTCCCCTGAAATCTGGAGCTTTCAATAAGGAGGTTGATGGCTCTTTAGCACCTTCTGTGCCCCACTGTGCCTGTCCCCACATATATACACCTAGAATGGCACCAAGGTGTTGTCAATCAGCTTCACCTCTACCAACTGATGGGTCAGGAGGGACCCTCGGTCAATTGACAGGATCCTTAACAAAGGAGGTACCCAGAGTAGCTGAGAAGCTTCTGGACTATGTTGTAATGCCCACAGACACATCTGGCCAAACAATGAAACGGGGTTCTCGCCAAAGACACCCTTTGAGTTGTCTTCTCGGAGCTGTGGGTCTGTAAACTGGAGTCCTTTCCTTAGGCAGGAATACCATCTAAAGAAACTTCCTGGGATTAATGACACCTCACTTCTTTATTTGAGTGAGTGGCTATTTCTTGTGAGTACCCTGAAGTAAAAGGCCTCTAGTTTTGTTTCTTGTGAGTGACTACATGCACGTTGTGGATTCTCATTATTCTTATGATATTGTATTTAAATAATCTCCTTAGCTGATACCTGAACCTGTATTTTCTGTTATCAGAGTGCTAAATATGTGTAATACCGTTGAAATTGATTTATAGTGCTTATGAATGATATGAAGTATAATAAAAGTCTTAGCTAATGTGCAAGGCCTGATTTAGGATTTAGCTAGTACCCTGCAAAATAATTACATAGTTTGTAAGAATTAGGACTGTGAGACAAAATGGCTAACATTATCTAATAGCATAAAGTGATTAGACCCTAAAACTTAATTTTCAGCTCTCAATCTGCATATATGGGTTTTTGTGGGAATTGGATATGCTTGTGTGATGTTTTTTCTTGTAGTCCTCCGAATCATCTGGAGAATGATACAGAATGCCAAGAACAACAAAGCCAGGGTCCTTACTGCGCTCATTGAGAACCTGATGTTTAAAACAAAAAAGGGGGAAATGTTGGAAAGTAAAATGTGGGAAAGCAAGATGTGCAGTTCCAGACACCTGGATGATAAAGGAAGATCAATACTAACCTGACCATCTGGATGGTCAATACCTGTAAGTCCTATAAATTGTCAATGGTGAATGAAGAAAGCAGCCTAGGCCTAGGTCAGCTCTTGGCTTGGCCAGGCTCTGCACTCCTTCCTGAACAAGATCCCTGCCTCTGCGTGAATTTCTGTCTGTGTTCTGGTATGCGTCATTTCTAATTGCCGCAGTGCCCGTTCAGACTTCAGCGGTATTAGTTGCCACTTCAAGGAGGAGGCAAAAGAAAATATAATTGGAATCCGTTGTGAAGGAAGGTGAAGAACAGTCAGTGGAGGAAAGAGAAGGTCTTTCTAAAGCAAAGCAACCAGTAAAGGAAGAGGTAATAGACCGCTCCTTATCTCTGAAGTAGTTGAGAACTGTGAAACAAGATTTTAGCCCTTGTGAAGATGAGACAATTGTCACTTGGGTAATTCGATGCTGGGATGGCAGGTAATTAGTTTGGAATTAGATGGCAATGAAGCCAGTCAATTGATAAGGCGATTGCAAAGAAGAAACAAAATCAAAGCCTCTGGAGGAGAATTTTGTCAGTAGTAAAAATCAGGCATCTTTTAAAGGATGATACTGTATGCTGCCCAACCAAATGGACCACCATGGAGAAAGGTATTAGGTATCTGAGAGAACTGGCTGTGAGAGAGATAATTTACAGTGATCCACAGACAATTATAGATCCTGATGAAGTGCCATGTACCCGAGGAGTACTGCAGAAGTTTGTGCAGAGTACACCACAGACTTATACCCATGCTTCAGGATTATTTGCCATTTCAGTGGGAGACCACCCATCACCTGTGGGTGAAATAGCAAACGTTGCGGCAGTATGAAGACACTCTTTCTTCTCCCCTACAAGCCTGTGCCTCAGCTGTGGAGAAACTGTGTGACAAATTGTCCAAGAAGGAGGAAAGATCCTACTCATCGACTGCGCAGGCCCAAGTCACAGCTATTATAAGAAGATGCCCTTCTGCAGCACCAGCAGAAGTGGAACCTCTCGTGTTCCAGCTTGATCCCATTACTCCTTGTCCTGTCATTGTTTGCCAGCGAGAAGAGCCTGGCTTCATCCTCGTGGCATTCACCCTTTATATATTTATAAACATTAATAAGGTCACCCCTCAGTCTCCTCTTCTCCAAGCTAAAGAGACCCAGCTCCCTCAGCCTTTCTTCATAAGGGAGGTGTTCCACTCCCTTAATCATCTTTGTTGCCCTACACTGGACCCTCTCCAGCAGTTCCCTGTCCTTCTTGAACTGAGGGGCCCAGAACTGGACACAATATTCCAGATGTGGTCTCACCAGGGCGGAGTAGAGGGGAAGGAGGACCAGCATGAGAGATTCCATTTTTACGAATTAAATGGCAAGATGGGTGTAACCAGATGCCAATAGAGGTGATTAACAAATTAACAGCTGTGTCCCCACCAACTGTCCAGAGAAGAGCAACAAGACTGGTGAAGGGACTTGAGCACAAGACCTATGGGGAGAGGCTGAGGGAGCTGGGGTTGTTTAGTCTGGAGAAGAGGAGGCTCAGAGGTGACCTCATCACTCTCTATAACTACCTGAAGGGAAGTTATAGCCAGGTGGGGATTGGTCTCTTCTCCCAGGCAGTCAGCAATAGGACAAGAGGGCATGGGCTTAAACTCTGCCAGGGGAAATTTAGGCTGGATATTAGGAAGAAATTCTTTACAGAGAGAGTGGTCAGGCATTGGAACGGCCTGCCCAGGGAGGTGGTGGACTCGCCATCCCTGGAGGTTTTTAAAGTGAGGTTGGACATGGCACTTAGTGCCATGATCTAGTAAACAGACTAGAGTTGGACCAAGGGTTGGACTCGATGATCTCTGAGGTCTTTTCCAACTCAGTCGATTCTGTGATTCTGTGAACTGTCAAAAAAAGAAACACAAGCCTTTTTAGGTGTTGTGGGTTTCTGGAAAATGCATGTTCCAGGTTAAAGCCAGATTGTGCGCCCTCTCTATCAAGTGACTTGACAGAAATGTGATTTTTTCAATGGGGCCCTGAGCAACAACAAGCCTTTGAACAAATTTAACAAGAGATTTTACATGCAGTAGCCCTTGGAAAAGTCCAGACAGGACAAGGTATTAAGAATGTACTCTATATTGCAGTTGGGGACAATGGTCCTACCTCATGCCTCTGGCATAAGGCACCAGATGAGACTCGAGGTTGACCTCTAGGGTTTTGGTTTTATACTCCAACTGAGAAAGAGATACTGGCCGCATATGAAGGAATTCGAGGTGCTTCAGAAGTGTTTGCTATTGAAGTTGGTACTGAGGTGCATTTGGCCTGGCAACATAAATGTGAACTTTTTCTAGTTCAGTGGGCCCATGATGCATCAGGCCATCAGGGAAGGGATGCAACATATAAATAGGCTCGTGACTGAGGGGTGGACTTAACTCTCCATGGTTATCCATGATTGTAAAACATGTGCTGCAATCAAGCAGGCCAAAAGGTTAAAGCCTGTGTGGTATGGGAGGTGGGGGTAGAAATATAAATATGGGGAAGTCTGGCAGATTGACTACATTATACTTCTTCAAACCCACCAAGGCAAGTGCTATGTGCTTGCAATGGTGGAAGCAATCATGGGATGGCTGGAAACATATCCTGTGTCTCATGCCACTGCCCGGAACACTATTCTGGGCCTTAAAAAGCAAGTCCCGTGGTGACATGGCACTCCAGAGAGAACAGAGTCAGGCAATGGGACTCATTTTAAAAGTAGTTTCATAACCAACTGGGCCAAAGAATATGGCATTGAATTGATATATCATATCCCCTATTGTGCACCAGTGTCTGGGAAGACTGAGCAATACAATAGCTTATTAAAAATTACCCTTAAGGCAATGGGAGGTGGAACCTTTTAAAAACTGGGATAAGCATCTGGCACAAGCCACCTGGTTAGTTAACACCAGGGGATCAATCAATCAAGCTGGCCCTGCTCAGTCAGACCTTTTACATACAGTAGAAGGGGCTAAAGTCCCTGTGGTGCATGGAAGGAACATGTTAGGAAAAGCTGTCTGGGTTATTCCTGCTTTGGGCAAAGGCAAACCCATTTGTGGGATTGTTTTTGCTCAAGGGCCTGGATGTACTTGATGCATGATGCTCAAGGGTGGTGAAGTCTGATGTGTACCTCAAGGAGACTTGATTCTGGGTGAGAATACTCAATTACAAGGTGAATTATGTTAATTGCTGCATGATACTAGCAGCATTCAATAAGTGTCTTTCAGGTTGATGCAGTGGTGGTGATAAACCCTGAGCTAACTTCATTGAGTGGTGTCCAGTTACTTCCCTGAGACTGACATCTTTGACCTGCAATTTTTGAGTGTGAACTGCACCAGATTACACACCATCTCTCCTGCCTAGAGAGACTGCTGTGATAGGCAGAGACGTGCAGTCATGTACTAGTGATTTACATGTTTGTGTGTGTATATACATTTGAAGATAGGCAGAAAACAGTAGTGATTTGAGTATGACATAAGTGGTATGGAATAAGGAGTAGAATGTCGCCCTGCAGTAAATGTCAGCAATAACACATGTTTTAGTTGTTGCTAAGCAGTGCTTTTATTAAGTTAAACTAGGAGGGGACTTAGCCAAGACAGATGACCCAAACAGGTCAAAGGGATATTCCATACTGTATGTCATGCTCAGTATATAAACTGGGGAGAGTTGGCTGGGGAAAAGGGGGTGACCTCTGCTTGGGAACTGGCTGGGTGTCAGTCAATGGGTATTGAGCAATTGCATTGTACATCACTTGTTTTATATATTCTTTTATTATTATTTTCCCTTTCTGTCCTATTAAACTGTCTTTATCTTAACCCATGAGGTTTACCTTCTTTCCAGTTCTCTCCCCCATCCCACTGGGGTGGGGAGGAGTGAGTGAATGGCTGTGTGTGGTGGGTAGCTGCCTACCAGGTCAAACCACAGCAGTCCTTTTGGTGCCCAACATGGACCTCGAAGGGTTGAGATAATGACAGATCTAACCAGAGTGTGTTAAAACAAATTTGTTATAAGCATTCATTATATTAGTTTAATAGTTGCTGGTTACAATGTTGTTGTTCTCAGGGTTGTGTTATGCAATACCCAGCTTGCAGTGTATACTCCCTATGCTGTTGTTTATCACTTCTAAGAACTGGATCAAAGTTACCATTTTCTTATACTGTCTGACACTGGTTTATGATATAATAAAATTATTTACTGTGAGACTAATGGTCTAATGTGGTATTTTTACTCAGTGTTGCCATCATGTCTCTATTTTGAGAGCCATGTAGCTGAAACTATTAATAAGTACATTCTTATCTTTTCTCCTTGGAGACCCAATCTATGGGGGAGATGGAGGGAGTGTTTTCTTCTGCTCCTTCACCTTCCTCTTCTCCTTCAGGCTAGTTAGAACAGCTCTTGACAATTAGAAATATCTTTGGTATGTTCAAGCCAGCATGCTCCCTTTGCTATGTCTCCTGAACGTTTTTCAGGTCTCATTTAGGGTCAAACAACTTCTTAAAAATACCACCCAGCAATCTGCCCCGAGGCTGGATAGTTATGAGTGGCAGGGTGTGTGGAATAGTATGGTCAAGTACCTAGGACAGTGGACACTTCCAGTGTTTTGCCACTTCACCCCCTGAACAAGTGCAGAATCCTGAAAAACTAGTAAAATATTTGGGAAAAGTATGCTGTCACCCTGGTAACTCCAGAGAGACACAAATCAATGCAATATGCTGGGGCCTGGCCCAGTTCTACTGAGCCCTGTTCGACACTATTCAGTACCCTCAAGGGGAAGGGAAAGTCTCTGGATCTGATGAGAGAATGACAGGCATTGCAGCTGAACCAGAGAACCAACATGTGCTGATATCAATCACTATGCACAAGAAGACATCTTGAAAGTGGAAGTTAGCACATTTAGTAAGGGATAACAAAAAAGCAGAGCCACCAGAAGAGGAGGAAGTATCCAATATCTGAGGAGATTAGCCATACTGGAGGTGATTTATGCTGACCTGGACAACCAGCAGTCATCCAAAGATCCAGATGAAGTCCAGTGAACATGGCCAAAGTGGTATGGATTGTATGGATTGTATGGATTGTACAAAGATTGTATGGAGCATACCATCATTGCAGTACTGAGCTGGAAAGACAGAGAGGGGCCAACGATGGAGGAATTGGCAGGCAATTCCTCTAGCAATATGAAGAAAATCTCTCTTCCTCTTTCATCTTGGCTGTAGAGAAATTATCCCAGGAGTTCCAGCAATTCAAAGAGGATATATCGTATTCTCCACCTTTACAGACCAGTATTTCAGCTATTAGTAGTAAGTGTTCCTCTGCTCAAGAGAGAGGAAATAGAGGGTACACACTTGGGCCACTCTGTGGTTTTACCTGCATGACCACAGAGAGGACATGAGGAAGTGGGATGGAAAATCCAGCTCAGTCCTAGAGTTGCAAGGAAAAACAATCACATAAGGGGATTCTTCCAGGAAAATTGCTGTTCCAGTTTCCAGTGGGCATTTCCCCAGACAGACTAGAAGGGCTGATGTTACTTCTGTTCTTAATGAAAGAACTTCTGACTCGTATTTACAAGTGAGTAATGAATGCTATGACCAGGCCTAGAGGTGCCCTGCCTCCAGCCAGGTAGAGGAAAGGGATAACCAGGTTTACTGTACTGGATTTGATGGCCTGGCACAATAGAGCCACAGGAGTATAAGGCTCTAGTGGACACCAGTGCACAGTGTACCCTAATGCCATCAAGCTACAGAGGGGCAGAATCCATCAGTATTTTTGGAGTGACGGGGATCTCAACAGCTAACTGTATTGGAAGCCAAAGTGAGTCTAACTGGGAAAGACTGGCAAAAGCACTTCATTGTGACTGGACCAGATGCTCTGTGCATCCTTGGTATAAACTACCTCAGGAAAGGGTATTTCAAAGATCCAAAAGGGTACTGGTGGGCTTTTGGCACAACTTCTGTGGGGACAGAGGGCATTAAATTGCTGTCTACCTTGCCTGGTGTCTTGCAGGATCCTTCTGTTGTGGGGTTGCTGAGGGTCAAAGAACAGCAGGTGCTGATCGCTACCACAATGGTGCACTGGCGGCAATATTGCACCAATCGAGATTGTTTCATCCACTGGAAAGCCAAGGAGTGATCAGTAATACTAATTCCCCCTTTCAACAGTCCCATATGGCCAATGTAGAGTGGAGACTAACAGTAGACTATTGTGGCCTGAATGAAGTCATGCTGCCTCTAAGTGCTACTGTGCCGGACATGCCAAAACTACAATATGATCTGGAGTCAAAGGCAGCCAAGTGGTATGCCATAATTGATATTGCTAATGCATTTTTCTCTATTCCTTTGGCAGCAGAGTGCAGGCCACAGTTTGCTTTCATTTGGAGGCTGTCACGGTCCACTCAGTGATGGACCTGTGATGGTTCGTTTACCTTGATCAAAGAGCGCAAAATTAAGGCAACCAAAATGCCAAGGGTTTATAATTCAATCAAACAGTGTTACTTTATTAATTTGCCCGTAAAGCGGCACGCGATAGAGAGAGAGTAAGAAAAAGAAAAGGGAAAAGAAATGGGAAAAAAGTAAAGATGAGAAATGAGGTTGCATTTATCACTAGTCCAGTTCCAGAAGCGTCTCTCTGGTCTCCAGTCCCGTAGAGCCCTGCCGGTCCTCCGTCGTGGTTCGGGATCCTCTGGCAGGAAGATCTTCAATGGTGTGCATTCATGAGTCATCTCTTATGCTTCTTTACCCCCCCTTGCTCCCATTGTTTGAGGCCAATCTCCACCTTGACTTCGCAACCCAGGCTTGTACTGCGCAGGCTCAAAAGATTTTGCCAACGCTTACATGTCCAGCATTCAGGGGTCTTTCTCTGGTCCATTGGATGACCTCAGGATGCTTGGCAAGCTTCTGGGCATGCTCCTTTTTGTTGGCCATTGTTTGAGGGAGCAGGTGGGGGACATGTGTGACTGAGGCTGCAGGTGAGAACACATCTTCTGGACGGCGGCTATTGTCCCTGAGTCGAAGAGGCCCTCATAACAATCACTTTCAGGAGGCGGGGGCTGGTTTGGCTGAAGCAGCAGGTGAAGTCCACACAGCAGCCATTGTAAGCAGCAGCCCCCCCCTATTAGAAAACCCAGTGCAACACAATGCTTCTCCTCGGGCCTCTCTCTAAGTCACTGTCCATGCGTTCTTTCTGTCAGGGCCTCAGTTCTCTCAGTTCCTGATGGCAATGTTCAGGCAAATACTGCTCCATCTTCAGACCGACTCTCATAGTCTAGTACACCTGGAATCGACTGCCTCAGGGGTGGAAACGCAGCCCTACTATGGCAGTGGACTTATCCAGCCTGCACTGGAACAGGGCAAAGCTCCAGAACACCTGCAATACATTGATGATGTCATCGTGTGGGGCAATACAGCAGAAGAAGTTTTTGAAAAATGGAATAAAATAGTCCAAATCCTTCTGAAAGCTGTTTTTACCATAAAACAAAGTAAGGTCAAGGGACCTGCACAGGTATTAGGGAATAGAGTGCCTTAGCTTATTGAATTATTTGGTATACTACTTCTTATAACACCTGTTTAGAAACTGCTTTCATAGAATTCGCTTACATAAGTAAACTTCTGCAAGCTGTGAACCTTTAAACGTTCTGCTTCATTAAGTAAAAAAGACCACAGAGTCTTCAAGCTAGAAGGTAAGGGGAGTTGGAGGTAAGTAAAGGAACAGAACTGCATCTAACAGAAGAATGTTTTGGCTATTATCAAGAACTTATTTTCTCCAGCTGTTGTCCCAAAAACAGGGTTCTTTACCTGGTGTGCATATAAATGAGCCAAATTTAGCACACAGAGATGAGATATTGTGTTTATTACAGAGTCGCGCAAGCCTGGATGCTGGAATAAAACCAGTATGCCAGCAAGAAAAGTAAAAGGCATTATATACAAAATCTTATGACTACATTCACACCCTAAAGAGCCAATTGGTTACACATTTGCATATTGCATTACATAATTCTTTTAGCGTATAATGAGCAACATTCAGCTAAAGGACGCTTTATCCAACAGTCTTGAGATATGTGTTAAAACAAGACTCAACTAATTGTGCAGGCTTCAAAAGGTCTAAAGCTGCAAGAGAGATTATCCTTCCCCTCTACTCTGCCCTGGTGAGGCCACATCTTGAATATTGTGTCCAGTTCTGGGCCTCTCAGTTCAAGAAAGACAGGGAACTGCTGGAGGGAGCCCAGTGCAGAGCCACAAAGATGATTAAGGGAGTAGAGCATCTCCTTTATGAGAAAGGCTGTGGGAGCTGGGTCTCTTTAGTTTGGAGGAGACTGAGGGGTGACCTTATTAATGTTTATAAATATATAAATGGTGAGTGTCACGAGGATGGAGCCAGGCGGCAATGGTAAGACTAGGTGTAATGGGTGCAAACTGGAACACAAGAGGTTCCACTTAAATATGAGAGGAAACTTCTTCTCAGTGAGGGTAACAGAACACTGGAACAGGCTTCACAGGGGGGATGTGGAGTCACCTACTGTGGAGACATTCAAAACCTGCCTGGACACATTTCTGTGTAGCCTCATCTAGGTGTTCCTGCTCCGACAAGGGGATTGGACTAGATTTTCTTTTTAGGTGCCTTCCAATCCCTAACATTCTGTGATTCTGTGATAGACTCTCATATGCTGGCCCATTACAGTTGAAAAGAACAGAAATGTTTTTCCTTGAAAGCTGCTTCTTCAGTCATTGTCTACATGGCATGTCTACATTCCTAACTTCATCCTCAGCCACACACATTAGAAATTCAAATATTAGTGAAATATATTCAGTGGAGAAAATTAATAACTTTTAGGTTACTTTCAAGAAATGGTTTATATATGTACTCAGTAGTTGAGACTCTGGTCTGATGCTGTTAATATTACATTTTCACTTTCTCCACAAATTGCTGCAGGAGTTGTGTTTATATAATGACATACAAACTGGACTTGCTCTGTTCATCCAATTTGATTGGTGTTCCCCCCTCTGTTTCCTTTATCACTGTTTCATTTTTGCTTTTCTCTCTCTCTCTGAACAGTTTCAGGCACTAAAACTCATTCCACTTCAAGATCTCATTGCATTTCAGCAATGCCACCAGCATCATACTCTGCTCAATACTTCCTTTGACTGAGACCAAACTGAACCTATCCAGTTACTAAAAACTGATGTTGAACCATTTCAGCTGAGATGTGCAGAATAATAGAAAAAGGCAAGCCAAACTTTTAAAGTGAGTCTTCATTTTGAAAGACTTACTGGTAACCTATACCTTCTAGCTTTGAAATCAGTGGGATTTTTTACAACAGCTTCAAAGAAAGTGGGATTGGATGTAATTCTATTGGATGAGAATAACATAGGAAATATTAGTAAAGGCATAGCAGAAAATGTATAGCACTAGGGCATGAAAGGGTTGCTGCTGTTACCAGGCTGATAGGAAGAAGATTCAAGGGGAAATGTTTTTCATACCTGCTGTATCTGTGGTTTAAAATGTTGCTGTCATATGGCTGTTTGCTATATACTGTTTGTGAAATGCTTTGCTAATTACAAAATTAATCTTAATAGGCTACTGTCTGCACTGCAGATCATCACTGTTAGTATTAATCTTCAAGAAAGGGTTACACTCTTTTAATACAATTCAAGATATAAGCTCTGATTCTGAATCCAAAGAGTGATCAGCAAAATTTCTGCTGAAGGGATATTTTATTTTGTTTTGCTAGGTATGCTATTCATTACTTCTGAAATTTGATTTATACTTTGTTAATTGCACAAGCAGTTAAATCAGTTTGTTTAACTGCATGCATATCTTGTTTCAGTTCTTATATAATTACAATAGATTCCCAGTGTTTCACAGATCTCTGTTTTCCAAAGAAAAGTTAATGGCATCATTGCATCTAGAACAGAACACTTGCTTCTGATTATGATGCTTTTAACTCTGGCAGTTGGAAACAGACTCTAAGATGAGTTTTTCACTTGAAGGTGAAAAACAATTGATACATGAGTAACTGCAGCTGGAGTTCAGAATAGCTAGTTTGATGTTATGAGCTGAAACAATTGAAGCTACAATTGTTGACTCAAAATGTACTTATGAGATATTAAAGAAAACTTGCAACTTTTTTTATAAAGCAGTTAATTAGAAAGTTTCAGTGACAACAGAGATGTTTCTTGATGGAGTGTTTCTTACAGATTCCTTACAGGCATATTGTGCAGAATTGTGGGGTTTTTATTATACACAAAATATGGAAATGGAATATTATGCAATTTGTAATATTTCTTATAAGAGCTTACTAGAGTCTTAGCAGATTTTGGTGTGATTATTGAACACTTTCATGAGGCCTTGCAACAATTTTAGGTAGATTTTGGGTAGGCAAAAATAATTATTTGAACTGGTCTGTACGCAACAGTTGTTTGTCTTTTCCACTTTTATTTCAGTGTATATTTCTTAATAGTAATATTTCTTAGAAAACAATGTTAGATATTTTTAGTATTTCAGTGCAAGGGCGAAAACTCATGGATTCCACACAATCCAATATGAATTCAAGCAAAGCCGTTTATTACAGAAACAAGCCTCCTTATATATGCAGTTATTTCCTGATCACGCATCCACACTCCAAGTATGCATTAGTTGATTGGATATTGTCTATGTTCACGAGCTGTCCACGTGCCCGAGTCTCACTGCTAATAGGTCTGTTGATTTATGTCATGTTGAGGCCCTGCTATTGTAGAAGTGCCTCACTCCCACAGCAGGTCTTTTTTTCAGCTTTCCGAGGTGGCCTTGAAATTCCTTTGGGCCTGGCTAGTTCAGTAACAAATCTCCATCTAATAGAAACCCATCCACACATTAACTTCAAGAAAATCCCTCAAATCTCCCACATTTCAGTGCAGTTCTCATTTTTTATTTGTAACTAATATGTTGACAGACAAAAGAGGCATGATAAGAAACAAATGAAAGAGAAAGAGGAAAAGAAAAAAACAAGCATGTCCTTCTGCCCATCATCAGTATTAGTGATACAGTGATGGTTGTTGAATCAGAGACTGGGGTATAGAAAAATTTTTTTTCTTTGCCTTTTCCCATTCCAATATTAACAGGAAAGAAAGAAGCAGCAAACCGTTGTCGTGGTTTTGCTTGCAGGGTGACAATATAACTGTGGCAGATATATTGTTAACCACCTCTCCCCACCCCTTCCCCCTTCGGCCCCTCCCTCTCCCCCCTTCCCACCAAGGACAGAGGATTGGGAGGGAAAGAAGGACAGAGAGGAGAGAGCTGGAAAAATTAAAAATGTTTTAATAATGCTACCAATTAAAACAGAGATGTCCTGGTTTTGTTAAAAACCAAGTTTCTCTTTTAGTGAATTTGCCTGTCAGCTAAAGCCTTCATATTAGCTGCATTTTCCTTCAGAACCAGATACATGTTTTGGTAAACATAGCACTGGAATGCAAAGCATTGATAAGCATGGATGGACATCTCGCAAGAGGGGCAACGAGAAACAGGTGACCAAGAAACTGACCAACTGTGTATAACATTCCATTCACGTGAATACTTCATATAAAAGTGGGAGATCACGAGGATCTCATCCCTTTCTTTTTCCCTTTTTGCTTATGGCCGACATTAGGAGAGCACCTTGCTAGTCGTCCCTGCGAACTGAGGCCTAGTGAGAGACTGAATCCAGCTCCTGCAGAGTCCGGCTGCAGAGTCCAATCCAGGACTTTGGGTGCCAGCTCTGCAGTTTCTGGGACTTTCAAGATTGGTTTTGTATATTTTGTATTATTTTCTCTATTCTTATCAGTAGCATTAGCAAAACATTTTTAATTTTTCCAACTCTCTTCTCTCTGTCCTTCTTTCCCTCCCAATCACCTGTCCTTAGTGGGAAGGGGGGAGAGGGAGGGGCAATGAAAACGAGCTATGGTAGCTCAGCTGATTATATAGTTGTTATATGCATCTGCTAAGTTGTGCAATAGCTATATGCTAAGTAACAATGATGTTCTACTGAAGTTTAATGCAATCCCAAAAGGTGTTATTGAAATATGCACCAAAAGTTAAAAAGATGCAAAGGTAGAAAATCTGAATGTTATGGGTACTGCTTCAAAAATGCTTTTGAAAATATTTGTATACTTTGATCTTTTCCAAAACCATAATGCAGGACTTGGCCATAAGATTTTTAAATATGATAGTATGTATTTCTAGTGTATCATAAAATCTCTAAAGGTGCTTATGAGTGCTTTTCTTGCTGATCTAAAAGAAATTTGTCCTCAGTTTTCTCTGTGTATTTAAAGAAATTTTTTTCATGCATCTTTATGGCTATATAGTTGCAACATCAGCTTAACTGCTTGCTGGAGCTGATGTATTGAATAATTTATTGTTTATATAACAAATGACTATATAGTACTTGTTTATTTATAGCTACTGTACTGTGCTTAGAAGGAGCATTTTAGGGGTATGTAGAATCATAAAACCATTTTGGTTGGAGGAGACCCTCAGGATCACCGAGCCCAACCATAACCTAACCTAACTCTAGCACTAAACCATGTCTCTAAGAACCTTGTCTAAATGCCTTTTAAACCCCTCCAGGAATGGTGATTCCACCACTTCCATGGGCAGCCTGTTCCAATGCCTGACGTACTTCAGATCCATTTTACATTCATATCAAAACATAGTCTAAACTACTTATGAAGCCAAGTGGTAGAACCAAATCAAGGCTACATCTTTATTTATACATAAGACAATATTTAAGATGTCCATTAGCCTCACACAGAGCAACTAATAATTTAGTGGTTTTGTTCACATGCACAGGATTGGTGCATATATCACAGCTCTGATAATGCACTTTCATAGGGAGTTACAACTGATCTAGTTTCAGGTTGCTCTAGGTTGGACAAATAAACTAAATATGCCACTAACATAAACATGTAAGAGAGATTGGGTTTGAATTGCGGGTTTTTTCATTGATCTATATTAATTACTATTTTTTTTCAGGGGATTATAACATTATTTGAGGGGCATGATTGTTAAGATGTTACAGATGATGAAAAGGAGGGCTTCAGACTGTATCCTGTACTCAGTTATACTACATTGGAAGTGCACTCTTCTGCCTCTGCAATCTCTGCTTCTTACTTTCCCGGTGGCATGAAGTCATCATCTGGTATAATTTTTCAGATTTGTTTTTTTTGTTTGTTTTTTTGTTTGTTTGTTTGTTTTTGTGGTTTTTTTTGTTTTTGTTTTGATATTTTGTTGTGTTGTTGTTGTTGCTTTGTTGGATTTTTTTTCTTTTTCTCCTTTTAAAAATAAGTAATCATTTTCTTCATGGTGTAATACTGTCTCATTTTACAAACTGACAGTACATTGATTTTTGAAATTATGAAAAGTCATATGCAAGCAACCTATTGCCTATGTTTAAAAATGTAGGGTGTCTTATTTTCTTATTTTGTCTGCATATTGCCTGCATTGCTTGCTTTCAAGCTTCTAAAAATGAATGTAGTTTTAGGATTGTATAAATGTAACTATTCCTACATTTATACAGTCCTAAAATTACATTTAGCCCTTTGAAGGCAACCACGAGCTTGATGTGGCCCCCTGGTGAAAATTAGTTTGACACACCTGCCATAGGCTATTTAATATATATATTATTAGTTTGTGTACGAGTGTAAGATTTTTATTAACAAAGGCTGTTTCTGTTTTGGGCTTTAACATATGTATAGATCTATGAGACAGATATGTATTTTGACACTGGTTTTGTTGAAAAAATGTTTACTTTAATTTTTTACCAAAAAGGGCACTGTCAAGGTGGAACTTACGTAAAAATCTAGGCTTTCATTTTCAAACTGAATGAAAGCCTTTTTACTAGTTAATTTCAGGAATTTACTCTGACTTTGGTAGAGTGTGTCAGAGATACTTTATGCAAAAGCTGTATTCAAAGTTGCTTTCTAGTTACAAATAACAGAGCTGTTAATGTAGATGATGCTAATGTCTATGTGCATTTGTTATTTCTCCTACTAGCAAAATACTCTTTTTGAACAAGTACATGTAACTGCTGCTAATAGTCATCTACTGAAGCCAGTTGTCACAGAAAGTTTTTGAAGAGCTACCATTTGAAGACTTTAAAACTGGAATGATTTTATGTATTGAATAAAATGGTCTGGCATACATATTTGTTACTGTTAACTGCTGATAGTCTTCTGGTTCCAGTTTTGCAATAGAAACCAGTAGCTGGCTTCCTTTCTTCCTGGTCATTCTACTCAGTTACTCACCTTCATTAAGTTTTCCCTGAAACATAGCAGTGAACTGAATGGATTAGTTTATTTTTAACATATTTAAGTGAAACTTCTTGTTGTGACTGAAGCAGATTAGAGAATGATTACACAACCTTGAGGAGGGGTGTGAGGTGACAAACTTTAGCAGCTGGCGTAGCAAGGGAGTAACTCAAAGCAACTGTAGCTTGTAATCATAAACTACATTACATTTGGGTTTTATTGAAATGGGCAGAATTTAGGTAAAACCATTTTCTCACACTGTCTTGCTAAGAAGGTCACTGAGAGTTTGGCTTCCTGAATGTTATGGTTTAACCCCAGCCAGCAACTAAGCACTATACGGCCACTCATTCACTCCCCTTGCAGCGGGATAGAGGAGACAATTAGAAGAGTAAAATTGAGAAAACTCATGGATTAAGACAGATTAATAAGTAAAGCAAAAGCCTACTCACTGGTGGGGCAAAATGAGAAGAAGAAAAGGCCTTGATGTTGTGTAAGCACTGCTAGGTAATAACAAAAAATATCTCTCTGTTATCAGCACTGTTTTCAGCACAAATCCAAAACATAGCCCCATACTAGCTGCTATTAAGAAAATTAACTCTATCCCAGCCAAAACCAGCACACTGAATCACGTAGCATCCCACAGCCTCATCCCGGCATGGGCAACAAAACAAACCCTGTGGGTGCTCCTGGACTTCTGGGCTGCCAGGCTCAGCCTCCTCTGGGCCAGCCATGTTCACACACTCCACTGGAGCTCATGCAGTCCAGCTCTGGCTAGGGCCACATTTCTGTATGGTTTATTCAGATCCCTCTTTGATGCCATGCCCCAATGTTACTCAGGTCTCACTCATTCTGTCCTATTCACACTGAGGAGCTACAAAGTTTAATAAAGTGTACATGATGACAGGGAAGCTAAGGGGATCACAGAACCATAGAATAATAGAATAGTTTAGGTTGGAAGGGACCTTCAAAATTCATCTAGTCCAACCCCCCTGCAATGAGTAGAGACATCTTCAAATAGATCAGGTTGCTCAGAGCCTTGTCCTGCCTGGGCTTCAGTGTTTCCAGGGATGGGGCATCTACTACCTATCTGGGCAACCTGGGCCAGTATTTTACCACCCTCATTGTAAAAAATTCCTTCCCCATTGGACCGGCTGGATCATTGGGTTGAGGCGCCTCTTCCCCTCTCCTAGCTAACCGACAGAGGGTTAAACAAAAGGAGCTATTAACTGCTCCACTGCAGGGGGGGGGGATGTGTTGAGGGAAAGAGGGATGTACATGCACCTTCCACATTGAAGAAAAAGGGAGAGAGAGAGAGGGGTGTGCAACTGCCACAATATTAAACAGTACTGGTCTCAGTACAGACCCCTGAGGGACACTACTTGTCACTGGTGTCCATCCAGACATTGTGCCATTGATCACTACTCTCTGCGTATGGTAATCTAGCCAGTTCCTCATCCACTGAAGACTCCACCCATGAAAATCCATACCTCTCCAATTTAGAGAGAAGGATGTTGTGGGGGATTGTGTCAAAGGCTTTACAGAAGTCCAGATAGATGAAATCCACAGCATGCCCTTGTTCACTGATATAGTTACTCTACTGTAGAATAGCTGCATCTATACACATTATCCAAGTATTGCTTGTATGCACTAACACAGTGAGATGTAGGGGAAAGAAAATTCAGTATAAAGGCTTCCAGTAAAACAACCTGAATATTCTCATTTTGAGCACAAAAGGAAAGAAAAAGCCAAGTAAAGTGGCTATAAATGTAACTTGGGGCATTCTTATTTATCTTCCCCTCTTAAGGAAGAGGTAATTTTAGCTATCTTGTCTAGGAATTTTTAGATAGGAAAGGAATTTCAGCAAAAAGGTTAAATAATTCATGTTTACTGGTTAGGAAAAAACTGAACATTTTTCATCTTTTTTCTATTTTTAACTTTCCAAATATTTTTTCTTTTTCTTTTTTTTTTTTTCAACATTGACTCATTTGTTCTGTCAAACCCACTGTTAATAAATCTTTTAGCTTTTTGATAATGATCCTAAAAGGGTTCATGTATGTTCTCTGAAAAAATGTTCATCTATTTTGTTTACCATCTAGCCTTACAGAATCACAGAAACACAGAATGGTCAGGATTGGAAGGGACCTCTGATCATCTAGTCCAACCTACCTGCTAAAGCAGGTTCACCTAGAGTATGCATCCAGGTGGGTTTTGAATGTCTCCAGAGAGGGAGACTCCACAACCTCTCTGGGCAGCCTGTTCCAGTGCTCTGGCACCCTCAAAGTAGTTTCTTCTCATATTTAGATGGAAACTCCTATATTTCGATCTGTGCCCATTGCCCCTCATCCTGTCATTGGGCATCACTGAAAGGAGTCTGGTCCCATCCTCTTGACACCCACCCTTGAGATATTTATAAGCATTGATGAGATCCCCTCTCAGCCTTCTCCAGGCTGAACAGACCCAACTCTCTCAGTCTCTCTTCATAACAAAGGTGCTCTAGGCCCCTAATCATATTCGTAGCCCTCCACTGGACTCCCTCCAGTAATTCCTTATCCTTCTTAAACTGGAGAGCCCAAAACTGGATGCATTACTCCAGGTGTGGCCTCACCAGGGCAGAGTAAAGGGGGAGGATAACCTCCCTCAACCTGCTGGTGACACTCTTCTTAATGCAACCCAGGATATCATTGGCCTTCTTGGCCACAAGGGCACATTGTTGACTCATGGCCAACCTGTTGTTGAGAAGAACTCCCAAGTCCTTCTCTGCAGTGCTGCTTTCCAGCAGGTCCACCCCTAACCTGTATTGGTGCCTGGTGTTATTCCTCCCCAGGTACAGGACCATACCCTTGCCCTTGTTGATCTTCATCAGGTTCCTCCCTGCCCAACATTACAGTCTGTCCAGGTCTCACTGAATGGCAGCACAGCCTTCTGGTGTATCAGTGCTTCCTCCCAGTTTGATATCAGCAAACTTGCTGAGGATGCACTCAGTCTCTTCATCTAGGTCATTGATTGAACAGGACTGGACCTAACACTGACCCCTGGGGAACCCCACTAACTATAGCCCTCCAAACAGACTCTGCACCATTGACCAGAACCCTCTGAGCTCTGCCATCCAGCCAGTTCATGATCTATCTCACCATGCTTTCATCCAGCCCGCACTTCCTGAGCTTGCTTATGAGGATGCTGTGAGAGACGTTGTCAAAAGCCTTGCTGAAGTCAAGGGAGACAATGTCCACTGCTCTTCCCTCGTCTCCTCAGCCAGTCATACAATCATAGAAGGCTATCAGGTTGGTCAAACATGATTTCCCTTTGGTGAACCCATGCTGACTGCTCCTGATAACCTTCTTTTCCTCCACATGCTTGGAGATGATGTCCAGAATGATCTGTTCCATCACCTCTCCAGAGATGGAGGTGAGGCTGACTGGCCTGTAGTTTCCTGCATTATCGTTCTTGCCCTTTTTGAAGACTGGAGTGATGTTGGCTTTCCTTCATTCCTCAGGTACCTCTCCGGTTCTCCAAGATGATGGAAAGCGGCTTTGCAATGACATCACAGAATCAACTAGGTTGGAAAAGACCTCAGAGATCATCAAGTCCAACCCTTGGTCCAACTCCAGTCCATTTACTAGATCATGGCACTAAGTGCCATGTCCAATCTCAGTTTAAAAATCTCCAGGGATGGTGAGTCCACCACCTCCCTGGGCAGGCCATTCCAGTGCCTTACCACTCTCTCTGTAAATAAGTTCTTTCTAATATCCAGCCTAAATTTCCCCTGGCAGAGTTTAAGCCCATGCCCCCTTGTCCTATTGCTGACTGCCTGGGAGAAGAGACCAATCCCCACCTGGCTATAACTTCCCTTCAGGTAGTTATAGAGGGTTATGAGGTCACCTCTAAGCCTCCTCTTCTCCAGACTAAACAACCCCAGCTCCTTCAGCCTCTCCCCATAGGTCTTGTGTTCAAGTCCCTTCACCAGTCTTGTTGCTCTTCTCTGGACCCGCTCCAGCACTTCAATGTCTTTCCTGAACTGAGGGGCCCAGAACTGAACACAGTACTCCAGGTGTGGCCTCACCAATGCAGAGTACAGGGGAAGGATCACTTCCCTTGTCCTGCTGACCATGCTATTTTTGATACAGGACAGGATACCATTGGCCTTGGTCACCTAGGCACACTGTTGGTTCATGTTGAGCTTCCTGTCAATTAGTTTCCCCAGGTCCCTTTCTGCCTGACTGCTCTCCAGCCACTCTGTGCCCAGCCTGGAGCGCTGCAGGGGGTTGTTGTGGCCAAAGTGCAGGACCCGGCACTTGGCCTTGTTGAACTTCATCCCACTGGAATCGACCCATTTTTCCAGTCTATCCAGATCCCTCTGCAGAGCCCTCCTGCCTTCCAGCAGCTCCACACTCCCTCCCAACTTGGTGTCAGCAGCAAATTTGCTGATGATGGTCTCAATCCCCTCATCTAAATCGTCAATAAAGATGTTCAACAGGACTGGACCCAACACTGACCCCTGGGGGACACCACTAGTGACTGGCTGCCAGCTAGATGCAGCCCCATTCACCAGCACTCTCTGGGCCCAGCCCTCCAGCCAGTTCTTAACCCAGCAGAGTGTGCACTTGTCCAAGACATGGGCTACCAGCTTTTGCAGGAGTATATTATGGGAGACAGTGTCAAAGGCTTTGCTGAAGTCTAGGTAGACCACATCTACAGCTTTCCCCTCATCCACCAGGTGAGTCACCTGATCATAAAAGGAGATCGGGTTGGTCAGATAGGACCTGCCCCTCCTAAACCCATGCTGGCTGGGTCTGATCCCTTGTCCATCCTGAAGGTGCTGTGTGATTCCATTCAGGGTGATCTGCTCCATAATCCTGCCAGGCACCAAGGTCAGGCTGACAGGTCTGTAGTTGCCAGGGTCAACTTTGCAGCCCTTTTTGTGGATTGGGGTAACATTCACCAATTTCAAATTGTATGGGACCTCCCCAGTGAGCCAGGAAGATGATGGAGAGCAGCTTGGCGAGCTCTTCTGCTAGCTCCCTCATCACCCTAGAATGGATCCCATCTGGTCCCATAGACTTGTGAGGATCCAGATGGCTCAGTAAGTCACCAAGGTTGGAATTGAGTATTGAGTTGGTAATTGAGTATTGACATGTGCCAACACTCTCAGCATATGAGTGCATCCCATCGGGGCCCATGGATTTGTGGATGTCCATTTTGTCTAAATGGTCTCTAACCTGTTCTTCCTCAACCAAGGGAAATTCTTCCTTTTGCCAGAATTTCTCTCCTATGTCTAGGGTCTGGGATTCCTGAGGACCAGTCTTACCAGTTAAGATGGAAACGAAGAAGGCATTCCGTAACTCTGCCTTCTTTCTATCGTCCATCACCAGGGCATCCTCCTCATTCAGCAGCAGACCTAACATTCCTTTTGCTGCTGATGTACTTGAAGTAGCCCTTCTTGTCCTTAACAGCCCTGGCCAGATTTACTTCCAAGTGGAGCTTGGCCTTCCTCACTGCATCCATGCATACTCTAACACCCTCCTTATATTCCTTCCAAGTGGTCTGTCCCTTTTTCCACATTACATAAACATCCTTCTTCCACCTGAGTTTTGACAGGAGCTCCTTACTCATCCATGCTGGCCTCTTACTCCCTTTACTTAATTTCTTGCTCATAAGGATGCATTGGTCTTGAGAGGTTCCTGAAGTCCACTTACAAGCCTCCCAAGCCAGCTGCAATTAAATGATTGTTATAATGAGTTAATATGTAATATTAGTTTTTCTTTTTCAATATAGCTCTGTTATCGGAACATCACAGTATGAGAATATCACAAGCGCTTTCCTTGATTATTTCAGTGTTATATGAAACAGTGGTGTTACCTGCAAATGAAATGTGGTGGGTTGACCTTGTCTGGATGTCAGATGCTCACCAAGCCAGTCTGTCACTCCCTCAACTCATCTGGATGAGGGAGAGAAAATATAATGAAAGGCTCGTATTCTGAGGTAAGGACAGGGAGATCACTCAGCAATTAACGTCACAGGCAAACCAGACTCAGCTTGGGGAATTTAATTTTATTTATTGTCATTCAAATCAGAGTAAGATGACAAATAAAACCGAAGTCTTAAAACACCTTCCCACCACCCCTCCCTTCTTCTCAAGCTCAACTTCACTCCTGATTTCTCTACCTCCTTTCCCAGAACAATGCATGAGGATAGGGAATGGGGGTTGCAGTCAGTTCATCATACATTGTCTCTGCTGCTCCTTCCTCCTCACACTCTTCCTTTTCTCCAGCATAGGTCCCTGAAGAGGGACCCTCAGCAGAAAAAAACTTGGACTATTATACCACCACAATCAAAGCCCCCACCCTCCATGCATGACTATGGACCAAGTACAAAGTGGTCTCCCTGTTCTTCATTGGATCTCTTCATTTTTGTCAGGCAGGCTGTCAGTTAAAGTTCTGACTTTCAGTTGCTATTTTGCACCTGGTACCGGGAATTAACAATTAACTAACTAACACTTAAAGAACTAAAGAGCTAACACTTAGAGTGCTAACCCTTAACCCACATCACTATTGCCTAGCCTTGCTTAGCTTTGTGTCACTTGTACGAGAAACAGGAGTTCACTGACACCTTGCAAAGATAAAAAAACCTTGGATGCATCCTTGGTGCATCCTTGGGTGAACTAGATAACATAAACTTGGGCACAGGACAGGAGATACACCAGTTTTAACCAACTCAGCAGTCTGAGACCTAACCAACTCATCACACTGGACCAAAGGTGACCGTGTACAGAGAAAGAGGATCTTGGTTCACGATCACTGCGCAGCTGCAACCAGGAGGAGCCGGAGGTGGAGACTATGGAAATGGTCTCCCGGAACTCATTGTAATAAGAACCGCTTTCTCGGGGACAGGTTATGAATATGTATAGGTGTTCCTGAAACTTTCATGAATATGTAACAGTTTACTTCATTTAACCAAGCTCACAGCTACTGGAAATTTGCACATCTTAAGTGAAATTATTCCCCGTGTGTCCAGCACTGTAAATACATACCTTCTTTACAATCTCAAGGGTTGTAAGGTCATTTCTGAGCCTCACACCCACAGCTGGAGAAACTAAGTTCTTGGTAACAGTGAAAACATTATTCTGTTGGATACAGTTCTGTTCCTTTACCTACCTCCAAGGATGCAACTTCTGTTATCTTCTAGCTTGAAGACTCTGTGGTCTTATTTACTTAAAGAAGCAGAAAGTTTGAAAGTTCACAGCTTGCAGAAGTTATGCTAAGCATACTTACTTATGCTAAGTGAATTCTATAAGTTCTATAAGAAGGAATACATCAAATAATTCAATAAGCTAAGACAGTCTGTTCCCTAACACTCAGCTAAGTGGGCTGTAGGTGGTTTCTGTGGCTTTTCTGCCTTGTCTGAATAAACATTGTTAGATGTAAATTGTGTGGAGGAATGGTATATGGTAGACGATGGTAAGTATTTAGGTTTTGGTGTGGTTTTTTTCTTGCTGTAGAGGGTGTGGAATAATTACTGAGTGGGGACAAATTATTTAAACTAATTATCAAGGATATTGAGAACAAAGTTATATCCACATCCTCAGCATATAAGGCAGCTGCGCAGCGGGGAAGAAATCTGCTCTGTACGGTTTCACCCCCCCACCTGGCTTGCATTCTTGGCTGGTAGTGCATGGGGAAGCCCAGTGTACTAGCAATTAAGACATACAGGGGTGCAGAGAGGTGTGAAGATACTGTGGCCAGGTCCTGTGTAAAAAGTCAGGTACAGGAATCAGATGGTATAGCTGCTGCCAGTTTTAAAAGATAAGGTATAGGTGCTGTCAATTAAAAAGGATAAATGTTCAATTACGTCCAAATGCTAGTTACTGAGCCAGAAATTTGTCCGATGTATGAACTTTTCTCATTATAATACCAAAACTCACCTCCATCTCAAAGGGTACCCACCTCTAGCACACGTCCGAGCATGCTCAGTGAATTTTTTTACCTTAAAAATCTAATCAAGTTTTTACACCAATCAATAACAAAGATATGTATAACTAGAGTCACTCAAGGTCCATCTAAACCAAGAAAATAGTATAAAATACCCTAAAAGGAGAGGAAAGTTGGGGAAGGCACCATCACTGAGAAGTCAAGGGAACAGCATTATAGCCGCCTTCTCCTCCCAAAGGGACGGTTTTGGATAAGATTTGCATATTTGGTTATACCACAGTTTCCCCAGGACACTTAGACTTCAAGCTTGTATTTGTAATCACATTAATAGCTCTATATAGTCATCTTAGAATGTATATATATTTGGTACCAATACGTATTTCTTGCAACATGTGTTTTTTACAACTAAAGTGTATTTTGTCACTAAAGTGTGTTTTCGCAGACAGTGTATTAATATTTATCAATGGCAATCTAAAATAACTTTTACCTGTTGCTTTAATAAACATCATTATTTGTGGATCTAGTCATGAGAATTTCTCATTGAATGCCCTCAGACATACTGTATATTATACTCTTCGTGAATTTGTGCAAGTTTGTAAATTCAGTGGTCTTGACTACTCTGTGCTATCAGTGAGTCCAGTTGTGCAAATTCAATAAAACATCAGATCAGCTGTTGAGCACGATTGGACTTATAGTGCCGACTTGAGGTTATTTGATGTAATTCAGCCTAGCCACATCTAAGCTGTCACAGTGAAATAGTTAGGACAAGCTAGATCACAAGGAGGCTTAACTTCTGCTATAATAAATTAATCCTCGTAACACAATAGAGGGCATCTGAATAATCACATTCTGTGAGAAAGGAACAGAATTTGTACCAAACCAAACTTTGGTCAAAAAGGATGCTGTTTCACTATAACTCTTGGTTTAATACTGTCCAGGGATAAGAACAGAACTTTCTTAATGAAGGCACATACTGAAGATCTTGTTCGAATTACTACTGGATTTTGGGAGAGAGGAGTCAGACTTACAGTCTTGAAGGTTTCCTGTCCTGAGGATTTTGCAGCTATGCTATCATTGGCTTGTTAAATGACGAGTTACCTTTCCTTATAATCTCTTTGAAATCCAAAGTAGCTTAATGTGCTATAGTAAGAGCACTGTGTAATCCATGAAGTTAGGTCATAGATGAAATTTTTGAAGCATCTTTTGAATAGATTTGATCTACTGCACCTAATGTTGGAGATGTTTGCTTTGTTTTTCCAGGAAATGCCTCTCTGCTCCTACAGAAAAGTACTGCCAGAGGAAGAATGAGAAATGCTGCAAACCATTCTGTTAGTTCTAGACACTTTAAGTTACAAAGAGCAATGACATAGTGCTCTTGAGTTACATAATAACATGGAACATTTTGGAATACAACCTGGGCAGAATTTATGCAACACAGGCCTCAGATAAAGCATTAGCTTAGAAGAATAAAAATCTTTTTTTTTCCCCCCACATAAAAATCCTCTTCATTAAAAAATTGTGATTTTATTCATTCACCTCTTTTTACCTCCTGAAAGGTTTTACCCAGATGGCAGTGCCAAGATTACTGTAGCAAGCATGCTGGACTTCAGTGATTTCCTGAAACAGGCATTACAAAGTCATGAGAGACAGAGGACTTGATTCTTTCAGCTAAAATGCACAGTGGAGAGTTAGCAGTACATTACGTAAGTAGAATAGAAAGGGACTTACAACGATCATCTAGTCCAACTGCCTGACCAATTCAGGGCTCAACAAAAGTTAAATCAAATTGTTAAGGGCATTGTCCAAATGCCTGTTAAACACTGATGAGCATAGGACATCAAACACCTCTCTAGGAAGGCTGTTTCAGTGTTTGACCACCCTCTCAGTAAAGAAATGCTTCCTACTGTCCAGTCTAAACCTCCCCTGATGCGGCTTTGAACCATTCCCACCTCCCTTTCCACTTCCCCTCCTCAGGAAGCTGTAGAAAGCAATGAGGTCACCCCTCAGCCTCCTTTTCTCCAAACTACACAAACCCGAAGTCCTTAGCTGCTTCTCATAGGACATGCCTTTCAGCCCTTTCACCATCTTTGTTGCTCTCCTCTGGACAAGTTCAAGCACCTTAACATCCTTCTTAATTTGTGAAACCCAGAACTGCACACAAAGTGAGGCTGCACCAGTGTTAAAGAGAGCACCTTTCTTGAACAGCTGGTTATGCTTCATTTGATATACCCCAGAAGGCAGTTTGCCTTCTTGCCTTCTGGGACACACTGCTGGTTCATATTGAGCCTACTGTCAACCAGGACCTCCAGATCCCATTCTGCAGGGCTGCTTTCCAGCCACTCCTATTCCCAAACTATACTTGTGCCAAGCTTTACTCCATCCCAGATGCAGAATCTGGTATTTGGTCTTGTTAAATTTCATCCCATTAATCATTGTCTAGTGCTCCAATCTATCTATATCCCTCTGCAAGGCCTCTTGTCCCTCGAGAGAGTCAGCAGCACCTCCCAGTTTGGTATCATCAACAAACTTGCTAATGGCACATTCAACTTCTGCTTCCAGATCATTGATTAAAAATGTTGAACAGAACTGGCCCTAGGATTGAGCCCTGAGGAACACTGCTGGTGACTGGCTACTAGCCAGATGTAGCCCCATTCACTACAACCCTTTGAACCCTGTCATTCATCCAGTTCTTCACCCAGTGCACCATGTACCTGCTCGTCTCACAGTTGGACAACTTGTCCAGAAGGATGCTGGGAGGGACAGTATCAAAAGCCTCACTAAAATCCAGAAAAACTACATCCACTGCCTTCCCTTCATCCACTAGGTGGGTGACCTTATCATAGAATCAATCAATCAATCAATTAATTAATTAATTAAACAGGACTTTCCCTTCATGAACCCATATTGACTGTGCCTGATGATTGCGTTGTCCTTTAAATGCCTTTCAATAATACCCAGTATAATCTTCTCCATAATTTTTCCAGGAACTGAGGTTACACTAGCAGGTCTATAGTTTTCTGGGTCTTCACTCATGGCCTTCTTGTAAACTGGAATAATGTTGGCTAACTTCCAGTCAGCAGAGACCTCCCCAGACTCTTGAGACCTGATCAAGAGGGGTCCTGCTGTAATATCCACTAGTTCCTTTAGTATTCTGGGATGAATCCCATCAGGCCCCATGGACTTGTGAACATTCAGCTGATATGGCTGGTCTGTTACAATTTCAGTGTCAACAACAAACTTCAACAGTTGCCCAGACTTGCTCGTGACAGCAGTATGGTATTCTCAGTTGAAATCTCTCATAAGGACAAGGGCTACTGATCCAGAAATTTCTCCTAATTGCCTATAGAATGCCTATATAGAATGCCTATATAGATGACATCAGTGCTGTCATCCTGGCTGGGTGATCAATAGTAGACACCCAGTATGACATTCACTTTGACTTCCTTCCCCCTAATCCTCATCCAGAGGCTCTCAGACGCATAATCACTAACTGTAAGGGCTGTACAATCAAACCTCTCCCTTATGTATAGCACGACATCTCCACCTTGCTGCCTGCCTGCATATCCCTCCTGAACACCCTGTGGCCTTCCATCCTAGTTAAAAATCACACGGCCATTCACTCACCTTGACAGTTAGATGGAGGAGAGAATTGGAAAAAATACTAAAATTCATGGGTTAACATAAAGGCAGTTTATAGGGGTCAGAAAGGAAAAGCAATAATAATAATGATAAAAGAATAAACAAAACAAGTGAGAATGAGAAGCTATAAGCCCTTAGGCTCTACAGAGGTATTTGGACTGGCTGGATCATTAGACTGAGGCCAATTGTATGAGGTTCAACAAGGTCAAGTGCCTCGTCCCACATTTGAGTTATAACAACCCCAGGCAACACTATAGGCTCAGAAAGCTGCCTGGCAGAAAACAATCTGGGGCTGTTGATTGACAGCTGGCTGAACATGAGTCAGCAGTGTGCCCAGGTGGCCAAAAAGGCCAACAGCATCCTGGCATGCATCAAGAATAGTGTGACTAGCGGGACTAGGGAAGTGATCATCCCCTTGTACTCGGCACTGGTTAGGCCCCACCTCAAATACTATGTTCGGCTTTGGGCCCCTCCCTATAGGAAAGACATTGAGGTACTAGAGAGAGTTCAGAGGAGGGTGATGAGGCTGGTGAGGGGCCTGGAGCACAAGACTGATGTGGAGCGGTTGAGGGAACTGGGGCTGTTTAGCTTTGAGAAAAGGAGGCTGAGGGGAGAACTTATCGCTCCCTACAACTATCTGAAAGGAGGTTGGAGCATGGAGAGTGTTGGACTCTTCTCCCAAGTAGCAAGGAAATGGACTCAAGTTGTGCCAGGGAAGGTTCAGATTGGACATTAGGAAACATTTCTTCACAGAAGGGGTTGCGAAGCAGTGGAACAGGCTGCCCAGGAAATGGGTGGAGTCACCATCCCTGGAGGTGTTTAAAAGATGTATAGATGGGGTTCTTAGGGACATGATTTAGTGCCAAAATGATTCTGATTGTGTTCACAGATGGATCCTGTCGCATTGTAGGTGCATCAGAGGTGGAAAGCTGCTATGTGGTGTCCCACATGACACATCACAGAAGCCACTGAGGGACAAATTGAATCAAGTCAATTAGCAGAGGTGAAAGCCATCCAGCTGGCTTTAGACTTTGCTGAATGAGAAAAACAGCTGGTGCTTTATGTCTATACTGACTCATGGATGGTGGCAAATGCCCTGTGGGGGTGGTTACAGCAATGGAAGAGAAGCAACTGGCAGCGCAGAGGCACACCCATCTTGGTTTCTGAATTACGGCAAGATATTGCTGCCCAGCTAGAGAACCTGCCTGTCAATGTGTGCAATATACATGCTCATGTTCCTTAAAGTCGGTCCACTGAAGAACATCAGAACAACCAGCTGGTGGATCAGGCTTCTAAGATTAAAGTGGCTCAGGTAGATTCAGACTGGCAACACAAAATTGAATTATTTATAGGTCATTGGGCCCATGATGCCTCAGGTCATCAAGGAAGGGATGCAACATATAGTTGGGCTTGTGATCGAGGGGTGAACTTGACCATGGACACTATTGCACAGGTTATTCATGATTGTGAAACATGCGCTACAGTCAAGCGAGCCAAGCCATTAAAGCCCATGTCGTATGGGGGGGCAATGGCTAAAGTATAAATATGAGGAGGCCTGGCAGATTGACTATATCATTCCCACAAAGCTGCCACAGCAAGCACTATGTGCTTACAATGATGGAATCAACCATGAGGTGGCTGGAAACATATCCTGTGCCTCATGCCACTGCCCAGAACACTATTCTGGGCCTTGAAAAGCAAGTCCTATGGTGGCACGGCACCCCAGACAGAACTGAGTCAGACAAGAAGACTAATTTCTGAAACAACCTCATAGATATTTGGGCCAAAGAGCATGGCATTGAATGGGCATATCACATCCCCTAGTATGCACCAACCTCCGGGAAAATTGAACTGTAAAATGGACTGTTAAAGACTACAGTAAGAGCAATGGGTGGTGGAACTTTCAGAAATTGAGATTCAAATTTGGCAAAGGCCACATGGTTAGTTAATACTACCAATTGAACTGGCCTGGCCTAATCGAAGCTTTCACTTACTGTAGAAGGGGATAAACTCCCTGTAGTGCACAGAAAAAAAATATGCTGGGGAAGAGAATCTGGGTTACTTCTGCCTTGGGCAAAGGCAAACTCATCTGTGGGATTGCTTTTTGTCCTGGTTTTGTTAAAAACAAGACCAGTTCTCTTTTAGTGATTTTTCCTTTCAGCTAAGTTCTTCTAGGTGGCTATACTTTTCTGAGTTTTTGCCTGTATATTTTTCCTCGGATTATATACTCAGTGCTGATAAGAAGACCAACAGAATGCTGAAGAAGCTCATGTTTAGATTTATTACTATGGTAGCCAAGAAAGACTGATAAGATTTCCCACATGCTGTCGTGAGAGGGGCGTGTTTGAGGAGGGGTGGACAGAACAGGTGACTGAAACTGACCGAGTATTCCACCCCATGATCGTCATACCCCCTATATAAGAGGGTGATCAGGAGGGTCAAGCACTCTTTGACCATGGCTAGCATCTGAAGAGGACCCTCTCTGTGTGCCTGTGATACCAGGTCCAAGGCCCTGTAATCTCTGCAACCAGTTTCCGGTTTGTTGTGAAGTTCCACCCATGACTTCTGGGGGCCTGACCTGCAGCTGCTGGAGCCACACCAGCTCCGCACAACCAGCTCTGCTGCTGCTGGAGTGACACCAAGTCCACATCGAGCACTCAAGATTGGTTTTGTATATTTTGTATATATTCTTTATTTATTAGTAGCATTAGCAAAATCCTTTAAAACCTTCCAACTTGAAGTCTAAGTCCCTCTTCCTTCCTCCTTATCTTCCCTATCATCTTTCCAATCTAAAGGAAAGAGGTGGCGGGAGGTAAGAGGGTAACAGGGAGCATCTGCCACAGTTTATTGCCACCTTGCTTTAAACCTTGACACTTTTGCTCAGGGACCTGGGTGCACTTGGGTGGTGATGCTGAAGGATTTAGGAGTCCCATATACACTTCAAGGGGATTTGATTCTGGATGAGAATACTCCCATGATGTGAACTGTATTATGTTAATTGCTACATAACACCATACACCACACTAAGAGTATTCATTAAGTACCTTTTAGGTTAATGAAGAATGAACTTCAATAAAATGAACACAGTGCAGCAATGATGGAACCAGAACTGGTTTCAACGACTGGCATGCAGCTACCTCCTCGAGGTCGCCACCTTTGACCTGCAAACCGAGAGCATGAACTACACCAGATGCACAAGCTACGAGTTCTAGATGCAGCATGCAACAATGCAAGACTCCAACATGATACTCCATCTTTCTTGTCTCAGATTGTCTTGATAGATAGAAACCAAAGTCATGGACTAAATGAGTTTTGATGGACATTTTAAAGGGATGAAATTATGTCATGAACTAAGGGAATAATATCTGTGTGTATATATATTTAAGGTGGTAGTAATTAATTGAAATATATTTTAAGACCTGAGAATGACATAAATGGTATCAAAAAAGGGGTGGAATGTGCTGGGTCAGCCAAGATAGGGTTAATATCTACAGGTAGCTGGGGGGATCACAGAATCACAGAATGCTAGGGATTGGAAGGGACCTTAAAGATCATGTAGTTCAATCCCCCCGCTGGAGGAGGAACACCTAGATGAGGTTACACAGGAAGGCATCCAGGAAGGTTTTGAATGTCTCCAGAGAAGAAGACACCACAACCCCCCTGTGAAGCCTGTTCCAGTGTTCTGTCACTCTCACTGTGAAGTTTCTTCTCATATTTAAGTGGAACCTCTTGTTTTCAAGTTTGAACCCATTGCCCCTTGTCCTATCATTGGTTGTCACCAAGAAGAGCCTGGCTCCATCCTCCTGACACTCACCCTTTATATATTTGTAAACATTAATAAGGTCACCCTTCAGTCTCCTCCAAGCTAAACAGACCGAGCTCCTGCAGCCTTTCCTCATAAGGGAGAGGCTCCACTCCCTTAATCACCTTGGTGGCTCTGCACTGGACTCTCTCCAGCAGTTCCCTGTCCTTCTTGAACTGAGGGGGCCAGAACTGGACACAATATTCCAGATGCGGTCTCACCAGGGCAGAGTAGAGGAGGAGGAGAACCTCTCTCGACCTACTAACCACCCCCTTCCTAATACACCCCAGGATGCCATTGGCCTTCCTGGCCACAAGGGCCCAGTTCTGGCTCATGGTCATCCTGCTGTCCACCAGGACCCCCAGGTCCCTTTCCCCTACACTGCTCTCTAAAAGGTCGTTTCCCAACTTATACTGGAACCTGGTGTTGTTCCTGCCCAGATGCAAGACTCTACACTTGCCCTTGTTATATTTCATTACATTTTTCCCTGCCCTACTCTCCAGCCTGTCCAGGTCTCGCTGGATGGCAGCACAGCCTTCTGGCGTGTCAGCCACTCCTCCCAGTTTGGTGTCATCAGAAAACTTGCTGATAGTACACTCTATTCCCTCATCTAAGTCGTTGATGAATATATTGAATAGTACTGGTCCCAGTACTGAACCTTGAGGCACTCCACTAGGTACAGGCCTCCAACTGGACTCTGCCCCATTGACCACAACTCTCTGGTTTCTTTTCTTCAGCCAGTTCACAGTCCACCTTACTACCTGATCGTCCAGACCATACTTCCTCAGTTTAGCTGTAAGGATGCTGTGGGAGACTGTGTCAAATGCTTTACTGAAATCAAGGTAGACCACATCCACTGCTTTGCCATTATCACCTTGTTATGTCTTCATAAAAGGCTATGAGGTTGGTTAAGCATGACTTCCCCTTGGTGAAGCCATGTTGACTGCCCCTAATGACCTTCTTCTCCTCGATTTGCCTTGAGATGGCACCAAGGATAAGTTGTTCCATCACCTTTCCAGGGATAGAGGTGAGGCTGACCGGTCTATAGTTATCTGCCATGTATTTGAAAAAGCTCTTTCTGTTGTCCTTGACCCCTCTCGCCAGGTTTAATTCTAAGGAGGCCTTAGCTTTCCTAGTTGCCTCCCTACATCCTCTGACAACAGCCTTACATTCTTCCCAAGTGGCCAGACCTCTCCTTCCATGATCTGTAAAGTCTCCACTTCCACTTGAGCTTACCCAGCAGCTCCCTGTTTAACCACGCAGGTCTCCTGGCTCCCTTCCTTGACTTCCTACGTGTGGGGATGCTCTGATCTTGAGCTTGGTAGAAGCAGTTCCTGAATGCTAACCAACTATCTTGGGCCCCTTTACCTTCAAGTACCCTTGCCCACAGGATTTCCACTAGCAATTGTTTGAAAAGGCCAAAGTTCGCCCTTCTGAAATCCAGGGTTGCGGTTCTGTTTGCTATCCTGTTCCTGCCACATGAGATCCTGAACTCCACCATCTCATGGTCGCTGCAACCAAGGCAGCCCTCAACCTTTACTGCTTTGACCAGACCCTCCTTGTTAGTGAGGATGAGATCCAGCAGTGCACCTCTCTTGGCTGGTTCATACACCATTTGCATGAGGAAGTTATCATCATTGTACTGGAGGAACCTCCTGGACTGTGGCTGGCTGGCTTAGTCCTTCCAGCAAACATGAGGGTAGTTAAAATCCCCGATGACAACCAGGGCCTGTAACTGTGAGGCTGCTCTCAGCTGCCTGTAGAAGGCCTCATCAACTTCCTCATCCTGATGTGGTGGCCTGTAATAGACACCTACAACAGTATAATATATAATTATATATTCATAATATATAATTATATATTCCTAATCTTGAAAGGTGTGCATCAGCAGCAATTAAATGTGTACAGGAGCTTGTGTGATGGAGATGAGAAATTTTTATTAGACTAGTAAGACACAGACACCTCAGCAATGCTCTGCTAACAAAAATGTTTATAATTGCCTTAAAACCCTTAACTGAAGGTAGGTGGCTACACTGGTCTGGATAACCTCTGTCTATCATGAGACTAGATTTCAAGTCAACATGGACACAGCAGTGTGATACAAGGTTAAGGCATCCTTTTCAAGCCAAAAGGAGCTGTTTTGACACATACAAACAGGCTGAATACTTTATCAGTTGGAGTACTTTGATATTCTGTTGATCATTTTCTTCTGAGAACTTAACAGTTGGGAGGTAACAGAGGTGATGTTTTCACAGGAGACAGGTCAAGAAAAATGCTCTTCAAAAAAATATTCTAGTGCCTCAGGAGGAAACAATGCTCCTCTCTATTAAAAATCTTTATCTGTAAAAATTAACTTCTTCCAGAAAAAAACCAAAATTTTCTTCCAGGAAGTTAAAAAAAACCCCAACAACAACAAAAAAAACCCCACCACAAACAAACAAACAAAAACCCCACAAACAAAACAAAAACCCAAACAAACAACAAAAAGAGACAGTAAGAACAACACCCACCACCAACTAAAAAACCCCAAGTAAACAAAAGAATTAAAATAGCAAGAGAAAAAAGACAAAGTTATAAAAGTAAGAAGATACAACTTTGGCAATCTTTATTCTTTAGTATGATATCTTGATTATTAAGAGACACAGAGTGATAAAGAAAGTGGTACTTACTAGTCATTGTCTGTCTTTAGCTATACATCTTCAGAAGAAGTCTGTCTTTGTCAGAGCTCTGGCTGAGATATTTAATCTAAGGGATTACTAAAGAGATGTCAAATTATGTGAAAAGACAGCTTAAGATACACAGGGCTGCCATCTATGTTTTTGTTTCCAAAAATACTGCCTCAGTAAAGAAAGATAAATAGGTATCATTCACAGGGAACATACAAGGAAAGGTACGTGCATTTTGTGCTGCTTAGTTCCTCAAAGTCACACTCATATTTTCTGAAAATGGAAGAGAGTGTGTTTAGCTGTGGAACAAGATACTTTAAAGATCCTACCCAGGCTTCAAGAAACTGTATTTGGCATTGGAACATGTGCTGAAGTCTGCACTACAATTTGTAAAATTTTTGAAGAAAAAGGAACAAGTATTCATTAATAGCTACTACCCACCGAATAAATACAGCCCTGAAACTTGCTTTTGAAATCACGTTGCACATCTTTATGTAAGGCAGAAGTAAGGCATCAAGAGACTACTCTGATCCTCAATTGGAATATTTTAAAATCAGTTAACATAATAGAAGTTGGTTTTTTTTTCTTTTTCTGATGCATAAAGACATAACAAATAGAAAAAAAGGTAAGTTCAGAAAATACAAAGTTGAAAAGGACCCTCTGAAAGAAATACATGCCTTGTGATGACCAACTATGTGCACCCTCCTAAAAGTATTTAATATGACATTTAAGGAAGTGGCCTGTTTGAGTGGGTTTCTCAGCCACCATTTAAAATTGAAGGCAGGAAAAAATTCCACTAACCATGGAGTATCCAGTACTAATCGGAGTTGTCCATAGAGTAGGTGTGTAGAAGACTGTACATGGTTGGTCTGGAAAGTTTGGTCTGAAGGCTGAACATGGACTTAGTGTCAACTTCTGCTTGCAATTATTTCACATTGATTTCAATTTGAAGGGAAGGAAAGGAATCCTCTCTCTCTCATAATACTTTTAAAAGAAATTTGCTTTCTAGTACAGAACATAATCCTCCCCCTTCCTTGCGGTGTTTTGGTTTTTAAATACCACTGATGCTTTGAGAATATAGCAGACAGACCTTTTAGAGGAATAAATTATTTAGGATATAAAATTCTGCCTTTCCAGAAATTTCTGACAACTGAGCACAAGTTTAATCAAGTTAACACAAATGCATAATTTTTTAAAAAAATTCTGAGTTTTCTGACCTGCTACTGAGCTGATCAGAACTGAGAATTTTATAAAATATGAAACAACTGTTAAATTTTTAGAAAATATCATTATGTTCATTAGTTTTTTATCCAACCAGTACTTTTGGACAGCAAATAAAAAGAATTGATGAGTGAATCAAATCACAGAGAACTTAGTATTACATAAATCTGACCTGCAGATTTGTATGTAGATGAGGTGGTACTATTCAGAACTGCAGGGATGCATCAGACAGGAGATTTTTCAAGGTTGATCTTGAATTTGAAAATCTGTCTCTACACAGAACTCTTCAGAATCAAAAAATTCTCATGAATTGGAAACAAATGGATTTTCTCAAGGAATTATTACACTTGGGCACAGAGCACATTTAGTCTAACCAGGAAGCACAAATCCATTGAATTTCTCCTCTATGCATGTATTTCTGGCTTATAGCAATTAAGTGCAGTTCAGGTTCTGTATTATTTCTGTACAACCTTAAACCCTGACGAGAGAACTAAACAAATAAAAGAGATAGAAAGAAGGCTAAATTAATTGTGGTGACAGACTTAGGTTGTTTCCAACAAATTTTGTAGTCCTCTATAATTGGGAAGAGTATTGCAAGTAAGTAAGAGATAGGTAAAACAAATCCAGAAGATATTTTGGGGGAAGGGTAAGGAGGAAGTGCTTTGAAAAGGAGCAGATCAACAAAAAAAAAGTGTGTGTGGGGGTGTGTGTGTGGTTTACATCCAAACCTAGTAGTTGAAGAGGTGCCCCATGCGACATAGTTTAGTGCTCATAACTACAGCTTCCAAAAGACAGAGGCTACATTACAAACACAGAAGTAGTATCCTGTTTAATAGTAAATACCCTGGGGAGGTGAGGGTGGAAATGAGCTAAATCACCATTCTAGCTTTTAGGAACTAGAATATTTGTTTTCAAAACAAAAATATGAGCCTTTCAACACAGCTTCACTAAGTACAGTTATGAAGAAAAGCTCTTTTGAAGTCAAAACAAAAAAAAACATTAAATATTCACTGAAATACTGAGAAATACTTGCCACTGTGTCACAAACTGTAACTGGGACAGTCAGTTATTTGGTAATGTACTTTCACAACTCCAATGTTGTAGACTCCCTTGCCTGGACAGATGATTGCTAAAAGGCATGCCACACACTTGCATAACCACTACACTGGTTGCCAGAGCTATTGCTGTTGCTCACAGGATAAACTCGCCCCTCCCACCCCCTCACTTCCCCCAAATCAATCCTCAGCTTAAGGATTTTTTTTAAGAATATGTTTGGAAGAGACATTTGATGCAGTAGCTGCAAATAGTGTATTCAGTTGGATGTATGCCAATGAAAATTATTCCTTCCTAATACAGAGAAGTCCAAAATTAGGTGGGAAACTGCATTTGAATCATGTAGAAACTAGAAACTATGTATTTTTGTCTGATGGGCTGAACATAGACTGGCAAGACTTCTCTCAGAATAATTAAAAAAAAATGGATTCCCTAGATGCCTTATAGGTGCTCCAGGCATAATTTGAGCCTTGTGAGCACAATAAGAAAAGAATCAAAAAAGTGTATGTGCATTCTAGGATAAAAACTTGCAAGTTTCATTTTGGAAGGGTCCAAATTGAACTCTTACAACATTTATTTAAAATAATGAAATATGAAAATACTATGAATTTGTTATAACAATAACACTTTAATAATTAGTCAAGGAACCAAGAAATCTAAAAACTTACTACTGAAATTAAGAACTCACCCATTACAACTCAGTACTTTAATGATGACAAATTCTCTGAGGGATATAGAAACACTTGTATGATTATGGTGTGGCTCTTCAGTGAGTGGAAGCAAACATGCGCCTTAGGCTCTCGCTATTTCTAGCACATGAGACTTAGGAGTGTCAGGCACATAACAAAAGCATTAGGCGTTTGATTTCAACTCCATTAATATCTGTCTGAGGCTCAGAGCTAAAATGTGTTATCTTTATAGTAAGGATCAATTGAACTGATCCATTCATTACCCTGGAACATTATTAACACCTGTATTTAGGCAGAACTTCCTGCTGTTTAACTAGCATCAGATGATTCAGATTTGATTATATTTTTTTTTTTTATGAGCCATAAATACATTTAAGAACTATTTCAGTTCTATAAGGTATTTCATGTCAGAGCTAATGTTTAGCACAATTCAATTATTTCGCAGCAACAATATTCTCACTGATGACACCACAACAGCAAAACAAAGGCTAAAGATTGACTTAAAAATGTAAATATCTTTTTAATGGCCACACCTCACTAAAATACTTATGGCTGAATATTGCCCATGCCTACCTTTATACATGTTAGTGTCATTAATATAAGCAATAGAGAACTTAAAAAAATACAAAAGGGTATTACTGAATCATTTAAAAAACACTTATTTGTAATTAAAGTTTTGCTGCAGATAATGAAAATACTCAAGAATTATTCTGCAATTTTACAGTACTGAACTGGAAGATTAAAAATAATAATTTAATTCATATTTATTTAGATTGTGGAAGCGTCCATGTTTTCTTAAAGAGTACAATATGGTTAGAGTTAATTCTAAAAGCTTGACAATATTCCTTTGTTAGGTAAGCTACTGCAACAAGTTTCCATGTACAGAACTTGTATTCAAAGGGAAAAAGCAAAAAGAATAAAAAAATTCAATAATCATTACAGTCATGTATGTAAAAATCTATAGCCATACAGTGAAAAAATACAAAGCTATGTCAACACAAAGGAGTAAAATTCTGTTACTGTACCAATTACTGCACTGCAGCACTTTTTTTTAATGTTAAAAAAACCCCTTATCTCAGTATGTGCTGTTGCCAATAACGTGGTTAACGTTGGTAAACCCACAACTGCTACTCAAAGGCTGAGCACTGCACAACTTATAGTTGCAGCCTCAGGCTTTCTATTTCATATCTCTGAAAATCATCAGCCCATGTTATATACAGGTAACAGGAATTTGTTTCCCAAAAATGAACTCTGCTACCTTTTTCTTTCACAGCAAGTAATCTGAATATTTGTGATAGGCAAAATAAAGCTAGATATTACTCTGGGTAGTACAGAAGGGGAAAATTCAACTCTTAACTAGTGAGAATCTTATTCAATTTATTCAACAATCTAGAATTAATCTTTTAAGTCTATTCTATATTATAGCAAACAGATCCCATCAAGGATCATGTATGCCCTTTCGCATATTATGCAATATAATAATGGTCCAGAACTTCAGACTTCAGGTTTCTATTGTGTAATTATAATTTATTTCTGATAACTTTATTCTAATAAATACCTAACAAATTGAAATAAAACCCCCTCTTTTTTATTGACAAAGCCACATGACCAGGAAACAATTTGTTTATGAACAAGGAAACGTTTGTATTATCTGTTAAAAAAAGATTATTTAAAATAAATAGCATCAGAAATGGCTAACAGACTAGTGACAACATTTTAGACTGCATCTGTATGAAATTCTTGTTTTTATCAATCAGGAGTTTCCTTGTGAAGTATTTTCAACTCTTTCTACTAGTAACATGTGACATGTCATACAACCCCTCTATTCTCAAAGTATGAAATTCCCACTATAAAAGATGTTCCTGGCCCTAAAAAATAGTGTTTTGTCATTTGCTACAAAGATGTCCTGCTTCCAGAGCTTTAGGGGTGACTTCTGCTTTTTCTACTTCTCCCTACTTTAACAATACCTATCTTAGCACAAGATGTGACTTTGTAGAGTGAAGAAAACACCATGAAAAGTGAAAACAAAAAGTGAGAAAATATTTCTGTTTAGAAAAATTCCAGGGATGAAACAGCAAAAAGGCATTTCCCATGGGAACAATTACTAACTAGATTATGAGGAGTTATTAATCAATTCAGTTTAATGGTTTTTCTGTACATGAGAGTATTTTGGAATACTGTTAATATTCCTCACAAATTGAATAACGCATTAGAATTCTGCAATCTAGTTTCATAAAAACAGCCTCGTACCATAAATTAAATTCGTAAAAGAAAATAAGCATAAGAGAAATATTTACTTATTGAGGAATATCTGTTTTAGATAAACAGATTTGAAAACACAGCAGGGTTTACTATTCCCCTAAAAAGTTTAGTTGTTTTGGATTTTTTCTGTTTGCAAATCTGCTGCTTTTGTTACTCTCTAGAAAGGCAAACTGCTTATGAAAGGCTTGTGGCAATGTAGCCAAAACAAATGCTTCTTAAAGCTTTCAATAGCATTTTTTCAATTTACAAAATGTGAAAACATCTTTCAATTAGTAAAAAAAATAGGCTAATATACAAACTTTTTTTTTTAATTCATTTGTGAGAGAACGTAATGTAATTACCTAGATTCATACCCATTCACTCCTCAGATAACTGTAGCTATCTCCTTTTGACACAAACCTCTCTATATTAACCCAGAGAAATGCATTCATGGCCAGTTAGCCCAAGCAGAATAGTCATTCAGCTTTCCCCAAATTTAAACTATCATAAATTACCATTTGGACAGCATTAGAAAGAAATTGAAGCATACAAGGAATAAACTATAGTTTCTTTTTATATCAAAACGTACTCTTGAAAATGTGTTTGGCACAGTGCTAAATCATATAGTTAATACTAAATATTGCAGGATACAATAAAACCCTGGAGTTAACTTGTGTTTACATCCTTTAAGGGATAAAAATAAAAAGATACCAATTATTCAGAAGTCAGCCTATACAAACTGTATAAAGAATATTTTCTGTCTTGTTTTGAAAACCACTAATACAGTAAATTTTACATAAAAGACTGCAAAATAATATAAATTGATTTAAACAGATCTTTACAATAAGAAATTCAAATGGAAACGGACAAGTAACAAAGAGAAGTAAAAAAATTTATTGCAGTATTCGTTCCACCAGATTTGCTGGGGATCCCTTTTCTTGTATTATTTCAGGGTGACCTAATACATCAAAATATACATTTACAAAACTCCTCCTGCAGATAGGTCATAGATACTGCATGCTTTTTTTTCTTTTTTTATTTATTCTTTTTAATTTTTTTTTCTCCTCAACAGAATAAATTATATATCCAGTAGATTCTGTCATTTTACAGCCTGGAAAAACAATGCTTTCCTGGAAATTGGGCTAAGCTAAAGAAAGCCATCCGCTGCTAGGTTAAACTCCAAAAACACTTTATTAAGAACATTAACAGACTAATTTCCAACATTCACTTGTTTATTTTTTTAAACAGAAAGTTTTTTCAAGATATAAACAATTTTTTGTTAAACTATAGTACAGTGGGAGTAAAAATGAACTGAGAAGTTTCTGCTGCACAACAGCGAAGGAAGCTCCCACATAAACGTTTACCAAACATTTCCTTCTTTTCCTGCATCCCAGGTTCCATTCTTACTCTTCATTTAACTGATTTTTTTTTTTTTTGACAGAAAGTTGATATTTCAAGTTTTTCTGTTATTTCAATTCCTGTAAATTTGGCTGCATGTACAAATTCATTAGCTGGAAGTTCCATCCTTGGCAGCATACAGCAATCGTAAAGTCTGAACAACTTTATTAGTCAGCTTATTAGCACTCGTTAGAGCAATTTTTTTGTAAATAATGTCTGACTCTTTAATAGTGTCTACCCAAGGCACCAGTTTGCGGCCATCACGGCGCTTAGCCTCAGTCCAGGAGCCACTGTAGGAGCCTGCCATCCACTGAACACTGAAGCCATTGCTGGTTTTCTGTACTACTCTTGCAATTTGTGGTCGGTCTTTGTACTTTGGACAGCAAATAGCGATGACATCCATGACATCAACACTTTCATTCATCTGTGCTGCCAACTCCGTAGAGTCTGAATTTCGTTTTGACCTTCTCAATGACTAAAACATTGGGGGGGAAAAAAGACCAAGTGTTACACAAAAGAACTTTAGTGAAATTATTGCTTTTATTGCTTTTAATCCCTTGACGCCGGGAGTTGGGATTTCCCAGCACACATTCCATTGCCGGCAATGAGACGCACCGCGACCGCCAGCGCCAAGGGGTTAACATATCATTGTAAAACCACATACTCTTAATTTGTACCCGTGTCTTTATCTCTTATTGATATATAAAATTATATATACACACGAATCATAAAGCTACATAAAAACTTGGCAACAATAAAAAGGATAACACACAGTACATTCCAAAGGAAAATTAATAAATTTTTATATGGGATAAATCTCATTTTCTATTTTTTTTTGTTTGTTTTGTTTTTTGTTTTGTTTTTTTTTGTTGTTGTTGTTGTTTGTGTTTATTTTTTATTGTCTTTTCTGTTAAACTTTCTACAAAAGTTGTATAAATGGTTAAGTAGAGAATCTCTATCTACAAAATGCTTTCTTTCATGTGGATTACATTACTCGGTGTACATTTAATATAATAGACTAACATTTATAAGCACATAAAGTAATTTTACGTAATACGCTGCGAAATACGTTGACTCCTCCTCCGCCTCACCCCTGAAGTGCTTCCTCCTCTATCCTCCCCATCACTTTCATCATCCTCTGTCTCAGCTGCATTGTTTTTAGGGCTGCCTCCTCCAAGCAGTGAGGTAATTGCTTTGTTCCGAGCACTTGTGCTAGCTGAAACCTCTCCATCTTCTTCCTCTTCATCAGGATCCAAATGTTCCATAAGGAGCTTGAACTATTAAAAAAACCCCCAGATCAGTCCACATTCTAACTTTAAAAATATACATTTATGTCACACTACAGTAAATAAAAAACAAATGAAAAGATAAACAGGGTAAAACAAATGGCAGACAACTTCAAACTTCAACAGCTTGTGTTTTGTTCTACAAACTTTCATTTTCTAGTAGGTATGTAAAAGCTTTCTTCCTGTGTTTCCAAAATTGCAAGTTTTCTCTAGTTAATATTTCAAAGAATTGGGGGGGGAAGGTAAATACACTAGATCTAGTCTCTGTTCCTATGATGGAAACAGTCAGGGATAAAGTGAACAAGTTATATGATAGAGGAATACAAGACGGATATCAAAAACAGGAAAATACTCTGCAAAGATGAATATCCTTTAGTTTAAATTAATTTTTATTGTGTTAAAATTTATTAGAAGACTTTGAAAGACAATCCTGCTAAACATCCTGAAAGGAAATGGTGAGTTACCAGTATATCGCATAAGATTACCAGGAACTTAACATTTTGAAATGTTCATCCAACACATCAGCATCTACTTTCAAGCATTATACTGTGTTACCTAGTTTGAAAGGATTTCAGATTTTTTGCAAAGCAACTTTACTTACATCTAAGTACTGTTTTACTATACTTCTCTTCACTTCTTCAGTAATCTTGGAATTAGCCATATCACTCTGCAGAAAATCCAGAGTTTGTTTTGGATGGAAATGAACGCCCATCTTCCTATTTATCGCTTTATCATAAACTTTTGCAGATTCAGATGGAGAATATTTCTGAATTTTACTGTTTAAAGAAAACAAAAGAGTTTTTAAGGAAAGTCCAAAGCAATTTCAAGGAAAAACTTTTAAAATCTTCAATATAAGTTGTTATATTTTAATAATTCCATATACAATAGACATCCTGTTGAGAAATGAAATAATTGCTTTTTCTAATCCAAAGTTTCATTACATTCAACCTATTACATTTATGTTTTTTCTCTTATACAAATCTATTGTTTAAACAATTATTAATGATCAACTTGGAAAAAAAAACAACCTTCCAATCTTAATCCTTACAAAGAACTCACTAGATAACTTATGGCTTATTATCTAAATATCCTTACCTATCAGAGAATCCACAGAGGTTCTTTAAATGCTGTTTCAGCATCAAAAGTAATAATATGCCTTGGGACACATTTGCAAATTCAATTAAAGGAGCTGAATTTTCTGGTAAACACTTCATCACAGCATTTACATCATTTTCTTCATCAGAATCTGAATCAGAGTCTACCCGTTTCCGTAACCTCCGAGGCTTAGAAGCTTCCTCCTCACTTTCGCTCTCACTGACACTGTTACTGTCACTCTCAGTCTCCTCATCTGATGAAGGCTTTCTTTCCTTTTTTTTGTCTTTCACCATAGACTGCAAGACAGAAAAGTTAACACACATTCCAAAATTAGGATAAGTAGCATCATGCATATTTAAAAAAAAATATTTCCAAAATAATTTCTGTCTTAAATTAGGAAGAATTCCCTGAAAATATCATATCATAACTTGATATCCAAAGATTAAAATTATCGATGGCAAAAAGTTGCTGAAGGCCCCTGAAAAACTGATCCAAAGTCCACATTTTTTTCAAGGTGGTTACAGAAGGAACTGAAGCAATAAGTACTCCACTAGCATGTTATTCTTAAAAAGACTGCTCAAGTTTGTTAGTGGAGACAGTAAAATGCAGTAGAAGGCCAAATACAATAAATCAAGAAGAAAATTCCATTTTTGTTTCACCCGAATATAATTTTCGCATGTTACACAGATTTCCATATGTATGTACTTTGGTACACACTAGTTCAATCTGGTTGCCTCTGTTAAAATTCCATAACACTAATTACACTGCTGACCAGTATTACTAATAATCAGTTGTATTATATTACCTGTAGAGCTACAGAATTTCACACTTGCATTATTACTGCACATACTATGATTTTTCATAACACAGAACTTAAGAAGTCCCAAGTAGGATCTCATCCTCTATGTGCTGGTGATACACACTGGTCCCTCATCTAAATAATACACTGTTTCTTTCTAGCAGATTAAAAATCGATTTTGGTAAGGTGAGAATTCAAAGTAGTGTACTTTTCAAGGCATTGTCCTATCATTGGTTGTCACTGAGAAGAGCCTGGGTCCATCCTCCTGACACTCACCCTTTATATATTTGTAAACATTAATAAGGTCACCCCTCGGTCTCCTCTTCTCCAAGCTAAAGAGCCCCAGCTCCCTCAGCCTTTCCTCATAAGGGAGATGCTCCACTCCCTTAATCATCTTTGTTGCCCTGCGCTGGACTCTCTCCAGCAGTTCCCTGTCCTTCTTGAACTGAGGGGCCCAGAACTGGACACAATATTCCAGGTGTGGTCTCACCAGGGCAGAGTAGAGGGGAAGGAGAACCTCTCTGACCTACTGACCACCCCCCTTCTAATACACCCCAGGATGCCATTGGCCTTCCTGGCCACAAGGGCCCAGTTCTGGCTCATGGTCATCCTGCTGTCTACCAGGACCCCCAGGTCCCTTTCCCCTACACTGCTCTCTAATAGGTCATTCCCCAACTTATACTGGAACCTGGGGTTGTTCCTGCCCAGATGCAAGACTCTACACTTGCCCTTGTTAAATTTCATTAGGTTATTCCCCGCCCAACTCTCCAGCCTGTCCAGGTCTCGCTGGATGGCGGCACAGCCTTCTGGCATATCAGCCACTCCTCCCAGCTGGGTGTCATCAGCAAACTTGCTGAGAGTGCACTCTATTCCCTCATCCAAATCATTGATGAATATATTGAATAATACCGGCCCCAGTACTGCTCCCTGAGGCACTGCACTAGATCCAGGGCTCAACTGGACTCCACACCATTGACCACAACTCTCTGGCTTCTTCCCTTCAGCCAGTTGACAGTCCACCTCACTACCCGATCATCCAGACCGCACTCCCTCAATTTAGCTGTAAGGATGCTGTGGGAGACTGTGTCAAATGCCTTACTCAAGTCAAGGTAGACCATGTCCACTGCTCTGCCATCATCCATCCATCTTATGTCCTCATAAAAGTCAATGAGGTTGGTCAAGCATGACTTCCCTTTGGTGAAGCCATGTTGACTGCCCCTAATGACCTTCTTATCCCTGTTATGCCTTGAGATGGCACCAAGAATAAGTCGTTCCATCAGTTTTCCAAGGATGGTGGTGAGGCTGACTGGTCTACAGTTACCCGGGTCCTCCTTCTTGCCCTTTTTGAAGACTGGAGTAACATTTGCTTTCCTCCAGTGCTCAGGCACCTCTCCTGTTTCCCAAGACTTGGCAAAGATGATGGAGAGCGGTCCAGCAATGACTTCAGCCAGCTCCCTCAGCGCCCACAGGTGCATCCCATCCGGACCCATGGATTTACGGATGTCCAGATTACCTAACTGCTCCCTAACCCAGTCCTCATCAACCGAGGCAAACTCCTCCATTGTCCTGCCTTCATCTGGGGCCTCAGTGGTACGGGGCTCCTCAGGACAGCTTCTGGCAGAGTAGACAGAGACAAAGAAGGCGTTCAGTAACTCTGCCTCCTCTGTATCCTCTGTCACCAGGGCACCCACCTCGTTCATCAGTGGGCCTACATTGCCTCTGGTGTTAGTTTTATCTGCCATGTATTTGAAAAAGCTCTTTCTCTTGTCCTTGACCCCTCTCGCCAGGTTTAATTCTAAGGAGGCCTTAGCTTTCCTAGTTGCCTCCCTACATCCTCTGACAACAGCCTTACATTCTTCCCAAGTGGCCAGCCCCTCCTTCCATGATCTATAAACTCTTCTCTTCTACTTGAGCATACCCAGCAGTTCCCTGTTTAACCACGCAGGTCTCCTGGCTCCCTTCTTTGACTTCCTACGTGTTGGGATGCTCTGATCTTGTGCCTGGTAGAAACAGTCCCTGAACACTAACCAACTATCTTGGGCCCCTTTACCTTCAAACAGCCTTGCCCATGGGATTTTCCTTAGCAATTGCCTGAAAAGGCCAAAGTTTGCCTTGCTGAAATCCAGGGTTGCAATTCTGTTTGCTATCCTGTTCCTGCCACATGAGATCCTAAACTCTACCATCTCATGGTCGCTGCAGCCAAGGCAGCCCTCAACCTTTACCGCTTCAACCAGAGCCTCCTTGTTAGTGAGGATGAGATCCAGCAATGAACCTCTTCTAGTCAGCTCCTCCACCCTTTGCATCAGAAAGTTATCATCAAGGCACTGGAGGAACCTCCTAGACTGTGGCTGGCCAGCCGAGTAGTCCTTCCAAATGTATTTAAATTCTCCCAGGTGACACACATGTAACTGCCATCAGCTATTTGACAACAAAAGAAACAGCAAACTGGATTTTATTATTAAAATTATACAAACATGATAAACCAATATTTAATGATGATTCCTGGTTCATGTACTTCCCAGATGCATGCAATTAATATTAATTCCAATTAATACAGCAGTATTATGGAATCATATAGATTTATTATTAAGAACTCAAAATTTGTCATTCTTTTTTAATAACATAAGCAGCAATGCAAGGGAAGATTTTAACTAGTGTCTACCAGATGTAGGCCAGAACAGAAAGGGTTGGTTGTTTTTTAACTACTGGTTACAAAGTAATGCTACTGGTGCATATCATAATAATGATACTGTATTCACTGAAGAATTAACCACATTATAGAGAAGTATATATTTCCATCATAGTAAATATATTAAAATATAACTGCACATACCTCTTTAAATGACTGTAGTAGGTTGCTACCAGAAACTGATAGCGTAATGTCAATATGATGCATTATAAACAGTGGCTCTTCCTGTGTTTGATAAGGAAAACAGGCTAGATTGTCTGCTATGTACAAGAGCATATTCACTTCTGTTTTCTGGAAGTTAAAAAAAAGGTACATATAAATATACATACAAATATCTTAGATTTATACGCTTATCCTCTGTTCCTAACAGTCTAGAACAAAAACATGACCACAAATTTTATTCTACTTACCTCCTAAACAACATGCATGTATACAAATTTTATTCATACCTGAAGATACACTATTTCTGATCAATCCAAACTGAGTACAGAAAGGTACAAAATGATGCATTCTATTATATAGGTAAATACCTTATATTACAAAGCAAAACAAAGTACCTTAGGGAAATTAAGTTATCAATAATTATGTCATAAAAATACATTGTAAAAGGAGAATTTAAGCTTGTGATGTTATATTTTATTTTCTTTTCAAGTGAAGAAAATGTGATGCTTACTGCAGTATCATCAAAGAGGTTGAGTAAAGAAATTAGAAATGCTCGTCTGTGTTGACGGTTCCCTCGGATCATGGAGTATAGGTGTGAACACAATGCACTGGATGATTCATCATGTCTAAAACCTCTTACGGGATCCTTTGGGCACGTATTGATTGCCTGTTGTACCTGATAAGACATCTTCATACCAGCCACGGCTTTCATCTGAAATGGAAAAGTATTTATTTTTATTTAAACCATTGCTTGCAAGCAGTAAAACTGAAAGAAGAAAATTAAACAAAAGCCTGTTAACGGAAAGTGCTAGCTCATTTTTTCGCTTATTTCTTTTTAAGCAGATGTTCATCTGGAGTTTAACTTTCAAATATGCACTGAGGTGCACTACTATCTTTTAAGTTGGGAAACAGATTAAAAAAGAATTTGTAGCAGAGATCAAAATGTCTTGTGAACTGCTTTCACCGTAAATTCTGTTAGAAACATACAGCTAATCTGTTTACCTGTTGCAGCCAGGTATTCCAATTTAAACAATTTTCAATACTAAAATGAACAAAATATTTTACCAAATGTGTATGCGTGATGTCACTTGTAGTGAAACCAACAACTGAGTCCATATTAGTACAATAGCACTGACAAACAGAAAATTAGGGTTGTTTTTTTTTATATATTCTGCAATTTCCAGTTGATTTTACTTACAACAAGCCTCCTGCTCTAGTTTCAGAACAAACAATCCCTAGCTAGGCTGCATATCCAACTCTCCTCATACCACCTTTGCTTCTCTTCAGCATAGTTGTCTCTTCATCTATACATTGCCTTAAATCCCAGCTGTCTACATAGCAAATTTCATCTGCTAGCCTTCACCTACTGGATTAGGTATCTGTTTGGATGCCATACACAGAGCAATGCTCCAATTTCAGTGGAATACAATCAGATATGGGAAGTCCTACAATGTAGTACACACTGAACCAAGACTGGGGCCTTCTGAAATAAGGAGAGGGTTCTGCAGCTCAATTTCAGATCTTAAGCAGAACTAATGGGATGATGCCACAACTCCACAAGTTCTCAGATTTTCCTTTCAACAAGATCCCTCAGTTCTTAACACCTTCCTATGCTCCTTCTGCTTAGATTACAATTTATAAAGCCTTAATGCCTTAATGTTCTAATACATATACACTAAGGACCTCTAGTTTTACAAGGTGTTCTCTTCCCTAGTCTACTGATACAGGAAAAACATTGCTAAACATTATGAATCAGCTGTCCTTGTCAAATAAATGCTCTTATATACTATTCAGTAAGGAAAACACTTCTCTGAATTATAAATTAAAGGAATTTTTAGACTGGAAGAGATGCTTCAAATTATTATCTTCAAGTGTTAAGTCACCAAAGAATGTAACAGTATTTTGTAAAATGATAAATTAGAATTACTTACATGAATGAACCCAGCATATTTTTTGTCTATTTCCACCAACTGCTGATCAGCTTTGTTTCGCATAGAGGGTTCTGGATCTGTGCCCATAGCAATTAAGTATGGCACACACTTGAAAAACAAATGAAATGATTATTCAGAGTCATTGTACCTCCTCTTTCTCACTCTTTGTTTTTCTATTGCACTGTTGTTCTTGCTTTATTCTGACTACTGCAGAAACTAGAATAGGAAGCTCTATGCAACTTACTACCTGACTACCCTTTGCAAGGAGATAGTACAAAATAGACAAGAGACCAGCATTATAAGTGATACAAGTTGTGTGAAGTTTCAGGTAGTATTTCTGTTTCTCTCAAATTCTAATGCAAATTTACACTACCAAAAAAAATGCCATTTTAAGAAAAAGAAAACACCACTTATGACTGAACATGCTGCAGTATAAACAAAGAATTAAAAAAATATTATGTAAGCAAAGAATAATGGAGATGATAACTGAAGTTCTGACATTGACTCTGGAATTCCATACTGTTTGGAGGACATGGGGATCGAAGTGGAGGCAAGCTGACAGTTTTCAGGATAAAGAATCAAATAAAGAAAACAGCTTGGCATACACCTGAAATTTATAAGTGTAACAGAAATATGCTCCAATGTACATTTGTAAGTGCTCTTTAGGCACTGGCTGGGCTTTTACATCTTGATCCAAAACCAAGAAAATACAGCATTTGGATCTCACTGGCTAAACAACATAAAACAGATTTCAAAATATGCTTTCTGTAAAGGCCCCTTGCTACAATAAGAAATTACTGTAGCATAGCTGGAAGAGAAAAAACTAGAAATGCATTTAGCAAGTGTGAAAACCTGAATAACAAAAACACCCATCATAAAAGCCTAACATACCTGAACAGGATGGATGAGACCCTGGTTTAATGTCAGTGCAATGACATTTAGAGCAAAGTGGCGTACACTGGACTGGGTATGAAAGAAAGCCTCAAGGACCTGTTTGAGATATAGCTGCATGATGGAACTACTCATCCCTGAGGAAATATCCCCCATTTCTTTCAGGTCTTCCTGCTTTGCTACTTTTTTCCCTGCAAAAAGGACAAAAGCAATAGCATACTCATCACAGTATAATCATTTACTTTGCCAGTACTTGATGCGTACTGATATTTAAGCTTTACAATACATACACATTTCAGTTGTCTTAGAATGGGTTTATGATCTCATGAAACACAGAATAGTCTGATGGCAAATATACTTCAAAAAACTAGAGACACAACTTTAAAGTCTTGTTCCTCAATAAAGGTTTTAATTTAAAACATTTCTTATTTTGTATTTCTTATTTTATATATGCAAATTGACCTTAGAGAAGATTTTGATAATAAGTATTACTACCATCATTACAGCAATTATGCATTCTGGATTGCTTTCAGGATTTATACGTCTTCAAAGTAAATAATAAGCTATACTTCTCAATATAGCTATGCACATAATTTTTGAAAATTATTCTAAGATACTTGGTGTACAAGATTATCAATAAGATAACAATCAGTTATACAGTTCATGCATATAGTAACTGTATGCCAGAAAGTTAGGTTTTGCATGCTTCATTAGCACAGAAGTACTCAACACTTACAATCTCTGTCTGCCTGCTGCATACGTGTATCCTCCTCCTGCAAGTAGGTCTGGAGGTTTTTTAACACCTGGATTTTTAAGTTTACAGAACAGTTCTTATCTGAAAGAATGCTGTTGTACAGAGTCTTCACTTCCTGTTCGAACATTAAACTTGGGTGTTGTATAAATGCAAATCCTAAGGGTGGAAGAGGAAATATTTCACATTATTATCTAGAAACTGTATTTCTGCTTTTTAAGTCTTTCTTCAAAACAGAGGTATGAGATTTATCTCCTTCCAACAGCATAGCTTTTTCTAGTATAAATAGTAATGCTTTTTCATATGGACACCATTCTAAGTTTATAAGGAGTTCTATTAGCCATGACAATTCTATTAGCCATGACTCTGATAGATAAAGATGGAGTGCCAACCCAGGGCAGTTGCACTAAAGAGAGTTAAACAGCTTTGGAAGCATGTCCAGTGTTCTGGTTTTCATCTGAATAACTAGGAGGTCTCCCAAGAACAAGGAAAGAACATTGCTAAAAATTACCCATTGTTTTTCTAATATATTTGGAGAAAAATATACTGCTGAACTGTGATTCATATGGAGGCAGAGCAAATGTAGAAAAATTGATAAATATCACAAGTATTTAAAGAATAAAATCTTAAAAGAAATAAACATAGTGAACACAGTAAATAAAATTTATACCTCTCACTGTCATTATTCATACACCTATTAAGGTCTTCTTTTGAAAACTATCTGAAGCATTCCCAAGACTACATATGTTGGAAGATATAATAGAATTGTTTTTAGCTGCAGCCTTAGCCTTGACAAAGAAGTGGTTATTCTTAGTCAGGGAAGCCTTTATTTCATAAAAACTTTGATCTAAATTAGTGACAGTATATATCATTTTAGATCCCATATGTAGATTTAGAAGTGCTGCCAATTAACTCTTACAGACTGTCATAAAAAAAAACAGTAATGAGAACATAATTTCCCAATTTAAACTATGCTTAACTACTTGATTCATTTTTTAAGACTGTGAGAAAAGTAGACATTAAGTGTATTTTTCACAACGACAGGAAACTAAGATTCAAAATGACCTCACCAAAAACATATAAACATAAAAGAAGAATGAGGGGAAAAAATGAAAGCAAATAAAATTATGCAAAAGCAATGTATAAAAGTGGCTATAACAAAGGGAAGATAGAGTCAGTTTTTTTAAACTGCCTCTGTGCACACAGAAAAGACAGTGTAGGTAAAGGCTAAGTCTAGGGCAAGACCTCAGTATGTTTAAGATCTCATTTCAGTCTCAAAACAGGAAGAAGAGAGAAAGCAGGGGAGATGGAGGGGAAAGAGGTGAAAGTAAAAAGAATGATTCTCCTCTTTGGAGTATGTAGTATAATTGCCCACTCTATACAGGTGTATATTAATGTTTATAACTTGACCACCTCTGAGAAAGTCCAATCCATTTCTTAAGGTTAATTTTAAAAATGAAAAGCACTTGCATGCATGTGTAACAATCCATAACTATTTATTTCCTTCATTCACTTACTTTAAAGAGTCTAAAACCACCAGTATTCTCAGGGAAATTCTTATTTTTCCATCCCCTGTAAGCAGGGAAGAAATCTTACTTGGCATAAAAATTTGTCATAGGAGATGAAAAAAGGCATCTGTTGTTTCCTTGAAGGACTGACTTCACATCTCGGGGCTGCCCTCACACCACTTCTCTTCATACCTTTGTTTTTACTCTGTTATTAGTAAGCACTGAACTTGGTTAAGACATTATCTGTTAGATACTTACAGGTTTAGTTAAATTTACTAACAAAATTTTGTATCCTCAATCTGCCTTGCAAGTGAACATATAGAAGAGAAGCATAACCATAATCATTAAGCATATGGTTAAGCTTAATCCCTCAACTGCAGTGATACATCCCAAAGCAAATGCTAGAACTGCTGAGTGTCTTTACTGAAAGGACACACTAATAATTACTGATTGGAAAGCCTTCACTGTATATAAATGTTGAATTAGCTTGTTAGTAATTTTTACCTTGCTGCTGCACACAAATGTTGAATGGATTTGACGACTTGGCTCAATTACCAGCCTGTAAGGTAGAACTTTGCGCTGCCTACCACATCTCTGTACATCCAGCAGCTACCCTCAAAATGGAACCAGTACTTAGATGAGATTAATATATCATTGAAAACAGTTGTCTGAGGTTTAATTAAAATAAAGACTGACATGCTTATGGGCAGAGAAAAAATATCTGAAGAATGCCTACTGATAAGCCACCTCTGTTTTCTCCTCTTCCCCTAAACTGATCACAGTTCAGTCTGTAATTCAGAAATATTTTTGACAAATGCAACATTCTCAGAATCTATGAGTAAAGCAATCATGCCTATGGTTAGGAAGACAGCCCCTATCCTATGTGTAATATTCTGCAGAGGACAATTAAATTAAAATGGACTACAGTAAGTGTTGTGCATCTTGATACAATGCCTAGAAAAACCTCCAGCTAGTCCAGAACACTGGAGTATTGCTCCTGCAACAAAGGCAACTCTAAAGCCATTAATCCTACTCAGCTGTCTGAAATGGTTTCCTCAAAGAATATCAAATCAGGATTCAGTCTCAGTCCTTATCCTCAGAGTCCTCCCTAGTCAGAACTGAAACAGGATATCTAAAAAGCCACCAAACAGCAGTATAAGGAGGCAAATTCTTGACCACAGTTAAACCACACAATGCAAGCTCACATGCATGGGAGACAACTTTCTTTAGATTAAGCCATAGTGACAGAGAATGAGGGAAAGTCTGAGGTACTAAATGCCTTCTTCGCTTCAGTCTTTAATAGTCAGAACACTTGTGCTCCAGGTACCCAGCCCCCTGAGCCAGAAGACATGGATGGGGAGCAGTACGAAGCCCCAATAATCCCACGGGAAATGATTAGCGACCTGCTATACCACTTGGACACCCACACGTCTGTGGGGCCAGATGGGATACACCCAAGAGTGCTGAGGGAGCTGGCAGAGGTGATCACTAAGCCACTTTCCATTATCTACCATCAATCTTGGCTAACTGGGGAGGTCCCAGTTGAATAGAAGTTGGATAACATGACGCCCATCTACAAGAAGGGCCGGAGGGATGATCCAGGGAACTACAGGCCCTACAGGCCTGTCAGTCTAACCTCGGTGCTGGGCAAGGTCATGGAGCAGATGATCTTGAGTAACATCACATGGCACTTAAAAGAGAACCATATGATCAGGCCCAGTCAACATGGGTCTATGAAAGGCAGGTCCTGTTTGACCAACCTGATCTCCTTCTATGACAAGGTGACCCACCTAGTAGATGAGGGAAAGGCTGTGGATGTTGTGTACTTTGACACCGTATCCCACGGCATTCTCCTGGAGAAGCTGGCAGCTCATGGCCTGGATGGGTGTACTCTGCGATGGATAAAGAACTGGCTGGAGAGCCGGGCCCAAAGAATTGTGGTGAACGGAGACAAGTCCAGTTGGCGGCCGGTCATGAGTGGTGTTCCCCATGGCTCAGTATTGGGGCCAGTTCTGTTTAATCTCTTTATCAATGATCTGGATGAGGGGATTGAGTGCACCCTTAGTAAGTTTGCAGATGACACCAAATTGTGTCTCTTCACTCCTTCCATCTTCAAGTGACGATGTGGGATGGAATAGGAAAATTCAGTCTCTAAATGGTTGGCTCCAAGAGTGGTGCTACAGGCAGGGCTTTGGATTTTTTGATAATGGTTGGTTCTATAAGACACCAGTCTGGACAGTGTCACACGGGAAAGGTTTATCTCGTAGGGGCAAAAGGATGCTGGGGAAGAATTAGCTGGGCTCATTTGGAAAGCTTTAAACTAGGCTCGAAGGGGGATGGGGTTGTAGCTGGGCTTGTCCCAGTGGGGCAGCATTCTAAAACTGATGAGGACCAGGTGGCCTCCTATGCCCCTAGGGAGAAATTGCTGTGCTCTGCTCGCTCCCTGAAATGCCTCTACACCAATGCACGCAGCATGGGGAATAAGCAGGAGGAGTTAGAATCCTATGTTCGGTCAGGAGAATATGATCTGGTGGCAATTACAGAAACATGGTGGGACAGTTCACATGACTGGAATGTGGTCATGGATGGCTATGCCTTTTTCAGAAAAGACAGACCGGCCAGGCGTGGTGGAGTTGCTCTCTATGTGAGAGAGCAACTACAATGTACTAAATTCTGCCCAGGAGTGCATGACGAGCGGGTTGAGAGTGTATGGGTCAGGATCAAGGGGCAGGCTGGCAGGGGTGACACTGTTGTGGGCATCTGTTACAGGCCACCAGATCAGGCTGAGGAAGTTCATGAGGCCTTCTATGGGCAGCTGAGAGTGGCCTCACAGTCACAGGCCCTGGTTCTTGTGGGGGATTTTAACTTCCCTGATGTTTGCTGGAAGGACTAAGCCAGCCAGCCACAGTCCAGGAGGTTCCTCCAGTGCATTGATGAGAACTTCCTCATGCAGATGGTGGAGGAGCCGACTAGGAGAGGTGCACTGCTGGATCTCATCCTCACTAACAAGGAGGATCTGGTCGAAGCAGTAAAGGTTGAGGGCTGCCTGGGTTGCAGTGACCACGAGATGGTGGAGTTCAGCATCTTGTGTGGCAGGAACAGAATAGCAAGTAGAATTGCAACCCTGGACTTTAGCAGGGCTAACTTTGGCCTTTTCAAGCAACTGCTGGGGGAAATCCCATGGGCAAGACTGCTTGAAGGAAAAGGGGCCCAAGATAGCTGGATTGCATTCAGAGATTGCTTCTTCCACGCTCAGGATCAGAGCATCCCCACACGTAGGAAGTCAAGGAAGGGAGCCAGGAGGCCTGCGTGGTTGAATAGGGATCTGTTGGGTATGCTCAAGTAGAAGAGGAGAGTTTACAGGTCATGGAAGCAGGGGCTGGCCACTTGGGAAGAATATAAGGCTGCTGTTAGAGGATGTAGGAAGGCAGCTAGGATAGCCAAGGCCTCCTTAGAATTACAGCTGGCGAGAGGGGTCAAGGACAGCAAAAAGAACTTTTTCAAATACATAGCGGATAAAACTAATACAAGAGGCAATGTAGGCCCACTGATGAATGGGGTGGGTGCCCTGGTGACAGAAGATACAGAGAAGGCAGAATTACTGAATGCCTTCTTTGTCTCTGTCTACTCTGCTGGAGGCTGTCCTGGGGAGCCCTGTACCCCTGAGACCCCGGATGAAGCCAGGTCAATGGAGGAGTTTGCTTTAGTCGATGAGGACTGCGTTAGGGAGAAATTAAATAGTCTGGACATCCATAAATCCATGGGTCCAGATGGGATGCATCTGCGGGTGCTGAGGGAGCTGGCTGAAGTCATTGCTGGACTGCTCTCCATCATCTTTGCCAAGTCTTGGGAAACGGGAGAGGTGCCCGAGGATTGGAGGAAAGCAAATGTCACTCCAGCCTTCAAAAAGGGCAAGAAGGAGGACCCGGGTAATTATAGACCGGTCAGCCTCACCTCTGTCCCTGGGAAAGTAATGGAACAGCTTATCCTTGGTGCCATCTCAAGGCATATCAAGGATGAGAGAGTTATTAGGGGCAGTCAGCATGGCTTTACCAAGGGGAAGTCATGCTTGACCAACCTCATAGCCTTTTATGAGAATGTAACAAGGTGGATCGATGATGGCGGAGCAGTGGATGTGGTCTACCTTGACTTCAGTAAAGCCTTTGACACAGTCTCCCACAACATCCTCACAGCTAAGTTGAGGAGGTGTGGTCTAGACAATAGAGTAGTGAGGTGGGTTGCAAACTGGCTTAAGGAGAGAAGCCAGAGAGTGGTAGTCAGTGGTGTGGAGTCTAGTTGGAGGCCAGTATCTAGTGGAGTGCCTCAGGGGTCAGTACTGGGGCCACTATTATTCAATATATTCATTAACGATTTAGACGAGGGAATAGAGTGTACTATCAGCAAGTTTGCTGATGACACTAAGCTGGGAGGAGTGTCTGACACGCCAGAAGGCTGTGCTGCCATCCAGCGGGACCTGGACAAACTGGAGAGTTGGGCGGGGAATAACCTAATGAAATTTAACAAGGGAAAGTGTAGAGTCCTGCATCTGGGCAGGAACAACCCCAGGTTCCAGTATAGGTTGGGAAATTACATATTAGAGAGCAGTGTAGGGGAAAGGGACCTGGGGGTCCTGGTGGACAACAGGATGACCATGAGCCAGCACTGTGCCCTTGTGGCCAGGAAGGCCAATGGCATCCTGGAGTGTATTAGAAGGGGGGTGGTTAGTAGATCAAGAGAGGTCCTCCTTCCCCTCTACTCTGCCCTGGTGAGACCACATCTGGAATATTGTGTCCAGTTCTGGGTCCCTCAGTTCAAGAAGGACAGGGAACTGCTGGAGAGGGTCCAGCGTAGGGCAACAAAGATGATTAAGGGAGTGGAGCACCTCCCTTATGAGGAAAGGCCGAGGGAGCTGGGTCTCTTTAGTTTGGAGGAGACTGAGGGGTGACCTTATTAATGCTTATAAGTATTTAAAGGGTGAGTGCCACGAGGATGGAGCCAGGCTCTTCTCGGTGGCAAACAATGATAGGACAAGGGGTAATGGGATCAAGCTGGAACACAAGAGGTTCCACTTAAATTTGAGAAAAAACTTCTTCTCAGTAAGGGTGACAGAGCACTGGAACAGGCTGCCCAGGGAGGTTGTGGAGTCTCCTTCTCTGGAGACATTCAAAACCCGCCTGGACATGTTCCTGTGCGACCTCACCTAGGCGTTCCTGCTCCAGCAGGGGGACTGGACTAGATGATCTTTTGAGGTCCCTTCCAATCCCAAAAATACTGTGATACTGTGATACTGTGTGGGAGTGTTGATCTGCTGGAGGGTAGGATGGCCATACAGAGGGATCTGGACCGGCTGGATCGTTAGGCTGAGGCCAATTGTATGAGGTTTAAAAAGGCCAAGTGCCAGGTCCTGCACTTGGGTCATAACAACAGGAGGTGTTGATCTGAATACGAGCCAGCAGTGTGCCCAGCAGTGTGCTCAGGTGGCCAAAAAGGCCAACGGCATCCTGCCTTGTATCAGGAATAGTGTGTCCAGATCAGGAGTAGTTTGTGTGTCCAGCAGGACTAGGGAAGTGATTGTGCCACTGTACTCGGCACTGGTGAGGCCTCCCCTTGAATACTGTGTTCAGTTATGGGCTCCTCATCATAAGAAGGATATTGAGGTACCAGAGAGAGTGCAGAGGAGACTGACAAAGCTGGTGAAGGGTCTGGAGCACAAGTCTGATGAGGAGCAGCTGAGGGAACTGGGGCTGTTCAGCCTGGAGAAAAGGAGGCTGAGGGGAGACCTTACTGCTGTCTACAATGACCTGAAAGGAGGTTGTAGCATGAAGGGTGTTGGTCTCTTCTCCCAAGTAGCAAGGGATAGGACGAAAAGAAATGGCCTCAAGTTGCACCAGGGGAGGTATAGATTGGATATTAGGAAAAAATTCTTCACGGAAAGGGTTGTCAGGCATTGGAATAGGCTGCTCAGGGAAGTGGTAGAGTTGCCATCCCTGGAGGTGTTTAAAAGGTGTTTAGATGAGGTTCTTCGGGACATGGTTTAGTGCTAGAGTTAGGATAGGTTATGGTTGGACTTGATCCTGATGGTCTCTTCCAAACAAAATGATTCTATGATTCTATAACCATGAACTGAACTCTTCCAGAAACCAAGGCTTATCTGCCCAAACAAGATTCTCTCACATGTACAATTTTGGTCCTTGAGCAGAGGATGAACATGATATAAACCACTCAATGGCAGTTCATGCACTACTGCAAGTCACTGAGATACCATATTAATGCCTTCAGATAAAGAATCTATTTAAAACTGAAATACTGACAAAATCCCAAACCAAACTGTAATATTTAGACTATGACAACATATCAGTGCCTTGTGAAAACTCACAGAGCATCCCCCAGTTGGTATAAACTGCCAGAGTTCCCTTGACTCCTGTGGAATACCTGCCCCTCCACTTAAAATTCTCAAAGGTTTTCCAGCATTTTTTCTAGTTATTTTTTAACCACACCTTGTGAACTGGGAAAAAAAAAAAAAAAAAGGAAAAAAGAAAAAAGAAAAAAGAAAAATTGTAGTTACAATATACTTGCATGTGGGGAATAAATAACACCTCCATTAATTTGGAAACCTGATGCTTTTTAAGACTTGGTCACACATCAAAAAGGCATTTGCTATCAAAAGCATCCACTCTGTTGCAGAAATATGCAACTTCAAAGTATCCCTTTGACTACATTTCTATAGCCAGTTCTCAAATAAAACATGCAGTGAACTTTGATTTTAAACAAACTCCCCTGCCACTACACAAATAAACAAATTCCTGCTGAAATGCATGGATTTTTACTATAGTAGAATTATAAAAACTATTAATATTTCTTACCAAGGCCAATAATGGCTTTTGTCTGTACTTCTTCATCTGAATGCTTTGTAAAATACATTAGCAGTTCAAGTACTTTATCCTTAATGTTAACCTGAGAAAATGAAAACAAAAATAATAGCTATTTGAAGATGAAACAGATGTTTTTAATATCTTATAAAAGCATAAATGTCAAAAAGGAGGAACACAATCATACTGCATGGCCTTTGCAAAACCAGGTGTTTACAAATCAAAAAGCTATATTTTATGCATTATGAAAAAAATACATAGCTTTGAGGGACTAGGAATACCATGCTTTCAAATTGAAGAGGAGCATTCAATATACATAAGATGCAGAGAATAAATACAATTTATTTTACCTTACTGTTGCCCTTAAAGTCTTCCTGATCAAAATCAAAATGCCGACACAGTGCTCCAACAGTGAAAAGTGATCTAAGGAGTGCTGGTTTATTAGCAGTAAGTATTGTACTGTTGGGGTCTTCTTGGTGTTGAGTTTTTAATTTTGAAAGTGCACCTACAGTAAGATAAAAGTTTTGATCATGGTATTTAATCATGGTGTATCCCTAAAACAAGACTTGTAGCCAAAACTGAAGAGTGACAATTACATGTTGTGATTTTACTTACCATAGTATCTGTTAAAACAAGCCCACACAAATTTATAGTTCTGGGTGACCTTGTTCACAACAGCCCCAAGACAGCTCACACAATGCTGAACAACCTAGGATCAAGAAAGAACAAATGAGTTATATATTTAGAAGTTAAAACTGAGATTTTTGTGAAGTTATGTAGGAAAATGCTATGTAGAACTAAAACTAATGATCTAACAGATGTAATGTCCATCTGCTAGACTGCTGTGAAAATCCACCCAAACTTATAATTGTTAAAACATAACAACACATACAAACATCAGTAAACTAAGAACATTGTGTTTTCATGGCTCAAAATTTATCTTCATAACAAAGACAGAATTTGTTTAAAATGAAAATATATATTTCGCAATGTGAAATGGAATCAACTGAATAGTAGCAATTAAAAGCTTACTGTCATGCCATATTTGATGATGAGTTTCATGAGGTCCTCCTCAATAGTGGCAAGAAAGGTCTCACTTGGGTGCTCCATTAGTGGCACTACAAGTTCTAAGATTTTTGCAACATTGCAGATCACCATGAAATCATTCTGGGTCTGAAACAACAGTATTTATAGCATTTAACAGTTCTGGCTGTGTTACCAATAAGCTAAGTATTATTAATATGTATTATGCAATACATATGTATTAACATTACATAATACATATAAATATAATACAATTACATATGTATATAATACAATTACATAATAGTATAATACAATTATGTATCTTAAGTAAGATATTTGATAAAGATTTAAAAGAATATTTATATAGTTTACATATGCTTCTAAATTACATATTATTTTGAAAGCAAGTTCTTGGTTTCTAGAGTTTCTGGAAAAAAAATGTAGAAGCAGAACTTCACCTCTCATCAAGGCTGTGACAGACCTCAAAACTTGGTCTTGATAATTTTTTGGAGTCTTACAATAAATCTAGGAACTCTTCCTGACACATGCACACTAGAGAACACACAATACCTAGCATCATGTATTTGCTAGAAATGAAGTTGTGCAATGGCTGAATGTGGCTTAAACAATATCGATAATAACACACACTAATATAGAAATGACTACTGGTTTGCATTATCATGACTGTATATGTATTGTGAGGAATCTATGGAAAACATTTATATATTAAATATACATCTTGCTAGAAATTTATTTTTTTGACAAATCAAGCTCACTAATCATGATAGGATAATTTCCAAATGCTACTATCAAGTTATTTAACATATGAGCTGAAAGTAGTAATTCTACTATTCATCTCGACCTGTATAAGTACAAAACTTATGTAATGCACGAAAGAGATGTTGCAGCAAGTAAATAATCAGATAACCTGATTATTCTGATCCGACTGATCAGAAGCAGCTCCAAAAGTCTGTTGTAGATGTGCCTAGAGAATGCTCCAGGGCTAAACCTGTGAAATGGTAGGCTTTACCTACAAGCTAATCTGGTAAGTATTCTCAAGCCTGCCCTTCCCTGGGCAGCTGACCTAATGTAATGGATTGCTGCCACCCACTCAGCCAAGCTCTTCCTTGAGCCATGGATGCATGATCCTGCCCTGCTCCTTCTGCCAGATCAGGGGTTCATCACAACTATCACTGAGCCAACTGTACTAATCAAAATGGCAGAAAGCAACACAATGTTTCAGAGGAGGGGGGCCATTTTACAGGAATGGGGGGTTCAACATTATAGGTCTCTACCATTTTTGTGAGCTAAACTGTCTTACAGGGGAATACAAAAACTCAAGAGCTAGGGAAGTGAGAGGTGAAGTGCTGAAGAGGATAAAGCAGGACATTTTCCTTCTGATATTTTCTATATGTTAGATCACTCTGTTTATGGAACCATACCTTTAGTCTTAAGATTCATATGTTAAATCTTAACTACTTTTAAGACTGTGACTATAAACCAAAAAAATTTAAGAAGTTATTTCATAACAGGTGAAAAACTGGGGTTTAGTCCTCAAGAGAAAGACGCAGCAGAAGTTTCAGTCTCATTTAGCTGTAAAATGTGGAGGTAGAGGGTGAGGAACAGCATCTTAGAAGCTAGAGAGATCATCAAAAGGACCTAATATTTTCAGAAGGTATGATGCTCATGAAACAGAAACATAATTTTCATTTCTCTTTTCCTGCCTTCAATTTCATCAAGCATACAAGACAGCCATTAATTTCCATACTTAATTATCTAGGGAAAAAAAAAAAGAAAAAGACTGATTCTCTAATTTTCTCTACTTACACTACATTTAGTGGTCAGGTACGGCTGCATGGTCATGGCATGTTTGATCATTAGCTGGGGCCTGATTTTGCTGAATAAGAACAAAGTGGTTATGCAAGCAACCAAGCGACCAGAATTCACACCTTTGTTGTCAGAATCTGCAAAAAAATAGGAAATACACAAAGTAATGTTTGAGCAATGAAAAACATATGTCCAAAACATCATATGAATATCTCTTTCATATCTTTCAAGATCAGTACAGAATATTCTTATTAGATTAGACATGAGAACATAATGTGTTAACATTTGCATGTAATCACAAAATATGTGAAATAAGAAGCAAAGATGCTTCAAAGACATCACTAGTTTTTAAACTACTTACTGTACACTGACTCAGCCAATGATTCTGATTACAACTGTAGAACATATTAATGCAAATAAAGCTTGCCACATTTGTTTTGTTTTGTTTTTAGTGCTCTAAACATTTGAACAAGCTATTTTTAAAGTAGTTCTATTATTGTGGTTAGCTAGAGAAAATTAGGGGAAGCTTTATTATTATACAGTGCTCAAAAGTTCATAATGAACTTAAATGCAATAATTCATTACCATCGGTTTCGTAATAAGAATTCTGTAACAGTAACTTTTTGCAATAGTAATTTGATCTACTACTGTTAGAGTACAATATAAAATTCAAAGGAGCTAATATGTTGTAAACAATATTACCTGATAAGGATTCCTCATATTTAAGAATGTGCTCAACCAAATTGTCAACAAGTTGAGTACAGGCTTTCTTCACAGGTTTATATGTGGCATCCTCTTCTGACTTCAACAGCTATAGCAGATGAAACAGAAAATGATTTAGTATTAAGGGTGCATTCATTTACACTGGATACATGTTGGGTTTATAACAATTACTACAGATACACAAGGATTTTGCACTACAAAAGCATTTAACTTCTCCATAAAAGTTACATGGTGAAGAAAAAGTTAAGGGAAGTAAAAAACCAACCAACCAACCAAAAACAAAACAAAAAACCCCCAAACAAACAAAACTACACAAAAAAAAGCAAGAGAAGTAAAGTAAAATTAACTGCGACAAAAAGACAGAACAGTACTGATTTTTGCAATTGGATAAAAGCTAACATTGCGCTTAATGAAATAATGCAGAAAACAATAATGTAGTCATACTTGCCAGCAGTAACTAAATAGGAGCTAAAAGGCTTTTTAAAATGCTTAGAAAAAAACCAAAAAGCAAATTCAAAAGGAATGTTGTTTTTGACACTAAGCAAAAATATCAAACTAAGATGAAACAGTTCTATGAACATTTTAACCAGTTAATTTAATAGAGCCCATACCATAGCTTTTTCTCTAGTACAGGCATGAAGAGGCACTTTGGTTTACTTGGCTACCTATTTTCATGGCACCCCAAGCTAAAGTAAAATCTTTGGAGACGGCTAATTCCTCCATACATGCTTTTGTTATTTTTGCTTGAAAATTAACAAACACATACAAGTTGTAGAGGAGAAAGATAACACAGGCTAAGAGAGAGAAACAAAGCAAGCTCATTTCTTAAAAAAATCAGAGTAAAATATAATGTAGAAGTCAGCTATACACTGAAAATTCACTGCTTCTATAAACTGTGTAACAAATATATTGGATGGGAAAATACACTTATCTACCACTTTAAAAAAATCTACGTTACACTAGAGGTCTCATTTTGGAATTAAGTATCTTAGCTGTAGACTTCATGTTACGTCACTCATCGAAAACACCATGAAATTAAAAACAAATAAACAAAAAATCTCCCCAAAACAAAAAGTGAAGTATTTTTAAAACAGATCATATCGAAAGAAAGAAACTACTGTTGGAGACAAAGAAAATTACACTAATGAAGATTTTTAAAAAGGTCAGATGTTTATAGGGCATGAATTGAATTTGTCTACTGTAAAGCACTGCTCTTGGAGTCTCCCTTCAATGTATTTTAGTACCGAAAGAAATGTTAAAATTTTTACAGTGATTGTGCCATACATTAAAAATTCATTACTTACATTTTGAAGAAGCTGTTCAAACCAATCATACCCTGTATCTCTACAAGCTGCAACCTAAAAATAGTTTTGAGAATAAACTGATTAAGAAAGGCATCTGAAGAAAAAATACTTCAGTACAGATGTCATCTTAAAAGATCAGTAAACATGCATAGATATGTTTTCATATACGTTCAGTACAATATATTTGGAGATCAGAAACTGTCTTATGCATTTGAAAAATAGTTCTCACCATTTAAGTGATCCCAGAATTTGTATCCCATACAACACAAGTCATACACATTTTACTGGAGATTGCTGGCTCTAACATAAACCAAATTTTGGTTTTGTAGTAAAACATTTTGTACAGATTAAAGCACAAATGAAAGCCTGACATTAAAAATGAACATGTGTGGGTATATACATGTGTAGTGGCAGAGCCCCCCACCTGCCCCGGGGGGATGGGGTTGTGATCAGCCTGGCTGAGAGGTGAAGCCAGAGACAAAAGAAACTAAAGGAGCACCATTAGAAGGTAACAATGAATGAGCAATCGCCGGACACACGCGTGCAGAGCATGTGGACAGTACGTGCAGCCTATCGCGTTATTGTATAGCACGAGTTACAACCAATCACATTGTTGCAAGGCGCGTGGACAGGGCAGCTTTGGTATAAAGCTAGCCCGGTCCGACAATAAAGTGAACTCTGTGAACATCACATTGGTGTGTCAGGTTCCGTGTCTCACATGGAAAAAGCAACATACATGCATATACAAATTTTTATATAAACAAACTAAGCCTTCACTGGCATCATATATCAGGAACAGTTCACAGGTGCTCCAAAATAGAACTGACAGGAAAACTGAGAATTAAACTGAAGTCAAATCAACCAAATTCTCAGTCTGGAAAAATGCACACTACACTATTGTTTAGTAAAAATACTGAAAAGCTGGATGGAGTTTTAACCCGTAATTTTAAGTAGTGAGTGAGTACTTTTATTTGATATTTACATCTTGGTATAATTGATATTAAAATACCTTCTCAGCACAGTGGTTTTACACAACACATTTGCACTACAAATGTAGAAGCATTTTATTTGAAACAGATTTTTCTTGAGACATACTATTTAATTTGCTGCTCCTAAAAAGTAGATAAAATTACGCAGATACTAGTTTACCCTAGGTGAGAACATAACCCTGTATTTGTTAAAACAGCTTATTAACCTTCCAATATAAATGTTATCAACTGAGGAAATTTTTCTTTTAAAAGATAACTTCTAAGTTAGACTTTATGATATGCTGCTACTAGTACTTCCTGGAAAATGTTAAATATAACACAAATTTGTTGTGTTTTAACTGAACAAGTATTTTAGACAACCTGAATATAAGGTGGTCTCAGTTATCATTGCCAGCAGATTAGTGAGCATTTAAAGTTTCTTACAGCCTGTACCATCAGATGAATAATTCTAGTATATATTCAATGTCAAGAGACATATAAAGAAAACCATCTGATAATTATTAGGTTGGTGCAAAAGGAATTGCATTTTTTTATTGTTGAAATTTGCCATTTGATATTGGAATGCATTCTTAAACAAATGTGGTTAGGTTATACATCATTTTAACGTGCTTTTCTTGCTTTATGTTTTTTTTTTTGCTACTGACTTACTACTTGCTGTTTATTTTATATTTATTTTAGACTATGGAAATGATGTTATACAAAAAGGAAATGTGAAAAAGCTCGAGAAGTGGGTGCCTCACGGGTGGACCAAAAATCCAAAAAATCATCATTTTGAAGTATCATCTTCTCTTATTCTACGCAACAACAACAAACCATTTCTCCATCAGATTGTGATGTGCGCCGAAAAGTGGATTTTATAGGACAACCAGCAACAACCAGCTCAGTGGTTGGACTGAGAAGAACCTCCAAAGCAGTTCCCAAAGCCAATCTTGCACCCAAAGAAGGTCATGGTTACTGTTTGGTGGTCTGCTGCCAGTCTGATCCACCACAGCTTTCTGAATCCCAGAGAAACCATTCCATCTGAGAAGGATGCTCAGCAAATCGATGAGATGCACTGCAAACTGCAATGCCTGCAGCCGGCACTGGTCAACAGAAAGGGCCCAATTCTTCTCCACAATGCCCAAATGCACACTGCACAACCAGTGCTTCCAAAGTGGAATGAATTAGGCTACGAAGTTTTGCCGCATCCACCATATTCACCTGACCTCTCTACAACCAGCTGCCACTTCTTCAAGCATCTCAACAACTTTTTGCAGGGAAAATGCTTCCACAACCAGTGGGATGCAGAAAATGCTTTCCAAGAGTTCGTCGAATCCCGAATCACAGATTTGAACACTACAGGAATAAACAAACTCATTTCTCGTTGGCAAAAATGTGTTGATTGTAATGGTTCCTATTTTGATTAATAAAGATGTGTTTGAGCCTAGTTTAATGTTTTAAAATTCATTGTCCAAATCCACAATTACTTTTGCACCAACCTAACAGAATACAAAAAATATCCAAGTAATTTAAAAGACTACAGACAATAGTTCAAAGATACTAAAAGCATAATCAAATTCTGCAGGCAACCTAATTCAAATTTTTTTAACATACCACATCCGTGATGTTTAGTATTTTCCTGGTCATTGCTGCTTTGTCATGGTGTGGAGTTGGAGTAAACCAGAGTTTCTGGAATGTCTCATTTACTAATTTCTGAAGGAAACAAAAAGTATTAGCAGAAATAAATTAGCTTATCTTGTCATGTAGGCATTATTCCTAATACATCCATACAACAGATTTGTTGATGATACATATCATTACGTAAGGAATTATTCAATCTAAGTGAGACTGTTGTAGAGAATATTATCAGAGACAGATCCAGATCTACTATTACAGCAATTATACTGGCCTCTAAGCAAGCTTTACTAAAATGATCACTTGGAACTGATTCTACAGAAAATGGAGTTAGCACTTACCTGTACTAATTTGCATTCCTCAGGAAGACATAGTACCCTGAGAAACCGACAACTGAACACAAGATTACAATTTCTACATCAGAATTAGCAGTAAGTGTAGATTACTTTGGCATTTTAAGAACAGTTGTGACAAGGTGGGGGAGAGAGAGAAGCCAGAGAAGCCAAGTCTCCCTACTCAAACATAGAAAGTCAGTTCCCTTCCAGTGTTTTTGGATGGAGGAAAAGATGGAACAGAATGAAAGTGAACTAATTATTCCTGAATTACTTATAAAGCATATGGTTGTAAGAAATGTTCCTCATCCATGGAGGCATAAAAAAAATACATTGCAGATACTGCCTCATCTTTCTGAGGTTTTTGGAAAGGCAAAGGAAAGGAGTAGAGAGAAGATCATCCTCCTTTGCAAGCAGCACCTTGGATCCTGGTGTTCATCTACATCTTGATTAACAGTCTTCTCTGAAAGCCACTTGGCATTAACGTATCTCAAGTGGTAAAAATATATGCTGCAGCTTTAAAGTTGCAGATTTCAAATCCCACTGAAAATGTGATACAAAATAATTTCAAGTGTATTCTTAATTACCCAGCAATTTTAAAATTATTTTTGCTAACAAAAAACATCAGTGTCACTTTTATGATTCAATAAATAATGTTAGTTTTATGCCCTTCTGCATATACATTGCACAAAGAGTAGAATATGATCGCATAAGTAACATTTTAGGAGGAATATCTGATTCATTAAATATTCAGAATGAATGGAAAATTAGCACAGATGAATACTTTATAATTTTTATATGCAGAACTTACAAAGTTTATTTTGCTTGCAGAAAGGAGGTTTATATGCCAATTTTACTTGTTAGAAAAGAGAAATACCAGAAACAACACTTGCAAGAAGAAGAAAAAAAACCTCTAGACAATAACTTTTAGAAATCTTTTGATAGTCAGCAAGAACTTGAAGAAAATAAAAGAAAACCAAGTCAGACAGTAATGGAGAAAGATATTTGCTCTCAAAATAAATAAAAATAATAAAAATTACAAAGTATCAATGAAATACTTTTTTGATTTTTTTTTTGGTCAAAATATATAAACACAATATGATAATTAAAATCCTGAAGGATATGTTTCATTCTACCTTGATGCCTTCTTCATCATTGACTCTCCGAATCATTTTCACACACATCTCTGTAATTTTGGGAAATGTTGGTTGTTCAATGCAGATATCCCTAAGTATCTTTATGACTCTCTTTCTGACACTGATACCAGTATCCTGTGAGGAGAAATGCATTATGCTTTTGAAAAAAATAATATTAATTAATTTATGTACTATATAAATTAATATTTGAAGATCACCCAATCTGACCTGCAAAATGTATTTAGGAAAGGCAGCTAAATATTCTGGAGTGCATTTATACAAAAGGTCAGCATAACTTGTACCGCTTTATTTGTAACAATTCTAAAGGTTCTAGTTGAGTCCCCAGAACACTGAAATGTTTCCTCCATTTATAGCCTAAGAGCTCATGATGTTGCAAATGTATAATTCCACTTCTTAATTCAAGAGCTTACAAGTTAGATGTGATGATCCTTTAGCTACTTTGTTGTAACACACAAGATCCTTTGTAGATCTGGACTGTAATGCTTCAGAAGTCTTTGAATTAAGCTTATGGATAATATACATGCAGCAAATCTCCTAGGCTTCGTCTAAGAAGGATTAGGAGCTTAATTTCATATTACTTTATTCAAAACCTGTTTAATCTGAATGTCAGGATGAATGGCTTTATGCATGCTCATATGCACATCTCCAAACCCCTTCACAAACACATTTTATCATGTAACTAGAGCAAATCTTATTTGACTAAAAACCTGACATGGATGCTAAAAAAGCTAGTGTTATCTTACAGTCAAATTAACATTGTATTTTATCTGAATATCCAGACAAAAACCACTTTTTATACAAAAAAAATTTAATAAGAAGCCATTTAAAACACTAAAACATAGCACAGATAAACAAAATAGATCTATCTATCTTTTTTTCTTTTGGATTATAAATGGCAACTTTATATTACTGTGTTGTAGATCTTTCTTCATCACCCACACTACTGAACTGCCCTCAGTGCCAAAATTCCTCATTTCACCTAACTTCTGACTTAATAAAGGACTCAAAAGGAATATAATCCTGGTTCTGATGCAGTACAATTTTCTATATATGTTTACCTTTTGATGTAACAAAGCCTCATTGGAAACAAGTGATGCATTTTGCAAGGTTTGTCTTAAAAGCATGATACTCCTCATTAAAATAATAAGATATAATTTACTCTTGGGATCATCATTCCATATTATTAAACACATAAACACAGTTGAAAATACTTATTTTATCATAAATATCACAAGTCACCATACCAATATTCTTTCGATCAGCATGTCATAATACTGCTCAGCAAGCTGAGGACGACAGAGCACAAATCGGCCAAGCAGCTCCACAGCTGCTTCTCGTACACTAGTGGAGTTATCCATTAACCGTCCGTGAACACCTCGTTGCATATCCAGCTAAAAAGAACAAACAAACACAGGTCCAAAATAAAAAATAAAGATTTCTGTCAAACATGACAGAAGAACACATATGCAGGATGGATGTTTCTTTTTTTTTACCCTGGCTAGAATACTGGGGTCTACAGCAACAACCTCAGATAAACACTTCATGGCTTTTGTTCGAACAGCAATTGCATTTTCACCAAGTACACGCAGAATCTAATAAGAGAACAAAAACAAAGATTCAATTGCTTTGGGAAGGTAACAAACAATGTTTAACAGGAAGAAATGCAGAAGAATAACATGCAAATGATTTAAATAAATAAGAATATTTGTCTATTAAAAATTGTATATATCTTCTCAGATAGTAAAAAGGTGCATGCAAGTGATGTTCCGTGGCACTGATACCTGAGTATGGATATTTACTAGGATTTGCTACATCTCTAAGCCTGGTCCAAACAGGATTTACACAGGGTCCATATGCCCGCTTCAAGCCCCTTCATTTTAAACTCTACTTTTGCCATTTGGTTGTGGCTTTCACCGTGGTTCTTTCAACAGGAGGGTTGGATTTGGTCACTCTAATTTTAAGAATGGCTCTGTATGCAGATCAATAAGTAACACAACCTAAACCAAACTAAATTACTAAACCAGTGCTGGAGTTCAAACATATCACCGTGACAACATGTTGCTGCTCTTCTCCCAGAAAAGGGAAAAAAACCACACTGGTCAAACAACGGCTTCCAAAGTGACAGTAACATTCACTGCAAGTAACTGACCAAGTTGGCTTGTATTTTCAAATAAAATTAAGATCAATGCATCTTACAGAAACTGTAAAAAAGATTTCAACACTTTGTAATTATCCTTTTACTGTGTACATCTAAGATAATGATTTTGCCATATACATACATGGACAGATAAAATAATGTATATACAATATGACATATGAAATGCATGCAAGAAAAAGAAATATAAGCACTTATGTCATCAATACAGAATATGAAAGCACATGGCGTTATCATGGCCTGTTAAATACCTGTGCTCAACAATTAACAGATATTGCACACTACCACAAAAGTGTTCGGAATCAGAAACCAACTGTGTTTCACTGTACTAAGACTTCCAGCACAGTTTACCTGTGTCAAATAAATATCAAAGCTCTGGGCAAATGGCCTCATAGAGGCCAAGTAGCGAACAATCAAACATGCATCTTCATAGTCCACAGTATCAGAATTCATCCTGCAACAAATCCGATGTTTTAATTAGGACATGTTTATCAAAAATGATTTTAAAATGTCAAAATACATGATTAATAAAGAAATCAGTGGTGCTGAAACATACTTTAATGTACTGAACTGAGATGGAGCAGTTTTAATGATGCTGCGAAGAAACATCTTGCGACTTTCCGCTCTATGCATGATTTGTCCTGTGGTCTCAACATCTTTTGCATGATGAGTTCCTTCAGATGAATCCTCATCCTTCTGAGATTTAATTGCTTTCTCTGTCTCCATAGTTGTATCACGGAACCACTGTGCTATATAAAACTTCCGAGAAAACTGGAGAAATACAGCAAGATACACAAAAACCAAAAACAATAGATAGAGAAGAGTGAAATTCACAGATTTATAATGAGATTAAGTGAGTTTAATATAGTAACCATATTTTGGAAAACACAACAGTATATGTTAGGGTGACAATTTAACTGAAGCACTAATATGCATGATTGGAAATAATTTTATTAAGTATATGTTACTGAAATTATTTTTATATACACTTGACATCAGAAAGCTGAAATTTACCACTAATGATGCATCAGTTTCTGTGTTCTCATCCAGATAATCTAGCAAAGCCTTTTGCAGTTGTTGAATTTCATCTTCTCCTCCTGAAACCTATCAGAAATAGAAAGATAGTTATAAAATAGAATATTGCACAGTGGTAATTATAATCTGAAAATCGGCATGTCCACATATAAAATATACTGTGAAGCTAATGTTCTGCAATTATCAATACAACTAACAATTTTTAATCAATTGCTTCTAAACTTTATACAGACTAAACCAAATAAGACTGCAGCTCCAAAGTCTAAAAAACATTAACAGCAGAATAAGACTGGTTTTAAAACAGACTGACTGATTTGATTAATTTTCATTCTATGATCTTGTGTGAAGACCCTCTGTCTCTGAAGAAAGGGCTGAAATCACACACAGCAGACTAACACAAGGTTTAACCTATAAAAGTAATCGTTAGCTCTCTCACCAATATTAAATACCAAAACATGGACTTCACAGGTGAACAAATGATAAAAGTCAAAAAAGTCAAATGAAAATAAATACAAAACACAGACAACAGTAAAAACATATGAGAAACACCACAGAAATAAAAATAACTTATCTCTTTGCAAAAATATTTGGTATAACTGTTTTCAGGGATAAATCATCCATACAGAGAAAGTGCAGCAAGTATGCTCAATCCATCTAGGAAAGAACATGCAGAGGCTGTTCCCAAACACCCCTGAGCAGTAGCACTAAAGAATCACGCTCTCTGAGACTCAACTAAGTTCTATCAGTCAAAAAGCTTGAGAACAAACATACATTTTTATAAAAATGCCACCTAGTGCTCCAGTGCACCTAGCCTACCTACAGAATAGGGTAATAATAATTTTCCTGTGAAGCACTTTTAAGATGGCACAAAAAGATTACATATGAAATATTAATCTGAGAACTAGTGCTGGAGACTATGTATCAGATTTGTAAATATCTAAACTGTATGAATGTTAAAAACAGAATGTATTTTTTCCAATAAGTCATTTTATAGGAAATATGTATATCCTGATCTCTTAAATAGTTCTAGCCTATGTAAATTTAACGATTTTGTATATGACCACCAGACAATGTACTTCTCCCCATATTGGAGTTACAGAGAATAAATCATCATTGACTAACTTGTTAATTAATCAGAAACTAACTTTCTCAACACCTACAAGACAGCATAAAACCAAAAACATTAAACTCCCTTTTTTCCTTAGTATTATACTGAAATACGCAAGTCCTTGCAATTGCTGATGCTATACCAGAAAAAAAGGATTTTTTTTTTCCAAAATAAATGAGTTCAAGAATTCAAAACATGCCTACAGTGCATGTAATAGTAATATAGGTTTATTAATATATATTTGGCACTATAATATATGTGCAAATTGTGATTTGATAGTCTGGCCTGTAACCAATGTTAAATTCTGTGGATAAAAGGCTGAAAAAAAAGGTTGCTTGATGAACCTTAACTGTCTAACTATTTTCAAACAATTAAAAAACCCAGAACAAACAAAAAGAAACTGTGAAGCCCACAACAAAACATATTCAATATTGATAATAAAAGTAGAATAAATAATTTCCGGCTTAAACTTCTTTACCTATAAAACATTTTTCTTTGGCAATAAAAATTATAAACATCTTAACTTCTGTATGAACAGCACAGATTGAGAATCTTGTCACAAATGCAGCACATATTATAGCTTGCAAACATCAACAAGTAGAAAAAGGTACAGTTAGAAGTCCAGAAGATCAGCGTATCAAGAGATAAACTAATGAAAAGCATGCACAAGTGTTCAAATCAACTTGACAGTCTAAGACAGATTTCTATGAAAAAAATCTACTCTTCAAAAATGTCAAAACAGAATAGATTTTCTCCTAAATCTAATTCAATGGTTCATGAGTCCAAACCACAGCAGACAGAGTTATAAGCATTCGTCAGTCATTGGGGAATATCCTGGTAATGATATCAGACGGTAGAAGAAATATCCAACAGAGTCTAAGTATTCAATTCAGAAGGAAAGAAAAATCTGTAGAGGTATAAGTTAATTTCTGAATAAAAACAATAATTTATGATCTTTCTGATGACTAATGTCAAGATAGACAGTGTGTTGTTTATAAATGATTTGTAACACAAGAACAAATAACTACTTGGAAATGTGTACGTGACAGCTAAGCTTCACTTTTTTGTTCAAATGGCAAGAAAATAAGATTCATTGGTAGACATATTCAGCTTTAGTCATCATAATGTATAGTATACACCTTCCACAATGTATGGATGGTACTATCTACAATCATTGATGTTAACCTTCTCAAGTAACTCAAAAAATGCTTTTAGCACTCAGTTCCCCACAGCACTTTATTTTCTGCAGATGTCAATGCCTGATCCTGTAAAAACCCAAAACAAATAGAGAAATTCAGGTCACCACTTGAGTATGTATATTTTAGAGCATCTTTCAATACTATTATATAACTTCTGGAGATAAGGAAAGAGAAAAGGATTATTCTAAAATAGTCTAATGTAGAATTGTCAAAATCACTGCCAACAGAGAAGAATTTTAATCCATTAGCACACAGAAGTATAAATGATATCAAGCCACGGACATAAGATTTGACACTATATATAGTACAATATTCTAATGGACAAAAGTTATGGGAAGTATTAGCCTCATAAAGGAGTAAATTAATTTTGATTCTTTATTTGAATGCCTGTAAATTGCACAAGTTTTTTCCATAAATCTGTTACAGTCATTATAAAATACATATAATAGATCTGTAGTCTTTTCAGGTAACTGAAAGGGAAATGAACTTGATATAACTACTCAACTTCAGATCAAATCATCCTGAGAAAGTTCAGAAAGAAATGTATAGCTGAGTGTCCAAATGCATACATTGTTTTGTTAATAGCTGCCACCCTTGAAGATTTGGAGACATTTTGATAAGAAGCATTAGCAGAAATGCAAATATGCATTCTCTAATGAAAGATATATGCAAGTCCAGTAAAAACAAACACACACGCACAAAAACACCACACAAAAAATGAAGAAAAACATAACAAACCCCCAAACACCAACTAACCAATAAAAACCCCCCAAAATGACACATAACAATTTCTAGTTTGCCTTTTGCCACTGATATATTTAAAAAAACTTTTTTTACTGTCCTTCACAGTATTGGCCAGCTTCAATTCTAATTGAGCTTTGGCAGCACGAATTTCCTCCCTACAATGGCGAGCAGCATCTCTGTAGTCCTCACATGTTGCCTGACCTTGCTTCCCCTGACCATGTAATTATGAGTGTCATAATATCATTTATCACTTTGCAATACCAAATGCCCATACATACACATATATTTTTGAGGCCGCTTAAGATAGAAACCGTCACTCCATTATTTTCTCTATATTGTCACAAGAAAACTGTTTTTACCCTTGCAATTAACCACTTAATATGATCACTAGGGAGATGGTGTGAGAAAGACATGAATTAACAAATGTAATACTTATAAATTGAGTATATTTGTTTCAGAAATCTGAACAACAATGAAAACTCATTCTCCACAACATCAGATTTTCCTATATCTTTAAAATGTTCAAAATTTTAAATGGATACATCTAAATCCAGCTGGCATGGGATGTCTCACACACCTGTTTGAGGATTCTGGCTATAGATCCTTGATCCATTTTGCTGGTGACTGCATCTTTCCTGAGTCTTGAAGCTACAGTTCCAAGATAGTCAAGTGATGCAACTCTTAATGCCATTTCTGTAGATTTGTTACTGAACTGGTGAACCTAAGAAAAACAGAATAAACTGCTATAAAAAAATATTTATTTATGCAACTGAGATTCTTCTCAAAAGACACTGATTGACCTTATTGAAAATTCCACCTAACTTCATGCTGCATAAAATTATGTAATTTACTATTACATCACTGATATACTCCTTACTTTACATTCGTGTTTTTTCCTTTATTTGGTCTCTCTCTCTACAAATATGCCTGTTAGAGTTTTTTAAAAATATGTATTTTTATGAAATAAACTGGACATCTAGTTGGCCAGATATCCTTTGCAATAGCATAGATATTAAGCAACATAATGCAACTTCCTCATTATTCATACAAGTATAAGGAAAATTACCAGGAACAAGACCATAAAATATTTTTCCAAGAAACAGCTGAAATTAATGTGTTAATTACATTGTTATACTGAATAACAACTCTCAATAAACAGTCAACAAAAATATTCACGTTCTATAAAATGTCACATTCCATAAGTAAATATACTATTACTGGTAAAAGACCAAACTACTTAATTATTTTCAGGTTCTGTGCTAAAGGAATAGTCCAGAGAAGTATTTAACAAGAATAATTACAGCTATTAGTTTGACTTTATTCCCAATGAATATCTACACTTATTAGATGCTATATGATAGCATTTTTTAATATGGAAAATGTAATGAAATAGTAGAAGTGGACTTCCATGAGAATCTATATACATATGACCTTTACTAAGTTCCATATCAATGATCTTCTGACCTAAATTTTATTTTCTATGCATTACATAATAGTGATACAGGTAAAAAAATCCTTAAATGCTGTATCTGTGCGTCCACAATCAGAAAACATTCCTGTAATAGTTTGAGCTGAAATAAACAAGTTTCATTGTAATAAAAAACCCCAAATATAATAGTTAAAACCAAGAATTCCTTACCAATAGCCTTCCTAGTAAGCTAAGTAGCAACTCTGCAGCTGGCCATTCTGGTTTATTGACTGTGGAAAGAAGATCTTGAATGAAGTTCTCAAACAGTGGTCTGTAATCTTCTTCCCCTTGTTTACTACCACACCTGTTTAAAAGAAAATGCATTTTGTAAGTGAATTTAAGAGCCATTTAAGCTTTTCTTCTGACGCAAACAGAAGCAATCCTATGCTTAACCAGAAAAACAGTTTTATGTAATTCTAAAAAAAATATCCAAAATATTAGCAGAAAAAATGTTTTTATCCATTTATGGACAAATAGTTTAAACAGTTATCACTCCAAGTTGCACTGCAAGTAAAGCCACTAATCCAGGATAGTAGAATTTTATTCCTAAGATTTTTATATTTATTGTTTTGAGTTAAAGTCTGCGTTAACTTGGATGGACAAAGTAAAATTCTAAAGTTCAAGCTAGAGTAGAGTATTTAGGAGGTTTTGTGTCCTTAAACCTGGTCTGATTTATCTCACAGTGGTAAGATATCTAAGTATTATGCTCCACAAAGGTTAAAATCAGAATGTAAAAAAATCAAAAGATAACATATCCAATAGTGTTTCACTTATATGTGGCATCCCTAACTTTAATGATACCATAAGTATGCAGAGAAATGGCTACATGGTTAGAAAATAGCCTTTTGGCTGAACAGTATAAATTAACACAATTAAAACCTCAGGACTTTTTGTTAAAAATCCTTTGGTTATTCAGGTATATTTTTTTATCCCTGTTGAGCTATTGACATTCCTAACTTTATTTAAATGAAAGTATTTTTAGGTTTTTTTATATCTTTGTCATTTTTATGACTGAAAGAATCTGGTTTCATCACTTAATATTTACTCAGCCTTCTCTTCCACACTTCAGATGAGTAAAAGCCCCCCGATAAAAGGATCCTACATAAAATATCAGATTCTGAAATGAAATTTTTGTTTGGACAGGTAGCTCTATAAAATATATTGTTATATGTAACTTTATTAGTAGGCATTTAGCATTGCGAAGTGGTTTGTTTTGTCTTAAGGTATGACAGATTTTATTTAGAGTTGGTTTCATCAGTATGCTAAAGAATGCAACAGTACTTACTTCTTAAGGAATATAGAAAGGAAGTTTTGTGCTGTTCTCATGGCTGTTTCATACGAGTTAGTAATAAGCACATCTTGATCCACCTAAAAATAACAAACGTTTCTCATTCATCAAATAATTACAGCAGACATAAAATTACAATGCTTATTTACTAGAACACCATCATAAAATATTATTCCTACAAAGTCATCCCCACACAAAAAAAAATGTGGCTCATAAAACAAATCTTACTTTTTTGTTTGATTCCTCCTCTGAATTAGAATCTTTTTCTGTTGATGGCAAATGCACCACACACTGAATAAGCTGCAGAACTAGTGCTGTTACCATCTGAATATACATAGGCTCTCCATCAGTGTCACTGCTGTTTAACCTGTTAACAAAGACAGCATTAACACTAAAACTAAACAACAAAAAAAATCTTGGTCCTAAATAACATCTTTCTTAAATTATTACCACAGCTAGAAATCTGTGTTCTATACATTTATCTAGTCATTTGTTTCTCTCTTATACAGTGAAAGATTTAGTCTAACAAAAACAGTAAGTATTTTTCTCAGGCTGATGAGATGAACTGAAACAGCTCACGGATGGGCTATCAGAGTATCTGTGAAGTTCAGCAGCTGAAAAATCTACAGAAATATTTAATAAATCAAACACCTACATGCTAAGGTACTTACTAATAGGCTTATTATGTATAATGCCATATTCATTTCCAACACAACATTAAAAAAATACACTGAACTTGTCCTAATAATTTATTACTTATATTTAATGTATGCAAAATGTGCAGGACTTTTAAATGAGAAAATACTGACCACAACCTGGTCTGACTTCCACAAGAGTTATACCTATGGCGATTTCAGGTAGCATAACAGACTATAAACTTCAGCATGCAAGAGTGTCTTTAAGTTGGTATGACCAGTACATATACACTCCATCTCATTTTTCTCCCCTTTCAAGTGATTTAACCTGACAAATAGCATGGCATTTACTACCCATACGTACATCAACACCACTTAATGCTACACTTAACAGTATTAAAAAGTGATAATCTCTGACATCAATCATTCTCCCCAAATTATCCAAATAATAACTTATCTTTATGAAGTTATCTTTGCCTACTTGTACAGAGAAAATATTTTCATATCAAATTTTATGTAAGCTGTACCCCTCATGACTGTAGCCACAGGCAGGGAATGTCCTTCAACAAATCAGAGCTAGGGCTCTAGAAATAAACAGTGCAGTCACTGTGGCCTTGAGATAGTGACTTCATTCTAGTAAAGGTCCTAATTCAAAAGAGAGTAATCTACCACTTATGTTCCTATGCCTACCACCTTTCTATTTGCTAGATCTCTCTGATGTCTATAACCAAAACAATAGGAAATACTAGGAACAAGCACTCATGTTGCTGAATTCAACTTAAAAGTTTCAGTGAATTTCTTTTCCTGGATATTTCCTGCTCATCCACCCTGGATCAGAGAACCTATTTCATTTGTCTGTCTCCAGGGAAAAAATGTATATAAGCAAGGAACAAAATTAATGCAAACAACAAATGTTTTAGAATCATTTAAAGTGTCCAACTTCAATTTTAACCAAAATCCAGTTCAGGTCAGATTCTTTCTCAAATTGAACCTGAACCTATACTATTATTCAGAAGATGCACTGAAATCCAGCTGAAGTGCTTAAAAGACAGTTAAAGTGAACTGAGTAGTTCCTAAATTAAACTAATTCAAAGGAGTATTAGATTGATTTCCTGGAAAGAGTGCTCTGAGTGTGTCCTCAAAGAAATTCAGTCAGAATTTTCCTATTAAGTTTTAGTAATGAAGAAATTATATAAAACCTATATAAACAGAAACAAAGAATTTTCCAACAAAAAACCTTTGAATCCAATCCATGCTAACATTATACTTGTTTACATCCTTAGTGAGACAAATAATAAGATAATTCACTTATTTTTGTAAGCAGGCATAAATATGATGGCATAAGAAACAGTGAGTATTAAAAAATACAATATTAAAATACATTTTTTTAAAATATTATTTTCAATAATTTCTGCTTCCACTGTAGAGGTTTTGAAATATCAAACTCTAACAAAGTGCAGCTTGTGGAGTCAGATTTTTAAAGAAGCTGTTAATACTGAAGCCTAAAAGCCTACATCTACAAATCTGTAAATGCTACTGTCTACAGATTATCAATCTATGTCAGAAATTACCTGAAGTTTCTCAAACTCCTCTTGCTAGTTGGTAGTCTTGCAAGGGAAGTGAAAATTTCTTCTAGTATTAACTGTCTATGTTTTTCATACCTGGAGAACACCTATTTAACAGTTACAGAATTTAAAAAAATATATTTATTGTTACATAAAATATAGCTTGTTAAATAGATTGTTAAAAATATATATAGAAACATATAATTTATATGACATTTAAATAAGTTATTTAATGCATACCTTGTTTTTAATGCATTGCTTTGTTTTTTCAAAGCAAGCATTTCATTATAAATACATAAAAACTTTTTCAAATACAGATTTATATCTTCAAATAGCATAAATGTGTAATAGCTCTTAAAAATACTGTATGTTTTAAAAATTTCTGCCAGTGGTACAATACACTGTATAAGAAAGTCAAACAGCATAATGCTAAGCTTTCAGAGTCCAGTATACAGCAAAACTCTATGGTAACATACATTAACATGTATGGTTTTAGAGCACGTTTGAGAAACCAGTTTTACTTCATATCCTAAGCTTTAATGTTTGCCTGACATTAAATATTCTTTCAATTTACAGGGTCAGGATTGTAGAGTTTTCCTCTCCTTTTGTTTAGGCAGAATTATTTTTATAAATACTGGAGTACATCATTCTTACAAAGATGGAAAATTTCCACTTGAACAAGCAGATCTGTGTTGCACTACAGTTTTCCTGAAATAATATTTTATCTGCCCCATGAATTTTTCACATAACCACGTCTTCCGAGGAAAAGGACTTATTCTATTATATAGAAGTATCCTACTCGTTCTATAGCATATTCCATTGCGTAAATTAAAATCTTAACAAAAGAAATAAGTAAAACCACCTTGTTAAGGTTTCTTAAGACAAGAAAGTACAGGTAAGAGGAAGGGGTTTGTGCTTATATTTTAAACAACACAATCAAAATTAAGTAAATTCTTTGGCTTAAGTAGGCTATTTCTATAGAATACTCTGCAAATAGGAGGAGCAGATTTAATATTGTTCCTAGTTTATTATAACAAACTGTAAAAACATGCAAGAATAAAATTAGTTCTAAACTCCAATTCTCTACCAGCAAAAATACGGCCTATGTAAATGCCCTAATAACTCTCGCAGAAGTACAGGAACATGAAACTGCAAATTAAAAATTACTTACTGCAGTCACTAATTTGATGGCACATAACTGTAGTTCACTGACATTTTCTACGAAGAAAGGTGTTATTCCCATAGATGATACCTATTGACAGAAAGAAGTTATTGTAAGTATATTTGACTAACAAACTGATATTTATGCAGTTTCACAAGTAGGTTATTCATTAAGCAGGTATTATTTCATATTATTTACAAATAAAGTTATTATGGGCTATTTGAATACAATCAGATCAAACTTTTCGTAAGTGTACAATAAAAGCCATTAAAGATTTGAATACTAAATGTTCTTCTCCTGCAGTTTACATACTACACAACAAACTAGTCACTGATGTTAATAATTCAAAAGTTTGTACTGATTTCATAGTTCATGTCATTGAGACAATCACACTTTACAGTCTTTCTGGGAAAAGAAAAACAAACATTCTCAGAAAGAAATTCTTCTGATAAAATGTACCTGAAGAATAGTTGTATCAGTAAGAAGCTGTATCTCTAGCAACTCTGACAAACTGCTGACAATGTCACAAACTTTGTTATACAACATCACTATAACTCTTTGCTTGTGGGTGGAACACTTGGCACGTTTTGCTTTTGAACTTAAAACACCACCTAGAAAATAAAAAATATCTATTAATTTTTTTCATTTTTTCACTTACATCAAATACCATTTTCCTCAAAATATGTCCTCAAAACAACTCCATGACTACAGGTTTGTAAATGCAATTGCTTAGCAGAATCAGCTGGAAAGCAAAAATTTCATGTTTTCATAATTGTTCTGATTTGGATCCAGGATTTTTAAATCCATTCTTGAAGTTGGACACCCACATCTGAAGGTATGTATATGGCAAAAAAAATGCTAAATACAAAATATTTAGCATACTAACCACCATGAGGATCCACTCTATACACAGGATCATATTGAGGATAGAGAGTGTTCTGCAAATGAAATTTTGTGTATTGAATAACTCTTTCTATTACATCTTCAATATATACAGCTTTAGGCATATTTGGTGATGTCATAATATTGATAGCAGTAAGACAAGCATCAGCAGATTTTGTCACTCTCTCCATAATAAGATCTCTCCATAATCTTTCCTCATCTTCAGTGTCATTGTTCTGTAACAGGTAATAAAAAACAAGATAGTGTGAATATGAAGTCAAATTTTGATCCTTACCAAGTAAAATATAACATTATTTTAATATACTTACATACACATATGTACAAAATGTTATGTTTCCTTTATGATACAAAAATAGTACGTTTTAGAAATCAATTAATGTTTGTTTTACTAGCAACAGGTTTGTAATCCTAAATTACAAGTCTTCAGTATCTCACTGCATTCTTCTGGTAAAACACAAAAAAGCTTTCTGTGTATGATCAGGAAGCACTATGAAGGAAGACTGCCACGTTCTCTATTTAATCTACCTTAATCAAAATCTAAACTTATTCATCTTAGTATTTTCTTCAGTGTCCTATGCACACCAGTTGCTGCTTTGATCAGTCTAATTTTTGCTGCTAGAGGGAATTCTTACATAAAAAGACTGTTAAGGCACATGAAACTCATGAGAATACAATGTTCTCCACTTCACAGACTGACTCATCTATTATCAATGGGTTTAAAACATGTCTTATCAAATATGACCATTTAGATTTAGCACAGGGTATAGAATCTCTGTATTTCTGTGTTTTACAAGTTATAAAAGCAAACATACATGAGGCTAATTATCACCACCCAGCACTACTGAAATATTGTAATAACATTATTAATTACAAAACCAGGTGGAATTTTTAATAACTTCTCTAGTACAGAGAAAAATAATCTTTCCTGCCTATATAACAGCACACTGTTTGCTTTCCTTGTAAAAATAAGGGGTTGGTGAAACCATACCAACTTTTTTCCCTTTGTGGTAAGATAATCTAAAGATATCACAGTGCATTATATATGAGACATAAATATATTTGAAAAATCAATAGAAATCTGCAAATCGGGAGATCCCTGTAAATTTCTTGCACAGAATGGATTTAAATAATTTGTTCCTTACACAGAGGAGTTAAAAAAAACAAACAAACAAAATCAAAACAAAAAACCCATACCAAAACAAAAAAACCAAATAAACCAACTAAACAATAATAACAAAAACAAACAAGAAACAAAAAACAAACAACCAACCCCCACCCACCCACCCAAACAACAACAAAAAAACCCCATAAAACAAAAACCCAAGTAGTTTTATATATTTTCTATTTTTTTTCTCATTAATCTTGGAAATAAAAAGAATCTGCACATGTAATCAATCTCTGAGAAAAATCCTGACATGGATGTAGGATATTTTCACTGCACTCTACAAGAAGTAAGCTTACTCCTTAGCAGAGTCTTTCTTTGCCATAATAACCTGAATTGTGTTTAACAGGCTTTAATAAAAAAATAAAACTTGTTTGGCTAAAGATTGCTTCTTTTAAAATTGTCTCTCAATTGCAAACATTAGACAATTTCATTAATGGCTTAATAATCTTGAGTTTTACTGCAAAAAGCTAAAAGAAAAATATCACTTTAAAGGCAATGGCATAAAGACTCAATTGTATTGAATTAGAGCATGTAAACTAGCACCTTCTTTTCACTAATTTTTTATACTGCTAAAGACATTCAGAAACATATACTGAAACTTTGAAAACCCAACAAACTGTCCAGATGAAAATATTTAGGTACAAATAACATGTCTCTGGTTTTCATTTTCAAGTTCAAATTCTTTCTTTCCAATGTAATTACTCTCTATTTCTGCAGATCAAGGTTTTTTTATCCATAAAATTCAAGAACTCTATTCTTGCTAGAATTTGTTTTGACTAGACTGTTTTGACTAGAAAGGGTAACAAATAAATGAATAAATAAAATGTGTAATATCACATTTCAGCCTCATAAAAACTCCAATTCCCCATGTAGTTTTAGGTACATCAGAAAAAAATCTTAAACTTCCTGTTAATTCTGTTTACACTGATAACTTCAATTTTGCAGCATAAGAGCAGACCTAAATAAAGCACTTCCTCAGTTCATAATGCTCAGGAGAAGAATATGCTCTATGTGAAAGCTGTAATACTTCTTCCTTTGTGTAAGGGATGTTTTATGGACACATGGAAAAGTAGCAAAGAAATGTCCAATTGTGCAAGTTACACCAGTTACCATGAATATTTCAAGGTGAAACTATAATATTTAAGTGAAAACCCAACTCAATAGCTCCCAATACCTCTTTTATCAGTACTATAGTGAAACATGTCTAGTACTGAAAGAATATAATCAAGTGAATTTTACTTCAAATCTTAAAATTTGGTAATCTCTTAATCACATACATATTAAATCAGAAATTCCTTTCACACACACAGAGTATTTGAAACTATCATTATATGGGACTCAAGTGAAGGAAACTCTATTCTACACAATGGTGTGGAACAATGGCATTTGAAACTCACATGGTTAAGTAATGTAGAAAGCTTTGATCCATCTTGAATATTCTTCTCCAAAATATTCAGGACTTTTACTGTTTTATCTGTTGAGAGCTACAACAAGAAACAAAACAAAACATATCAAACAACTGTAGGAACATAAAGGCTTCCAAACTGCTAAAAAAAATGTCCATGTATGAAGGATAGAACATGTTATGTAATCAGACAATCTTAAATTTTAAGTAATCTGAGATAAGGATTGGATTTTGACTTGTCTGGTTTCTGACACAACATGACTGTGAATGCTGATAATAGAATTAAACTAGTGAAATATGTTTTAAGACTGCAATCAAACTGCATTTTCAACCAGCAAAATCCATAGAAATGTATTTAAAATTGCATTTCTGTAATTAATGCTGTATTGTTATACAAGCAGAAATAAAATTCCCTGATACTTGAGTGCCTAAAAAAAGGAATCATATTCTTCATAACTGTACTGATTTTGAAAAACTAGCATGTTGAAAATAAGTAACTCAAACTCACTAACTGATGTTCTACAGAATTGATTAAATAATCTGTAAAATATACTAAGCTCCAGGAGAGTCAGTTTCATTCATCCAGACACCTTTAGAAGGAACAAAATTCTGATTTCATGTATACATGTATGTACGTGAAAAAAAACAGGGAGCAAAGGTTAAGGGTGAGAACTATCAGGAAAGAGAAACGCTCAGGCTCATAACATGCTACAAAGGAAGGTAGGGAGAATGAAGAAAAGGCATCTAATCTTAAAGAAAACCCTTCAGAGTGACTTATAAGTAGCTTCACAGACACATCATAAACATAGTAAATGGTCACGAGCAGGCAGAATAAGAATTTAACACAAGACTGCCCAAATCCAAGAGTTCTAGGAAGATAAGGAAAGCAAGAACATTGTTTCTAGAGGTGTGATACAGAATGCTCCCTTGAACTGAGGTCAGGAAGAGTATGGCAAAGAAACCACAATATGCAGTCTACCGAAAATTAATCTTATTATCACCTGAGTCATTAAATCTAAGTTTGAAAGGACTCTTGGGGGAGAGGAAGGAAGTAGGCAATTCAATGTGATGCTGGATGGACATAATGAATTTACATTGCACTAACGGCATATAACAGAAAGGGTGGATTTTTTGACTTTGCCAGCAGGTTCTGTTTTGTGCTTCTGTGGTTGCTCAACACTAGCTCTAAGTAGCAAAGCCTATAGGTTGATGATCTTTTGTGAAAGCAGATTAATTATTTTAGATTTTACTGCTTGGGCATGTGTTACCTATTGGCATATAGTTCTCTGAGTCAGTGCTAACACAGAGAAGGACCATTCAACAAAAATGTCTCAGATTCAGATACAGCAATAGTTAAGATGTGGTAACTTTTTAGCACTTCAGCTAAGTCAGTAGAAGCACAACTGTTCACAGTATCTGTCACATGTATACCTGAAGAGGGTGGAATATTACAGGGGATACAAGTTTTTGTATGTTAAATGTTCAAAAATAATTAAATACTATGAAAATGTACCTTGTCCATAATGCCCATTGCCTTGATTTTTGCAGATTCACTACCCAACTCACTAAGTTGATGCTTTCCCAGTAGCAATTCCTGTGGAATCTCATCATCATCACCTTAAAAAAAATTAAAAAATTAAAAATCATATTTCTAATAAGACTTCACGGAAACCAGTATTTTACAGTCAATATGAAAAAGTCAACTGAAGAAAAAGAACTCATTTTCCAAAAAGCTAGCATCTAATAGTTCTATCTAATGAAGACTGATGATGACATCTTTTGGTTGTGTTAAAACAAGTACTTGTTAAATATAATTGAAAGTCATAAATTAAAAAAAAAATTACTATAGCAAAATCCATTTATTGCAGCTCTTGTGCCATCATCCTCATTTCACTAAAACAAATCTTAAATGATTGTAGGCCTAATTCTAAAAGTCAAATCTAGGGAAGGGCAATAGATGAAAAACACATGGGAAATTAAGTACTTTGAGGTACACTGCATCTTAATCAAATGATGTTACAAGATGATGTTACAAGACATACAGAAAGAACCAATTACTTCACTTTTTAATCCAAGGTTGTAGACACCATTGCTGTAGTGATTTGCTTACTATACTCCTCCCCTTGTTCTAATCTTGTGACAAAGATGGTAGGAAAAAATTAAATGAATGCTCCATTATCCATTTCAGTAGAAAGTCATCTTGGTCAACCTGAACAACTCTGTAAGACACTTATGCTAAATGCTAAGCTGACTTATTTTCCACTGAAATGGATAAGGAGTATACAGTGATTCAGTATCTCACCCATAAGTGCATAAGTACTCTGCTGCTGAAATGAATAATCAAACTCTGTTGGGCCAAAGGCCATAACAGATGCAAAATAATGTGCCTCAGACATTATTGGCAAGGGAACCATCTTAAGTTAGTGTTGTTTACAAAGATATGTTTGACAGAAGATAACACTCTAATGACATTCCAAAGAGGTATCCTTTCCACTCCAGGGGACTATTATTTGTCTCATTGTGATTTATGTCCCCTTAGGATTCTGCAGGGAGGAAGAAGGAAGATCTTCCTGTAGCAGCAAGTGAAATTGAAAAGGTAAAGGCCTCCACTCCAGGCAGAAGCTATAAAATGCAGTATACCGTAGCATGTATCACAGGCAATTAAATCGCAAAGGAGGAAGTTTGAAAATACTGAGATGCAAATTTTTTTGTTTCTTGTGTTTCTAATTGGGGGAAGCATTTTGAAAATTTCTGACATATTACCAAAAGCTGTAAAATCCATGTCTTCTAAATTTTCCAAAATATTCTCTATTGAAGCAGCAAATCTTTTGAAAGTTGAAGAATCCATCATTTCTGGTAAAAAAAAGAAATGTATATATAATTATTTTACAAACAAATCAGAAAATAAAAACTGTAAAAAGTAAATAATCTAAAATTACCTTCAGGTGTTAGTTTAGGTTCATAAGCTTTCCTCTTCTTCTGTTTTTCTTTTTTCTTCATTTTTCTAGCCACTAATTGATAGAATAAAGGATTGTTAACATTTCTTTATGCTTATATTCAATACTGCATGTAAAGATGTTTATTTTAAAATATTTAACATATCCTTTAAAAATGCACTAGTATTATGGGAGAAAATAAAATTTTTAAAACACTTACCCTCACTGAGGCTAGGAGGAGGAGAATAATCATCCATATCAGAGTCATCGGGACCACGATTACGGTAACGGCCACTACCAGAAGTCCTCCTTCCTTCATGATAATAACCACTTCTCCTGTGGTCACCAGAACTTCTTCTGTCATGTTCTTCATACTCCCAAGCTTCATCTCTATCCTTTTTATGTCTTTTACGAGAAGCTAGAAATGAAATGTACAAATAAGTACAAAAAATCTACTTTTAATAGCTCAAAATTATACATTTGCAAGTTAAACACTGTCATGTAGATGTTCTGTAAAACAAGTGAACACTCTAAAACTATCATACAAAATTCTGTTATGGCATTATTCTTACAATTTCTTTTGAATTGCATGAAAGCTGTACCTGAAACTGGAAAGATATCAACAAACATTTAAAAATACAAATTTACACGACATTTATCCTTTTAAACAAAGTCAGGAAAGTAGAACAAAATAAGTTTCACCCTTTCATGAGAGAACATTGAGATAATTTATTCAGTTATCGAAATTGTGACTGTTAATCGGTGTCCATGCTCCAATTCAGTGATTGCTTTGCCCGTTCAACACAGCAAGTTCCAATGAGACTGGGCAACCCAGTTGCTTAAAGATATTCTGTTTTGTCAAGACAACTAAAAATGTCTTGATATATATTGCAGAAAAGTCAGTGTAAAGGAAAAAGCTGGAGTCACAGTTCTGGGCCAGGCAGCGAGTATATGCCACAGAAGGCATTAGCCTTGCAGAACTGAATGTTGAAAACCTGGTATAAATGTTCTGTACAAAATCAGAAACTTGGTGGAAATAAAGGGAGGAGGGGATGAAGAGTTCTCTGTTGTTTTCAAAGAGTCTTGAAGGGGAGAGGGTGCTAAGATGTAACAGAAAAAGGATATGGAGGAGATCCATGAAATCAGCCAACTCTCCATTATCTAAAGTAACAGGATAACTGGGCTAGCAAAGAAATGTCTATCACAGACTGTGCTGTTAACGGCTCCAAAGCATCACATTCTAGACTAGCAGAGTTTATTATTCTTGTGAACTTGCATATAATGGTCCTGACATCTGTGTGTCTCTACCAAAGTCTACTGAAGTTTAGAGAGGTATAACTGTATATAGGGTTGTATCTGAGCAAAATGGCTCAAAGCATTCAGACAGAACTGACAAGTTCTTTCCACAACACCAGTTTATTCAGAAGCATAGGAAACATACCAGGATATAATCAAATAGTCATCCCAGGCTCAGAACTAATAAAAACAACATTGAACCTGTGGTGATAACTAATGCTCTGCACCGCACCCTAGAGGGTTCCCACTTCTGAAAAAGGGTATGCACAGAGGTGGTCCAAGATAATAACTTAATTCATCCTTTGAGCTATTCTGCTTATGGATCATACTTGCTTCTGCAGGCAGTACAGTCATGTTCATGAGGCCTGAGCTACTACCACTGTCAGTTCTAAAATGGTTGAGAGATAACTGCAATTGAAGAAACGGATAGCTGTCTGGGATACCTGAAGTGAGCAGATTAGAGAAGAAATTATGGGGTTTATGGGAAACAACTTCACATATCTTAACTGATTCTTTTCCCCCTATGATAGTATTTTGTGGAGGTACACAAAATCTGTCTCCACAGTTTACAAAACATCAGTATCAATTTAAGCTCTGGAGGATGAATTCAGACCCCAGCTACATCTCCATGAGAAAAGTAACTTCCAGTATTGTTTTCTATCAGAAATTTATATTGACCAGTTTATCAATGTTGCATAACAAAACAGAATGTTTTACATTTGTGCTGGCTCTGCAAGGCAAATAAGATGAACATGGGAACAGCTACTCACAACCAGTCATTGCTCTACAAAGTTCATTTTGAAGTAGATAAAACTGACTAAAAAAGTAAATATTATTATTATTTCAAGAGTTATTATTAATTTTTTACATAAAGACTATCTGGAATATAAATACCCTATTTCCTTCTGAATTCTGCCAAACATTTATGCAATAACACGTTTAGTATTTATTGTATGAGAATGATTTAATAGATTTTTAATTTCTCATCATTTAATTTAATGGAATGCCCCTTTCTTCATGAGATACTCAAATTTATCTTCTTATATAACAATCACTATTTCATACTTTTTAAAGTTCAATTTTAGACAATCAAAAGAATTCTGAAATACATACTTGTAAAAAAAAATCTATTCAATGTACTTGTCACAGATCTTTCATTATCTTGATCATGTTGTCTCGTTTTAACTCTGTTCAGTTCTACAGTATACTTTGAGAAATATTATAATTTATTTTTAAACCAGATGAAATGTTTAGAATGGTGGACAGATCTCTTGAGTGGATATAGTGAACTTTAAGCATTTAATTACTGTGAAAGTTTTCGTTAATTTGCTTTACTCTGCATTTAAGAATTTTAACAGCCACTGTGGCTAACAAGTAGATTAAGATCTCTCTGAAATTCCTGACAATCCTCTCCATTCCCAACCAACTTAAATAATTTTCCTTTATTTATTCTTTTTTTTAATTCACTGTTACAGATTACTAACATCATAAACAAGTGAAATTATACAATAAACAGATAATACACAATCCTGAATGAAGTAAATAATCTAATTATAAGTTACCCCAAGATCTCATACTCACAGACAAAGCAGCATTATTCAGTTACATTTTAAATGAAAAGCAAACAAACAAAAGGGACATTCTTTTCTGTTTCTTTGATAAAGATCAGAGGCACTGCTATTATACTTTTTATGTGTATGTGTGCATATGCATTGCTATCTGTTGGACAAAAATTTGAAACATTAAAAAAGCAGGAAAAATAAATCTTTCTCTTTTTGACCCTAAGAAAGACTAAGAATAAGGTTATGTTTTACAAAAGTTCAGTAAGATGTTTAGATAAGCAAAGGTGGAAAGAGTCTAAACTTGGAAAAAAGTCATTATAAGCAAGATGCCTTCTCAGACTAACAACAATAGGCACTTCTGTAGCCCTGCATAGGTAACACAGCTAAGATGTTACTCAGACTAAACTGATTCACTCCATTTTAATGGACTTTCTTTTCAGTGTTGGCTAACTGAACAACCATAGAGACAAACTATACTCTTATTTGTAAGTAGGAAATCCCTTCCTAACTTAGAAGCATATAACAATTTTTTAGACTTACGAACTTTACCTGATCGCACAGCAAAAGTCTAACTACAAGCTTCTTCTCTTCCTTTGAAATCACTTAATTAAAAATAGTATCATCAGCAAATCCTATTTTGAGAAACCATCAGCAATAATTTCAGTTTTACAAGCAATATACCATGGAAATAATAGAAGAAATATTTTAAGAAACTTCTGGGCACTAACATTCTTAATTTATCTTGTCAGAAAAATTCAAGAGGGGATACTTTGCTTTTCTTACCAATGAAACTCAGAAAAATTTAACATGTATATAGGGAATATTTTCTTTGCATAGCTTTTTGTGCAAGTTTTTTGAGCTGCTTAACAGGATATTTTTCTTTAATCTAATTGACTAAAAATGTTTCATTGCACAACTAAAAAAAAAAATCTAGGCAGTGGCTTCCCATAAGATAATTAGGGAAATAAATTTAATAACTAGCTGCTTTTCATCTTGAGTGACAAACTGAAATCAAGTAATTTTTATTTTAAAAGAATAAAAGGTTCTTGAGAAGAAAAGGTTCTCGGCCAAGTAGTTTTCTGAAGAGCAAATTTGTTTTCATATGTTTTAGGGCAGAAAACAACCAAAAAAAGTATATCTTTTTGTAAAAGCTAAATCTTAGTCTTTTTTAAGAGTAGGAACAAAATTATGTACTACTTACATTCAAAAGCTTCTTCACAGTCATTGTCTTCATCAGAAGTGATTTCAGCATATTTTGGTTTCTCATTAACTGTACTACGTTTGCGCTTGTTCATTTTCACACGTTCACAAAGTGGCATGGTGGATTCAATTTCTGCCAGGAGCTCAGGAGGCAACTCCTTTAACACTGACTGATCTATGCTACCTATTAATGGAGAGCAAGAAGAGTAAATATGAACCTGAAGATAATAAGGGCCCAACACTACAGTCCTTTCTCAGGAATAGCTTACAGTATATCCACTAACAAATGATACCATAATTAGATAAACATGGATGTATTAAAGAGTCTTTTTTAAAGTTGCATTTATTGTCCACACTGCAATTAAAAATTAACATAATAAATTGCATACATATTTCCTTCAATAAAATATTTTATCAGGCACATAAACAAATTCAAATTGGTGAATTTCCTTTGTAAAAAGACATCCTTGCTCTGCTTCCACAAAATTCAGTCTTATTTTGGTTCATCTTCTGAATTCAACAGGTTTTCTAACAGTGTAGGAAAATTAAGGATTCATTATGCCTCATTAACAGTTCTGTTTATTCTCATTCATATTATTTAGTGTACATAAGACAGTAATATTACCTTTTCCAGTAGGTAGAGACAATCTGTGACAGAATTTCTGGGGTCTTATCCCTAAATACAGACCAAATCTCTGACATCCCAATTTTTTGTTACCTCCTACTAGTAGTTTCATAATGCAAACCAAATTTTTGCTTGATTTTGTTACAAAGTATAGTTGAAAGATTTTCATTTAATAGAGACAAACAGAAAGCTGGACCACATCAGGTTTCTTTTCCACAGAGGTAAATAGAAATCATCACACAATTCTCATCACAATTTCAAACTATGTTTAGGCCCATATGCAGTCAGTATGAAGGAGATTCACAGTCAAAATATTTTACAAGTAACAAAAGGAAACCAAAGGAAACCAAATTAATTAAAGTATTTCCTGGGGTTTTGTTTATATGATGTCTTATCTTTATTTATCAAAGAACCTGTTGCACAGATTTTATCATACTAAACTATTAACCTTTTTCCAATAACAGGACAAATATCTTTGTCATATATGCCTCTCTCTCCTTCCCAAGGCATATTATATTATTTAGATAGAGAGGAAATCGCCTGCTGGTTGCTATACACACAAAAAGTCCTTCAAGAAATCATATTCTGGATGATAACTCACTTTTTAATTGTATTCACTATATCGCTAACATAACTCTCTAAAATTTATTTCCATTTTTACAATAATATCCCATCTTTGAATCCAAGCTTAGTCTTCCCCCCACTCCCAAACAACTTTAACTGGAAACAGAAGAGCCTTAATATGAGAAAATAGTTTCTAGAAACAAAATTTTTTTAAAAGTCTCATAGATTACTGGTTTCACATATCTCTTAATCCATAAAAACTGCCTATAAGCAATGAAACTAATGATCAGAAAATTATCTTCCCATAATTTTCAGGAATGTTTAACAAGTCATCCTATTTAAGTGCATTTTTAAAAAATATTTAACTTGAAATATTGGGTTTTTCAAACTGAGGTAGGAAAATATCTATAAAGTAAAACTCATAGCAAAAGTTCACAGAATCATAAAATTATTTTGTTTGGAAAAGACCATCAAGATCATTGATTCCAACTGCTAACCTAACACTGGCACTAAACCACGTTCCCAAGAACCTCATCTAGGTGTCTTTTAAAGACCTCCAGGGATGGTGACTCTACCACTTTCCTGGGCAGCCTGTTCCAATGCCTAACAACCATGTCCAAGAAGAATTTTTTCCTAATATCTAATCTAAACCTCCCCTGGTTCAACTTGAGGCCATTTCCTCTTGTATTATCACTTGCTACTTGGGAGAAGAGACCAACATCCTCCATGCTACAACCTCCTTTCAGGTAGTTGTAGACAGTGATAAGGTCTCCCCTCAGCCTCCTTTTCCCCAGGCTAAACAGCCCCAGTTCCCTCAGCCGCTCCTCCTAAGAGTTGTGCTCCAGACCCTTCACCAGCTTCGTTGCCCTTCTCTGAATTTGCTCTAGCACCTCAATGTCTTTCTTGTAGTGAGGGGCCCAAAAGTGAACACAGTGTTCAAGGTGGGGTCTCACTAGTACCGAGTACAGTGGCACAATCACTTCCCTAGTCCTGCTGGCCATGCTGTTTCTGATACAAGCCAGGATGCTGTTGGCCTTCTTGGCCACCTGGGCACATTGCTGAATCACGTTCAGCTGGCTGCTGATCATCACCCTCAGGTCCTTTTCATCCAGGCAGCTTTCCAGACACTCTTCCCCAAGCCTGTAACATTGTCTGGGGTTGTTGTGACCCAAAAGCAGGACCCGGCATTTGGCCTTGTTGAACCTCATACAATTGTCCTCAGACCATCAATCCAGTTGGTCCAGATGAATCTGCAGAGCCTTCCTACACTCCAGCAGATCAACATACCTGCCCAACTTGGTGTCATTTGCAAACTTACTAAGAGTGCACTCAATCCTCTCGTCTAGACCATTGAAAAAGAGATTAAACAGAACTGGCTCCAATACTGAGCTCTGGGGAACACCACTTGTGACCAACCACCAACTGGATTTGACTCCATTCACCACAACTCTTTGGGCCTGGCCATTCAGCCAGATTTTACCCAGCGAAGAGTACGCCTATCCAGGCCATGAACAGTCATGAGTTTCTCCAGGAGAACGCTGTGGGAAACAGTATCAAAGCCTTTACTGAAGTCTAGATAGACACCATCCACAGCCCTTCCCTCATCCACTATGCAGGTCACCTTGTCACAGAATATCAGGTTGGTCAAGTAGGACCTGCCTTTCATGAACCCATGCTGACTGGGCCTGATCGCTTGGTTGTCCTGTATGTGCTGCATGATAGCACTCAGGACGATCTGCTCCATAACCTTCCCCGACACCGATGTCAGACTGACAGGACTGTAATTCCCCAGATCCTCCTTCTGGCCCTTCTTGTAGATGGGCGTCACATTTGCTAACTTCCAGTAAACTGGGATCTCCCTGCTTAGCCGGAACTGCTGATAAATAATTGAAAGTGGCTTGGTGAGCAGCTCTGCCAGCTCCCTCAGAACCCTTGGGTGGATCCCATCTGGCCCCATAGACCTATGCATATCTAAGTGGTGTAGCAGGTCGCTAACCATTTCCCATTGGATTATTTGGGCTTCATTCTGCTCCCCATCCCTGTCTTCCAGCTCAGGGGGCTGGGTACCTGGAGAACAACTGGTCTTTCTATTAAAGTCTGAGGCAAAGAAGGCATTAAGCACCTCACCTTGTCCCTGCTTCCCCCATGATGTGGTCACTCTTATTTATTTACTTTAAGTTGCCATCCTTTAATATTCACCACCTGACAAAGTTACCTAAACTCTCAGTATTGCTTTCAAAAATGCTACAAACCATTTCACAGTGTGGTTTACCATGGCACTGTGAAATGATTATTCTTTGGGGGCCGGGCAAAGATAGAAATATGATAGCACGGACGGATAAGTTCCTCTGTGTGTACCACCAGCTGACTGGATGCCAGTCAGGTCTAATCTGTATGCTGCAGAGCCACATCTGAGTAGTGGTGTCCCCACACTGATACTCCATGTCTCTTTGTATGCCTATACAGTGTCTGAAGAGAGTTAACTTATATTCAGCCCCAGACTAGAATAAATTTGCACATATATGTTTTAAGACAATTTCCATAGATAAAATCGCTAGAGGGCCTCAGGTCCTGTTTTTTTTTAACACATATTCTCAGTTTCATGCACTGTTGGTAATTTCAATGAAATCAGTGGGACAAGACACAGAGCATAAGTTACAGCAAATCTGGTCACACATTCCAAAAAACAGCTGCAAGTAAAGGAACAAAAGTTGCATTAAGATTCATACAGATGCTTAAGAGCTAGAAGGACTAGATGTGGTTACACTAACAGGAGTATTTTCTACAAATATATCTTTAAGCCTCTCCTAGTCTACAATGACAAGTAAATTTAAAAACAGGATAACAACTAAGACAGATTGCTTGCAGAGGAAATCAGAAAAGGAAACAAATCAGTAATGGATTGTATACCTAGCATGGCAAGATTTCCAAGACCAAATTCTAATTCAAATCAATTTCAAACTCAGTTTCAAAAATATCCCTTAATGTTTCATAATGTAATTTTAAGACTGTGATCATTGCTTTGAAAAACTGTTAGAACAGAATTTGCTCTTTATTTTCCTTATACTGTGCACAAAGAAGATCTCAGTAAGCTGAAAGGTAATATATTTTAGAGTAAGAAGACCCTTAGAAAAAAAAAAAACAAAACAAAAAAACCAAAAACAAACAAAAAAACCCCCAAAAAAACCAAAAACCCTTGAAACAAGGAACAAAAATCACAGGCTATTCTCCTACCTCATAGGAATATCTATTCTTGCTTTCCTTATTGATTTTGTTCTTGGGGTAGAACACTACTCAATCTTTAAAAAAAAGTCAATTACCACAGTGTTAATTAGACAACAATGAAAAAAAAAAAGCAATTTTTCCATGTTCTCCAATGCTAAATTCAACTAATGCTTAAACTGCAATCTCTCCTGTTACAGATATTTCAGATGCCAGTATAAGTTTCCCTCTTTTTCTTTTTTTAGGGAATATGAAAATCTATGGTATACATTCTTAAATAAATGTGGTTATGTTATACATAATTTTAATGCGCTTTTTTTGCTACTGACTTATTACTTGTTTATTTTATATTTATTTTAGACTATGGAAATGATGTTAGACAAAAAGGAAATTTGAGCAATTTTCATATTTGAGTTCAAAATGGGTTGTAAAGCAGCGGAGACAACTCGCAACATCAACAACGCGGTTGTTCAGTGTTTGAAGCAAATTGGAAAGGTGAAAAAGCTTTATAAGTGGATGCCTCATGAGCTGACCAAAAATCCAAAAAATTGTTGCTTTGAAGTGTCATCTTCTCTTATTCTATGCAACAACAACAAACCATTTCTCCATCAGATTGTGACGTGTGACGAAAAGTGGATTTTATAGGACAACCAGCAACAACCAGCTCAGTGGTTGGACTGAGAAGAACCTCCAAAGCAGTTCCCAAAGCCAATCTTGCACCCAAAGAAGGTCATGGTTACTGTTTGGTGGTCTGCTGCCAGTCTGATCCACCACAGCTTTCTGAATCCCAGAGAAACCATTCCATCTGAGAAGGATGCTCAGCAAATCGATGAGATGCACTGCAAACTGCAATGCCTGCAGCTGGCATTGGTCAACAGAAAGGGCCCAATTCTTCTCCACAACAACATCCGACCGCACGTTGCACAACCAGTGCTTCCAAAGTGGAACGAATTGGGCTATGAAGTTTTGCCTCATCCACCATATTCACCTGACCTCTCGCCAACTGACTGCCACCTCTTTGAGCACCTTGACAACTTTTTGCAGGGAAAATGCTTCCACAACCAGCAGGATGCAGAAAATGCTTTCCCAGTGTTCGTCGAATCCCGAATCACAGATTTTTAACACTACAGGAATAAACAAACTCATTTCTCGTTGGCAAAAATGTGTTGATTGTAACGGTTCCTATTTTGATTAATAAAGATGTGTTTGAACCTAGTTATAATGTTTCAAATTTCACGGTCCAAAAGCACAATTAGGTTTGCACCAGCCTAATATATACTATGGAACAACATTTAACATCTTCAGGACTTAATGCATCAAATGAAACAATCTACTGATAATGCCTGGCTGAATGGCTCATTTAATTCCTTGACAAGATGAATGGGACACCTGATTTAAAGCGTTCTTGTAGAGATATGTTTATTCCTTTTTCTGTATGTGTTTATTGTGTGCCCCTGTAAATTGCTCTGTGCTACACCTCACAAGCCCAATTGAACACCTCTAGCCTTGCCGGCCCCAGCAGAAGCCATCTCTTGAGTGAGGGGGTGGAATGTGTGGGAACAGCACAAGAATGGTAAGGAGGAGAACTGTAAATACGGTCAAGTGACTGCAGCTGGGGTATAGAAAAGCACATAAATCACAAGATGAACATCTCTGTTTAGATAACAGGCCTGTGAAAAAGTCATCAAGGCACCTTATGATACATCTTTGAGATTCCTGCAGGCAAAGCTGTGGTGCAAAATGCAGAATTAGTGCGTGATGGATTTTCCCTTCTTTCTAATGGGATAACCTGTCCAGCAGACCCTGCTGAAACCAGTCTATTTCATCTTTTTTTTTTTTGCAGCCTCCTCTAAGATGAAAGTGAAGTCCTGGAGGGACTGAAGGGGGTAAAAGGTATTATCGGAGGGAGACCTTATTGGGATGGTCACCAATGGCAACAAGAACTTTGAACCTAATGTTTCATCCAGTTGTGATTTTGGTAGCTCTAACAGTGTTGTCCTTGTTACTTGCAATCATTTTATGTATAAGAGTCTGGTACACATTAAGCAAAAACACCCTGTTTGTTGTGAAAAATTCCCCAATAGTAAAATTGATAGTGATATTTTATATTGCTAAAGCTATTTCCTTGACACAAATTTGCGTGCATGCTAACATTGTATATAGATAATATTAATTTAACACTTAAACCAAGTAGTTTATCAAACAATTGTACTCTCACCACTGATCTACAATAGGCCACATATTTATGACACAGAGGCAAGAGGTAACCACACTGCCACTCTATGAGTGAATAAAGTGGGTTGACTGTAGTCAGGGGGTGGAGTGTGGCAGATGCACTCAAACCCCCCCAGCCAAACCAGCAGCAGTTTGGTCCAGGCTCCAGAGAAGGTAAAGTCCTGACCTGCAGCCAGGCCAAGAACTCCTTTTAGGAAACCCACAAGGAAGCAGAACAGCACACTGAACACTGATAAGTTGTGTGTGCAAGGAGTCTTGTGCATACCTTTCCCACTGTATGAAATGACTACGAGTCAACCACTTTATTCTATAAATGTGACAGCCTGGGTGAGCCTACTTTGAGCTCTCTCAGCTAAACAAGGGTGGCTGTATGGTGATGGTTTTTACTACTCACAGATCAGTGGATGAGCCCAATTTAAGTTTCATATGAGTAATTTAGCTTAATGCATACTAAATAAAATGAATCACCTAGAATTATAAGGTTGTGTGATTTTTAATATACTGTCTGCTTCATGTTACTTAGTAAGCTGAATTTGCTGAAACCTTAAGCTGTGTGCTGTAAAGTTCTGGTCATATTTACCAAAAGCGGCTACAGACTACACTGAACATCTGCAAGAAAAGGTTTGTTCTGCACTTTGCTGGGAAGAACAGAATTGACTGGGGAGAAAATGACGACTTCAAGGCTAACACAAAGACATTATGGACATCTGCGAGATAGGGCCTGTTCTGCACTTTGCTAGGAAGAAAAGAATTCATTCAGACAAAACAGCACCTTCAAGGCTATGGACTATAAACAAGATCTACAGCTAAACAAAACAAAGGCCCATCTCACATCAGTGAAAAGGATCCCATGAGAAGCAAGAAGACTCCAGACTCCAATATTGCTATTGGACTGAATCATGGAGGCAAGGTAAGCAGCATCTGGCTTGGCATATTTCCTCCGTGCAGTAAATAATAGAGTGAACCTTGCCATCAAACTCTCTTAAGTTGCACTTTTCTTTGAGTGATTTAAACATTATTTTGTGGGAGGAAATCACTTTAAATCACTCACCTGTGACAGGAATCACAATGCTGATAAACTCCACATTAGTGAAACTGAAGGGCGAGTCACAGAAAACTGTAAGAACAGTTCATCAACAATTCATCTTGAAGAACTGCATACATGAACAACCACTTCTCCAGTGCTTTTCCAAATCTATGGAATGCTGTTCATGACTTACTAGTTGCTTGCTGGAGGAAGAATATATGCTTGTTTTTGTTTGATTGTCATTATGAAAAGGTTTCTTAGAGAAGATATTAAAGAATCTTCAGCTGTTACTGAATATCCAGTAACCATTAAGATGCTTGTTTCTCACCAAGCAATTCTTGACAAAATATAATACAGTTAACCAGCCAGAGAATCTTAGCTAAAAATGAATTAAGTCTGTAAACCTCCTCCCCTGTTCGATTTGAATCTAGGAAGCTTCTCAAAGGGTTTCACCACATATATTAGAAAGACTTGTGCAAATATCTAGTGGATATAGTATTTCCTTTCTTCACATATGGCTTGAAAAAATAATGGCAAGGCACAGATCTGATTCAACGTTCAGCACTACTTTCTGTTCATAACTTGATGGATGGTTTCAAGTTTGCAGAACACCCTTTAACTAATATTTATGCAAATCCAATCTTTAGAAGAATCTAAAATCACTTTGCCTTGAATTTGCAAGTCAAATAGATCTCCCTGATTCAGGCAGATGCTTGCTGATGCTTAGGTCAGTTTTCCAGGATCAGATAGGCTGTTCCTGCCATAAAATCAAAACCAACACTAATAAACTCTGTTATTTACTCAGTAATGATTTCTCTTAGCTTTCCAAACTATAAAAAACAGATATATGGTTTACATTTTGGTGTAATCTCCTTTTAACTAGCAAGCCATCAAAAAAAACCTAAACTCTGATTTGCTACTTCCATAACTATAAGAGACAGTTAATACAGTGGAAACAACCCATTTCAGTTTGCTTATACAGTTACTTTAAAATACAGTTACTTTAAAATACAGATTACGGCCCAATTTTGCCCTCCCCTCACTCCTTTTTAACCACAGCAGACATTAACTGCCTACTGGACTCAAAGAAATTAAGGGGCGTTCCTCTGAGAAGGTGACACAGCCGACAGCCCAGCTGAAGTGCCTCTATGCCACTGCACGCAGCATGGCCAATAAACAAGAGTACTACTACAAAGCTATGACCTAGTGGCCTTTACTGAAACGTCATGGGATGGATCTCATGACTGGAGTGTGGCGATCAATGGCTATAGGCTGTTCAGAAGGGACAGGCAAGGAAGGGTGGAGGGGTTGCCCTCTACATCAAGAGGTGGACAGAGTATGAAGAGCTGTCTCTGAAGAATAGCCATGAGCAGGTTGAAAGCTTATGGGTAAAAATCAGAGACCAAAGCAGCAAAGGAAACCTTGTGGTTCATGTCTACTACAGGCCACCCGATCAGTAGGAGATTACTGATGAAGCCTTCTTACTCCAGCTACAGGAGGCATCGCGCTCACAGGCTCTCATCCTGCTGGGGGACATCAAACACCCCAACACCTGCTGGAAAAGTAGCATGGCGAGCTGTAGGCAACCCAGGAGACTCCTGGAGTGCACTGGAGATAACTTCATCAGCCAAGTGATAGACAGCCCTACCAGGGGGGATGTGATACTGGGCCTGATGGTCACCAATGCAAGAGCTAATCAGTGACGTCAAGACTGGAGGCAGCCTGGGCTAAGATGATCATGGACTCGTGGAGTTTGCAGTCCTGAGGAATGTAATCCAGGAAAACAGTAAAGTCAGGACCCTGAATTTTAGGAAAGCCAACTTCCCTTAGGGACAAGGAAGCAGAACAGAGCTGGCAGATCTGTAAGGATGCTTTCCATAAAGTACAAGAGCTCTTGATCCCAAAGTCTAAGAAACTGGGTAAGGAAGGAAAGAGGCTGGCATGGCTGTGTTGAGACCTGCTGGTCAAACTAAAGGGCAAGAAGGAAATGCACAGGCAGTGGAAGCAGGGACGGGTATCCTGGAAAGAGTACAGGGACACTGCCCGGTTGTGCAGACATGGGGTCAGGAAAGTCAAGGCACAGCTGCAACTGAACTTGGCGAGGGATGCAAAGAATAACAAGAAGGGCTTCTACAGGTATGTCAAATATAAAAGGAAGGCCAAAGAAAGCGTACCTTCCCTGATGAGCAAGACTGGCAAACTGGTAACAATGGATGAGGAGAAGGATGAGGTATTCAACAACTTCTTTGCCTCACTCTTCACTGGCAAGCTCTCTTCCCACACTCCTCGAGTGGATGAACTGCAAGGCAGGTACTGGGGAAGCAAAGTCCTTCCCACTGCAAGTTAAGATCAGGTTTGTGAGCACTTGAGGAACCTAAACATACATAAATCTGTGGGACCTGACGAGATGCATCCCAGAGTCCTGAGGGAATTGGCCGATGTAGTTGCCAAGCCACTCTCCATGATATTTCAGAAGTCATAGCACTCAGGTGGAATCCCTGGTGACTGGAAAAAGGGAAACATCACACCCATTTTTAAAAAGGGTAGAAAGGAGAACCCTGGGAACTACCAACCTGTCAATCCTCTCCTCTGTGCCTGGGAAAATCTTGGAACAGATCCTCCTAGAAGCTATGCTAAGGCACATGGAGGACAGGGAGGTGATTCGAGACAGTCAGCATGGCTTCACCAAGGGCAAGTCCTGCCTGAACTAAACTAGTGGCCTTCTACGATGGAGTAACTACATCAGTGGACAAAGCAAGGGATGCGGCTGTCATCTATCTGGACTTCTGTAAAGCCTTTGACATGGTCCCCCAGAACGTCCTTCTCTCTAAATTGGAGAGGTATGGATTTGATGGGTGGACTATTTGGTGGATGAGGAACTGGCTGGATGGTTGCAAACAGAGGGTGGTGGTCAATGGCTCAGTGTCTGGATGGACACCAGTGACAAGTGGTGTCCCTCAAGGGCCTGTATTGGGACCAGTACTGTTTAATATTTTTATCAGTGATATAGACAGTGGGATTGAGCGCATCCTTAGCAAGTTTGTGGATGATATCAAGATGAGAGGTGCAGCTGACATGCCTGAGGGATAGAGATGCTATCCATACGGACCAGGACCAGCTCAAGAAGTGGGCCCATGCGAACCTCATGAGGTTCAACAAGTGCAAGGTCCTGAACTGGTAGATGAAAGAATGGACATGAGTCAGCAATGTGTGCAGCATCAAAAGGAGCATAGACAGCAGGTGGAGGGAGGTGATTCTGCCCCTCTACTCTGCCCTGGTGAGACACCACCTGGAGTACTGTGTCCAGCTCTGGAGCCCCCAGTACAGGAAAGACATGGAACCTGTTGGAGAAGGGCCAGAGGGGGCCATCAAGATGATCGGAGGGCTGGAACACCTCTGCTATGAGGAAAGTCTGAGAGAGTTTGGGTTGTTCAGCCTGGAGAAGAGCAGGCTCCAGAGAGAACTTACTGCAGCCATTCAGTACTTAAAAGTGGCCTACAAGAAATATGGGGACAGACACTTTAGCAGAGCCTGTTGCAATATGACAAAGGGTAATGGTTTTAAACTAAAGGAGGGGAGATTCAGGCTAAACACAAGGAAAGAATCTTTTACAATGAGGGTGGTGGAACAGGTTGCCCCACAGAGGTGGTAGATGCCCCATCCCTGGAGCTGGCTGAAGTCATTGCTGGACCACTCTCCATCATCTTTGCCAAGTCTTGGGAAACCGGAGAGGTGCCTGAGGACTGGAGGAAAGCAAATGTCACTCCAGTCTTCAAAAAGGGCAAGAAGGAGGACCCAGGTAACTATAGACCAGTCAGCCTCACCTCCATCCCTGGGAAACTGATGGAACGACTTCTCCTTGGTGCCATCTCAAGGCATATCAAGGATAAGAGGGTCATTAGGGGACGTCAACATGGCTTCACCAAGGGGAAGTCATGCCTGAACAAACTCATAGCATTTTATGAGGACATAACAAGGTGGATAGATGATGGCAGGGCAGTGGATGTGGTATATCTTGACTTCAGTAAAGCATTTGACACAGTCTCCCACAGCATCCTCACAGCTAAACTGAGGAATTGTGGTCTGGATGATCGGGTAGTGAGGTGGACTGCGAACTGGCTGAAGGAAAGACACCAGAGAGTCGTGGTCAATGGCGTGGACTCCAGCTGGAGGCCTGTATCTAGTGGAGTGCCTCAAGGGTCAGTACTGGGGCCAGTATTATTCAATATATTCATCAACAGCTTAGATGAGGGAATAGAGTGTACTATCAGCAAGTTTGCTGATGACACCAAGCTGGGAGGAGTGGCTGACACGCCAGAAGGCTGTGCTGCCATCCAGAGACTTGGACAGGCTGGAGAGTTGGGCGGGGAAAAATTTAATGAAATATAACAAGGGCAAGTGTAGAGTCTTGCATCTGGGCAGGAACAACCCCAGGTTCCAGTATAAGTTGGGGAATGACCTATTAGAGAGTAGCGTAGGGGAAAGGGACCTGGGGATCCTGGTGGACAACAGGATGACCATGAGCCAGCACTGGGCCCTTGTGGCCAATGGCATCCTGGGGTGTATTAGAAGGGGTGTGGTTAGTAGGTCAAGAGAGGTTCTCCTCCCCCTCTACTCTGCCCTGGTGAGACTGCATCTGGAATATTGTGTTCAGTTCTGGGCCCCTCAGTTCCAGCAGGACAGGGAACTGCTGGAGAGAGTCCAGCGCAGGGCAACAAAGATGCTGAAGGGAGTGGAGCATCTCCCTTATGAGGAAAGGCTGAGGGAGTTGGGGCTCTTTAGCTTGGAGAAGAGGAGACTGAGGGGTGACCTTATTAATGTTTACAAATATACAAAGGGTTAGTGTCAGGAGGATGGAGCCAGGCTCTTCTCGGTGACAACCAATGGTAAGACAAGGGGTAATGGGTTCAAATTCAAACACAAGAGGTTTCACTTAAATTTGAGAAGAAACTTCTTCTCAGTGAGGGTGACAGAGCACTGGAACAGGTTGCCCAGGGAGGTTGTGGAGTCTCCTTCTCTGGAGACATTCAAAACCCACCTGGACACCTTCCTGTGTAGCCTCATCTAGGTGTTCCTGCTCCAGCAGGGGGATTGGACTAGATGATCTTTTGAGGTCCCTTCCAATCCCTAACATTCTGTGATTCTGTGTGATTCAAGGCCAGGCTGGACAGGGCTCTGAGCAACCTGATCTGGTTGAAGATGTTCCTGCTCATGATAGGGAGGTTGGACTACATGAATTTTAAAGGTCCCTTCCAATCCAAACTATTCGGTGATTCTTCTTATTTTGCTGATGACTGGTAGATCCACAGTCCTGCTGCTACTCCACAGAGGCTAAGCTCACCTTTCTTATATGTCCTCTCTGAGTATTCAAGAGAAGATAATCTACCTCCCTTATGTACCACCAGCTTACTGCCTAACATTCTCAAGTCATTTTGAGTCACTGCTATAATTACACTGATAAAACCTCCTGTGTCAGACATATATACAGGAAGAAAACCAGTTTCTTTCTGGATTAGCTCAAAAAACCTTCAAACTCTCTGCTAAATCTAATAAAATACACTCTTGCTCTGTAACCAGAGTGCCTTATTTCTTGTTGTTGGATAGCCATGTCATTGTAACTACAACAGCACAGACTCACAGCTTAATACTACTATAGCTACTCATGCAGATAAGGTTCTATTTTAGATTAAGAACTAAAAGAAAAAAGAGGGGATAAAAATACTTCCTTACTTTATAATGATGCTTGGAAAATAAATACTCTTAAAACAGTTACGTACGGTTACAGTATAGCACTTGGGCACTACAGTGTAAAGAGGCACATGAGTACCCGTAATTGATGAACAGCTTACCGGTTAAAGCTGAAAATTTTCAGCTATCCCTTAGTGTACAAATTTAATTATATCCTTTCCACCATGCTCTCCCTTAAAATGCTCCAGTATGTTCTTTATACCTGAGTCCTTGATGTTTGGAGTCCCTTGCCCACCAGCATCACAGTCCTCCAAATAATTATGTGCCCTGGAGAGTTTTAAGAACAGAAGGGGAAACACAGGGAAATTGCAATCCTTATCTCAAAGAGGAATTTAAGGTATGAGAAAAGTACATCTGCTCATATGACAGAAGTTTCACTTTTATCTAAATACCACATTAGCTGAAAAGCACACCATCAAGATGAATACTGATGAAAATAATCTGAGTAGTTTTCCATTTACTTCAGTGGCTTATCTCTTTCCCATTCTTTGCCTTAATGTTCATGGAAGGGTATACAGCTACATCCTATAAACAGGATATAGCCCTCTTTGAGTCCTTTACTCTCACCTTTTGACTACATCCATGAAGGGGTAACTCCCGAGCTCAGTTCACACACACACACATGCCTGAGGGTAGGAGATCGAGATCCCCTCATCACGGCCCAAGGGACTGCACCCACAGGATTCTCTGCTGCAATGGATTTGGCGGGAGGGAGAGAAGCACTGTTAGAAGTATGCCCTATATCATTCCATAGAACCTGCTTGAACATATCTTTCAAAATAATTTTTCCTCATCTATCCCAATATGGGCACAAAGGGAAAGCTCTTAGCCTTGGGCTAAACAAAAAGAGAGATTCAGGTTCCCTGATTATATTCCAGTCCTTAGCTCTGGCCATAAGAAATGGGCATGTTGGGGAGAAAAACTCTCATTATGCAAGTGTAATGAGTTGGAGCACTGAGGCACTCCCTCCACGCTTTTGGAGCTCCTGCCATGTGGGAAAAGACCCCCTTTCTGCCTGGAAAGGCAGCAATGACCAGTCATTCCTGAGAGCCTGGTGTACCTGTGGCTCACCTGCTACCTGGATCAATAGCCCAAGCAAGATGATACCAGAACTATACAATCTGAAAAGTTCTGGATGTAGATAAATGGTGGAAAACACCAGAATATTACCTCATCCTAAGTGTGGCCAAAGTGGAAAAACACTAACTGAAGTCAATGATCTCACGACCCTATAAAAAGTAATCCTAAGTGAGGCCTGTTGAGCTCTGCAGGGTCACAGCAGGCTGTCACCTTACATCTCCCTCTGAGGTGGGACGTCTCTCAGAGTCATCTTGCAACTAATGGACACTGCGAAGCCATGGATGAAGATGCAATCTCGAGATGCAATGAGTGCACATTGAAAATGCCAATTTATTAAAGTGAGTAATGCGCTAAACTCGAGAGGGAAATTTTGACCATAAGTATACCTCCACATGTATTCAAATATCCATGGTTTACTGCACGTGTGTGAGCATGATTTATATATTTGTATTGATGTGTTTTTATCTATATACCAGTGTGCGTGTCTATGTGCATGTGATCTATCTCTTTGTTAGTGTGACCCTCACCATTTTCAAATTTGTAATCAAGTTGCTGTTTTGATTATAATAAATCCCATTGAATCCCTTTCAATCACTTTATTAATCAGCTGTTGATGAAGTGCTATTTGGAATCACTCTCCAGAGATGCTGAAAAGCATGAGAACTCATTACATCGATATCAATTATTTCCTCAAGCTATCCGATTGCTGCAGCAACTAGAGCCACAATTTATTTTATTCCTTATTGCTATTCACTGACCTCTCATCTTTATAAAAATCAATAAAAGAATGCTAGAGGAGTCTAGTTTTGCAAATACTTAACAAAAAATACAGCAGTACTCAGAGTAAAATGGAGCAAGATCGGCAAGTGAAATAAATGCAGTGCTGCACAAAGAATCTCACTTTTATGAACTGGGGTGTCAGGGGACTGCTTTTGGATTTCGCTGTCGTTGCTTTTGAACATATGCATTGAAATTTAAACCAACTCAATTTATTGTATTAAAATGTTAAGGTGTTTTGTATAGTTGCAAAACACAGCAATTCTCACTGAGAAGAAAATTATTTATTCAGACAAAACAGCACCTGCAAGGCTGTGGACCATAAACAATGTCTACAGCTAAACAAACCAAAGGCACATATGAGATCAGTGAAAAAGATCTAATGAGAAGCAAGAAGACATCAAAGTGAAATATTGGACTGAATCATGGTATGAATGGTCTGTAAAGATATAAAAAGTCTATGGTTTTCTATGCTCAGATGGGACCTCTATGCAGGTACCCAGCTTGAGCCAGCCCTCCTGCTATCCTACTCCAGTATTTATTTATTTTTATTTCTGAGAATTTTGTCTCCTGAAAGTCTGCTCTGCAAATGGTTATCAAGCCTCACCTGAAAGTTTGCCTCTGGAGGTCTAAAATATAGACTCCAGAGTGAACGGTTATCAGGGAGGGAACACCTGAAAGTTTGCTTTTGCAAATGGGTACGGGCCTCCCCTGAAAGTTTGCCTTCGGAGCAAACCACAGACTCCGGAACGAATGGTTATCAGGGAGAGAGGAATCCTAAAATTTTGCACTGCAACAGGTATCAGGCCTCCCCTGAAAGTTTGCCTCCAGAGTTCTAAAACAGATTGCAGAGCAAACAGTTATTAGGGAGAGAAGAATCCTGAAAGTTTGCTTCACGAATGGGTACAGGCCACCAGAGAGAAGACACCTGAAAGTTTGCTTTGTGAATGGGTATCAGGTTCCTGGAGAGAAGGTAAGAAGGCTTGACATATTTCCCCCATGCAGTAAATAATAGAGTGAACCTGCCACCAAACTCTTTTAAGTCACACTTTTCTTTGAGAAATCTAAATATTGTTCTGCAGTAAGCAGAATCCTAAATCACTCCCCTGTGACACACTTACATGTGCCAAGGTAATTTTTCAAAAGTGAACTAATTAAACAATGCATTCCTAAATCTGCAAACAGACAAAGCATCATATTTCAGATGAACTAAAGTACAATGAAACTATTAGATTTGGTCAAGTTTATTGTTGTTGCTAAGAACTAGATGTACAACACAAAGTTCACTCTTATTATCCAGAGAAGGCTTAAGAACAACCATGAGAGCAAGAATAAAAATATTTACTTTGGTGGCAAAGACAAAAATAGAAAATAACTCAAGCAGCCTCCAGGAAAAGCAGTGTGCTGAAAATGTCTCCTACTGTACTGGTAACAGATCAACACAAGAAAGGACTCGGGTGTGCAGCTGCTGAATTCCTGCTGTCTGCTGATATCAGTTTATCCGACATCTAGCGATAGCAGTTAATCTAACATCTACTTCTGAAAAACTAACACCAAAAGCAAAGGCCACAGAGAGTACGTACAATGCCCACACATATCCCAATATACTTTTTGGGATAGGACAGATGCACCATGCCTAAAAATATCCCTGCAAGTAGGAACAATCCATGCTAGAGAACAGAGATCTTCCTAGACTATTGGATTTAACTGGTTACATATAGTTTGGTTTTGGCTTCTGACTAAACAATGCCTGGAATATTTTTCTAACTATCAACCCGTTCAGTCCAGAAAGGAGAAAAAAAAATATAGAGTTAAATGGACAAAGTGCATATTGCAATGGATCCCCTGCAAACTCAACATATCTTTAAATACTTCTAATGCCACGAGGGACAGCTAGTCCCTCTTGTAGACTAGTGAAGTTGAAAAGAGGTAGTCACTAATATCGCAGAAAAGAGGAAAACCAGGAAGATTGTAGTATTCTTATGAAAGTTATGTTTATTCTACAAATTCAGTTAAATTTAGAGTTTAAGAGAAGCTTTAAAGACTTCAGTTTAGAAGAATCAAGATAATCTCCTTGCTATAAATCATGAAATATATCCTTTAATTCTCTGAAATGTGGCATAATTTACTGGAGAACTTCAGAGAAAGTTATGACATGCTTGATCAACCTGGCAGTGTATGCACACGCAAGATGCTTAATCAGTTATTACTCTGGCCTTCCCACATGCAAATGCAGTTGCTACCAGGAACTCTAAGAGAGTGATTCTAAATTTCAGATTTGTGGAATTACAGACTTTCACAGTAGTTATCTTTACAAAAGCACAATCTGTAGTAAGCAAGTTGAGTTTCAGCCTTTTCCTTTCCAAAGGAAATATGCTTTTACTCCAGTTATTTCCTTGCAGCACAGCTGCTTGCCCCACTGATTTCCGTAAGTACAACAGTATGTCTGTCCCAGCATCAAGAGACTGTTATTTTGGAAATAAATTTGAGCTGAACTCTAAAGTCTTCTTGATGAGTTAATATTCACAAGCTATTTTTCTCAAAGGTTTGCCAATTTTGTCTTTGCAGAAGTCCTATACATGAAGGATTTAAACAAATGTTTAAAATTGATACTCCCTTTTTGTGTACAGTTTTCAGCTGTACCAAAAAGTATTGGTGAGTAGCTCTGCTGTGCTGCCCAGAAAACTCTGAGAAACATCAGAAGTTGGCTCAGTGAGCCAGCACAATCTGGATACAGCTTTTCATTCTGGAATACTTCCTTTCTTGTCAGTCCTACCTAGAAGATGAGCACCTAATTGATTAGTCTGTTTCACAGGTGAAACTGTTTCCAGCAGTGCTAGAACTCAAAGATGGACTATCATGTTACACAAAAGCCATGGAATTTTATGCTGTTACAACCTATCACTGACTACAAATTATAGTTATTATCAGCTCTGAAAAAGTAATCTGGAATAAAAACAAACAATCAAACAAACAAAAAAAACAAACCAAAAACAAACAAAAAACCCCACAAAACACCACCACTACAAAACAAAACAAAAAACCCAAACAAACAACAAGCAAACAAACAAAAAAAACCCACAAAATCACAACAACACACAAGCATAGAACACAGATAAATCTAGAAGCGTTGTTTTAACACTATGACATAAAGATGATTAAGCAGCAGTAAATTTTTAGTTACACCTGTAAAAATATGAAGAGGACCTTTGAACACGGTATATTTAGGAAAACTCATAGTGAGCAACGAAAACCTGTGTTTAAAGTTCTGTGTAGTACAGATAACAAAATCCTATAATAACTATCTACACAATGAAGGAATAGCATTCAGCATTAGATTCTGCAGTGAAGTTATAACTTTTTTTTTTTTTTTTTTAAACAACAAAGCCTTTTTAGGTGATATCTGAAGACCCAAAAGGTGTTTCTGCACAAGTCTTAAAAACATGCACTCATTTGTCCTAGAAGTAAAACTTGCATTACATATGTGGTACTTATTTTGGAAAACCAACTTGGACATCTCCTTAACACAGTTACAGTTTTTCTCATTATTCTGTTTCATACTTTAAGAAAGCAAAATTTGTCTTGTTCAGAATGCAGTAACTTTAAAACTGGTAACAGCTCCCATCTCAACGTAGGTGATCAGTATAGCTATAAGAAGTAGCAGATAAGGTATTCGCTGAAGCTCTGAAAAGACAGCAAACATGACCTCCCCATTGCAGGTACAAACTCAAAGGGAAAAGTTTAATTGATTCCCCAACAACATACATTTGCATTAAAACCAGGATAAAAGGCATTCACAGATGTTAAAATCAGAAGAAAAAGAAAGTGTTACAATTCATTCTGACTTGGACAAAACAGGCCACAAAATTTCACCATAAGGCCTTTTAACTATTTAATATATTTATATTATATAATTTATAATATATTTATATTTAACTATTAACTTTTTACTATAAAAAAAACTTCCATAACTTTCCTCTGAGCTAGAGTGCATCTTTCAGAAAAATGCTCAAAGAAAAGAGAGAGAAAAATGTTATTTCTTCCTTGTAAATGCCAAAAGGAACTGTTGGGATCGTTCAATCTTAACAATTGTGTACTACAACTATCACAGTCAAAATTAATAAAATGTCAAGCCTGTCTATAAAATTGCCAAATTTAAAGTTTACTGAAACAATGTAAACAGTTGCATATACTTTCAGTATACACAGTATTAATTTTAGCTCAAAACAAGTCACTTTTACTGAGTTTTACAATGAATGTCCCTTAGGACAGAATGCCTATCTAAATGGTGTTTTGAACAAGCTGAACTAATCCTATTTTAAACTGTATTTCAGAGAAATCACAGCAATGATGTTGTATATGACAAAGCCAGGAGAAGACATTTTCTTGGGGGAGGAATGGATGAGAAAGGAGGTAAAAGGAGAAAAGACAAAGCAAAATATACTAAGCTACATGAAATAAGAGGGATGTGAGAAGAAGTAGAATAATGATGTAAAAAGGCAACACTAGAAAAGATTTGCTACAATGTATTAAGAAATATAGGATGAACTAAATAAAGAATGTTTACAAAAATTATATCTCCTAGTGTATTAACATTTTTATAACTGGAAATGGCACGGAGTAAAACAGTGAATGCTATTTCTCTCAGTTGGAGAGAATATTTTCTAAATCAGTCAGTTGCTGACAAATAGACTTTGACTTATGAAGAGATATCTTTATGAATCATGAACCTTTTAAAACACTGGATTTCACCTTATTATTTAGCATAATATATCCTAGGAAGTAGGTTACCAGAAAGTTGGACAAAAAATATAAAACTAAGAATACACATGAAAAATCTGAAGTTCAAAGACACTTTCTCCAAAATCTGCCTGGATGAACACTCAAAACTTAGAAACATAGTTACAACATTATTCTTTCCACAAAACTTATTTCTAGTATCACTTTTAAGAGTCTTATTCTAGATATAATAGCAAAGAGACTGATATCCAATTCAAACATCTTTTTTTCCCCTGGAAAATATGTCCCAAGTTATTTCAGAATATGTAAGAAACATACGACTTCAGAAAACACAAAATACACAAAAACACTGCAGAAAAGTTATAAACCTGACTTTAAAATCAATGCATTGCTCGTGTGTGACACAGCTACTAGTCATGTCAATTGGATAAGTGTCATATTTACATATTACTAAAATATACTATTTAAATAGCCACATACAACACAGACTACAAAAAGTCTACACTTCAGAAACATTTTAGAAAGCATACATGCACTGTATATGGCTCTGAGTGCTCTAAAAATTGCATGTAGAATTGTGTGAATTCAAAATCTATCCTTTTGAGACTACAGCTGAATTCCATCAGAAAGTTTTCAGTATTCTCTATGAAAAACATAACATTTTCATCTGAAATCTTTAGACTAAGCTGACAGTAAAGATGTCATAATTTTATGTACAACTCTAGATACCTATTATTGTTAGAAATGGAAATTTTGCCTGTTCTGAACCTCAAAAAGGGAGGAGGGGAATGTTCATATTTCCAGGATAAAGAGAAAATATTTAACAAGGAGGTTAATATTTTAGAAATAAGTAATACTCATCCTGAATTATCAAGACTTTAAGAGTCAACACAATCAGGTTAGTAGATAGAGAAAAGACACAGCATAATAAATTCATTATACAAACATCAACTCTGTACACGTGCACATAAACAGTTATACATTCACAAAGATGATTTCTATATCATTTCTTATCAGATCAACTTTGTAAGAAAACATTTGCAATCTCACATTCATGAGCAATATTATACCTGGAACTGCATTCATAAATAATCCTGTACACAGCTGAAATCCTCTCCCCTGTCAATTTATTTGTCTATTTTTGAGACAGGACAGATCTATAAACATAACTATGTAAGAAATGTAAATGTTTTAAAAGCTAAACATTAAAAAAGAAAGGAACCCTGACCAGTTAGCAACATTGATTTCACAATTTGAAATTATCTACTTCAGTCTGAAACCAAAGAAGCCAAAATTACACCACCAAGAAGAAAAGCAATCTTATTTAAAAAGTGTTAAATCTGAAGAGAACAGTCAAATATCAAACCTACAAACTATTTTGAATAATTTCCTATTCATATTATTAAGTTGAAAATGCCAGTCCATTGTTTACCAGTTCCTTTCCTCTTTCTGCATACATTGGACCATAGAGACAACAATATCTGAATTCTCCTAAAGACAGAACCTTTTTGAAAGCTTATTGTCATACAGACTAAAGTGTGGAGGCTTCCCAACAGACTTGTATTTATAGTGTAAAAGAGGCAGATGGAACTTTCTAACTGCTTTCTTATTTCATCATGTCAAAACATCCCTCGGAAAAAACACATCTCATTTCCAATTAAAAATATAAAATAATCTTATGGCTTCTATACATAGTATTTCCCACCACTCCATCTATACTGATTTAGCTACAATACTACCAGTCCCTTATACGGACACACTTAAACCAGTTTAAATCATTCATACAGCAGTTATGTTTAATTGAATACATTACTAATGTAGCTGAAGTACAGTTTAAGACTATTTAAGTGTTCCCACATTACGAACTTCCATTGAAGCAAACAAATAATTTCAGTTACACTGTAGCAAGATTTCCAATAACAACAATCCCATAGACAAGTTTCACTTTGTTCACCAAAATCACCATATAACCAAGCATATAAACTATTAAATGTTTGCATTTAATTTTTAACCACAAGAGTAACAAATTTAAAAGAACAGGAGTGTACAAGATATAATGCAATTAACATTTAAAAAATCTTACCTTTATTAGATTTGGATGACTTGTTCTTGTTAGGTTTAAAACAAGAGCCCCTTGTTTTATCTTCTCTATCCTTAATAAATTTCTGCACATCATCCAATGAAAGCTTTTGAAGGACAACTACAGGCTTAGCTCCTTTATTTAAATCATCAACTAGCCCAATCTTCTCTACTTTGTCCTTCTGTTCACCTTTAAATTCAGTTTTTCTTGACTCCTGAGTGACATTGCCATCTTTATCACGCTTGATTTTTGGAATGACAAAATGTTTCAGTGCGCCAGATCTTGCCCCCAACAAATAACTGGGAAACTCTGCTTTATTATCAGCATGTGCTTTATTACTATATACTTTACTTTTATTACCATCTGTCCTTCGTTCATCCTTGCTGTTGGGTGATTTAAAACCAGGTTTATCAGGTCTTGATTTACTAGAATCTCCTTTACCTTCCTGTTTAATGCGTGGGCTGTCAGGTCTTGATTTCTGATCCCCAGAAGAAAACCTTTCCTTTGATTCCATAGACTCATGTCTATGTTTCCTTTCAAATTTCTCAATTTTTGAACCATCAGATTTATTACCATGCTTAGAATCATGTTCATTTTTGTTTGAGGATCTCAAATATTCAGGCCTTCGAATCTTGGATGGATCTCCTCTGTATCTCTCTGACTCCTCCTTGTCTTCAGATCTTTGTTTAAGGCTATCATGATCACGCCTCGGTATATCAGAAACTGAACGCCCACCAGGCCTTTGTTTTGTTGGATCAGATCTACTTTCAGATTTTATCCTTGAAGGATCAGATTTCACATCTAGTTTATGCCTGGATATTTCAATTTTCTTATCTGACAATGGTATACTCAAGTCCCTCCTGTTATCATGTCTATGTTTCGGCATTTCAGGCCTGCCTTCACTCTTCTGTTTCGGTGTTTCGGGCCTCTGCCTTATTTCCTGCTTGCCATTATTTTGTTTTCCCTCATTTTGTTTCATCTCCATTTGCCTGCTCTCATTTTGTTTTGATTCTGTCTGTGTGTTCTCATTGTGTTTCACTTCCATTTGTCTACTTTCATGTTTAGTTTCTACCTGTTTGTTCTCATTGTGTTTACTTTCCAACCGCTTGCTCACATTTTGCTGAAATTCCATTTGTTTGGTTTCATTTTGCTGAATATCTGTCTTTTGACCCTCAAAGTCTGACGCTTTCCTAAAAATCTCGGGATGGTTTTCAGGTTTAAATTTAAGAACTCCAACAGTGTCTTCTTGGGGAACACACACAAATCCATCATTATACTGCTTAATTTCTTCAGGTTTTTTGATGGTTTCCAAATCCTGAGTTACTGTTGCCTGAGAGTCTGCTCTTCCTGCTTGCTGCAGATCTATACTAACCATCAACGCTGGCCTTGCCCCATTTCCTGCAGAACCTGTCTCCTGAGAAGCTGCTCTATTTCCTCCAGTAGCACCTCCAGCCTCCTGTGGTTTGTTTTCTTGTTTTCGTTTCTTCAGAGGTTTATCTGCAAATTAAAAGAAAAAGTCACAAATACTATATATAGAAACAGGTGAATATCCAAGCAAAAATGTCCATTCCCCTCCATCCCCACCAATTAAGCCTCCTCAGCATGTATGTGCACAAAACCCCATTGAGTTTAAAAGCAAGAATAGAGCTTCTCTAATACTTTTAAATGTATTCAGATTATCATTTGTTGTCAGTCTACCACATGTGCCAATTAATCATTAAAAACACACCCTCAAAACATATGAAATCAAAGTCTCTGTAAAATTCCCAAGAGAATCATCTAATAAAGCAGCTGCAATATGTAACAAACAAAAAAAAAATCAATTTACACTTGAAGCAAGTTTTGAGGAATACTACTATAAAATATTATCTTCTGCAGATTCAGGATGCTTCATTTATACATGAACTAAGCAAGGATCTGCAATGATTAAGACAGAGGTTCACCTTACTTGGTTCGGTGCATCAGCTGGACTTCATACATACTGTAGCCAGGGAAAACATGAATGATGAACAAAAATTAAAGTAACTAAAACACTCCATGCTTCTCTTTGAAACAAGGAGTATATGAAGAGAAGGAGTTTATATCATAACACATATGTATTAGATGAGAGGTCACTACACACTGAAAAGCTTGAATATTTTCTCTTTGCAACCCTAATGCTTTTCATAGATGAAAAAAAAAAGTTCAGTGATAACGTAGTGTCAAGAGCTTGACTCTGCAATAATCTTTTCAGTTCACACTAAAAGATCTTAAAGAGTAGAATACAAAAAGATAAAAAGTGAGCCAACCACACACCCTGTAATTTGGTAGAATTCATCAAAATGAGAAGCACATGGAAATATCAAAAACAGTATGTTCTACATACAACCTATTTATATTACCAACATGGTACTCTAAACTAAAATTATTTTATGCCATAAAACTCAAAAGCCCTACCTGCACTAAGGCTTACATTCTCATTTCTCAACTACAATTTTGTAATATGTCAAAAAAGCAATGATTTACTCTGTAATCAGGGAATATGATTTTATGTCTAAGTAATGACCAAACACAGGTTGGAAATTCTGTTCTAGATCTACTGTCAAAACATCTAGACCACAAATGCAATATAAGAAAAATAACTTATTTTGTGCCTAGATTTGTGGTGCCTTATCACCAGATGCAATGAGCCAGCTCTCTTTTAGGGAGCAGAGGAAGGGTAAGAAGGATGCAATCAAGGAAGAGAGAACTAAACTCCAAGGAAAAAAAACCCCAACCGATCAAGTTGTAAATCAGAATTATAATATATGACTTGTAATTTCTTCTATACTTGTAGAAGATTCTTATTCAGAAGAATTAAAACTTTGAAGGATCATCTCCAAAACATTAGAACACAGTAACAAGCAGTAACATGGTGATGTGAAAAGGTTTGTGTTTGTTTGGGTTTTTTTCATAATTTCAATTCTAAAATCTGTCTGTATATCTCTAACATCCTAAAAGTACAAAATTATGTACAACATTTAATGGCTGGAAGACAGTATACAGAGATACAATAAACTCCATGCAGAAACTGGTCAACTGCAAATAAGGAACTTTGAAAAGTTCAACAAAACCTGTAGGAATGCTTGCCAACTTTATGGTAGACATGTTGACCTGCTGGAGGTTATGAAGGCCATAAGGATAGATCTGGACTGGCTGGATCATTGGGCTGAGGCCAATTGTATGAGGTTTAACAAGGCCAAGTGTTGGGTCCTGCACTTGGGTCACAACCCCAGGACATGATACAGGCTCAAGGAAGAGTGGCTGGAAAGTTGCATGGCAGAGAGTGATCTGGGAGTGTTGATCAACAGCCGGCTGAACATGAGCCAGCAGTGTGCCCAGGTGGCCAAAAAGGCCAACAGCATCCTGGCTTGTATCAGGAATAGTGTGGCCAGCAGGACTAGAGAAGTGATTGTGCCACTGTACTCAGCACTGGTGAGGCCTCACCTTGAATACTGTGTTCAGTTTTCAGTGCCTCATCATAAGAAGGACATTGAAATACTAGAGAGTGCAGAGGAGGTCATGAAGCTGGTGAGGGGCCTGGACCACAAGTCTGATGAGGAGCAGCTGTTTAGCCTGGATAACAAAAGGCTGAGGGGAGACCTTATTGCTGTCTACAACGACCTGAAAGGAGGTTGTAGCATGGAGGGTGTTGGTCTCTTCTCCCAAGTAGCAAGTTTTGGGCATTGGAAAAGGCTGCCCAGGGAAGTGGTGGAGTCACCATCCCTGGAGGTGTTTAAAAGGCATTTAGATGTGGTTCTTAGGGACATGGTTTAGTGCTAGAGTTCGGTTATGGTTGCACTCGATGATCCTGAGAGTCTCTTCCTACTGAAATGATTCTATGTTTGAAACCTTCATGCAGTGACAAAAAATCTTTTTCTCCTTGTAACTAAGAGGGCTTTGACCTCCCTGAGTTTCATGGCAAGTCTTAGGAATGGCCATGAAGTAGAAGCTTCCAGACTAATAGATTTCAAATTTGATTATTTTTTTAACATAAACATTAATATACATGCATACAAACACACATCACTACCTTATTTCTCAATTAAATTTGAAACACAAATTGAAAAACTTGTGTTATTAGGAAATAGTCAGCTTTTTTATTCTAATCCAGAAATGTCAGCCATACTGAAAAAGTCCTGTAAAGCTCAGATTGTGGATCTAACAGTAGCCTTTGAAACATTTGTTACCAGTTACCTGTCCCATTCGTTTAACTGAGGTTATCACTTGAAAGAGAAGGGAACACACATTCACATTTCCACAAGTGCATTTCATTGACCAGTGCAACAGCCTAAGACTCTATTGAAGATGGTTTGCATTAACCTATCAGACTGAACAAGTAATCTAAGAGTCAATCAAATGTTTCCCTCTGCTATCCCTACTATAGGAGCAAGGCAAATGGCCAGGAGCTGTGATGTCTTAAACTGCTGTAGCTGGATCAACCAAAACTCACCTTTCAGAGCCCTCATGCTGAGAGCTCCAAGATTAAAGAACCAAAACAATTCAGGTAGGACGAATTTTCCTCTCTTGAACTTCCTTAACTGACCAGGCTCAAAATGCTGCTCTTCATCATCATTCAAAAAGTCAAATTTTAAGTTGAGAACATGTAAATAGATGATCACATCACAACTTGGTATTTTCCCTCTAAATACAGAGCTCTTTTGATGCACCTTCATTTCTCTTGACAAATGAGTACTGATGTTTTAGTAACTTATAAGCACAACCTGTTGACATCTTATCTGAGAAGAAAGAGATGCCTTCAAAGTTTCCTTTTCCTAAATGGCAAGGTGATTGCAGACGGAGTTACAGATTACTCACAGATTTCTTCATATTTCCAGTGCATCTTGATGTCGATCCTCAGAACTAGACTTGATCGTTACTGGTTTGCCTCTATGAAATTTTTGGATCTAGGACAAAAAAGCTGGCCCAAGTATATGAAAATATCAGGTTGAACTAGGGCATTAAATGTAGGATGAGTACATAGTACCACTATCTTCATCGAGCATAATGGAAAGACTCCACTGAATGAGCACAAAAACTTTTCAGGTTGCCATCATAGCTGCAGAAATATGAAAGGTGAAAATGCCGTTGGGCTTTGAGGGCTTTATCAAATCTTGAACTCACTTTGAACTTATATGAGAATAATCAACAGAGTATCAGAGAAGTGAGGAGAGAGTAATTAACCTCTGAAAACAGATGTCTTCAGGTCTTCTCTTTTACAATCATACATATGCAAGTTTGCATAAATCTGCCTTGTTAAGGGATGAGTCTCCAAATGCCTTAGGGTCATAACGAACTGATGAACTTAGGAACTTTTACAATATCCATTCAAATATACTTCATATCCTTCAAGGCATCAGTATCCAAGATTCATCCACTTCATTCCACAGATAGCAGAATTTCTTTTTATTATCAGGATCTAGGACTTTGCCAAAATATCAGACTAATACTTTTCTTTCAAATCCTGCAGACCTAGGTTCAAAGCTTGCCACAGTTCTGAACAAGTAGGCTCACAAGCTCTTGAGACCAATAAAGTGTGATCAGGATCTTTTGGCTTCACCCTTTGTAGAAGTTTTCATAATAAAAGGAATATGTAGTAAAGCACAGAAGAGGTTTCTGACTATATTAGAGATCAGGTATCCAAGTTTGATGTTTTCAAATTCTTTTCTTTTTAGAAACATTATTCACTCCCCCCCCCCCCCCCCTCAAGAACGTAGATACATCCAAAATGTATCTACATTTTGTCCAGTTCCTTGAACAAATTTTTGACAGTTCAGAGTACAGTCTGATCCCAGTTATTCTCCTATGTATGCATTCTTTTGGCTTGGCAAATCTGCATGGATGTTCTCTTTAAATTGCAATGTGCACACTAAAAGGCAGTACCTTGGTACTCAAAGTAAGATCATAAACTATCTTATTCTAAAAAAATAGCAGAGATGTTCTGTCAAATTAAATGGGTCACTGTGGTGCAAGAAACAAAATATTACAGGAACCACAAGTTTGAAATGGAAAAAGACTTTAGCTGGATTTCCAAGGAGTTATGTCTCACCTGTCCTGTTATGAACAGTATTCCTGGAGATAGGTTGTAGCCTTCATCTTTGGAAATATCTGTGTGTCAAAACAATGAGCACTTTCAGATTTAGAAATTAATTAATTACTGTAGAACCTTTGTGCGAAAACACATTGCACTGGAATAACCACAGATACCTTTGAATACATTTCTGCTGAAAGTGAAAGTCAATCGTGATTTGAAGAATATCCATCCTGAGAACAGATATACTTGGAAGCTGAGCAAGTATTAGGGAGAGCAGTTGGATGAGGGGAGCTGTATTAAATAAGTATCTCCATTCTTCCATTTAATCTGAAATCTTTCCAAAGCAGCAGCCAGAACACCACTAGTGCTGAAGTCTCCGATGTTACTGCTTTCTTGCAAACCCGATGATTGTCTTAAGTCCCAGATTAAACTCTCTCAACAAATGAGTATAATAGGATGATAGCCTAAAAACTTATAGAACTACTTGTCCTGCAAACTGAAATGGGCCTTTTGTAAATACCTGTGAAAAGGTAACAAGTCTAAATAAGAACCACATGCATGGTTGTTGAGCTTTGTTTTAGCAGAATGATAATACTCTGCTCTATTAATACTGTTTGGTAGACTTTAAAGTCCAGAGATTTCTAAATCATCTTGAAGACACAACAGATAAATTACCACTTCCCCATTTACACCTTGTAAGGGATTCAGTTGGAGACTTCATATCCAAGATGGTTAAATGTGAATGTATTCCTCTTCAGAACCACAAAGAAGATTGATCCTCTCATGCTGAATTCTGGATGAACCATTTTGATGACTCCAGGACAAACTTTCTTTTTTTAAAGCATGACAATTAAGAGTTTAATATGTTAAAGTTCTAACACTCTTCAGATATTATTGGAATATGCCTCTGCTCATTTGAAATACCACTTATTTGCATTATTTAAATAAGCAATGAATACATTTATACCAAATATAACAGTCCTAAGCAGTTATTACTTATTGTCAAACCTTTCATTTTTGAACATCAAAGTCAGCCAGTGGCTAATTACATCCTTATCTTATTTAATCTAACAGTCAAGACTAGGAATTTTCAACAAATAACACATAACCATATGCCTAAATAACAAATCTGTGTTTACTGACAACTGCTTTCTTTTCCTAGTTAGTTTTCATAGATCTCTTCAAAGCTGTCCAAGTGCCCTATCCCCCTAAACCAACAGTGTTGTGGAGACCACAAAAATCTAAACCAATCAACATAATCTGGATACAAGGAAAAGTTAAAATTACTTTAATGGTACTGATGGATGATCTGTCAATGGAGTGAGAGCAAATATCCATTCTTATCTTTCCACTCTCTCATGACTGTTCAGTGTTATCAGACATGAGAGTTTGCTCTCACCTCAGCTCCCCCCGATCACAGAATCACAGAGTGTAAGGGACTGGAAGGGACCTCAAAAGATCATCTAGTCCAATCCCCCCGCTGGAGCAGGAACACTTAGATGAGGTTACACAGGACAGTGTCCAGGCAGGTTTTGAATGTCTCCAAAGAGGGAGACTCCACAACCCCCCTGGGAAGCCTGTTCCAGTGTTCTGTCACACTCACTGAGAAGTTTCTTCCCATATTTAAGTGGAACCTCTTGTGTTCCAGTTTATACCCATTGCCCCATGTCTTACCATTGGTTGTCACCGAGAAGAGCCTGGCTCCATCCTCCTGACACTCACTCTTTACATATTGATAACCATTAATGAGGTCACCCATCAGTCTCCTCTCTTCTCCAAGCTAAAGAGCCCCAGCTCCCTCAGCCTTTCCTCATAAGGGAGATGCTCCACTCCCTTAATCACCTTCGTGGCTCTGCACTGGACCCTCTCCAGCAGTTCCCTATCCTTCTTGAACTGAGGGGCCCAGAACTGAACACAATATTCCAGATGGGGTCTCACCAGGGCAGAGTAGAGGAGAAGGAGAACCTCTCTCGATCTACTAACCACCCCCCTTCTAATACACTCCAGGATGCCATTGGCCTTCCTGGCCACAAGGGCACAGTGCTGGCTCATGGTCATCCTGTTGTCCACCAGGACCCCCAGGTCCCTTTCCCCTACACTGCTCTCTAATAGGTCATTCCCCAACTTATACTGGAACCTGGGGTTGTTCCTGCCCAGATTCAAGACTCTACACTTGCCCTTGTTCTATTTCATTAAATTTTTCCCTGCCCAGCTCTCCAGCCTGTCCAGGTCTCTGGATGGCAGCACAGCCTTCTGGCGTGTCAGCCACTCCTCCCAGCTTGGTGTCATCAGCAAACTTGCTGACAGTGCACTCTGTAAAAACCCATATTAAAGTAAGCCATATTAAAGTAAACCAAACCCATATTAAAGTAAGCAAAGAATTAAACAACCAAAGAGACCCCTTCCTGTCAGTAGAAAAGATTCCTACACAACTAGCTCCTCCCCTTGAAGGAGAGACTTAGCAAATACAAATAAAAAATTTTAATCTCACTGCTTGCTGCCTTACAGAAGAAAATAAGAAAGTACAGTCATGAAACTGGTACAGGAAGTTTTATAGAACAGAACATAATTTCAAAGGCTCCAAAGTAGAGACCAGAGGGCTTCCAGCTGCTGCAGTTCAGAGGAAGGGACTTCTGAGAATCTGAACAGAAACGACTGCTATTTTTTAAAAATCTGTCAAGAGACTTCATCAAACTTCTGGTCATTATGCAAAAAAGAAAGTCCATCAGGAGGATAGTCCAAACTCATTCAGTAAAAAAAAAAAAAAAAACAATTAAAAAAACCCCAAACAAAAAACAACACCAAAAAGACTACAGGAGTCTCTTAAATTTGACAATAATGTAATCAGCATAACTGAGAATGAAATATGATCTTACAAATTTTTGTACTTAAGGATGTTTGGTAACTTATTATTCCCTGTCAACTATAGTAATACAAAAGAAATATTACATTAGAAAATAACAAGAATTGAACTACAGCAAATTATAATCAAGCATCTCCACTCATTTAGAGACTAGAAACTGTAATTTAACCTCACTGAATTTAATATTACTTTTACAAACAATATGATTTCAATTTATTTATGAGATAGATTTTTCCAAAAGAAATACTGAGTTTTATCTATGTGATTGTTTTGTGAAGAATTATAGTTTTGTAAACTCCATTGTTAAAAAATCTGAGCAAAACCTGAAGTGCAATTACTTTTGAACTACACAGTGCAGCACCTAATTCACAAGAAAAATGCAACACGCTAACAACAGACAATGAAAACTACTTATTTTATGTATCACTTACAGATTAACATATCCACTTAGTTTCAAATTCATTTGTAGGAGGAACAAACTTTAGAAATAAGTAAATTAATTTGAAATTTATTGGCGAACACTTTTGATCTCCCAGATGTTAATTTCATTTTAATATCATACCTTGCATTCAAAAATATCTTCAGTTAACTAGATCCAGTAACATTTATATGGGATAACAATGAATAAAAGTCTGACGTCTTTGGTTGAGGTTGGAGTGAACTTAGTGACTATGAACTATAGAAATGTTGGGCTTAAACTGTTAATAACCTTTATTAATTATACATGCCATTTCTTTATCAAGATATAAATCTATTAGAGAGAAGTGACTGTCCCAGAACAAAATAAAGTCATTACTGTGTAAATAATAAGTCCTCCCATCCATTTAAAAGGTACAATCAAGGGCATATGCTACATGAAAATTATATTTAATTTTCTAATCTTAGTTTGCACTACAGATAAAAATAAAATACACTTCTTACCAAACTACTGTGTTTCAGTTATTTTCTACACCTGCTTACAAGAACAGGTTTCTGCACTACCTTATGTAAAGCACAACCTGGGATAAATGTGGGGATTTACTTTCATATTACACAAGAGCATCAAAAGAAAGTAAATACCATTAAAATATATGCCTCTTTTTTAAAACATATTTTTCACTCAATCAGTATTTCATTATTTAAAAAAATATAAAATAAATTAATTTTTCCTAGATAGACGGAAACATTGCAACACTTCATTGCAATTTTTCTAGAGAGAAGAGGAATTTCTTCCCTTTACTTTTCTTAAAATGTCTGAACACAAAACATTACAAACTGGATATTACACAGAATCCCAGAATGTCAGGGGTTGGAAGGGCCCTGGAAAGCTCATCCAGTGCAATCCCTCCATGGAGCAGGAACACCCAGATGAGGTTACACAGGAAGGTGTCCAGGCGGATTGGAATGTCTGCAGAGAAGGAGACTCCACAACCCCTCTGGGCAGCCTGGTTCAGGCTCTGGCACCCTCACTGAGAAGAAGTTTCTTCTCATATTTAAGTGGAACCTCCTGTGTTCCACTTTGTACCCATTGCCCCATTGGCTGTCACCGAGAAGAGCCTGGCTCCATCCTCCTGACACTCACCTTTATATATTGATAACCATTAATGAGGTCACCCCTCAGTCTCCTCTTCTTACAAACCTGCTTTTTCTTGGGAAAGCTACAAGAGTTGCCAGTTTCATCCACTACAAAATACAGACCTAATGCAAGTTTATATACACAAAATACATGATACCTGATTCTCACACTGTCCTACTACATAGAGACAGAATAATTTATATTCTAAATTGTCTCATTTCATCTTCTGGTATTAGTGACTGTAATCTTCTGCAAGATTACTATACAAATAAAACCCCTATAACGTATTTTCAGAAATGAATGGTAATATACTGGTTATAATTACACATTTTCATTTCATTCATTGGTTATATAAAATTAGATGAAAACAAGCTATTAATTCTTAACAGTGTTCTTCTGTTAGTCTCCTCTTTGGGGAACTTTTGGGGGGAGATGGGTAATGGGGAGAAAGGGAGAGGAGCTGGATAAGAACTTCAAAGGTAAGAGAAAAAGTTTACTTACCTATAACTGTAGTTTTGAGTTTTGCTCCGGCAGATTTACACTCTTGGGGTGTGTGTGTCTGCTGCTATGGGTTTGGAATGAACTAAAAAAAGAAGGGCCCACAGCAGGCATCCTAATGCCCCCTAACTGATCCAATTATTGGAAATCAAGTTATTACTGCTTCACTTCTTCCTAATTCAAAGAATCTACAGTAAGATTCAAAAGTGGGTAAAATGGATTCTCAGAGGTAAAATATATAAGGGAAAAAATGAGTAGGTTTGTCTCATTTAAAAATGCTTCTAATGCTTCTAAGTCAAAAAGAAAAAAAATATTAGCCTCCCAATGAAACAGTTACTGATTAATGATTTCATGACTCTTCTCACAAACTCCAGAGAAGAGTGCCTTTTACGAGTAAAAGTAGAACTTCTTAATCTTTTAAGACAGCTGCATTATGTTACACTAAGTGTCTTTGAAGTAGCCTAAAATCTAACAGTGAACACACAATACTATGTATGTAAGAGCTCAAATTAAAATTTAGCAAATCTTAATAAAAATCTGAATCTATTTAAAAGAGTCGCTGAAAAAAGATGGGTTGCTTTCTGTGTTTTCAAGTAATTTTCAAGGTTATCTTTTCCAGTTTCTAGAATACTCAGAGCTCATTTTAACATTAATATCTTAAATATTTTTGGTTCACAGTGTTTAGGGATTTTAGAAAAGCATGAAAGATCTTGAGGTAGAAACCTGGAACCTGAAAATTAATCAGTAGTAGGTCTAAATCTTGATGAACAAGAAGTACTTAATGTAATGTTCTGAGAAAGGTTTGGACTGAAAGTGACTGACTAGCTTTGAACTACTTGACTATAAACAAAATAACCCACTTGTATCTGAACAGGGGTAAAGTATGAGTTAATGCAAAGAACTGAGGTTACCAAAATCAAATTTCTCCCTCAACACCTCCCCTCCCGCAAGGAAAAAAAGATTTCTGAGAACAGAAATTCCTGGGACATAATTTTCTGTGAAATTACACATCCTTTCAAAAGAGAAGATATGATCTAGTATTGACGACTTGTATCTGATGAGAGTATAGAGGTCATTGTGAGGAAGGCAATGGGAACTGAAAACCTGAGGCCTGTCATGTTCTATGGACTTATGTTTGTTCTGAGGCTATTAAACATAATAGATGTATCAGAAAGTAACTTTCGGTGCTGAGTGCCTTGAACTCCAAAATCTCCAATTATTCCTTTCATTAACAGATATAGACAAATTACTTGCAAAATTAATCAATACAGAGAGACTTCCTTGATGAAAAAAGTTGGAAGAGGAGATGGACACTTCCTCAAAGAAGAGAAGGACAAAACCAACTTTTTCAAATTTTGCACCTATCGTGATGAAAAGACCAGATAATCCACTTAAAGATCCAAATAGACCAAAAGGACAGAATTATAAAAACAGAGCTCTAAAAAGCACTCAGGTATGAGGACAAAAGGTCTATATTATAAAATCTCTTCTTATGCATATCTCATAGATGTTAGGTCAAATCTGCCAGATTTTTCATTTGCACTAAGAATTCCTTTTTCAGAAAGCAACAGCATGACAATCCTGTTCCAGAAAGATATGCTGCTTTTCAAAGAAAGTGGCACTTCCACAAAACCCTGTGTTAGTTCTACCTCTGGAATGGAGACTGCCTCCTACTTCGAGAGATTTTGTTTGGTGGAAGCTAAATATTTTTAAAGTTTGTTAGAATTAGGAATTTAATACAGAAAATACTACAATTTCCAAAGAACTACAATCTCCATTTCCCATCTGTACCAAACACAATAAAAGGACCTCAGCATTAAAAAAAAAAAAAAAAAAAAACAAACAAACAAAAAAACAAACAAACAAACAAACAAAAACAAAAAACAAAACCAAAAAGACCTTAGCATTGCCTTAGCCAACTGTAGTAATTGTATAATTTTTAGCAAGAACCTCCCAAAAAAACATATCTGCCTCTCCTCTGGAATAAACAGTTCCACCACACTACTGGTTCCCAACCTCAGAAAGAACATGTCATACATGTCATATCCATCCAAAGCCTTACTGTTAAAAAAGAAGCATCTGAAAACCTCTGATGAAGCATAGTACTGTAGAGATTTCATGTCTTAAAAAAGGACAGAAGAGACCACTAATCTTCTATCAAAACTTGCAAGTACAATTCAACTCAAAGTAATTTATGGAAGACAACATTTGCCTACACAGAAAGCATAGTGTGACTGTAATATGTATTCTTATGCCTCGATTACAAAAGCAGCAAAGATGCTTTCATGTAGATTTTAGCATGTGCTACCATCTCTAGAGGGACGCTTGCTATGTACAGCATCAGCTACCAGTATACATTCCTGTTCTAATTAGACTGAGTACATGCTACGATCACACTATTTTCTTGAAATAATGTGATCTGAAGTTGCGTTATGTGTACTAAAATGCACAAATGCCAGGCTTTTGCAGTAAGTAACTTTATAAAAATGAATGACATATTTAGGAGTTATATTTCTAACAGATATACTCCATAGGAACAATAGAGGAAGCTTCCTCCTGCAGTCACACCAAACCAAATGGCTATAACTGGAACGATCCCAGAGTGTATCAACTTGTAGACATAGTACAAACGTACAAGCAATTGAAGAAGCATTACCAAAAAATAAGAATCATATTTCTCCAAGGCAACGGCTTTTCAGGAAATCTGTCCCAAGACTGCTAAAAACCTTCTGCTCAGTATTGTTCATTCATGGCTGAAACTTCAGCAGCTAAAGTGAAAAGAGCTGCTGTCTGGTATAGGGGCAACTTACCACCAGTGAATAAATGGTGATCGTTTGTCCCAATATAAGGCAGCAACTCTTGTACCTGATCCATAGCAATTGCAGGAACTCGGGAAGAACTGAGATCTGGCAGAGGATGCAGGTAGAAGGGAAGCATAAGGTTGTAATCCTTATTTGGTAAGATGGTTATTGAGCAGTGGTGAAAGGGAGTGATCATGGGAGTCTGTCCATGGCTATATAATTATGGTAAACAAACTATACAACAAAAGAGAAAGTGTGTTTTAGTCTTGCTCTAAGTGTTTGAAGGCTGCTGTGAACCATCAAAAATACACTGCTGTTTTTGAGATGCTTCTCGGCTAAAATGTGCTGGAGAATCTACTTAAAGTGTGGGGATATAAAAGTAGCTTTTTAAATAATAGGAGAAAAACCACGAGTTCTCCATGAATAAATTAAAACCTAGTAGAAGAGATGTCAGCAAAGTAACAAATTCTGCCATTTAATTAAATAAAAATTAAAGACAGTAGAGATCTCTTTTGAGGTGAGCACCCATTTTCTCTGTATATTCACAATGTTTTCTAAGAAGATTTGATTTAATTACCAAAAAAGAAATATCTAAAAAGTTAATCCTTTTAGTAATTGCAATAAGAACATTTACACACACACACACACAAACACAACAAACTTTCTCTCTCTAGGCATCTTTAAAAACAGAAAAAAAATCTGAATGGGGAGAAAACTTGTACTCTCTCTGCTGGTCAAAGACCCAAACCAAATGTAAATTCAGTTGCCTCCATGCAAGTATATCCAAAATTGACCATCTTCACCTATGAACTTCCAAAATGAGAATCTGCGCTGTTTTCCACTTTGCAAGATTTTTCTTGGGAATATCTAATAAGTTAGAATCATACTATAAAAGATTATTTTTTTACTCAGAAGTTAAACACAGTGCAGAGGAAGCTTCTGAAAAATACTTATGTTAACCTATGACTATCTATTTTATAAACCACATCTTCGATTTGCATGTGGGTTTTGCATCCACTTTTGATATTTCTGAAGTCTATGACCTTCAAACCAGTTAACAATAGGAAGAAAAGAAAAAAAGAAAAAAAGAAAGAAAAAAGAAAATAGAAAATAAGAAAAAATCAGAGAGGATAGATTTAATGAAATCAGTTAAGACAATCAGCACAGCTACTCAAGTGAAGAGCACACATTTCAGAGGCTCATCTGGTTCTGTGCTAGAGACCATATGTGGTAGTTCTCTAAAACTTGTAATGCCTACATAATAATGAATATCCAATTGAACAAACATTTGAGAAAATATAGTAGCATATATTAGCCAATCATTAGAGTCCCTTTAAAAGAATAGATGTGATTTTAGTCTAACATCTTCACATTAGGTTCAAATTGGGATATGAATAAAAATGGCATTAAAAAGTTTTTCTGTATTTTCTTAAATTAGGCAACATATATAGTTAATTAAGAATTCAACTACCCAAACTTATTACAAATTTTTACTTATGGTACTGCTGGGATTTTATAAACTATAAACAACGTCAATTGTACTTCATTCAGTCTCATGGTTCAAAATAAGAGTATCTTAAAAAGAATTTTGAAACATAAGAACTTCATTTTCCATCCATTAAGATCCCCAATAAAGAATAGCAGATATTAAATATATACATATATGAGAGATTACAGCTCATTGTTGGAGGGGAATGGAGATGAATGTCGTAAAACCACCTACACTAAGTAAATGGAATTGAACTATGTGACAATGACAGGAAGGTTTATATATATATTAAAAAAAAAAATATATATAGGGTTTGCATGCATATTTATATAATATATATAGTATACACACGCACACAATCCTTTTACCTTTATCTTGCACTTCTTTTGAAAATCGCTCCCTTTCAATAGCTGATTCACGTTCTATCCGCTCAATTTCAGCCAGTGCATCCAATTCTACTTCATCATATGATGTTATAGTTCCTTGTTGCGAAACCTGTTGCTGTGTCTGTACCACAGGAGTTTGAGGTGGTTTTGCAGCAACTGAAGTGTTCTGTTGTAAAACAGGCACTTGTTGTGCCAGAAGGAAAGCTGTCTGTTCATGCTGCGGCAAACACTGAGCAGCATTTAGTGGGTGGTTAACATCCTGTGGAGTAACGGGTGTTTTAGAAGTCTGTCCTGGGTACTGCACATTAAAAGAAATATCACCCTCTGACACACTGCTGTTCTCCAAACCAGAAAGCATATCATCCTGCTGGTCCATATCCGAAGATCTTATACGAGAGAGTCTTAATGTAAGCTTAGTGGAGTCCTTGGAAGGAGAACTAATGATATCATACATCGCAGCTTTTTCAGTCTGGTCTTTTTCATCCTTGCCTAATTTCATTTTCTTTTGTTTCTTTTGCTTTCTTTCTGGAGAATCTAACAATATGTCGGGGGGAACATCTCTAGGTGATGAATAAGGTGGAGGCTGAGACTGTTGGATTAAAGGTTGTCTTGATCCTAGAATAATTCAGAAAAACTGAACAGTTATGTTGTTCCATGTTTATATTAAAACGCACTAAATATAACCTACATAATTTTAATATGTATGTGTACATATATCTGTGTTCACAAAAGTTCTAAGTGAGATTGGTAGGAAGCACATCATTCCTAGAACAAGAGGTAATCCAGATAGTTGCAGTGTATTTCCTAGGAATTTTAGCTGTCCACTGCAGGTAGAGAAGGGATCATTTCAGAGAAGATGGAAAAAAAACACCACCAAAAAAGAATAAATAAAAGTAGTACCCACAGGTTCAGAATATCAACTATTAGAAAATAGTCAATGAAAGTAAGTTGACTACAGAAAAAGGAAAGACCAAAAAAATTCTTAATAAGGTCCAGTGATGAAGATTTAATGACCAGTGTATAGGCATTAGCCATTTCAGCTACACATCTTTAAGTAATTAAAATATATAAATATTAAAAAATCAAACCATACACATCATCCTTAACTTTGATTCCGACAGTTCATTTTCAACTTTTTTTGTTGTTGTTTTTTTAAAATTTTAGGTAAACTCTTTCCAACCTCCCACGCTCATTACTATCTAAAAAACACTAATTGTCTTAGAGCATTTTTCTATAATTCATGCCTTATCTCCTCTCTTTTTTTTTTTTTTTAACGTATGAATTTTTACTTCTACATGCACCCACTTCAGGCTTTGAGTATATCTAGAGACATTTTTAAAAAGACAACATTTTTTATTAAAAACATTCTCCAACTAATCACATAAAATTTTTTGTTCCTCAAATTAAATCAGCTCCCCATAACTGTTAGCCTAGAAAAAGCTTTGAAAAACAGAGAAACTTTTCAACCTGTCCCAACTATAATTCTGAGCTATAATTTTTGGTTTAAAAAGGAATATTGGTGTGGAAAAAAAAAAAAAAAAAAAAAAGAAAAAAGCCTATTTATCTGATCCCATTCATCCACTGGGGAATACTGATCTTCAGAAAGCAGTGACTGAGATTATTATTATCCATTCTGGTTTAGGTCATCATAGGTCAATACTTCTAACAACAATCCAAAACTAATTGGAATACAAGTCCCCATGTGCTTCATTCAAGATATACCACCAAATATTCTGAAGCTTAAATTTCTATCAGATATTTTAATAAATATTAAGAATCATTAAATGATGTACTGACCTGTAGATGAAAAAAAAAGAATGGACACCTCTAGCAAAGTTTCAGTTCAAATGAAAGGTGTGCCTTTTCTGATGACTTCTTTGCACAGACTACCAATTCTCTCTCCCTAGTACATTCTGTGAGAAGTCTTATGTATGTAGAACAGGGTATAAAATCGGTTTATCTTACCCTTTCTTGACCATCAGCAACCACTCTATTCTGCCAATAAAATCCAATGTTGGGAAGCCCTGTTTTGACTCATCCCAATTCTCAAAATCTTTTCACCACTCTATTTCCCCTCCTCAAATTAGACACCACACTCAGTCACTAGTACTGAAGATCTGTCTACACCCTATTAAGATCTCTCACTTGCCATCCACCAGAGATTCCTATTCTTGTGATACTCCCTCCACATACACTTCTCCTAATTACTGTGTCTTTAGACAATTTACAAGATTGCCTCAGTGTAATGCATAGTAGAAATTGTTAGCTACTAATTTATTTTAAGGCACTGACTGGAAATACAGGCTACATTTTTATTTCTACAACTATTAGAGGCAGCTCAAATCTTTTCAAAGAGATTGTCCTGGTTTTGTTAAAAACAAGACCAGTTCTTTTTTAGTGATTTTTTTTTTCCTTTCAGCTAAGTTCTTCTAAGTGTCTTCTAAATAACTGCACTTTTCTGAATTTTTGCCTGCATGTTTTTCAGACACTGTGCTGATAAGAGGACCAACGGAATGCTTAAGAAGCTTGTACTCAGATTTATTGCTATAACAACTAATAATTGATAAAATTCTGCTGCGAGAGGGGCGTGTTTGAGGAGGAGCGGATAGAACAGGTGACTAAAACTGACTGAGTATTCCATCCCATAATTGTCATACCCCCTATATAAGAGGGTGATCACGAGTCTCTAGCTCTCTTCGACCATGGCCGGCATTTAAAGAGGACCCTGTCTGTCTGCCTGTGATCTATAGGCCTCGGGCCCTGCATCCCTGCAACCAGGTTCCGGTTTGCTGTGAAGTCCCGCCCATGACTTCCGGGTGCCTGCTCTGCAGCTGCTGGAGCCACGCCAGCTCCTAGCTCTGCTGCCACTGGAGTGACGCAAATTCCATATTGGGCATTCAAGACTGGTTTTGTATATTTTCTCTATTTATTAGTAGCATTAGTAAAATCTTTAAAACCCTTCCAACTTGAAGTCTAAGTCCCTCTTCCTTCCTCCTTATCTTCTTTATCATTTTTCCAGTCTAAGGAAAGGGTAGGGAGAGGGTAAGGGGGTAACAGGGAGCATCTGCCACGGTTTATTGTCACCTTGCTTTAAACCTTGACAGATTTAATTGGTGGCCCATACAGGGAATAACGAGAAGCCATATGGAGAAAGATAAGAGAAACCATGACAGAGATCTTACTGACATCTTATTCTTGAATTCTCTCTTAAGTAAATACTTCTGAAGTTGCAACAATGGAACATTTACCATTTTTCATTGATACAGTTCAAATACTAGACAGATTTGATTCTCCCTTGTCCTAAATTTTTAAGTAAATTTGACAAGACTGTTCTGATCTGTATTCATTCCATATTTCTCATGCTGAAAAATATTGCTGCAGCAACAGATAAGGCGGTTCTTTTTGTCTTTGAGTACACCCGCAGAAGTCAGAAGGATTTCAGTGCATTCCACTGAATGTACTTAGAATTGAATAAGTGAAAAAACAAAAGCAAAGTTTTCCCTCTCCTAGGCAGCACTAGAAACAGCTATTTGAAAGTATCTTCCTCCTGAAGGAAATTTCAGAAAGGTGTTAAAAGGAAGGCCAATAAGTGGCATAAGTTGCAGCAGAAAGCTGAATATGCAGACCAGAGCCACTTCTTAGGGAAGTCTGCTGCCTCCCTGGGACTAAGGTTAAAGACATGAAGAGAAAACTTCCTGCCCTGGTATGGCCCTCAGATTATTATCTGTTATTGATTTTTCAGGTCGGCAGTGACGAGGTTGCAATGGGAAATCTGAGGGCAGTCAAAAGGGACTTCAGGGCCTTGGGATGATGAGTTAAGGGATCATGAGCACAAGAAGTGTTCTCCTCTGTCCCCCCAGTTGCAGAGGGAAAATACGAAAAGACCCAGCAGATCGATACCTGGCTGCGGGACTGGTGTCAGCAGCAAAATTTTGGGTTTTTTAATTATGGGTCAGTTTACATGACACCTGGTCTGCTGGTGACAAATGGGACACACCTGTCCTCAAAGGTGGAAAAAGATCCTTGCACAGGATTTAGCAGGGCTCATTGAAAGAGCTTTACACTAGATTTGAAAGGGGAAGGGGAGAAAACCAGGCACAGAAGGGACAAACCCAAGGGCAGCATACCAGCATTTGAGGGATAAAGTGCTAGTGAGGTCCTTCGCTCTTTCTCAGTGGAAGTAGGGGATGGAGAGCCATGCAATAGAAGAGACACAAGGGTTATAAATATGTTACAGATGTGTTAGAAATCATGGAAACACCTGAGAATGGTCATTCAGGAATTAGAGCTTCTCACTACAAAAAGAGAGTGGGATCAATAACCCAGCTGAAGTGCATCTATACCAATAAATGCACAGGAGGAGCTAAAAGACATCATACAACACAAAAACTATGTAGTGGCCATCACTGAAACATGGTGGGATGACTCCCACAAATGGAGTGCTGCATTGAATGGCTATAAACTCTTCAGAAGGGATAGGCAAGGAAGGAGAGAAGGTGGGGTAGCCATGTATGTTAAGGAGCGTTTCAATTGTCTTGAGCTTGATGAGGGTGACGATAGTATTGAGTGTCTATGGGCAAGAATCAGGGGAAAGGGCAACAAGACAGATATCCTGGTGGGAGTCTGTTACAGACCATCCGACCAGGATGAAGAGGCAAATGAAATATTCTGCAGGCCACTGTGAGAAGTCTCCTGATCGCTAGCCCTTGTTCTCATGGGGGACTTCAAAGTACCAGATATCTGCTGGAAATACAACACAGCAGAGAGGAAGCAGTCTAGGAGGCTCCTGAAGTGCATGGAAGACAACTTCCTGACACAGCTGCTTAGTGAGCCAACTAGGGAAGGCGCTCACTGGATGTGCTTCTTGTGAACAGAGAAGGGCTTGCAGGTAATGTGTCGGTTGGAGGTTGCCTTCACAGAATCATAGAATCGACTGGGTTGGAAAAGACCTCAGAGATCATCAAGTCCAACCCTTGGTCCAACTCCAGTCCATTTACTAGATCATGGCACTAAGTGCCATGTCCAATCTCAGTTTAAAAACCTCCAGGGCCGGTGAGTCCAGCACCTCCCTGGGCAGCCATTCCAATTCCTGACCACTCTCTCTGTAAAGAATTGCTTTCTAATATCCAGCCTAAATTTCCCCTGGCAGAGTTTAAGCCCATGCCCCCTTGTCCTATTGCTGACTGCCTGGGAGAAGAGACCAATCCCCACCTGGCTATAACTTCCCTTCAGGTAGTTATAGAGAGTGATGAGGTCACCTCTAAGCCTCCTCTTCTCCAGACTAAACAACCCCAGCTCCCTCAGCCTCTCCCCATAGGTCTTGTGTTCAAGTCCCTTCACCAGTCTTGTTGCTCTTCTCTGGACTCGCTCCAGCACTTCAATATCTTTCCTGAACTGAGGGGCCCAGAACTGAACACAATACTCCAATTCAATGTGAATCATGCAAAGCCATTTATTACAGACACAAGCCTCCTTATATATGCAGTTATTTCCTGATCATGCGTCCACACTCCAAGCACGCATTGGCTGATTGGATATTGTCCATGTTCACGAGCTGTCCTTGAGATTCCTTTGGCTAGTTCAGAAATAAATCTTTATCTAATAGAAACCCATCCACACAACAACCTCAAGAAAATCCCTCAAATCTCCCACAATACCCAATTAGTGAATGCATGCTTGGAGCGTGAACGCGTGATCAGAGATTAGTTGCATATATAAGGAGGCTTGCTTCTGTAATAAATGGCTTTGCGTGATTCACGTTGAAAGCTGAGTCCCTTATCACTCCAACAAATGGTGACCCCGATATGATACTCTGAATGGCGTATCAGTGTGATCGGGGAAAAGCATGGAGTGGCCCAGCTGGAGGCGGATCAGCTGGACTGAGAACCGGGCGGACGCGTACGGATGTTCCGCAGACAATATGTCGAAGAAATCACCAGAAAAGGTGAGCGGCTGGGGGCAGGAGGAGGGAAGAGTGAAGCTATGGGGCAAAATGTATCTTCTGAAGAACAAGCCATAGTTAAACTCCTCCTGCATATTCTCTCTGTGAGAGGAATTAAATATGAAGAAAGTAACATACGTAGACTGTTAGTTTGGTGTAGAACTAACAGCTACCTGGCAGAAACCGAGAAGGCAGTTAAACTTGAACTTTGGAACGATATAGGGCAGAAATTATGGGATAAGGTCAGCAATGGAGATAAAGAAGCTAAATCATTAGCAACTACATGGAAGCTTATAATTACCACCTTAAAAGATCTTAAGGCTGAACGGTCTGCTGCTGCTGGAATTTTTGCAGCATTGCAGCCTGATAAGTATCCTGAAAGTTGCTGTGAAGTTTATCCGGTTCGTGTCTTTGATACCCTCCCTATTCCATCCCCTGCTGTGCTTTTGGCACCCCCGATAGTTCAGCAGTCCGGGGCAGGGGGGGGAGGAAAAATACCGAGCGGGTGGCCTCCTACACTATTACCCAACCCTGATGAAAACAGCAAGTCTAAAGGATTGGAGTCAGACAACTTACCCAAGGAACCTGTGAAAGCTGAGAAGGCTAAAGTCATAAATAAGTGTACTATCAGTCCTTTTACTGACTTATATCCTCCTTTACTGCCTTCTACCCCTCTAACTCCTACGAGAGAGCAGAAGGAGTCGCTGGATAAGAACTGGACAAAAGAACTATGTGAAAAATTAGATCAGCCATTAGCGAGAGAATCCAGAAGTCAGCTATGTGATCATGCTGATTGTGACGGGAAAGGGGGTGCACTGGGGGGCTCGGGTTCTACGAATAATTGTGATCCTAAAAAGCATTGACGGGGAATTATCAGAAATGCAATGATAGAAGGTGAAATAACAAGTGCATATCCGGTCTTCTATCAGCGAGATGAACAGGGTAATCAGCAGCCTGGGTGGACAGGGTTGCGTTGGGAAGAGATAAAGGAGGCTAGAAAAGCGGTACAGCAGTACGGATTACATGGGAAATATACTCAAGGCTTTATTAACACTCTCTTTGATGGGCAAATATTAACCCCTTTTGATTGTCGTCAGCTAGCTACGTTGCTACTAACACCAGTGCAAGAGGTTCTTTGGAGAAGCAGGTGGATTGATGCCTGTGAGGATGCAGCTATCCTTAATTTAGACTGTAGTGAGGGAGATCCGTTGGGCCTTGCTTCAAAAGATATGCTAACAGGGTCAGGGAATTTTGCTGACCCTCAGGTACAGACACGGTTAAATACTGCCATCTTGCGGCAGAGTTCTACCCTAGCAAGGGATACTCTCCGAACTCTGACGGAAGACAGAAAACCAGTCCCTCCGTACTCTCGGGTTAAACAATAAGAGAATGAATCATATATGGCTTTTCTTGACCGATGAAGGGAAGCTTTGGATAGGGCACCGATTGATGCTAATGTAAAAGAACCTTTATTAATGACACTTGTGGTTGAGAATGCTAACCCAGCTTGCAGGAAAATTTTGCTTGCTTTATCAAAGCATAGCTCGATAGCTGAGATGATGGATGCTTGTGCCAGGGTGAGCTCAGAGGAAGAGAAAGCTGGTTTTATGGCTTCTGCATTTGCAGCTGCTGTTAAACCCTTGTTAGCTCACAACTCGAATACATCAGGCCGAATTTGTTTTAAATGTGGAAAACTGGGGCATTTTAAAACCCAATGTTGCAATAAACAAAATTATCTCAGATCAAACAAGACTGATACAGTTGGTCCAATAGGTAATAATTCATGTCACCATTGTGGAAAGTTTGGACACAAAGCTAACGAATGCAGATCTAGGTTTCACAAAAATGGGCAGGCATTGGGAAACGGGGAAATGAGCGCATCGAGACCTGGTGCAACGACACAAGTGAGGTCTCAGGCTGCTTGGACAGCATCGCCGCCGCCACATCAGGGAGTGCCAGAGTAGATGTAGAAACTATGAATGATGTAACATTAGTTGACACTCAGGTATAATGCATACCAACAAAGATGACTGGACCATTGGGGCATGGTTTAAGTGCCTTGCTTCTAGGGAAGATCATCTGTAACTAGAAAAGGCATTTTTATACTTCCAGGTATAATTGATGCAGATTTTACTGGTATCATTTCAATGATGTTATGGACTCCTAATCCACCAGTCCATGTTCCAAAAGGATCAAAAATAGGCCAATTAGTTCCGTTTAAAGCAAGTGCTCCAAAAGCCTCAATTAAAGAGTGTAGCGAAGGAGGTTTCGGCTCTACTGGCGCTGCAGAATTGTACTTAGCTCTAGACATAACTAAAGCGAAGCCAATGGAAAAGGTGACTCTTTTAGACAAAAACGGTCGTTCAAAGACTCTTCAAATTCTGGTAGACACAGGTGCTGATGTGACTATCATCAGCAAAAAGGACTGGCCAGTATGGTGGTGTGGCAGGATGCAAATCCCCCTTTCTCCCCCTCCCTCCTTCAGTATGGAAGGAGTAGGCACATCTCCCTCTCTCTCTGCTGTTTGAGGCTAACAGCTTCTTTTGTTTGGCCCCAGAGCACCCTGGCCAGGGCCATTAGGAGAAGGGAGTGCCGAGGCACCACTGAGCCGCTGGGTGCCTGTGGCCAGTGTGGGGGATGTTTGGAGGCTTCAGGGACACCCCACAGCCAGTGTGGGGGTGCAGAGAAGCTTCTGGAATGCCTACAGTCAGATCTGATCAGCCTATAAAAAACGGGACTCTCGTCGAGACTCCACCCATTGTCGCGGGTCTCTCGGAGCACAAGCAAGATGCTGCCGCCGAGAGCTCCCCCGGGATGGAGACTCCGCTTGCCTGGCCACCACGGGTGTGAGTAAAACTTCTCGCAGGATTGCGAGTGTATTTACTTTCCATGCACATATGCATGTGTAACTTTCCATGCTCATTATGAGCACTTGTAAAATTAATCCACACATAATCGCGGGTGTATTTTCCTCCTGTGCTTCCACATAAGCACGTGTACTTTCCACGCACATTTGCACGTGTAACTTTCCATGCTCAATACAAGCATGTGTATAAATTATTTCCTCGCACAATCGCGAGTGTATTTTCCTCCCGTGCTTCCACATAAACACGTGTAATATTCCGTGCACATTTGCACGCAGGATTGCGAGTGTATTATAAATTTAACCTCGCAGAATCACGAGTGTACACTTTCCGTACTCACTACGTACTACCACACCATATACAGGCAAGTGTGTACTCCTCCCAGACTCAGAGACGGCTCCAGCATTGTTTTGGGTGAAGCCATGTGCATGCACTCTGTGGACTGACTGTTGTATTAGTTGCTGCCCCTTAATAATTTTCCTCAACTGATATCCGAACCTGTATTTAAGTCACTTTTGGAGTGCTAAAACCCTGTTTCTCACCGGTTTAATAAAAGTTGTTTTGGACCCTGTTGTCCCTTAAACTAACCTCGGGGTGCCTCCGTGACAGGTGGCCTTTAGAGTCTCCGCAAATACCAGTCATGGGTGTTGGTGGTATGCAAAGTACCCAGGTGAGTAAAAATCATTTACAAACGAAATTGTCTGATGACTCGCACTGCTCTGTACGACCTTATGTGATGTCTATCCCTGTTTCCCTATTAGGACGAGATGTTTTGGGACAACTAGGAGCAACTCTGGTGACAAAACAACAGCATTTTTAGGGGCGGCCATTGATGATGGGCGACCAGTACTGAAATTACAGTGGAAAACTGATTACCCAGTTTGGGTAAATCAATGTCCGCTCAGTAAATAAAAGCTCACCCATGTCGAAGATCTGGTGCAAGAACAGCTTGAAAAAGGGCATTTAGAACCATCTACTAGCCCTTGGAATACTCCTATGTTTACTATTCAGAAAAAATCAGATAAATGGAGATTGTTGCATGACCTTCGAAAAATTAATGATACTATGGAAGACATGGGGACATTACAGTCGGGACTACCATCCCCAGTCATGATCCCAGAAAATTGGCAAATCTTAATAATTGATTTGAAATATTGGTTTTTCACCATTGCTCTGCACCCTGATGACTGTAAACGCTTTGCCTTTTCCATACCTTCTGTAAATAAGGCCGAACCTCCAAAGCGGTATCAATAGGTAGTTTTACCGCAAGGAATGAAAAATTCTTCAACTATGTGTCAAATTTATGTAGCTTGGGGGCCTTGCAACCAATTAGAAAGTCTCATCCTGAGTTGGTGATCTATCACTACATGGACGATATATTAATAGCTGGGGAGACCTTTTTGACTGATCTGTTGTTAGATGAAGTATCAGAGACACTGAAACATAGGGGATTACAAATTGCTCCAGAAAAGGTACAAATTCAACCAGCACGGAAATATCTTGGTTGGGAAATTTCTCAGTCGACAGTAAAACCTCAGAAAGTAGTATGTCAGCCTGTCACTCAGTCTCTAAATGATGTCCAGAAATTAGTGAGTGATCTAAATTGGGTCCGAAACATTTGTGGGATCACAAATGAGGATTTAGCTCCAGTCGTAAAATTACTAAAAGGCAACAGTGATATTAGTTCTCCTAGAAAGATTACTGCTGAAGCGGAAGCTGCTCTGCAAAAGATCATGTCCAAACTTGTGAAAGCTTTTAACCATAGGTGGAATCCAGATTATGTAATTGGACTATTGATTGTGAACAATACCAATCATCCTTTTGCCCTTATAATGCAATGGACAGCTGATAAGGAACTGTTTAAAGATCTTAGAGTGGGTATTTTTGCCTTTCCAACCTAAACGTACCATTACAACCAGGATCGAAGCCTTTGCCCAGCTTATAATGAAAGGGAGACAGAGAATAGTTGGAATTTCAGGTAGTGAGCCTGCATATATCATCATTCCCCTCACTTTAGAGTATTTACAGTGGGCCTGGCAGAATTCGCTACCCTTACAAACTCCATTACTAGATTCTCAAGCTTTAATCAAGGTACACTCTCCTTCACACAAGCTAATATAGGTTGGGAAATTACATATTAGAGAGCAGTGTAGGGGAAAGGGACATGGGGGTCCTGGTGGACAACAGGATGACCATGAGCCAGCACTGTGCCCTTGTGGCCAGGAAGGCCAATGGCATCCTCAGGTGTATTACAAGGGGGGTGGGTAGTAGATCGAGAGAGATCTTCCTTCCCCTCTACTCTGCCCTGATGAGACCCCATCTAAAATATTGTGTCCAGTTCTGGGCCCCTCAGTTCAAGAAGGACAGGGAACTGCTGGAGAGGGTCCAGCATAGGGCAACAAAGATGATTAAGGGAGTGGAGCACCTCCCTTATGAAGAAAGGCTGAGGGAGCTGGGGCTCTTTAGCTTGGAGAAGGGGAGACTGAGGGGTGACCTCATTAATGTAAATAAATATTTAAAGGGTGAGTGCCACGAGAATGGAGCCAGACTCTTCTCGTTGGCAAACAATGATAGGACAAGGGGCAATGGGATCAAGCTGGAACACAAGAGGTTCCACTTAAATTTGAGAAAAAACTTCTTCTCAGTGAGGGTGACAGAGCACTGGAACAGGCTGCCCAGGGGGTTTGTGGAGTCTCCTTCGCTGGAGACATTCAAAACCCGCCTGGACATGTTCCTGTGCGACCTCACCTAGGCGTTCCTGCTCCAGCAGGGGGATTGGACTAGATGATCTTTTGAGGTCCCTTCCAATCCCAAACATACTGTGATACTGTGATATCGGTCCTAAATATGGGATCAATGGAGGAGGGTCCCTCTCTTCTTTCAGACGTTCCAGTTAAAGGACCTACAGTGTTCACTGATGCAGGGGGTAAAACGCAGAAAGCAGCAATTACATGGAAAACAGATGGTAAATGGCAAGATGTGGTAATAAATGATCTGAAAGGATCAACTCAGCATTTGGAGCTCAGGGCTGTAATAGAAGTGTTTAAGAGATTTGTGCATAGCCCAGTGAATATTGTTTCTGATTCCTTGTATGTGGTAGGTGTGGTAGCTCGCATTGAGAGATCTTTGCTCAAGGAAGTTCAAGATGCACAATTGATGTCTTTGTTTAAGCAATTATGGCTATTAGTTGAGGAGAGAGAACACCAATACTTTATAACACATATCCATAGTAAAAAAAAAAATTCAAGGTGATTTAGCTGAAGGAAACTGCCGAGCTGATTTCTTTGTATCTCCTGCCTGGGTTCCACCTCCAATAGATAAGTTGGGTCAAGCAGTACACTCTCATAGTTTCCTCCATCAGTCTGCTTGGGTCTTACAGCGACAATTTTCACTGTCCAGAAGTGAAGCGTGAGGCATTGTTAAAAGCTGTGCAGATTGTCAGCACATCATAGCGGGCTTGGGTGCAGGAGTCAATCCAAGGGGATTAGGAGCTTTGGAATTGTGGCAAATGGACGTCACACACGTCCCTGAATTTGGCAGACTGAAGTATGTGCATGTATTTATTGATACATACTCCTTTGCCATATGGGCCACTGCGCAAACTGGTGAAACTAGCTCGCATGTACAACGACATTTACGTTCTGCTTTTGCAGCTTTGGGAGTTCCTGCATGGGTCAAGACAGATAACGTGCCTGGTTATATCGCAAAAGCTACTGCTGCCTTTTTTCATTTGTGGGGTGTTGAGCATATTACAGGGATACCAAATTCCCCTACCGGTCAGGCATTGGTGGAAAGAATGAATCAAACTCTCAAGCATCAGCTTGACAAACAAAAAGGGGGAAGTGACTGCACTACTCCACATGACAGACTGAATAAAGCATTATATGTTTTGAACTTTTTACACCTTCCCCAAGGGTTTGATATTCCACCTATGATTTGCCATGGAACAAGTTTAAAAGGTCATCTGACAGATTTTGGGGAAAATCAGTGTCAGGTCAAGGTGCGCAATGGTGTTACTGGTGAATGGGAAGGTCCTTTCCAATTAATAACTTGGGGAAAGGGTTATGCTTGTGTCATTACAGGCCAAGGATTGAAGTGGATTCCTGCGAAATGGGTCAAGCCATGGCTGAATAAAGACAACAAAGATTCAATGAATGCAGATGGACAGGAAGGAGATAAGTTGTGAGGACTGTTTCAGACATAAACCATGGATCCTAATTTAGTGTTATAGATGCTTACAGACCTGGTGATTTAGAAGCCATTAGCAAGTAGATAGCGTACTTTCTGTAGAGAATGACAATTTGAACAAACAGTAGAATTAGCCAAAAGGGTAATATTATATTTAGATAGAACTGAGGTAAAGGTATGGGACATTCTTACCATAGTATCTACTGTATTCTATTTCTCTAGTGTAGCAGCTAGTAAAGCTTTAGGAGACATATCAAAGTTAAGCTATTGGTCTTTTAAATAGGTTAATTTAACTCTTGAAATACTAACTCAATTAATAATAGATGTTGATGGTATTAGACATGTTGCTCTACAAAATCACGCAGTTATAAATGTTCTACTTTTAACATTAGGATTATGGTTGTGCTGTATTAACTTGTTTGATTATTCTGAATCTATTAATAAGTGCTTTAGACAAACTAGAACAATACATTAATAAGATTGCCGTAGTAAAGTTAAGATTTGACATATAGCTTATAAGTTTTGGAATAAGTGGGTAGTTGTTTGATCTTATTTAATAAGGCTTAATTGCATTATATGTAACTGTAATTATTGTGTTAATCATGTGCTGTATATTGCAGTGTATTTCAAAGATGATTCAGCGTGCTGTAAATGGGGCCTGGTTGGTTCAAGAACAAAAAAGGGGGAATTGTGGAGGGGTTTTTGTTAGATGAAGATTTGTTGTTGAACCAGCTAGGCCCAAAGGAATTTCAAGGCCAACTTAGAAAGTTGAAAACAGGACCTGCCGTGGGAGAGAAGCAGCTCTGCAATAACAAGGATGGTCAGGCCCTGGATGGTCAGGCCCAAAGAGTCATGGTGAATGGAGTCAAATCTAGTTTGCAGCCAGTCACGAGTGGTGTTCCGCAGGGCTCAGTATTGGGGCCAGTTCTGTTTAATCTCTTTATCAATGATCTGGACGAGTTGATCGAGTGCACACTCAGTAAGATTGTAAACAACACCAAACTGGGTGGGAGTGTTGACCTTCTTGAGGGTAGGATGGCTATACAGAGGGATCTTGACCAGCTGGATCATTGGGCTGAGGCCAATTGTATGAGGTTTAACAAGGCCAAGTGCCTGGTCCTGCACTTGGGTCATAACAACCCCAAGCAACACTACAGGCTCAGGGAAGAGTAGCTGGAATAGCCCTTACAGTTAGTGATTATGTGGTTGAGAGTCTCTGGATGAGGATTAGGGAGAAGGAAGTCAAAGTGAATGTCATACTGGGTGTCTACTATTGATCACCCAGCCAGAATGACAGCACTGATGTCATCTATATAGGCATTCTATAGGCAATTAGGAGAAATCTCTGGATCAGTAGCCCTTGTCCTTATGAGAGATTTCAACTGGGAACACCATACTACTGTGATGAGCAAGTCTGGGCAACTGTTGAAGTTTGTTGAAGATAATTTCTTGTCACAAGTACTCAGGGAGGCAAAGAGAAAAGATGCCCTCCTAGACTTGCTATTTGTGAACAGAGAAGGACTTGTGGGAGATGTGATGGTAGGTGGCTGTCCTGGCCACAGTGATCATGAAATGGACAAGTTTAAAATTTTCACTTTAATGAGAATAAAAGGTCAACAGAGTTGCTACTGGATTTCAAGAGAGCAAACTTTAAGCTATTCAGGGAGCTACTTAGTAGTGTCCCCTCAGAATCTGCTTTTGAGGCCTTAGGGGGTCCACGAGTGCTGGTCAGTTTTTAAGAACTACCTCTTAGAAACAGAGGAGCAGGCAATCCCACTGTGTTGAAAGTCAAGCAAGTGGGACAAAAGACCAGCTTGGCTGAACATGGAACTCTTTGTGGAACTCAATAGGAAAAATAAATTGTATGATCTCTGGAAGCAAGGTCAGGCTTTGCAGGAAGATTAGAGAGCTGTGATTTATATATGCAGGGAGAAGACACAAAAGGTCAAAGTTCAATTAGAGTTGAAAATGGCCAGTGGTGTGTCAGACAGCAAGAAAAGCTTTAAGTACATTAATAGCAAGAGGTCTAAGGAAAACATTAGACCAATACTTGTTGAAGATGGTAACCTGACTAATAGGAATCAAGAAAAAAGCTGAGGAATTCAATGCTTTTTTTCACCTCATTCTTTAATAATACTGATAGACCCTGGGTTTCCCAGTCCTCTGAGTTGGAGGACCATGACTGTGGGAACAGTGACTTTCCATTTGTGGACACTGAAACTGTAACAGACCAGCCATATCAGCTGAATGTTCACAAGTCCATGGGGCCTGATGGGATTCATCCCAGAATACTAAAGGAGCTAGTGGATATTACAGCAGGACCCCTCTTGATCAGGTCTCAAGAGTCTGGGGAGGTCTCTGCTGACTGGAAGTTAGCCAACATTATTCCAGTTTACAAGAAGGCCATGAGTGAAGACCCAGAAAACTATAGACCTGCTAGTGTAACCTCAGTTCCTGGAAAAATTATGGAGAAGATTATACTGGGTATTATTGAAAGGCATTTAAAGGACAACGCAATCATCAGGCACAGTCAATATGGGTTCATGAAGGGAAAGTCCTGTTTAATTAATTAATTAATTGATTGATTGATTGATTCTATGATAAGGTCACCCACCTAGTGGATGAAGGGAAGGCAGTGGATGTAGTTTTTCTGGATTTTAGTGAGGCTTTTGATACTGTCCCTCCCAGCATCCTTCTGGACAAGTTGTCCAACTGTGAGACGAGCAGGTACATGGTGCACTGGGTGAAGAACTGGATGAATGACAGGGTTCAAAGGGTTGTAGTGAATGGGGCTACATCTGGCTAGTAGCCAGTCACCAGCAGTGTTCCTCAGGGCTCAATCCTAGGGCCAGTTCTGTTCAACATTTTTAATCAATGATCTGGAAGCAGAAGTTGAATGTGCCATTAGCAAGTTTGTTGATGATACCAAACTGGGAGGTGCTGCTGACTCTCTCGAGGGACAAGAGGCCTTGCAGAGGGATATAGATAGATTGGAGCACTAGACAATGATTAATGGGATGAAATTTAACAAGACCAAATACCAGATTCTGCACCTGGGATGGAGTGACATAGGGCATAAGTATAAATTTGGAGAGCAGTGGCTGCAGAGCAGCCCAGCAGAATGGGATCTAGGGGTGCTGGTTCAATAGTAGGCTCAAGAGGAGTCAGCAGTGTGCCCTGGTAGCCAAGAGGGTAAATGCCATCCTGGGGTGCATCAAACACAGCATAACCAGTTGATCAAAGGAGGCAATTATCCCGCTGTATTTAGCAATGGTGCAGCCTCACCTTGAGTACTGTATGCATTTCTGGGCCTCACAACTTAAGGAGGATGTTAAGGTCCTTGAACTCGTCCAGAGGAAGGCAATAAAGCTGTTTAAAGCGCTGGAAGGCATGTCCTATGAGAAGCAGCTAAGGACTTCGGGTTTGTGTAGTTTGGAGAAAAGGAGGCTGAGGGGTGACCTCATTGCTTTCTATAGCTTCTTGAGGAGGGGAAGTGGAGAGGGAGGTGCTGTTCTCTTCTCCCCGATATCCAGTGACAGGAAACATGGGAATGGCTAAACTGTATCAGGGGAGGTTCAGACTTGATATTAGGAAGCATTTCTTTACAGAGAGAGTGGTCAAACACTGGAACAGGCTTCCTAGAGAGGTGGTCAATGGCCCAAGTCTGTCAGTGTTTAACAGGCATTTGGACAATGCCCTCTAATAACATGCTTTAACATTTGGTCAGCCCTGAATTGGTCAGGCAGTTGGACTAGATGATTGTTGTAGGTCCCTTCCAACTCAACTACTCTATTTTGCTCATAACTTATTTGAACATTCATGATACTTTCTCTAATCATCTCTGAGCCTCTTCAGAGCAAAGACCACTCAACCTTTTAAAGCTGATGCACCAAGTTCCCACCACTGGTCACAGCCTTTGTTGTGGTCCGCATAGTTAAAAAACAACTATTAAGGTTACTAGCAACTTAAGATTCAGATATTTTAAAGAATTATTAGCTTTCCACTTGCACAAAAACAACTTCAAAAAGGTCACTTGAAATAGTATCACCATATTCCTTTAAATCCCTTGCAGGTCAAGGTTGCCAGATGTTGAAATAAAGTCTTTCACCCATCCTACATGCTCTTTTGCCAGAAGTATTGTTCCCTATGCATGAAAGTTGGAAAGAAACTACTAGTGAACAAATGAAGACCGATGGCTAACACTTGTTTCATAGCACACTGGAGAGAAATGTCAGGAACATTCAAGTACTACGCCTTTTAAAATCCATAGCAAAGTGATCCTCAAGACTTCAGGAACATAATTTAAGCACGTACCAAATTGTTGTTTGGCAAACCTGGACACAGCATTCCAAACTTTTTACTGAATAAGTCTTTTGAAAGAGAGGCTTTAATGAATGCATATTTTCTACATGTAGATTATTAACATTCACATGAGTAAATATTCTGTAAATAAGTTCTTGAAGGCAGAAGCTGAAGAAGACTAGAGTATCCATACTGCACTCATACTGATGGAAAAAGCCAAGAACCTGGTGATGACAGACACTGAGGAACATCCACACACTACTGCCAAATATTTTAAGAGACTGTAAGTTACAATGTGTAAATGGAAAAGACTTTTTTTTTACTTTTCTTTATTTTTTAGGATGATCCTATTTACCACCTTCACATAAATTGAGTGTTTTCATGAAAATGGGATCAAATAAATTCACCCTGAAACTCTGGCATAACCAATGTCAGAATTGGTAATAATCATTTTGACAATTTCTGCCTCCATCAGATTCAAAAAATGAAAAAAAAAGTCTCTTCAAAAGGATGGTAAAGGACTGCCCAGAGTAGTATAACGAGTCTGTATGACAATTACATACTAGAAGAACAATTTATCCATAAGGATTGAGACAATAGAATTATAAAATAGTTTGGGTTGGAAGGGACGTTCAAAGGTCATGCAGTCCAACCCCCTGCCATGAGCAGGGACATCTTCAACCAGATCAGGTTGCTCAGAGCCTTCTCTTCTCCAGGCTGAACAACCTCGATTCTCCTACCTTGTCCTCACAGGAGAAGTGTTCCATTCCTCTGATCATCTTGGTGGCGTCCTCTGGCCCCTCTCCAACAGGTCTATGTCTTTTCTGTATTGAGGGTTCCAGAACTGGGCACAATACTCCAGGTGGGGTCTCACCAGAATAGAGCAGCAAAATAACGTCCCTTGACTGGCTGGCCATGTTCCCTTTGATGAAGCCCAAGATAAAATTTGCTTTCTAGGCAGCAAGTGCATAGTGCCAGCTGATGTCCAATCTCTCATCCACCAGTACCTCCAAGTCCAGATGGCTCTGGATGATATCCTATCCCTCAGGCATGTCAACTACACCACTCAGTTTGGTGTCATCTGCAAACTTGCTGAGGGTGCAATCAATCCCAATGTCTGCATCACTGAGGAAGATATTAAACAGTACCAGTCCCAATACAGACCCCTGAGGGATATTACTTGTCACTTGGACATCAACACACTCTGGGTGCGACCATCCAGCCAGTTCCTCATCCACCAAATAGTCCACCCATCAAATCCATACCTCTCCAATTTAGAGAGAAGGACGTTCTGGGGGACCATGTCAAAGGCTTTACAGAAGTCCAGATAGATGACAGCCGCATCCCTTGCTTTGTCCACTGATGTAGTTACTCCATCGTAGAAGGCCACTAGTTTAGTTCAGGCAGGACTTGCCCTTGGTGAAGCCATGCTGACTGTCTCGAATCACCTCCCTGTCCTCCATGTGCCTTAGCATAGCTTCTAGGAGGATCTGTTCCATGATCTTCCCAGGCACAGAGGAGAGGATGACAGGTTGGTAGTTCCCGGGGTCCTCCTTTCTACCCTTTTTAAAAATAGGTGTGATGTTTCCCTTTTTCCAGTCATCAGGGATTCCACCTGAGTGCTATGACTTCTGAAATATCATGGAGAGTGGCTTGGCAACTACATCGGCCAGTTCCCTCAGGACTCTGAGATGCATCTCGTCAGGTCCCACAGATTTATGTATGTTTAGGTTCCTCAAGTGCTCACAAACCTGATCTTAACTTGCAGTGGGAAGGACTTTGCTTCCCCAGTACCTGCCTTGCAGTTCATCCACTGGAGAAGTGTAGGAAGAGAGCTTGCCAGTGAAGAGTGAGGCAAAGAAGTTGTTGAATACCTCAGCCTTCTCATCCATTGTCACCAGTTTGTCAGTCTTGCTCATCAGGGAAGGTACGCTTCCTTTGACCTTCCTTTTCTGGTTGACAATACCTGTAGAAGCCATTCTTGTTATTCTTGTTATTCCCTCTCCAAGTTCAGTTGCAACTGTGTCTTGGCTTTCCTGAACCCATCTCTACACAACCAGGCAGTGTCCCTGTACTCCTTCCAGGATACCTGTCTCTGCTTCAACTGCCTGTGCATTTCCTTCTTGCCCTTTAGTTTGATCAGCAGATCTCAACACAGCCATGCCAGCCTCTTCCTTACCTAATTTCTTAGGCATGGGGATCAAGAGCTCTTGTGCTCTATGGAAAGCGTCCTTAAAGATCTGCCAGCTCTGTTCTGCTCCCTTGTCCCCGAGGGCAGTTTCCCAGGGGATCCTGGTGACTAACTCCTTGAAGAGCTGGAAGTTGGATTTCCTAAAATTCAGGGTCCTGACTTTACTGTTTTCCTGGATTACATTCCTCAGGACTGCAAACTCCACGAGTCCATGATCATCTTAGCCCAGGCTGCCTCCAGTCTTGACGTCACTGATTAGCTCTTGCATTGGTGACCATCAGGCCCAGTATCACATCCCCCCTGGTAGGGCTGTCTATCACTTGGCTGATGAAGTTATCTCCAGTGCACTCCAGGAGTCTCCTGGGTTGCCTACAGCTCGCCATGCTACTTTTCCAGCAGGTGTTGGGGTGTTTGATGTCCCCCAGCAGGATGAGAGCCTGTGAGCGCGATGCCTCCTGTAGCTGGAGTAAGAAGGCTTCATCAATAGTCTCCCACTGATTGGATGGCCTGTAGTAGACACCAACACAAGGTTTCCTTTGCTGCTTTGGTCTCTGATTCTTACCCATAAGCTTTCAACCTGCTCATGGCTATTCTTCAGAGACAGCTCTTCATACTCTGTCCACCTCTTGATGTAGAGGGCAACCCCTCCACCCTTCCTTGCCTGTCCCTTCTGAACAGCCACACTCCAGTCATGGGATCCATCCCACCACGTTTCTGTAATGACCACTAGATCATAGCCTTCTAGCATCACGATGACTTCCAACTCCTCCTGTTTGCTGCCCATGCCGTGTGCATTGGTGTAGAGGTACTTCAGCTGGGCTGTTGGCCACATCACACCTTCTCAGAGGAACACCCCTTAATTCCTTTGAAGTATTTCACTGGTGTTTTCCTGTTGGCATCTATTTCCTCAGGAGTCCCTGGCTCATCTCCATAAGACTTCAGGTGTGCTCCAGTGAGGACAACACATCTCAGGGCTATCAGCTGAGGGTCCTTGCTAGCACCCCACCCCTCAATCCCACAGCTTGTCACAGGTGAGCCTGATATCATCCCGCTCCCCCATCATGTCTAGTTTAAAGCTCTAGTAGGTCATCTCATTATCAAAACCCCCAAAACTGTGGTGGTGACACCAACCAAAGAGCCATGTATTAATAGAGTGCACCTGTCTGCTCCTTCTAACATCCCTCCCTGCAACTGGAAGGAGAGAGGAGAAAATATCCTGTGCTCCTGATTCCCTCACCAACCGTCCCAAGGCCCTGAAGTCTCTTTTAATTGCCTTTGGACTATGGGATGCAGCTTCATTGCCACCCCCATGAAAGACCAGTCATGGGTAGTAGTCCAAGGGCTGTACCAGGCTAGTAAGTTTCCTGAAGATGTCCTTAACCTGGGCCCCAGGAAGGCAGCAGACCTCCCAAAGAGGAGAGTCTGTCTGGCATATTGGACCCTCTGTGCCCCCCAGAAGGGAGTCACCTACAACTATACAGGGGTAGGCCTTTCTTATCCTGTCAGCACCTGTGGTGTAGATGGACCTTTGTTTTTCCCAATCATTGTCTGACCTTCCACATCCAGAGCCTCATATCTGTTGTACAGAGGCACTTGGGAGGGTGGGGTGGGCAAGGTGGGGGGGCTTCGCCTGACACCCCAAGTGTGGACTTGCTTCCATTCACCCCTTTCCCTTGATCTACTGTCTTCGGTCAAGTGGGGGAAGGATACAGGACTCCCTTGGTCTTGGTTTCTTACTGGTGGCCTTTCATGTCTCGGGGAGTCCAGAGCTTGATCCCACCAGTATATTTCCTTCTCCAACTCCCTGATGCTTCTCAACCTTTCTAATTCCTCTCAGCTCTCCCACCAGGCTGAGCAGGTCATCCACCTGCTCACACCTCATGCAGCTGTTCTCTCTACTGCCATCCCAGTAATAACAAAGAGGTAGTATTCCAAAGTAAATTTTTTAAGAATAAATATCATCAAATCAATATAATTTTATTATGTAAAGCTATAGGTCTCATGGATTAAGGAGAACTGAGTGCTATGCCTGGACTTTAGCATGGCTTTCTATATAGCTTCTCATAACAATTTCACTAACAAGCTGAGGAAGTATGGTCTAGACAAAAATACTGCAGGATTGCAGTATACTCTCTTGCAAAACTATGTTCAGAGTATCAGTCATTCTTGGTAAAAATGGATGAATGGAACATAGATGAACAAGTGCAGTTTTCCAGAGCACTGTCTTAAGAATAGTAGTATAAAATATTTCTCATTAATAATTTTTTATGTAACAGAATTAGAGAGTATTTTATTAAACTATAGATCATAATGAGCTTTTGGTGTCGAGTGTTTGAGAAAGAGGCCCACAACAACAGAATCAAAATTTACAGTTTTCTCCACTAATTGGAATAACCTTTTGAAACAAAAGAAATTCAGTAAGTAGCAGCTCAAACTTTTTATTCATCTGAGAAAGAGTGATTGTAACAAATGAGAAGAAGATAGATAAGCTCTAAAGAAAGACAGTAATATGCTTATATCAGCTTGCAACAGGAATCTAAATTATCCCCAAACCAAAGAGCAGCTATATTAATGTATGACAGTAGTATTATACAAGGTTGTCTAAAGTACTTTTCTGACTAGTCATCCTTCTAAGTCTTCAAGTAGAGTTGTATCGGGTAGTACAACATCAAGCCAAATGCAGAGCAATTAGAATTCAGATCAAAACATCAAAGACAATTAAAAGCTAAGAAATTATTACTTAAAGATGATAGAAAGAAACCACACTGTTCAGTCTGTAGAAGATTAGATTAGTGCAAGATGTGATAACATTCTTGGATGGATGGATGGATGGGAGGGAGGGAGGAGACGTGAATTGGTTTTCCTTGCTCACTGGAAAGAAGTCAAGCGTTGTACCGAACTGCAACAAAAATTATTCAGGCTAAGCAGTAGGAGAAAAGCTTTCTAGCACTAATAATTTGAACAGGTTGCATGGCAGGAGTAAGGAAACTCCATTACTGACATTTTTACCAAAAAAACAGATTGAAGTTATTGGGAGTGGTACTGGTACACCTCATCCAATGTGAGGGTAAGAAGATGGGAAGCCCCCAAGCCATTTCCTGCTGTATTTTCTGAAGTCACAATACCTTCCTCTGCCTTCCCAAGTCTTGTACTAGATATAAAGAAATTATTACTTATTTTGATTAACAGACTATATTGACATTCATTTTCAAAGTGCATAACTTAATTTATAATTTAAACTTAAAGGGATAGCATATGAGACAAAGAACAACATACATTTGGGAGGCTTTTTGGGACAGACTTTATTAACTTTCCATATACTCTTTCAATAATTTTCAGGGAAGAGTCCCACTACTTTCTCCAGAGGTTCAAATGCCTCATGAAAAACCTCAGCTTTGGCTGTTCTAGCTTAGAACTGCTGTATTAAGAAACATCCTTGCATAAAAAGTTAAGATTTGAAGAAACAAGAATAAATGCTTATTTTGGCCCTGTCAGAAAATACCTTTGAATAAATTTCTTCCACCTTTCTTTTGAAGGAGAGAGCACTGAAGTCTGTACTACAGATTTGAGAAGATTCCTAATTCTTCTTGCCACCCACTATACATTCAAAGACCAAGTGTAGAGGGATCTCTATGGAGAAGTCCTGTAAATCCCTAAGAAAGTAAAAGTAATCTTTCCAAATTATTTTGGAAATAATCAAGTACCTGTTAACAATTTCTGGATGGAATGCAACTTATTTCTGGAGTGGGAAAGTAGAACAAATGGATAAAGGATTTTGATAAGTAATCAATCTTGGGTAACAGACACCACAGAATATTTTATGAGCTCAACAGAAGGAAAATACTTCATGTTAATTCTTCGTAGATTAATTCATAGAAATTAATTTTCTATTAAAGCAGATGCAGCAACATATGATAGCATGAAAGCAGAGCCACTATTCTGTTTGCATAGCTAAAAATATAAAATTTAAATTAAAAAGGATAAAGACCAGCCTAGAACTTCTGGATAAAACTTCAGCTGCTATGGTACCTTTACTGGAGCAGAAGTGAGGCAAAAATTTCTGTTGCAGAGACACTTTACACCATCAAGTAGGCGAATAACCAGTCACAAGAACAAATATAACATCTGCCTTCTCTCAAATACAGGTTGTTTCAAAAAGATGAACCCAATTGCAGAGATATAATGATTTCAAATTGGGTCTAACTTTTTGAAACGCCCTGTATTTGAATTGCAAACAAAACCTGTTCCTCATTCAGATTCTGTCAATCAGACAGTCCTGAAGTAATTCAAGGTTGTACAATCATATTCTCCAAGTCTCCAGAAGTCCTTGCTACTTCCATGTCAGAAGTATAGAAATGTACCCTTATCTTTGGTAACTGACTCGCATTTCTATGTTATATAAGAAAGCTTAGATATTATAACATCCTTCCTGTGATCTTTTTCTGGACTGATGATGTCTAGTGCCATTCTTTTTATCCTCCAAAAAAACCAAATATGTTGCTAATTTTCTTTATCAACGTTTGACTTGTCAACCAAACTTTCAATGACTAACGAGAGTAGCAACAAAAAGCTCAACATAGATACTTGCTGTTTGTTCATCACTGGAAAATTTATCAGCATAACCAATCACTTTCACTCCAAATTATAGGCCAAAATCTTACTGTCAGGGATCACGTATTCTAAGTAACACTGTTATTATCCACACCTCTTCAATACATTTCTAAAATGCGTAATTAGGGGAAGTAAATGTCTGGCAAGATTCTTACAGCATCAAGAACTGGTTTTCTCAATCAGGGTTCATTAATCTCTTTAAGAAGGCAAAATGGTAGCACCATTAGTAACAATATTTCAGTTGTGTGCTTTATCAATGAGAAAACTAAAGCTAACATACAGGTATATAAATAAAGTTCTTCTTGCACTTTTTCAGCCCCTCTAATGCTGAAATGTTACAATCTGAATTGTACAATCAGATTGTTCTCAGAAATAATCTGAAAAGGTATATTTTCAAAACGAGTTCCCAGACAATCAACTGAAACAGCAGCAACTCTATGGGGATATAGCGGAAGATTTGGCAAGGAGGTTAGTTAAATGTAAATACGCTCAAGTGACTTGCACCTGTCTGTAGAAAAAGCACATACACGACACTAATTGTTTTACTGATCTTGTGTGCTTGATGAGTAGAACCTCTGTGTTAGATAACATAGGCCTGTGAGAAACTCTAGGCACCTTATCACTATGTCTGACATTCCTGCTTTGTTGTGAGAAAGAGCGGGAGGCCGCACCTGCCTGAAGCCTTGAAATACAGGCGAGCTCAGCAGGTCCAGTCATCTTCCAGCAGGGCTGAACTGAACTTACCAGCGCCCATGTCCCCGCTTGTGTCACCTCTGCCTGGAAGCTTAGGTGTGGCTTCGGAGATCCCCCAGTAGAGAGGTAACTAAAACAAAACTTGTGGCTGCTCTCCTGTCTGAATTCGCTCCACCGGAGGCATGGCCTCAGCTTGATGATGGGGCGGTAATTACCCCCCAGGTGTGTACACATACGCAGGCACATCACAAGAAGAGCCAGAGGCCACAAATGCATTGGAAAGAGCAAGTTTTATTTTAGTTACCTCTCTACTGGGGGATCTCCAAAGCCACACCTAAGCTCCCAGGCAGAGGTGACACAAGCGGGGACGCAGGCGCTGGTCAGTTCATCCCTGCTGGAAGATCACCGGGCCTGCTGAGCTCGCCTGTATTTCAAGGCTTCAGGCAGGTGCGGCCTCCCGCTCTTTCTCACAACAAAGCAGGAATGTCAGACATAGTGATAAGGTGCCTAGAGTTTCTCACAGGCCTATGTTATCTAACACAGAGGTTCTACTCATCAAGCACACAAGGTCAGTAAAACAATTAGTGTCATGTATGTGCTTTTTCTACAGACAGGTGCAAGTCACTTGAGCGTATTTACATTTAACTAACCTCCTCGCCAAATCTTCTGCTATATCCCCATACAGCAACTTTAACAAAAAAAATAATTAAAATGTTTTTCTGGCTGAGTGGTAATCATATATTTGAGTGGAAGAAGCTTAGATTCACAATGTTGTTAAACTGATAAGCTCAACAAACATGGATTTTGTGTAATGAGTTAAAGAAAAACAACCACATTTAGTCTTTGCCATTTACACAAGTCTTGCAACAAGTCCTTTAGCACAAGACCTCCTAAAATACTGATGCTGCTGGTATGCTATACAAGTACTTCCCACTTGCATTTGAGCCATATTTCTTCTGTCACTGTTTAACACAGTGTATACTAACAGAAGATGAACCACAGAGATCATTTAGCAATCATAGGATAATTCAGTTAAGAATGAACCCTCAGGAGGTCTTCAGTCAATCCTCGTGCTCAAAGCAGAGTGATCAAGGCCAAGTTATGCAGGGTTTTATCCAGCCTGGCCTTGAAAACCTCCAAGGATGGAAAACATGGATTCTCTGGGCTTTTTCCAATGCTCGACTGTCCCTATAATGAAAAGTTTTTCCTTATACCTAGTCAGAACCTCCCATTTCAATTTAAGTCCATTGTCTCTCATCCTTCCTCCACAACACTGAAAAGTCTGACTCATGTCTTACTGATAATCTCCTCATAGGTATGAGAAGATTGCTCTAAGGTCATGTCCATCCACTGTGTGTCATCCTGTCTGTCTGTCCCTCCCCCCATCCCCCCACCAAAGACTTCTCTTATCCAGGCTGCGCAAGCCCAATACCCCCATCTCACCATCACCTGTTCTCCCTCTCCACCTAACCTGACCATCCAGAAAGATTAAATTTTATTTCAGAGCTAAAGAGAAGAAAGCATTGTTGCATCTTTTTACTATTACCATGTAAATACATAAGCACTGAAAAACTAAATTAGCAAGAATATGCCCAAAGCCCTAACTCACTAAGTCTCATGTATCTCAGTCATAACTTCTTAGGGATAATATTAAAATCAGCAGTACGTATTCCAGATTTTAGTAAAAAGAATTATTTTCTCAGTTGACTGACAGTTCTCTATTCCTTCTCCTCAGGTAAAGTTTTCAGGCTTCATTTATTCTATATATATTGTGTTCACCAAACTATTTTTAATTTTATGTTCTTAAAATTTGATGATTGCAATCAAGACAAGGGTTGCATGTTAAAACATTTTTAATTGGTTAAGAGTTCAATACTCATAATGCTGCTTTTAAACCATTTCTTATGTAAAGCAACTGAAACTATTCTTATAAAGAATCTAATCCCCGCATTAGAAAATATTTAAAATTATCTTGTCCTTGGTGAATTTGAGCTTTGTTTTGAAGTATGATTAGTAAAATTTTGGACCTTCAGAAATTTCTTCTGGATTGAGGCTCAAAATAATTTTGTATCTAAAACTTTATGACATACACTTTAGTATGATTGGAATACAGAAGTCAGGAGAACTAACTAAATACCTCTTTAAACTCTGTTCTTTAAAAATTGGAAAAAAATACATTGATATATATACATGACTTCTAGACTACCTTTAAGGGTTCCATCACTTCCAGCTGGAGAGCAGACTGACTGTGGTGACCTCAATGAAAATGATGCAGCATTCCTTATTGAAGGATCACCATCCTAAAGTGACAATGATAAAAAAATTAACATTATAAACATGAACACTTGATAAAGACTGAAATTAGCACATATACTGATAAAATGGATGGGATGAAAAAGCATTCAACAAATATTAGAACAATATTTATTTATTTAAAAATCTTTGTAATTTAGACTGCTATTAGACTACTATATAGGCAACATTCCAGAGCACAATCAGCCTTAAGAAGTATCTAGAACCAGAACATGCACACAAAAATAAATCTTACGTATATGTCTTCTAGCTAAATAAGCACTTTTGGTTGACATTAAGATTCCATTTATAAGTTTTTTGTTACATGCACTCATAGTAAAGAGCTGAAAACCAGAAAGATGAACAGAAAGACCAACTGAAAGATGAGATAGATTGATGACAACTATACGCTCCCTCTGACAATGGCCAAACAGCCAATTTTCATATGCATAGAAGCAGACTAGCCACTGTACACATTATGCCTTCTGAAGGCACAGTTCACACCGCTTGGGGAAAAGGAAACAAAAGTTTGCTATTTATGGACTGAAGATGCTTACAAGGCAAAGAATAAAAATCCATAGGAAACCAGTTTTTATCAGTTTCACCATCCATGGGTACTTATTACTTTATTTGATTTTTTTTTTCCCTCCCACAGCAAAATGAATGTAAAACTCAAGCTGTGCTATTAATTACACTTATTTTTGCAACAGTGCTTGCAAAAAGACTTGTTGCCTCATGTGAGGCCTCATGTGCAAAGAAACCTAATATTCAGATTCAATGCAATAAAAGATTCAATGCAAAAAAAAAACCCATGCAATAAAACACATGCAAGTTTAAGGTAAGTCAAAATGAATTAATTTCCTGATGTACAAGTTACTAGTTTATTTAATACACTGAAATTATGGAGCTGATTTTTTTCAAACCTGACTTATCTTTGAATTGTAATAAATCTCAAAAATAATCACCCAAATATTGAAGAAAAAACAAACAAACAAACAAAAAACCCCACTTACTAACTTTTTAACATGTTTTATTAGAAGAGGTCCTCTACCCACGACTGCCAAGGACACAGGCAAAGGTACCTTTTATTAATTTATCTAAACAGACCAATAGGTAGATGACCTTTCAGGTACACATGCCATTCCTACCATAGCTGACAAATTTTCACAAGTGCTCATTTACTGTTTCCTAGTTCAGAACTTCATCAAATGGTGAAATGTAAGTATGAACTTATATTCTAGGAATTTTCTCAACTTTATCAAAAAATGGTCCTTAAATTCAGTATATGCTCAGTGAGACTTCAAGGGTATACTTGCTGATTTTTTAAAATCATGTATTGTAAATATACAATATCCTGTAACTATTCATCATTTTTAAAGCAACAAAATCCTAAAACTAAGAAAAATACTAAACAATAATTAAAGTTTTTAGTTTTTATGGATTTAATAATCCTCATCCATAACTACCTGTGTCAAAGTTCACACTGCTTCTAAAAAGCTTGCAATATTATGATGAAGCTTATTATTCATACATAGATGCAAAACTTTAATTAATTCAAATTCTTCAAACTGTTTTCTGCATGATAGCTACTAAAATCAGCTTTTAAAGATAATTACTTTTTACCTCAAGTATTTCTCCAAATAAACTGAACAATGATGGTATGTGTTATGTTTTCATAGTCTGTCAGATTTTAATGAGTTGCATTTCCAAGTTCTCATCAACTAGGATGCAGTTGCATTGCTTGGATCACAAAATTAGGGGTGAATATATTTAAATACTTCCTCTTTAAACACTGTGAAATAAATTATCCTAATATTAAAGTTTTCTAAAATTCTTGTCTTAACCAAACCAAGATTCTCTTGAAAGTGTACCTTTAACATAGTTGGGGGATACACATACACTTAATGCTAAGAACAGCTTCTCGTTTCGAAAAATTTTCATTGCTGAAGGAGAGACTGAGAAAAACATCTGATGTTTGTGTATTATGATAGATTCCTTCTTTACAAAACTCTGTTAAGATACCACTTCTTAGCTAATATTTTAAATCAGCATAATTACTGTATTAAAAAAAAAAAAAAAAAAAAAGAGAAGAGTAATAAAACTAAGAACTCTCTTGGAGTTCTAGTGTATTGATCTTGGCAAGAGATTTAGGAAGCCTGGTATTAATAGTACACTTGTTGAATACAACATTTTTTCTTTGATTCCACAAGCTAATTTAGGAAAACAAGAGTTACCCACGTTTTTTGTAAGCTAAATAAAACTTAAACACACAAAAAAAAAAAGAGGCCTGCTTGCCTGTTTAGTTTTGTAATTACCTTTATGCCTACTGTTGTAGGCATCACTATGACCACACTGTTCAAAAAGCTAATGTCAAAAAATAAAAATGAAACTTAAGCACTCTCCCCTTAAGAGCTGTTAAAAGACTGTGTGTCAAACTTGTAAAGATTCCTAACATGCTTCATCCACAGGATGAGTTGCTCATTAAGAAGAAAATTAAGAAGTTCAAAACACTGTGAGAGAAAGTTGCTGGGTTTTTTTCCTTTAGATTCAAGATTTCAGCAAGAATTTCTCCCACATGAACTAAAGTCACCATAGAAAAATGTCTTATAAAGAAAACAGGCCATAAAAGAGCATAACAGACCAGTAAGAAAAGGTGCCAAAATGAATTTTTGCCTTTGTCAACACTACTCTATTACCCAATAAGTTATTCAAATATGTCAGGTCTAATTGACAGTTATGGCAATCTTCAGAAAGACAAGTTAACTATATACCTATTTAGAATCTAGTATTGTTTGCATCAACATATTGCTACAATAATTGCGGAGACACTCTACCATTTTTTTTAAAATAAACTCACATGAGTAAATTTTTTTAATGTTTCATAATTTTATCAGAATCAATGTTACAAACTCTTCCAAAGGAAAGAAATATCTAGAAAAAATTAAAACTCACTCATTAAAGTCGCATGGTTGAGTGCACACATCTGAAACTCAAATATATTTTCAGCAGTTTTATTCATCAACAACAACATAGGAAAATATCTGACTTCTAAGGCAGCTAAATGCATACTTGCTTTATCATAGTAAATATGTGCTTTATCATAATAAACTGATCAAGGTAACATACATCACTACTTAGCCTGTGCACCATCTGTAGGTAATCTTCATTTGAGCCATGTCTGGAATTATCAGCATGATGATTAGCTGAATTTCCAGACAATTGATTTGAAACTTTATTTTCATGGAGATTCCTCATCCCAGCTGTGACAATGGGACTGGATACTGAAGCTGAAATACAAAAAAATATAAATAACTATACCGATATTTTCACACAGTTATTAACTCTAAAAAATTTCACAGAAGACACCATAATAGTGGATATTAATGAGTTGGATGCAAGAGGTCTGAAATCTGAACAATAATCCAACTTTCTTGATTGAATACTTTTGCTACAAATATCTTGAATAAAATTAGATATCCAAGATTTCAATTTTCAAGAGGACTTAAAACCTAAATTGCATGTACAGATTAGCCAAGTTTCTCTCCACATCTATCCCAATTACAGTCATATTCTTACAGGTTATAGAAAACTTTATAATAATTACAAATTATATAATTTGTATTCACTACCTTTAGTAACTTCCAAGGTATTCACGAGATACAAAACATTACATACAAAACATTTATATGAATTCTAAGCACATTGCTAAACTTTAAGAACAGATGGTTTAAAAGAATCCAACAAGAATTCTACTTACCCAAAAAAACCCAAAAACCCTAGATACTTAACAGGGTTCATGTTGTTCAAGATTTATTTTAAAAAGGGGAAAAACAAAGAAATCCATTCATTCTGAAGGTCATCTTTGCCAGTTATTGCATACCTTGAGCATAATTCTAGCCAACTTAGTCATCTACACTACAAAGATTTGGTAAGGTTAAATAAGCTGCCAGCAAATCTTACGTTACACTGGCAAAAATTAGGTTTTTGCTGGTATAAACAATTGCTATAGCTAACAAATGAAAGTTTGGGGGTTGTTTTGATTTTTCTATTATGCATACATGATAACTATTCAAAATGGGTCTATTTAAGGGAGGAGCAGTGTAACATGTACGTTTTACTATTTCTTCTTCCTTTTTTTTTTTTTTTTTTTTTTTTTAAATAAAGTATAAACTACCACTCTGTACAGTCAGGAAAGCAAAGCTTAAGCATACTCAAAAAATTCCCTATCAACTCAAAGATTTGCATTAAGCATGTGACTTCTTCAAAGAAATTAGAGAGCCGTGAAACATGCACATGAAGGTAAAGTTGACATGAGATCAGAGAATAAAACAATTATCATAGACTTACCTTGCTGCATCTGAGGATGTGTTGTATAACTTGGAGGATGTGAATATGGCATGTATCCTGCAGGACTCTGAGGAGCATATGGACTAGGCACTGGACTGTTCTGTTGTGCCAAAAATCTGTTACCAGCGCTTGTCTGTGGTGGCACAAACCGACTAAAAATAAAGTTTTAAGAAGTTGGAAAAAGAGATTTAGACAAATTTAGTATTTCTTTTGGAATATTATACCTTTGGAACATTATTAACTTCTGTAAGAAACAAAATTCCAGTGCAATCAAGAAACCCCTTCAAAAGCAGTACTTTAAGCTATCAATACCTTCTCAACTTCAATTATTACTTAAAAGCCACAGCTTGAGTACTGCATTAGTAAAAGTAAAGAACAGAATAAAAAGCATTCATAAGTCCTCCACCTAGGGAAAGGAAACAATGACACAAATATTTATTAAAATAAGATCTGCAGATTTACTAAAACAAGATGTGCAATTTCCAAAAGTTAGTCCTAGAAGTTTCAATCAAAGTGATAGCTAAGTTTTAATTATCATATAACAACTAGCTCGCTAGGATTAACAACAAGCCATCTACTCTAAATATGATTTTTCCAGTAAGATTTCAAAGAACTTCCTCTAACAGAACTATATTGCCAAGATACAGGAATGTGATAGGCAGTTTGATAGGACCTGACTCAAAGTCCACTGAATACAACTTATTCTTTCACTGGCTTTATCTTACACTCATCTAAAGATAGGAAGCCATGAAAATAAAATAGGCTTTTGACAATAATACACATACATTATAATATTCTTATATGAGCTTTTCAAAATAAACCAAATAAATACTTCAGAATGTACAATACATGCTTTCACAACCCTCAGTTCTAGATAGCAACTCTATGAAGGTAAGCTTCCATGGAAAGAAACAGCAAAGTATATAACACAAGGATTTTGCAAGGATTTTGAGAAAACTTAGCACATTACTAATATTCATAATTCAAAAAACCTTCTTCAATACCACTTATAGATATAAGTAAAAAAAGTATACTTTTTTTTTGTGCAGATACAGAGCATTTCATTTGCCAAAACAATTACACTAACTTGAAGTAAAATAAGTTTATTTTAATAATGATATCTAATGACTGGAGATTAAATCTGTTAAAGCCCAGTAACTGAGTTGAAACTACATGCAGAACTCTTTCCTCCAATCCAGAATACTTTATTATATTAACAAAGGCCTGGATTACAGGTACATACTACTTGCTGACACTCAACATTTGGAAAAGAACCAGAAAGTTGATGAGGAAGCTGCTGGAAGACTGGCCAAACTACTGGGCCTATCCTCCTCTGAGCAGCCTTTTGTATAACTGTTACAGCATTACTCCATGTTTTTACAAGCCTTCTTTCCCACCTCCTGTCACATTGGTACTGTTATACATGCCAGAACAGATAGCCTCTTCTATCCTCCTTGCACCAGTCTCAGCTGGAGGGGTGGCAGGAGGCAGGGGGATTCGTTAAGTAGGAAAGAAAGTTAACCAAAATTATAGGAGGGAGAGAGAGCAGGAAATCATGAATAGTCAGAAAACAAAGATTAAGTCACTAACAAAAAGATGTTTCTTTGCCAGCTGAAGAAACTCACCCTGCTGTCAGACAAATGCAAAATTTGTCTTGACACTGATCATCTTCCATTCACATACTTGCACAAGAACTGACTGTCACTGTAGAAAGAATTTGCAGTTTGCTGCCCATCCCACCCCATTTAAAAGAAAGTGTTACCTGGAAGGGCTATGTGAGATAGTGGTTTGTTGATAACTGGAAGATGCAGGACTACCACGCATGGAATTCTGAGAAATATTAAACTGCGACATCATCATCCCTATTAAGAAGATAGCAGTGTTACTTTACATGCATTTCCTTTTTAATCAATTAAGTCTCTCATTTCAGGAATTATTATATACAAAGGGATTATAAACTTTACAGACATTAGCATCTTCTACCCACAACTGTTATAGAACATTAAAAGAGCTTGATTCTGTGTAAGATGTTCATTTTATACCATGACATAAAATGAGCGTTCCCTAAAGCAGTATTAATTCAATTATAAATATCAATGGTAGTTCCTTCATCTGTACCTTAGCCAAAAACCTGCTAGTAAATAGAAACATTTTACAAGAGGCTCTATACTCCACACTAGTGTGCGTACAGTACTCATTGTGCCAATAAGTAAAATATTTGGAAACTTCACAAGTCAGAAGAACACAGAAAACTTATCTCCCCTTTTTAGAACAATACAGCAAACAATCATCCTGGGCTGAGTGATGCAAGATATTCTCCCTGCTCCTATAATGCCTTAGTGGTTCCTTTCTAACCAAGGACAAAAATGCTTTCTATTCCACCTCCTGCAAAGAAACACCAATATCGCACCTGTAGACTCCCCACAACCTGTAGATTCCCACAGCCATGCTTTAGAAATTCAGGAGATGTACTAGATGGCAAGCTGCAAGTACCAATGTACTTGAACCTAACATCTTTATTAGGGAGAATTTAAAGTAATCTTTTTTTTTTTTTTTTTCCCCCCTCTTCAATATAGGTACAAAGAATTTCCTAACCACAACATGAGACTGGAAGTTAAAGTGGTACAGGTACACCCTTAACCAGCTGATTTTGATGACAGAATTGAATGTCTTGCAGCTAAAACAACATAAAAAAATCACATGCATACTACAGCTTGGTAAGCTGCAGCAAGTGATCCACAGCCATGGGTAAAAGCACATCAGTAATGCAAATATTTTAAATCAAAGGTTAGATAGAAGGCTGACAGTAGCCCCCAATCCAGTGTTTGGAAGCTATCAATCCTTGAATTACAGTTGTGCAATGCTTATTGATGAACTGATGGGGGAAGCATTATTTGTCCACTAGAATAGGATCCTCAGATTGATAGATTGTAATGTCTTTGTAAATTATGCTATTCCTGATTAGGACTGCATAAAGAAAGTTTAAAATATTTAAAGATACAGAGCTTGAGAGAAGCCATTGGGGTCATTGAGTCCCATCCCCCATAACTGCAGATGATCAGAGATAGATATCTAGTGCAAATATCCAGTCCTGGGCTGCTCTGGGCTAGTTTTCATGTGCTAATGTACTTGGAATACAGCACTTCATACCTACCAGGAGGTAGTAACTGCATTCCTGAGAGATTATCCCATCTCTGCTGGGATGAGGGGAAGAGAAAAGAGGTGACACGGAGGATTTCTGAAACTAGCTTTGCTTGTGTGACTATTGTGGTAATTGAAATCGGTAATAGTAATTCAAGCACCCAGCATGCCCACTCACTTATCACAGCCACTCTCAACACAGCTAGGTAGTAGTTAGTCAAACTAATAACCCTTAACATTCATGTACAGAAAGCTGACAATGTTCCCATATGATTATGAACTATACAGATGAATTTTCACTTTATGATTCAAGCAAAGACTGCACTTTTAAAATACTTTAAAAATGTATCTATTTGTTTTCTACTCCCTAAATTTAAAACATGATTTGAACCACAGATGCAGTAGGTTTTGGTTTAAAAGAATGACAGAAAATATATAAACTAATCAATTTTTAATACCATTTAAAAAACCCTTATTATGTGACAAACTGTTCTCACTTCTCTGTCTCTGTTGGGGGGAGGGGTGACATGGGGGATGCAATCTTGCAATCTAGCTAACTTAAAAAAAAAAAAAAAAAAAAAAAAAAAGAAAAGGGGGGGGGTCCTGCTACCTTTGTTCCTTCACAGTTCTGGGTGTTATAATTAGCTGCATTTTGCTTCGTAAACTGTATCCAAGATTCTTACCTTATCTTAAAAACTATGCAGGTTGTATATGAGTTTCATATTTTAGAGAACTAAAAGTTAGTACTTATCTTATCTCGAGAAGATAGGATGTGCTGAGAAGGTACATTTACTATCATCCAAGAATTTATATAATTTTGTGAAGAGTGCGCATGTGCTGTGATGAAAAGTGAAAAGTACACTAGTGATGAAGACTACTTACTTCATCCTGAAGACCCCCAAAACGACCACCAGAGGACACTGCGCATGCTTAGGGTAGTTCCAAGGTATTGCAACTGATATTGTGAAATAATTGTGTAACCTAATGAATATGCAGTATTCACGTTGTAACTCTAATGAATATGTATGTAACCAAACTGTATAAATGTAGTAGAGTTCAAATCAGTGGTCGAAGCCAGCTTTGGGTGCGAACCCCTGGTTTCCCAGCGCTGGAATAAAAGCACCGCATATAACTACGTCCGTGGTTATGTGTCCTTTTTGCTAACATGGGCATTACAAATACTGGATCACAGTACCCAATACTGACTTCACTGCATGCTGGACTTAACAGAAGGACAATATTCAGAAAGAAAACAGTAAGGAAAGCAAAAGAGATGAATTTTAAATACTAGAAAAGAGCCTAAATTTCTAGCTGGCAAAATGCATTATGTAAGATCCCTACCAAACCCCCAACCACCCTACAAATCTAGACTCTACTGAGATTACGAAATATGTTCAGAAAGTAGGAGAAAACCCAACCCTTGCTGCCAGAACACATCAGTGTATCCTCCTTTGGCCTTGGAGATCTGAATGGGATGTATTAACAGCTAATTAAGGCTAGCACGATTTGCCAGCATCTAGCTTAAAAATCCCCCTATTTCCAGGTAAGAGTGTGGCCTTTTTCATAGAAAAAGTCACACTTTGCCTAGCTTTTCCAAATATTGATTCCAGGGCCGTGTTCCTCTCAAAATACTTGGTCTACAGCTATGCTTTTCCCCTCTTCCCCCTTTCTTTCACTTTTTCTGATTTCACACTTATATTGCAATGTTTGCACTGGTAGAAGTATTCAGAATTATGTAAAATAAAATATCCAAGGAAGTTTTAAAGTCTGATGTCTTCTGTTTCCCTGAAATCACTTTATTAAAATAACATCAACTATTATTTTACGTTTCATGCTGAATTCTTTTTAATTCTGTATTAAGACCTTCCTTCAAACATAGGCCCAAGCACATTTACTAAAGATAAAGGTGCTTTTATTTAATTAAGGATTATTCTTAACCTATTGAATTGAGCTGCAAAAGTGTTTCCCTCTCTGATGCACAGAATTAGCAAAAATTAGAAAAAAATTAACTTGCTTTATCTTCTGTCTTTCAAAAGCCTCTGCTGGAACAAATAATTTCAAAACCAATGTCTCCCTTTTGCACTGGCAAAAATAATTTTACTCTACAGAACTGGTGGAAAACTCTGATTCAAATGTATATTCTTTGTGGAACCACTCTGCAAAAACTGGCAGGACAGTCACAACTCTTCCCACAGCTGGAAAAAAAAAAAAATCATATTCTGCCACAGCTACCACCAAACCCACAATCTGGAGACTGTTTTCAGAGCTTAAATTTAATTATATATGTACCAATGAGCTACTAAATATTTAGCACTGCCTTTCACATTTTCATTCCAGAAAATATCTGGATTCTTTCAAGGAATATTACGTGTTCTGTCCTTAGCAAGTTCTTTTCAAATATTGTACGGCTTTTTACTCACTAGCCTAGGTGAACAGTCTAAATAATCTCATTTTCTTATTTTTCCCCTTTAAAAATGCCTTACACTTTCTATACCCTGTGGATTCCAGTAACACTTCTATCTATCTCTCTACAATGCTAGCAAAGCTTTATCCTCACACTGTGAAAACTCTAGAAATTCTCCTACTCATTTCATAGTTTAGTATTTAAAGAAAATATTTCAGCTGCAAATGAAAAAGTCTCCAGATCTACAAGTAGAATCTGTCTGATTAATCCTTTGCTTGGTCTCTCCCCTTCTCCATCTTTGCTATCCAGGAGTATATCTAACTAAACCTCAGAAAAGAATTAGCTGTCAAAATAGCATCACTAATTGCTGAGAAGAGGAATGGCAGGGAGGAGTTAAGTATGGTTCATTCAACCTTATTCCTTACCCCAAAACTATTAAGAACTACCGCTACAAAGATGCACTATAATCATACAAATTTCAGTAAAGTTTTTTTCCAACTTCAATTATTTTCTTAGATAAATATATGAACCTAGCCATGAAGAGATTCAAATAAAATTACAGGGTGTTTCAGAAAGATGGACCCAATTTCAAAGCAGTAGTGATTGCAAATTGGGTCCATCTTTTTGAAACACCCTGTACTTTAAAATAAAATCCAATCACTCATCCTAAATATTAAATTTTGTAGTGAAATTAAACATTATTTTTTACCAAAAATCCTGACAGAATTTATTTCCATGCTTATTCTAATACAATTGCTCTTGGAAGATGGCAAGACATAGCTTTATATCACGATCAAATACAAGGTAAAGCATAAATATCACAGTTGTGCTCCATATATATTTGTGGTTGGTGTCAGTCCCCTAAAATTACAGAACAACATAAACCACAATCAACAAATAATCAAAAATCCTTACCGCTTTGTACCCCATATCTGTTTTGCATGCTTTTCTCCCTGAAAACATTAGGATTCCTTGCCAGAATAGCCTGCAGCAAGACTGGTATATCTCCCTCTGGGTCATCACTGCCAAGGTTATCTTTCAATTCTCTGGAATTTTGGAAGTAAGCAAATTAAGAGGCAAATGCATTTTCAAATTATAAGAAACCATGAGTCAAGTTAAAAAAAATACACCACCACAGAAACAAACAAACAAAAAACCCCCACCCAACCAAAACAAAAGACAATTTCCTGTTAAAATATACAGGAAAAAAAAAATAGTCTGCAAAGCACTGTTCCCCGCCTCTATTATTTTTTCTCTCCTGTTTAAAGAATGTAAGAAGAGGCATTCCTATTAGCCTTCAAAATTATTTTCTGTTAATTAGCACTTATATGTACATGCCTGTCAGTTTCAGACTATTATAAAAAGTTTCTTATGCCCAATTTTGTATTGTGATCTCAATAAAGGAAGAGCACTTTGGCATAATATCACGAAAGTATTACTGTAGGAGTGAAAATAAGTTATGTGTGAATGTATAACATTCAGGTTGCAGTCCAACATTTTGAGAAACTTTGATTTTAAAAAGGAAAATTGGCATATCTTTGACATCACAGGATTCCCTTAGAATCATCAAAAACGTAACAGGTTTTCTATAAATGCATCTGTGCTTTCACTTATTGTTTGCTTTAATGACTTTTAAAAGCTACTTTCGTTTGATCAAAACAACTGATTGGAACATGTAGGAAAAAGGCAGGGCTGTCAACATAAGACAATTCAAAGGACACCTAGGGAAAAGAAAAAAAAACAAACACAAACAACAACACACCAAAAAAACCTAAACACAAACCATACACCACCACCACCACACACACAAAATATATATATATATGTGCTAATTTGCTAAGCTAGCCTAATAAAAAAGCTATATGTTCTAACTTTCAGATTCTCACACTCTTCTCATTTTAATTTTAAAATACATACATGTGATCTGTTGACACCTGATTGAGACTATGGATGAGCTGTGAAACCAGATTTTCATCCCTGCAAGCCAGAAGGCAGTTCACCTCTTCAGCTATCCGTCCATTGAAAAGCAGGCTTTTTGTTGTTGTAGCAGGTAAAGGTGATGGAAGAGGCAGCTGGTTCAAAACTGTTATCAAAAAACAGAAAGAAATTCAGAATCATTTCATTAAACACAAGCATACAAAGATGGACACCTTCTTACTCCCTCATTTGATTAAGGAAGAAAACCTGACAACTCCATCTGAAATATATATATAAGATTTCTGGATCTTATTTTTTAATCATGAACACACACACACACACACACACACACACACAAAGACTGGACTCCAGTTTTAATACTATAATGCAGTCAAGTCCATAAGTTATATTATTATATTATTGCAAATATTTAATTAAGGGGAGTTTTATGAATAAAAACATACTTTTAAACATTCCAGAATACTAAGTTACTTAATGTTACAGCAGTTTTTTCTTGGAGCTGAAGGCATGGATAAAAGGAAGGAAATGCAAAATCCTTGTAGCTGCATGTAGTACTGTAACGCAACCAAAACTAAACAACCCAACAACCAATTTAAGCCACTAATTAAATTCTCAATTGATTCTTCTCCTATTGTATTCATTTTTATGTAAGTAATCTTCTCAAAAAATGGCTAGTATTGTTGTTTGGAAAGATCACTAAAATGTTAATTCAGTCAATATTTCAGTCTGGTGCAAAAGGAATTGCAGTTTTTGCATTGTTGAAATTTGCTGTTTGATATGGGAATACATTCTCAAATAAATGTGGTTATGTTATACATAATTTAAATGTGCTTTTCTTGCTTTATGTTTTTTGCTACTGACATTACTTGCTGTTTATGTTATATTTATTTTGGACTATGGAAATGATGTTAGACAAAAAGCAAATCAAGCGATTTTCTTATTAGAGTTCAAAATGGATCATAAAGCAGCAGAGACAACTCGCAACATCATCAAACGCCATATTCACCTGACCTCTCTACAACCAACTGCCACTTCTTCAAGCATCTTGACAACTTTTTGCGGGGAAAATGCTTCCACAACCAGCAGGTTGCAAAAAATGCTTTCCAAGAGTTCATCAAATCCCCAAGCACAGATTTTTACAATACAGGAATAAGCAAACTTATTTCTCATTGGTAAAAATGTGTTGATTGTATTCATTCCTGTTTTGGATTAATAAATATGTGTTTGAGTCTAGTTATAATGATTTAAAATTCACAGTCCAAAACTGCAATTACTTTTGCACCGACCTAATACCTATTCACAAATCTTGGTAAAAAATTTGTTTAATGAAATCAGCTATCACAATATTTCAATCAGATTATAAATGAGCATACTATACTTTCAGAGGGCATTCTTAGTTCTACAGGCATAACAAAGAAGTCTATCAAATAAGAAGCCTCGACCAGATGATTTGGCTGGGCTATAGAGATGGGAGTAAGCCAGAAGAGGCCAAAAAGCTTGCCACATAGGAAAAGTCACTTTCATGGGTCCATTAAAACAAGCTGACTCTGACTTCAGGTTCCCAGTCTGACTACATTAGAAATAGCTTCAGAAAAAAAACAACTGTGAAATATACTCTTTTGGCTCTTTCATATTTTGAAATTCTTAAAAAAAAAAAAGGGGGGGGGGGGAGGCATCACAGAATTCCAGTATTTTTTTTCCTCTATATAATGAATGTCATTACCCTATTTAGAAATAAACTACAATTCAAATAAAAGTGTATAATTATTAAAATAGCTAGCTTTCATTACTTGCATTATATTACCTTGAATGTGCCTTGAAACTTGGAAAAATTAGCAAGATCAGCAAAACATATTTACTAGAACAGCATAAATTCAGCTAGTTAACTGAGCCTACTCTATTGCCTCTAGTCATCATGTCCTCTATATTTTTAGGGCAACAGGACTTGTCCATTCCATTACCTTATTTTCACATAGAGAGAAATAAGGTGAAATAATGACAAGCCTTTCTCTTTCACCTACTCCTGAGTTTCTAAACATTAGATAAATACCTCAGATAAAGAAGAAAACACACCTAACACAAGGGCTAATCCCACCAAAGGTAGTTCAGTGTTTCAAGAAACTCTTGCACCAGGAGTTTGAACAGTGACTTCTTCCCGTTAAGTATTTTGACTTCTTTAGAACCTTATCTGAAAATACTTAGTGCTTGAAAACTACCCATAGCCCAGAACCTTATGATTTGGATCCTGATGGCCCGTTATTAGACGCACATAATGATACATATATACACATATAAATACATAAGCAGCATATTCCAATTTGATATTTCAAAATATCAGAAAGACATGAAGTGGAGTTATTTTCCCCTCAATTATATCTGCTTTTTTTTTTTACTGTAGGCAATTAAATTCAATTACTGAGTATATACTTTCAGTGTGTCTTGGAAAGTCTCCAAATTTCAGCAGTATAATAATAAAAACAAGAGCTCAGAAGAAGCACTCTTGGGTAACTGAGTCCAATTACCCTCAGACAGACAACCGAGCTATAAACTCTTGCTTACACTTTATAACCAAGATGCATCTTTGTCTCAACTTCTCTAATTGGAATGGTTGTTCTAGTACCTCATTATTGTAAGGATAAATCTCCTCTTAGTTTCCATTAGAAATTTATTTTTTTTTATTTTGATTTTGCACTACTACCAGCTCTTAATATAGTGATTTTCCTTTCCTTGCATTTTGTCTTCCTGACGTATTTAAAGACAGCGCACACACCTCATCTGCTCCTTTTGCAGGCTGAACAGCCAAGAAAGCATCATAGGTTCAGCTGCTTATTTCTGTTCTAGCAGCCATTCTTTGCATTCTGTAATTAGAGCAAATTTTTGTACTTTGTCCAAAACTAAGGAACTAGGTTTCAAGTATATTCAGCATATTCCACAACTCTCTCTAGCTGAACATGAGTCTGATGATCTCTTCAATGAAGATGAGATGTATGTTTTAGAGAATTATTTTATCATTTATATGTTTTGCTTTATTTGTAAGGTATGCAGATATGTTACTGAATGATATTTCAAACAAACTCCTATATTTTTTGTTTCTGGTTTACTTAAGGGGTTTTTTTTAACCTACATTTCATTTCATGTTTAAATTAGCATATTTTGTTTGAATATATGTTTTAAATTTGAGCAATGACAAAAATAACTTTAATACCAAATCTGATTTTGAACAGATTTACTTTTAACAACTTTAAAAATAAATCTATTTTTAGTATTTTGAAAATGCAGGTATTTACTGAAGAGGCAGAAAGGAACACAGCAAAGCGACAAAAAAAGAATACTTACGGTCTGTAAGACTAGCAATCCCTGCAAGAGTAGTGATAGGAACATGAGGCATATCCCCATTCATCCTGAAGTTCTGGGATGGTACTTCCTACACAGATATTTTAGTTCAGGTGCCAGCTATCATTACTTCCCATCTCCCAAGCACTAAAAATAAATAAATAAATAAATAAATAAATAAATAAATAAATATGAAAACCCCAAACACAACCACACAAGCAGAAAACCAAATTAAAATTCTCAGTTTACTTAAAAGACTTTTAAATTCAATAACATAAGTACACAGACCATAAGCTCAGCTGCATACTAAGAAGTAAATTTTGTCAAAAATTAGTGGAATAATATAGAATTTAAATACCAAATGGCATTAAGCAATCAAAAGACAACATTTTGGTCTCAGAAGCAGAGTCCTTCACCAAAAAAGATGCAAGATAAGGCAATCAAAAGACAAATTGCTCAGGTTATAACAGTACCAACTCAAAAATTGGTAACAAAACTTTTGTTTGTTCATACTGCAGTGGACAGCACTTAATCCATAACCAGTTTAAGCAATTAGCCACTATATTCACTTCCCAGTTTCGGAGGAGATATTTTTCATATAAGAAGCTCGCAAAAGCAAAAGGAATAATTTACAGATGCAAAATTCAAGTAGTAAACATGCAACAAATACAAAATCCTAGTATATTTTTAAAGTAGTAGCTATTTCAAAATTGATCTGAAAGTATCTATTTAATATTAAACACTTTCTTGTCAAACTACTGCCAGGAGCTGTTTCACCCACTCCACAGAAATAAAAGGTTTAGTCACCACTGAACTAGCTTGTTTATTTCCTGTACAACAGCACAGTTTATATTCAACTACTGAAAAGGAATTTGTTCATCCAGTTTACACTAACTATAAAGATCCCAATTGTAAGGAAGTCCACACTATTAAAAAAACCCACAACACCAAACCTGCCCCCCAAAAGATCCTTAAAATTATTTCAACTGCAGTTTCAAACCAACAATTTACAAAGACCACAAATTACAATCCACTATTGTTATACTAATGAAATGACAAAAATTGAGCATGATATTTTCTGAATACAAACAAAATAAATTACAGGAAAATAACTTGATATATGCATACATTTACCTATTATAGACAGGTTCCTGTGTTAACAGTTCATGAAATACTAAAAAGATGACTTCTGTCAGAAATTATGTTTACTGAAGATTCTGAAATAATTGTTTGCTTACCCTTACTTTACAAGCCAACATTTTTGCAAATTACATATACAATACATATAAAGCAAAAGATCACTGCAATTTCCTTAATAATTTTTATCTCATTCTTTCTTATGCCACTCCAATTACATTATATAAGAAGGACACCACTGCTAATACATATGTACAGATTCCAAGACAAGGAAAATTAATATTAAAAGTCTTTTTCCTGCTCAAAGTTTTCATGAACCACTGAAGTTAATTTTTCAAAGTTTCTCTATCCACACACAAGTTAATTCTTCGGAGAGGGAGACAACACAACCAACACACAAAAAAACCCCACCCAACACTGAGGTTAAACAGAACTGGCAATGAGTTGACTCCTTTTGCTGCACCTGCTACAGGCTCATTCCCACCACTCAATTTCATGTGTTTATTAAAAATAAAGCACATTACAGGTGCAGAAAAATAGTTAAGGAAACTGCTGCAGATAGATATGCTGTGTGGGTTGTTGTGTTTGGGGTGTTCTTAATCCAGGAAAAAAACGCCTTCAAACACCAAGAGTAGTTTCAAATGCTACTTGATACTGAAATTTCTTTACCTGAAACAAATACCAATATACACAGAATTTCAGTGATTTCTTAGTTCCATAAATAAACAATTCTTTAAGGGACAAAAAAAAAAACAACAAACCAAACAAACACCTAACTTTTCCCACAATGAGTCTGCAACAAAAAACCCAGAAGAGCTAACAACACTTTTAGAATTTAAGTTTTCATTGAAAGATAAGTAGTTAAAGAACATCTTTCACACAGAAGTTGTATATACAAGAAAAAGGTCATGTCTGATAATATATCCTCTCCTGACTGAGACTGCATCAAAGCTGACTAAGGCCACATCACTAGCCAGTACTATTGGAAATCCTGTATGTAAGGGGGTAAGAAATATGTTCACTTTCCCTCCCTAATCGCCTGAAAAAGCTGTAAACATCAGAGGCAGTCACTACTAATACAAGTTCTTTCCTGGTATTAATGCCACAATAATTGAATCATACAGATATTCAATGGGAAAAATTCCTCCAAAATCAGATACTTGAATTAGAAACCTTCTCCACAGATACATGATAAGAAACATGAACTGGCAAGATCCAGATCTGAGAGTGGAGCAAGTGCAGAAAGCTAGAATGGTCAGGGGAAAATAAAGCTTTCTAAGAGGAAGATAGAGGGAGTTGGTTTGTTTAGCTAACAAAACAAAGGTCATAAGGGAAAGTGATGGTCTCTCTAAAGGCAGTCAACTAACACAACAATAAATGGGGGCCATGAATGCAAGCAAGAAGAAATGAGAATGGAGCTTCTAACCATCAGAGATGACACTCTCTGGAACAGCCTTCCATTAGGAGTAGTAGCATAGAGAGACAACAACATTACTTTAAAGATGGATCATACAGATGTTACTGAAGGGATAGGAAGTGGTTGCCTGCACCAGCTGGGAACTAAGAACTGCGATTCAAGAAGCCTGCCTCTTACACCAGGAAGTTTTTGAAAGTATGACAATGTGGGTGAACAGATGAGAGTAAACAAAAGATGAAGAGAGACAAAGGGGATTAAGTGATGAGATTAGTTTATACGACAAACACAACATGAAGAAACCACATGAGAAATTTGGGTCCAAACACCTGTTATGTTGAGAGCAAAACTGCATCTGTTATACAACTGGCAAACAAGGTGGGATTCAATTCCAGAAACAGATACTGAGGTCCGGTGAAACCAGAATTTGATGTCACTTAGGAAAATGCAGAAAAGGATCTGGGGGTGTTGATCAACAGCCAGCTGAATATGAGCCAGCAGTGTTCCCAGGTGGCCAAAAAGGCCAACAGCATCCTGGCTTGTATCAGCAATAGTGTGGCCAGCAGGACTAAAGAAGTAATTGTGCCACTGTACTCAGCACTGGTGAGGCCCCACCTTGAATCCTGTGTTCAGTTTTGGGCCCCTCATCATAAGAAAGACATCGAAGTACTAGAGAGAGTTCAGAGAAGGGCAATGAAGCTGGTGAGGGGCCTGGAGCACAAGTCTGATGAGGAGCAGCTGAGGGAGCTGGGGCTGTTCAGCCTGGACAAAAGGAGGCTGAGGGGAGACCTCATTGCTGTCTACAACGACCTGAAAGGAGGTTGTAGCATGGAGGGTGTTGGTCTCTTCTCCCAAGTAGCAAGTGATAGGACAAGAGGAAATGGCCTCAAGTTGCACCAGGAAAGGTTCAGATTGGATATTAAAAAAAAATTATTCACAGAGAGGGTTATAAAGCAGTGGAACAGGCTGCCCAAGGAAGAGGTGGAGTCACCATAGATGAGGTACTTAGGGACATGGTTTAGTCCTAGAGTTAGGTTATTGTTGGACTCAATCTTGAGGGTCTCTTCCAACCAAAATTATTCTATGATTACTAAACTCACTCATTTAGGGAATTCAAAATATGAAGCAGTTAGGGAAAAAAATTGACAGCTCAATACAAGATATGTTCTTTCATACAAAACATCAGAACAGCATGCAACAATGGCTTGACTGACAGACATGCTTTGTTGTGCTTTGGTTTTGTTTTTTCATTCATCAACTGTAACAAAGTAATTAAAAGTAATACATTGTAGCAGCTCACAATTAGTCAAGAAGAATCAACCATTTATCAATACTTAGAAAATTTTACATCATCAGCTTTGTACAGTAGCTTTTACCAGTAGTACAGCATTTCTACCTCTGGACTGAAAAAAATGAAACTGTTAGTTAACATTAGCTGAATTAAGGAAATCAAAGAACTGCTACATTGGAAAGCTTTTAAACAATGCATCACAGTGTAGCAGTTCAAACAGAGAAGTAGAAACCAAATTTACATATATACAAAGGAGGTCTTGCACATTCAGTATTTATGTATTTAGACTCTTGCTGCTTTATAAGAAACAACAAATAGTGCAAAAGACATTCCAGGGAGGAAGAAACTACAGTGCACAAAGGAAGTGATACAAAGAACCCCTTAGTAAAATGAAAACAGTGAAAGGGCAGCATATACTGAGAATAATACAAGAAAAGCTATCATCATAACACACAATAAAAAAGTTAAACCAAGATAGTAAGGAAAGTAATCTTTTAAAAGTTTATGCTATGGATAATAACTCTACATTTAAAGTGCTACTTCTGTGTTATCTTCTTCCTTTTTTTTTTTGTCAATTATATATATTCTCCTTTACTGCAAAATAAACTCCAAAGAAAATTACTATCAAAAAGTGTTGTGGTTTTGTTTTTTTGTTTGGGTTTTGCTTGGGGTTTTTTCCTGTTGTTTTAGTTTTGATTAAGTATTAGGTTGGTGCAAAAGGAATTGCGGTTTTTGCATTGTTGAAATTTGCCATTTGATACTGAAATACATTCTTAAATGTGATTATGTTATACATAATTTTAATGTGCTTTTCTCGCTTTATGGTTTTTTGTTACTGACTTACTACTTGCCATTTTAGACTATGGAAATTATGTTAGCCAAAAATCAAATTTGAGCGATTTTATTATTCGAGTTCAAAATGGGTCATTAAAGCAGCGGAGACAACTCACAACATCAACAATGCATTTGGTATAGGAACTGCTGACAAACATACAGTGCAGTGGTGGTTCAAGAAATTTTGCAAAGGAGACGAGAGCCTTGGAGATGAGGAGCATAGTGGCCAAAAATCGAAAGTTGGCAACGACCAATTAAGAGCAATCATCAAAGCTGATCCTCTTATAACTACAGGAGAAGTTGCCGAAGAACTCAACGTGGACCATTCTATGGTCATTTGGCATTGGAAGCAAATTGGAAAGGTGAAAAAGAACAATAAGTGGGTGACTCATGAGCTGACTGAAAATAAAATAAAATTAAATTAAAAAAAAAAAAAAAAAATAATCGATGTTTTGAAGCATTATCTTCTCTTATTTTGCAGGGAAAACACTTCCACAACCAGCAGGATGCAGAAAATGCTTTCCAAGAGTTTCTCGAATGCTGAAGTATGGATTTTTACACTACAGGAATAAACAAACTTGCTTCTCGTTGGCAAAACTGTGTTGATTGCAATGGTTCCTATTTTGATTAATAAAGATGTGCTTGAGCCTGGTTATAATGATTTAAAATTCACAGTCTGAAACCGCAATTACTTTTGCGCCAACCACATAGAAAGTGATTGCTAGAAGTCCATAACATGGACATGGAAAATACTGACTGCCTTCCGTGGCACAAGGTTTGGGCCCTATCATGTGGAACCTCTCGACAACTCATCTCTCTACTGGGTTAATGCCAGACTAGAAAACTAACAAGGGAGAGAAGGAAAAAAAAAAAAACTTTAGAGAGAATGGACAGGAATGGGTAAAATTAAGGGATGAAGAAAGGATGAAAGTAAGTTGTGAACAATTTAGGTAAAGAAACAGTGAATACTCAAGTGAAAGGCAAGACTACAACCAGGGAAGAAAAACAAGCAAAGAAAAAACCCCACACCAAACAAACCACCACCAAACAATAAAACAAAACACACCAAAAAAAAAAACCCAAACAGATATTGCAGCATCTGACTATCAATGAAACAACCAGAGGACTCTGGACAAAATAAAGGGAAACATCTGTTTATGTGCAGTAATACACAGGCTCAGTAGTAACGCAAAAATAAGTAACATACCTCAGGATTTAAACATTTAGTATGTACACTTAAATGTTTCATTCCCCATACTCCAGGGTATTCAGGGTATTCTTTAACTTATTATATCTTTAGATTTAAAAAACAACTCTTATATGACTAACCTAATATATTTCTGAGAAGATATAAAATTAGGTGCATTAAAATTAAATTTTAAAGAAGGGCTAGGGTATTAGATATCTACAGTTTTCTTTTTTAAAAGCATTACATTAAATAGAATAATTTAAATACAGTTATGTTTTATTTAGTTTAGACTATGAAATCTTTAGTTACAATGAAAATACTTTTAGAAGTGCTTTTCATTTCTTATATGTTAAGTAGCATTGTACTGATGTAACCACAGCACCATGATCAAAGTTGATTTCTGCAGCTGCACAAAGTAAACGAAGTACAACTCATTTATTAGCTACTTTATCATTTTGGTGAGCAGTGGACTTTTCTTTTAAAACAGCAAACATGTTATTATAAATTTAAGAAGCCTTGCCTCACAGCCAATTTTAAGCTTCCATATTTTGCAATAAACTACTTTTCTTGTTAGATACTAAATGAAGCTCTGCTAGTTATCAGTCCATAAACTGTCCTAAAAAAAATTAGTAAAAATAAATCAGTGAGAGAGGCAGAAAGAGAATTAATTAATATCCTCTAATTCCTATTCAAATAAGATACCATGACTGAGTACATCATACAGATTTATCCACAAGAGGACAGATTTCTGGTTTCCATACCAGAACTCCAGTTTGATAAAATGACAGTACTTCTATTACAAGTTTCCAGAACAAAATGCTTTTAAAAATACTTTAAAAAATACTAAGTAAGGAGATATGGTTGCCAAAACATAGTCTAACACTTAAGTTACATGGAAAAAGAAGCATACACATTCATAATATAAAGCATCTTAACGCTAATTCAATCTTGAAAAAAGTCAGTATTGGAAGTGAACAGTAATTAATAATTGATGCAGCTGTCTAAGGTTAAAATAGTAATGCAGGAAACCTGATATGAATGTAACCTGAGCAACCAAAGGGGGAGGCAGCATGTGGGGGGAGGCAAAGAGGGGTGTCAGAAATCCAGAAGACTCAGTATTAATGATAAAAGCCCATGAAAACACATCAGCATTTATAAAACTAGGAAGTTCACAGCATATAGAGAATAGTTTCACCTTCTACAATACTGTCTACAAAAAATTAAGTTTGAAAATACAGATACGGACATCCCAGAAGCACAAAACCAGGTGAAATTCAGTGTACTATTAAAATCCATATGTTTGGTTCATAAAGTAATCAGCCAGCGGAATCTGAGTGATGCAGACAAAGCAAGTGAAAAATTTAAAAGTTTGAGATAATTATTTAGTATAATATCTAAATCAGTATTAGCATAATGTGCTTTCCTAAAACTATTCCAATAGTAGCTGCTCAAATCACTACAAACTGCAATTACTGTAAAAAAAGACATCTTAGTGAAAATTACTGTACTGGGTCAAGTGTAAATTGCTTTGGAATATAAAGCAATCTTTAGAAAAAGCTTTTAGAGCAACCAGCTTCTTCCTCTGTGGCTACTGCCACATTCTTTTGGTCTCTGCTGTTCTACTTGATAACAATGATACTGATGCCTTTGCTGCCCATGTTCTAGTAGTGGCAGTGACACCACAGTAAATGGCAAGAGAAATCCCAGTAAAGGTGGTGGAAGCATACACAATGTGAGAGGTCCATGGATTCAAGGAAAGATGCCCTCTAATGCAGGAGCACACGCACAGTTTCTAGCAGGGAAAACTAAAAGAAAGCATAATTGTGCTTTGCACCTGTAATAACTCTTCTTTGGGGAGGAAAGGAATTGATGCAATCAGACCATCAAAAAAAACACCACCACTACATGAATGTCTAACAAGAAATGTTTACCTTTCTTGCTACCTTGCAATCACAAAGGGTGAAAATTCATTAGAACCCAGTTTTCTGAAAAGAAGAAAGAAATAGGTCCCCAAGAGCATTAGTACCTTTTTCTGTTAAAGCTATTTCCTTCTTGTAAGCACAGGAAGCTTTTCCTTTTTATTAATTGTATATAAAGCACTTATAAACAGTGTTCTCCACATAAAAATAACGTCTCAAATATTTAATTCAGGTGCCTTAGCACTAAGAATTCTTTAAAATGAGCCCATATATCAAGTCCTTCATAACCAAATAAGACATTTAAGCATCAAGTAAAAGCCTATTCATTAGGGCAACACAATCTGTCCCAAAAATTTGCAGAAAACCAAATTATGTTTACAAAGTGTTGTGACTATTTCAGATGAAGAGGAAAACACAAATCTCAGAATTATTGATTTTCAAGGAAAATGCCCAATGCATTGATAGAGCTATGTAAATAACCAAGAATACTGTTCCACAGCAAGTGTATTTCCTGCTGTTTCTTTAGAGAACTAATGCAAAACAGAGTCTGTTTGAAGAGCCTTACTGTTAGGCAGCTCAGTTGTCTTCTTAAAATATGGGGATTAAATTTAAGTGAATGGAACAGAAATCTTGCACCTGGTTCCAAAATAAGATACTACTGGCTCCTTCTCATTAGAAAAGTGATACAAGATGAAGTCCTACTGATAAGGCAGCAAAACCTAGATCAAATAACTGGTATGTTTCAAAAAGTCAAGCTATATATTAATGTATGTGCATGGAGCTTAAATTGAAAAACAGGCAACAAGATTAGGAGAAAAGGGAATAACATATCACAGGTCAATATTAATTCCAATATAAAAAAGCAGTGAGCCACTTTCGATATGCAACACACAATCTGTTTATATAGAATTTTCCATTAGCATTTATTGCGGATCTCTAAAGAAATACTGCACATCTGTTTTCTTTGTGTGTATTAAAAGAGCTTAGCGGTATTTTAATTGCTTTTCAGAGCCAAAAAAAAGAGACAAAAATGGTGTGACTGCAATACTTGAACAAAAATCAGCTACTGCCTCACCAGGTATATTTCTTCCCAGTTTTGTTTTATAAAGATTATGAATCATCTGAAAGAGTTAAAGGACAAAAGTGCAAGATTAAATTTGGAAAAGACTCCTGAATTAAATAGATTTTGGTCCAGTGTTTACTCACTAGCTTGTCAGCTTGGTTAAGATCCAACCTAAAAGTCTTTAAAATATAAGTACACAGTTGTTTTTAGAAAGGGGTAATGCTACTACCAGCTAACATAAATGAGACATTCAAGAAAAAGTTGAAGAAAACCAGGTTACTATTTCCTCTGTCATACCTGTCACAACTATTTGTTAACAAATATGCATGTTACAATCTGAAGTGCTCTCCATTTGACAGAGCTGACCTACTGAACCCTCTTAATTGCTCTTGCTCTTCTACAAATCTCTTATCTATTTTCTTTCAGTAAAATGAACTGTATCTAATATCAGCTGCTGCTTGTGTGCCTGAGCAAGCAAAAGGGCTGTGCTCACCAAAAAGAGCACAATTACAGATGTACTTTTTTTGTTGCAGTAAAAGTTGTATGTGGAATATGTAGTACAGATGGGAAATAAATCTATGAACTACTGAAGTAGACTGGGGTTTTCCTTTTATGTTTTAATTTCTCAGCTGCACTTAATATCATGACTGCTTCCAAGCAAAGTTAGGTTTTTACAGTTTAATTCTATGTTTGCTTCTGCAGAACAAAAAGAATTCAGTAGCTCTCAGTAGTGTCAGAATCTTTGATGTGGAGAGGCTCACAGAGGATATTTATTGGTTAAAAAGATGTAAAAGGAGCAGTAATAAACTCCCCAAGTAACTGGATTCTCCCTGATAAAAGTTTTAGCTGCTTTATTTTGCAGAACTGGCAAACATAACTACCCTACTAAGGTATTTTGTGTCTAATAGCTATTAATGTTGTTGTGCCTGCAAAAACAATGTGTATTTTATAATAAAAGAGATGCTGTACAACACTGTAAGTGGTTAAGATGCTTTTCTTCTGGATTGGTGTATTATTCCCCCCATATCTCCTCACCACAATGATATAATTCCTCCATCCAAGGGCTCTACAACAGCCCTCCGTGACACACCCAGTTTTCTCCCCTCACATCAAATCTACTCCCACACCTCTGAGCTGCTAGATGGGAGACAGCACATGCTGCAGCCTCTTCCTCAATGAGGACATGAGTATCTCCTTTATCCAACAACCAATTTTCACAAACTAAACTGTCTTGAGACTTTCACTTCCTGTAAAATTAGCTGATACTTTCCAAAATTATTAGACAGAGAGACAGATAAACAAGTGCCATGATTGTTAGGCAGAAAATTATTAAATAAGTCAGTACTTTTACCAACTATGTGCAGAACCACATAAAGAGCTGCCTTATTGTACACATCTGCACAATTACTGGTAATGGAATTATTTTTGTAATTTTATAGCATTCACTATCCAAAATTTGTTCTCTTTGGTTCATTTTACAAGAGGTAGTTTATACTGCTCATGCAACATACAGATAAGATATACTCTCTCTAAAGGAAAGTATGCAAATGAAAAAAAAAATAATAATCGATGGAATTCAACATTTTAATTAAGATTACTAACTTCTTGCAAAAACACACTGCCTGGAAAGATTAAACAGGAGAGCAAAAGTAACTGAAAAAAAAAAAAAATAAATACAGTGTTAGTGTCTAATAAATAAAATAATTGTGTAAGATCCTTCAAACGTGAAAAAAATCATCTCTGATTTTAGTTAGTGCTTATATTCTAAAATTCAGGATTACATATACTTTTTGGCACACACTATCTGTGGCAGAAGCACACCTCCCTCTCTCCCCCTCCCTTCCTTCGATATGGAAGGTGCAGACACATCTCCCCCCCCCTCCTGCAATGGGGTTAACAGCTTCTTTTGTTTTAACCCCGGAACCCATTGATCAGGGTTGTTAAGGGAGAGAAGGGGTAGGGGCACAGAGGCCCCAAGGAGCTGCTGGGCACCCAAAGCCAAAGTGGGGGTGCTTAGAAGCTTCTGGAATGCCTACAGTCAGATCTGATCAGGCTATATAAAACGGGATTCTCATCGAGGCGCCGCCCCCTTGCATGTACCTCTTAGACAACGAGCCAGATGCTGCGGCCGAGAGCCCTCCTCCTTAAGCAGGATGGCTGTCTAAGGTGATCTCCTGGAACCTGGATTCCCGCCTCCTCCCCCCCCGAGCCACGTGGCTGAGTGATAAAATTTTCTTTAATTCCTCGCAGGATCGCGAGTGCTTATTCCGTGCTTCAATATAAGCACGTGTATTTTCTTTAATAAATCCTTGCCAGATTCAGGCAAGTGTATACTTTTCCCGGAGTCAGGGACGGCTCTGGCATTGTTTTTGATGAGCCACGTGTACGCACACCATGGATCCCCACTGTTATTATTTGCTGCACCTTTAATAATTACCTCAACTGATACTCGAACCTGTATTTAAGTCACTATTGGAGAGCTAAAACCTCGTCTTCCACCAGTTAATCTGCTGCACTTTCTTTACCGAATAAAAGTTTGTTCAGACCCTGTTGTCCATCTAAACTAAATTCGGGGTGCCTCCGTGACATTTTTGGCGCAGCAGAGCAGGGTATCAGATATGGAGGAATTATTTAGAGGATTGAGTAATATCTCTGCAGTAACCTGGGGTCTTGCAGTAATGTGGACCACGGTGTGTTTCAGTCTCGCCGTTTGCTTAAAGGTAGCACAGGATCTGTGTAAACTTAAGCTCCAAATGGAGGAAAACCTTTCACAGCAAAGCAAACAATCCAACGCTTTAGAGCAGGACCTTTTGCGGCAAAGCAGACAATCAGACTTTTTAGAACAGAGACTTTGATACAGGGAATTGACAATTAAGTAATTAAGAGAGGTTCATGATCACTGTGCAGCTACAACCAGGAGGAGTCAGAGGTGGAGACTATGGAAATGATCTCCCAGAACTCATTGTAATAAGAACCGCCATCTCGGGGACAGATTATGAATACGTATAGGCGTTCCTAGAAGTTTCATGAATATGTAACACTTTACAGCATTTAACCAAGCTCACAGCTACCGTAATTTTACACACGTATTAGGTGAAATGATTCCCTGTGTGTCCGACATCGTAAATAAATACATACCTTCCTTATAACCTCAAGGGTTGTAAGGTCATTCCGTGCCTCAACTTGGCTTGTTAGAACAGAAACTTGAGTGGCATAGTGAACGGCAAAGTTTACGATGGGGCTTTTTGGAACAAAAACTTGAGTGTTTGTTAATTAATAAAAGAGACCCCCTCATGTCCCCCAAGTTCAAGCGGGTACTTTCCCCCCGCCCTTAGCCTGGGAGAAAGATATGTGGGGAGATTTTAAAGAGGAGGTAAAGGATGTGCACCCTCTCACTAAAATTGAGACAAGTACTGCTGTTTGTACTACCCCGTGTACCGAGGGTCATTGGATATTATTGAGTAATGAGGAAGTTGCGGGCTTTTGGGAAGGTGATAGTCCAGACGCTTCCCCCCGAACTGCCGAACATGGACTGGAGGGACCGACGGGGTGGACAGAGGCAGAGCCACCTCTCCCCTGCCGCGGAGAACCTGTCTTGCGCTCCGCGTCCCGCCTCAGGGACGGAAATATGCTAGACCCGAGCAGCAGCCCATGCAGGAGCCAGACGGTCCAGAAAACGAGCTGAGCCTCTTCCAGGGCCGGCCGCCCCCCCGTCCCGGAAACCAGAGCGTTTTGGCTGCCAGTCAGATCAGAGCAGCAGCGTGCAACAGAGCAGTCTCTGGCACTGTGCGCTTGCTTTGGGGGTGCCTCGAACGCTGCTATATAAGCTTCCCACTGAGCATATACAGGAGCTGGTGGAATTGTTAGAGGAAAAATCAGAGAACATAGAGGAGGCACCGGTAACCACACCGCCCCCCCCTCCCAGGACAAACGAAACATTAACCCTTTCGTATCCTCACAAAGGGAGTCAAAGGAGCCAAAAAACTAGTAGAAGCGGATTGGAACCAGGACCACCCAACCCCTTTTGTATCTTCTTGCCAATGGTCCGATGATGAGGAAGACCCTTGGGGACTTGATGTACTTTTTAGTGAGGAATCCGGCACTAGTAGCGCTGCGGCCTCGCCGTGGGAGCCTTAGTGGGTTCGCTATAACTGGCCACTCCCCTCCCCACCGGCCAGACCAGATTGCCAATCGCAGTGGAGACCAGAGGAACGGACTGAGGCAGCACCGCTTCTCCCCCGCCACATAGAGCCCGGCATTATTAGTATAATAGAGTCCCGTTCCGAGAATACACTGGATCGCGACAGTAGCCTGTCTCTGTTCCCGTCCATGCCGCGGTACCCAGACGGCTCCCCCCCGTACTGGCAATCATTCCCCCCACTGAGGAACTCTGAGAGCCCGGCATAGCAAAGCTCGGCCTCGCGAGCGCCAGCGACTGCCCCGGGACCGGCGGCGCGAAACGGGGCAGCCTGGTAAATCTGATTAAAGGACATGTCCAGTACGGGTATGAAATGGGATGGGTGTACCCCGAAAACGGCAGCAAAAACGGAGGCAAACTTGCCCCCGTGAAGCTTCTAGCGCCCGTCCGCGCACCTCCTCCCGGCTGCCTCCCCCTCCCCGTTCCAGGAATTTAAGTCCTGGCGGTGCGGAGCGGGACAGCCCGGCCTCGGCAGCGCTGGCAGGCAACCACCTTCCCCCGGTTGGCCGCCTCCCCCCCCACTCGCATTTGTGTTGGGAACGCCTCCCCCCCACACACACTTTCAAACTGAAGAAAAAAAGCCACGGTTTGGGACCAGCAACCCTGCCCCCGCGCAGAGCGTTTCTGCCAATGGTCCACTGATAAGCTGAGGTTTAGAGTACCCTGCAATATGCCTCGGCACTGCTGCTTACTAAAAAGAGCTGCTAATATTACTTGCTATCAAAAATAACTTGCAATGGTATTTAACAAAGATGTGTTTTTCATAATTCCCCTCTGAGGGAGGAAGACAAAACACAATTTGTTTTTACCTGGGCCAAACGATTAGCACAACACAGGGCATTTTGTCCTGAAAAGCCACTAACAGACAGGAACTTAACAAAAGACAAAGAGAAAACTAGCCCCCAAAATACAACTAACTCTGAAAGCCCGGTTCCTCCCTCGGGACAGAGGTCTGTCTTTGTGTTCTCTGGCAGGACAAGAGGAAGATGACTGGGTGGAAGAGGATCCATCTGGTGGTTAAAGTCAGTCCTTGGAAATGGCACCAGGGTGACACCAACGAGCCATTCACTATCCTATTTAACAATCCTAAAATTGTAGAGTTCCATGATTTTGTGACTACAAAAGTATGATTAGTGTCAGGAGTCCCTAAGTCTTTATGGCTTTTTTTTTTATTATCTTTCAGGTAGTCATTCCTATAAACATTATAAATAAAGAGATTATCAACAAGCATGTAAAACAATATCACTAGTCAGCCAAGATATTCCTTTTTTCCCAAGCGCGCACACAGTCTAGTGACTAAATGCTTTTCTTCAAATGAACCTTATAGTCAGCTAAACTTCTGGAGTACAATGAACTCAAAGACATAGCATAGGAAATAAATGGAGATTACAACTGGGAAAGCACACATATTCGAAGTTATTAATAAGCCTTGAAGCATACAGCACACATCATCTAGAGGTATTGTGCTGAAATTACTGTTAATCAACCAAGTTCAAATGATAACCAGCTCACCATGAGAAACTGAGGCTAAATTGTAACAATCAGGTATCTCTCAATAGCTAGAAAAATTATTATGTTGGGGTAGGGCCTCTGTAGGTCTGGGGGAAGGATTCATACATTTACCTATGTAAACTGTCCTATGTCATCCTGAACTTCTGCTGCTATTGCTGGTTCTCCTACATCTGCAGCACAAACACAATAAAAGTTTCTTAAGCTCGCAATCCATGCTGAAAAGAGGGATACAGTTCCAAGAAAAGCATTTCTCTAAAGCAGTGTCTCTTTGATCTTACTGATCATCTTCCTTATCCTACTCTTGATAGGCTGCAGATGTCACAAATCTAAACCAAAGCTACCTGACAATTGCAGCAATTGGTTTGCAAAGCTACTCACAGGCTATGATCACATCAGTCGAGCTTTAACTTCTGAACTTTCAAATTTTACAAAATAACTAATGTCACATCATAAACAAACATTCCATCAGTAACAATCAGGTGAAATCTCAAAATTATTATGGCCATGCACAAAAAGGCTTGGGGATTTTTTTATGTTTGACATGTTAGCATTAAATGCTCTCAGCTCATCTCCATTGGGTACTGCAGAAATAATTCTACAAGTCATCAAATGCAGCAGCAACACAAAGGAATACAGAATAGCTGTTAACAGTGAAAGCATTCTTGTAGAAATAATAATTTGGAGCAAAATAACAGCTAAACATTTCTGTGAAAAGGACTACCACAAACCAGTTAGTAGAAAGTTGCCCTGGTTTTGTTAAAAACTAGACCAGTTCTCTTTTAGTTATTTTTTTTTTTCCTTCCTGCTAAGTTCTTCTAGGTGGCTGTACCTTTCTGAGTTTTTGCCTGCATGTTTTTCCTTGGATGCTGTACTTGGTGCTGATAAGAAGACCAACAGAGTGCTGAGGAAGCTCATATTTGGATTTATTGCTATGGTAGCCAAGACAGACTGATGGGTTTTCCCATGTTCTGTTGTGAGAGGGGCATGTTTGAGGAAGGGTGGATGGAACAGGTGACTAAAACTGACCAATTCAGTATTCCATCAAAGTATCACAGTATGTTTGGGATTGGAAGGGACCTCAAAAGATCATCTAGTCCAATCCCCCTGCTGGAGCAGGAACGCCTAGGTGAGGTCGCACAGGAACATGTCCAGGTGGGTCTTGAATGTCTCCAGAGAAGGAGACTCCACAACCCCCCTGGGCAGCCTGTTCCAGTGCTCTGTCACCCTTACTGAGAAGAAGTTTTTTCTCAAATTTAAGTGGAACCTCTTGTGTTCCAGCTTGATCCCATTACCCCTTGTCCTATCATTGTTTGCCAACGAGAAGAGCCTGGCTCCATCCTCATGGCACTCACCCTTTATATATTTATAAACATTAATAAGGTCACCCCTCAGTCTCCTCTTCTCCAAACTAAAGAGACCCAGCTCCCTCAGCCTTTCCTCATAAGGGAGGTGCTCCACTCCCTTAATCATCTTTGTTGCCCTACGCTGGACCCTCTCCAGCAGTTCCCTGTCCTTCTTGAACTGAGGGGCCCAGAACTGGACACAATATTCCAGATGTGGTCTCACCAGGGCAGAGTAGAGGGGAAGGAGGACCTCTCTTAATCTACTAACCACCCCCCTTCTAATACACCCCAGGATGCCATTGGCCTTCCTGGCCACAAGGGCACAGTGCTAGCTCATGGTCATCCTGTTGTCCACCAGGACCCCCAGGTCCCTTTCCCCTACACTGCTCTCTAATATGTAATTTCCCAACCTATACTGGAACCTGGGGTTGTTCCTGCCCAGACGCAGGACTCTACACTTTCCCTTGTTAAATTTCATTAGGTTATTCCCCGCCTAACTCTCCAGCCTGTCCAGGTCTCTGGATGGCAGCACAGCCTTCTGGCGTGTCAGCCACTCCTCCCAGCTTAGTGTCATCAGCAAACTTGCTGATAGTACACTCTAGTCCCTCGTCTAAATCGTTAATGAATATATTGAATAATACTGGCCCCAGTACAGACCCTTGAGGTACTCCACTAGATACTGGCCTCCAACTAGACTCCACACCATTGACCAGCACTCTCTGGCTTCTCTCCTTAAGCCAGTTCGTAACCCACCTCACTACTCTATTGTCTAGACCACACCTCCTCAACTTAGCAACTAGGATGCTGTGGGAGACTGTGTCAAATGCCTTACTCAAGTCAAGGTAGACAACATCCACCGCTCTGCCATCATCCATCCACCTTGTTACATTCTCATAAAAGGCTATGAGGTTGGTCAAGCATGACCTACCCTTGGTAAAGCCATGCTGACTGCCCCTAATAACCCTCTTATCCTTGATATGCCTTGAGATGGCACCAAGGATAAGCTGTTCCATTACTTTCCCAGGGACAGAGGTGAGGCTGACCGGTCTATAATTGCCCGGGTCCTCCTTCTTGCCCTTTTGGAAGACTGGAGTGACATTTGCTTTCCTCCAATCCTCGGGCACCTCTCCCATTTCCCAAGACTTGGCAAAGATGATGGAGAGCGATCCAGCAATGACCTCAGCCAGCTCCCTCAGCACCCGTGGATGCATCCCATCTGGACCCATGGATTTATGGATGTCCAGTCTACTTAATTGCTCCTTAACCCAGTCCTCATCAACTAAAGCAAGCTCCTCCATTGACCTGGCTTCATCCGGGGTCTCAGGGGTACAGGGCTCCCCAGGACAGCCTCCAGCAGAGTAGACAAAGAAGGCATTCAGTAATTCTGCCTTCTCTGTATCTTCTGCCACCAGGGCACCCACCCCATTCCTCAGTGGGCCTACATTGCCTCTGGTATTAGTTTTATCCGCTATGTATTTGAAAAAGTTCTTTTTGCTGTCCTTGACCCCTCTCGCCAGCTGTAATTCTAAGGAGGCCTTGGCTATCTTAGCTGCCTTCCTACATCCTCTAACAGCAGCCTTATATTCTTCCCAAGTGGCCAGCCCCTGCTTCCATGACCAGTAGACTCTCCTCTTCTGCTTGAGCATACCCAACAGATCTCTATTCAACCACACAGGCCTCCTGGCTCCCTTCCTTGACTTCCTACGTGTGGGGATGCTCTGATCCTGAGTGTGGAAGAAGCAATCTCTGAATGCAATCCAGCTCTCTTGGGCCCCTTTTCCTTCAAGCAGTCTTGCCCATGGGATTTCCCCCAGCAATTGCTTGAAAAGGCCTAAGTTTGCCTTGCTGAAGTCCGGGGTTGCAATTCTGCTTGCTATTCTGTTCCTGCCACACAAGATGCTGAACTCCACCATCTCGTGGTCACTGCAACCCAGGCAGCCCTCAACCTCTACTGCTTCGACCAGACCCTCCTTGTTAGTGAGGATGAGATCCAGCAGTGCACCTCTCCTAGTCGGCTCCTCCACCATCTGCATGAGGAAGTTCTCATCAATGCACTGGAGGAACCTCCTGGACTGTGGCTGGCTGGCTGAATGGTCCTTCCAGCAAACATCAGGGAAGTTAAAATCCCCCACAACAACCAGGGCCTGTGACTGTGAGGCCACTCTCAGCTGCCCATAGAAGGCCTCGTCAACTTTCTCAGCCTGATCTGGTGGCCTGTAACAGACGCCCACAACAGTGTCACCCCTGCCAGCCTGCCTCTTGATCCTGACCCATACACTCTCAACCCGCTCATCATCCACTCCTGGGCAGAATTTAGTAGATTGTAGTTGCTCTCTCACATAGAGAGCAACTCCACCACCACGCCTGGCTGGCCTGTCTTTTCTGAAAAGGGCATAGCCATCCATGACCACATTCCAGTCATGTGAACTGTCCCACCATGTTTCTGTAATTGCCACCAGATCATAATCTCCCGACCGAACATAGGATTCTAACTCCTCCTGCTTATTGCTTATCCCGAAATTGTCATACCCCCTATATAAGAGGGTGATCAAAAGGGTCAATCTCTCTTTGACCATGGCCAGCATCTAGAAAGGACCCTGTCTGTCTGCCTGTGATCTACAGGCCTCAGGCCCTGCATCCTGCAACCAAGTTCCGGTTTGCTGTGAAGTCCCACCCATGACTTCCAGGGGCCTGAGCTGCACCTGCTGGAGCCACGCCAGCTCCGCACACCCAGCTCTGCCGCTGTTGGAGTGACGCCAATTCCACATCGAGCATGCAAGATTTGTTTTGTATATTTTGTATATATTTTCTATTTATTAGTAGCATTAGTAAAACCTTTTAAAACCTTCCAACTTTAAGTCCCTCTTCCTTCCTCCTTATCTTCCCTATCATCATTCCGATCTAAAGGGAACGGGTGGTGGGAGGTAGGGGGGTAACAGGGAGCATCTGCCATGGTTTATTGCTGCCTTGCCTTAAATGTTGACAAAAATAAGTATGATGAAGAACATTACTTTGAAGAAAATATCCTTATAGATTTCCCCCATAGAATTTCCCAAAACCACTAATCTGATGTTTTTATTTTTTTTTTTTTTTTAACAGATTTAACCACCTCAAATCAGGTGGAAATTTTTTTCGGAGTTCATTCAGCACAACTTAATTTTACAGTAAAATAAAAACAACTGAATTCATTGAAAATTTCTATCATAACTTCTAGTATAAAACTTTCAATCAGAATAAAAGTGGGCAGAACAAATAAAAGAAAAGAGAAGATTTATTATGACATTTCAAGATTGGTCTATTGTCAGTCTGGGGGAAGATCCATGTCAAAACCAAGGCATATTACCCTAGAAAAAAAGTACAAAAACTGCAGGTCATAAAGAGGTAAGACTGTGGGATTTCATTTTCACTGAAAAGAGAAAAAAGCTGGGAAACTTTCCTACTAAGGAACTATGCTAGAAGTTTTCACTTCATTTGCAGACTTATTCGAAAAACACAGAACATGGCATTTCCATAATGGCTACCTCATCCTTCCACAGCAATTCCAGAAGGCACAAGGCTAGAGGAAACAAAGAAGGCCAAAGAGCTTACAGAACAGTCTGTGAAAGTTACTATGATTACCAACCAAACAAGTTATCCTTCACTGCCTCCATCCAAATTTTTTTTTTTTTTTAATAATTTCATGTATTTTTATTCTAATCTGGTTTTGTTCTGCTCCTTTAGGTCTATGTTTTGCCAGCTGTCTTTCACAATTCCAAATTATGAGACTGAGTCACAGAGTTCGAAAGCAGCAGCTCAGTTCCCCAAACAAGGGTGCATACATACATGCATACTCATGTATAGAGACTGGGGAAGAAGATGGAAGGAGTTAAGGAGTTTAAATACATGCAATCAGTAACTACAGCTGGGATTTCTGTTCTCTTAAGGAATAGGATTTCTGCTGACTCAGAGGACAGCACAATGACAAATAAGTCAAAAGGAAGACAGTTTCGCTTCCCAGTTTATTTATTTATTTATTTTTTACAAACACAGCTTTTAGGTGACTAAAGGGACAACACACAGTCTTTTTCCTGACCTGCCTTTCTCTCACCCCAACTACTTATTTTCCTCATGTCCATGATTTATGCATTAATCTCATTTCTCCATAAAACATGGTCTGCCCATGAAGATATTAATAGTTCTGTAGAGCTCTCCTTTTTAAACACAAGGAACAGCAGAAAACAAGTCACTTGAAATTTGACAGGACTAAATATTACCATCAAGGCAACACTGTAACTACTCTCCACTGTGCTAAACAATGCTTTTTAGTACCAATGACACAAAAGATAGTCTGTGGCAACAAATACCAAAGACATTGCATATACTCATTTTCCCTTCTCTCTTCCATCCCCCCCAACTTTGTGGGGGAAGGAAGGAATAGAGGACTACTAATGTGCACATGCATCCATGATTTTGTATATCTCACTGCTTTTCTCCCAAAATCACAGAATAATTGCAGTGAGAAGTAACCTCTGGATGTCACCTTGTCCAACCTCCTGCTCAAACAGGGACACCAAGATCAAGTTGCCCAGAAACTGTGAAAAAAAAAATTAATAAATACATAAATAAATCTATGTATTCAAACTGATTAATATTTTATTTTCTTTAGCAGTAATCTTTGGCATATAACTACCTGACTTGCTCTATAACAAAATTAAAGACAATTCAGCCATTTAGACAATATATTTTATTAAATTGAAGAAAGTATTTCCCAAAATCTCAAGCTCCCTATTCCAAAAATAAAAGTGTAAAAAAGTAATTGAGCAATGTTACATTAACAAAATTAAACTATTCTGCTGTTGCTTAAAGTATTATTTTTTCAACTCCTCTAAAAGTCGGCATTTTCTCCATTTTAATTTTAAAGAAAAATAGTGGGACTTTTAGATTACAAAGGCTTCAAGGAAAGCTGCATCTAACATTTCTAACCTTGACACTAAGAACAACAAAGCAAAAAGTTTCCCTAAAGTTCACCACACTAACCTCTTTAGACCAAGTATGTTGCAATTAACACATAACCACATGCCAAGAAAGAGTACATACAGCTATAAAAGTCATCACAACGTAAAAGAGCATCACTAATCCACAAATTGCACTAAAGTCTGCAAAGAATTAAGTCTACACTTAAGTTCACTCATTCCCCAAAGCTATTCCATGTTGTAATTTTTACTTTTGGATTTTACTCCTATTTTTGTTTACTTTGATGGAAGGCAGAAACTAAGTTACTTGCTTGAAGAGAATTCACATGTACACAGAAAAGCTGTATTTAAAAAAAAACAAACACACAACCTTTTACTGTAAGAAAGAAGAATAAAAAATAAAAAAATAAAATTAATAATGATAATTAAACAACACACCAGAGGCTTTTTAAATGTATCTTGCAAAAACAGTATTTAAAAGAAAAAAATCAGAAGTATCCATCATGAGACAGGCATTTCTTCTTATATGGTCAGTGGAAGCAACAAAGTCATTACTACTCTATTCACAGATTCACGGAACTAGAAAAGATTCAGATTCTAGTTTTAAGTGCCAGTACTCAACATGAGCTGTGGGTTTCCTATTCTTGCTTTGACAAATATTCAGACCAATAGTTAAATAAGCTCTCTACAACCAGATGAAGTGGAAAAAACGGAAACACTGGATCCAAGGATCCAAATTTTCTACTTCACCAATTAGACTATAGGTATAATTTAGAACAACCACTACAGTTCCTCAACCAGGATGAAAAACAGTTATGTTCATCCCCAAAGAACACAGTTCCCAACAGCAAAGCCATACTCTTTCTATTTGGAGGAAAAAAAAAAAAAAGGTAGTAAAATAGTTGTGTACTATACTAAATAGTAAGTCTGCATTACAACAGTTTAAATATAAAAATTCTATTTTCTTAAGCTTTCATTTAACATACTAGCCAAGTTTTACTGATAATAAACTACCCTGAATAGTACTACAAAGCTGTGTCTTAAACATAACATGACATTACCATTACAAGATTTTATCAATCACTGTGTAATCAAAGCTAACTACTTCATGGTGGTGAATGGAGTTAAGTTCAGTTGGGGGGCAGTCACAAGTGGCATTCCCCAGGTCTCAGTATTGGGGCCAGTTCTCTTTAATACATGAACAATCTAGAGCAGTATTTAAACAAATATGTGGCCCATTGTACCTGTGTACTGAATATTGAAGAATACATGTTTATACCACCAGCTTGAAGTTTTATTTACATGTTTTCCACAATTCAAAGGGTTTAATTTTGCAGGAAAACAAAAACCACAAACCAAACAAAAACCACAAACCAAACAAAAACCACAAACCAAACAAAAACCACAAATGGCTCAGTTCCTTCCTAGTGATCTGAAAGTGCTATGACTCCTCCTCACACTAAGCAATTCACCCAGTATCACCTGAATAGACATTTACATGCCTAACCTCCAACCAAATAGTTAGGTATCTCAAATTGCTAAAGAAGTTGTTTCTTCTGTGGATTAAAAAAAAAAAAAAAGCCTAAACTGAAAATCTAAACTCTAAGAATAGGTAATATTTTAAACAGTCAAATCCATAGCAGAAAAATAGTGTGAATAGCATCTGGAATACTCTGGAATGGAATAAAGAACCTCTCTGCAACTAAATGACTGGTACTTAGGAAATGCTTGAAAGACAGTTTCATATATTGTTATGAGGTGAGCTCATGCCTTCTAAACCAGCATCTAATTAAGAGCCTCCAACTGCCTTGTCTTTACTGCCAAAGATGATAGGTTTGGGGGCTTCTGGCATTGATTTCAGAAATGGAAATGGGTAATATGACATGGGGTAATGGTTTTAAAGTAAAAGCAGGTAGATTTAGACTACATATAAGGAAGATATATATATATATATATTTTTTTTTTAATTTTTTTTTTTTTTTTTTTTTTTACACTGAAGGTGTTAAAACACTGGCCCAGGTTGCCCAGAGAGGTGGCAGATGCCCCATCCCTGGAGACATTCAATGCCAGGCTGGACGGGGCTGTGAGCAACCTGATCTGGGTGAAGATGTCCCTGCTCATTGCAGGGGGGTTGGACCAGATGAGCTTTGAAGGTCCCTTCCAACCCAATCTATTCTATGATTTTATTATTATTATTATATGGAGATAGTGATGCAAGATGTGCATCCGCTACCAGTTTTTAATTTTAATTATTTTTTATTTGGCTTCAGAAGTTAATTGAAATCATGCTAATTCCTTCCTGTGTTCTCCTCTCAGGGGTGTTTCAACCCTGTGTTAGATAAAACTACATGAAATAAACTGTAAGTGTAGGCCACAGCAAAACACGCATTACATAAACTATATTCAACTGAAATTTTTTCTGGCCAACAAGTACAGAGAAAAAACAAGGAGCTCCTTTCAGAAGCCACTACCATGTCACCACAAACACACTTACATAGGTCCATGTAAGCCTATTAAAAACATCTCCACACGTGTAAAGTATAACATCTTCCAGCAGCTATGTTTCCTTACTTGTGCCTGTACGGGACATCACAGTTCTTCAAAACATCAACATGAGACTGAGTGAAAATATTCACAAATACCTTCTACAGTTCTGATTCAGGAAACTTGCTGACTGTAAATGAGGTTTTTTTTTTTAAAGTAAGACTTTATGCAAAGAGCCAAGCAAAAAAAACGGCAGTAGGTATCAAGCAGGAAAGAAATTGGTCTCCTAAATACAATCTAAGGTATCTTCAAACACACATGTCATTTGAAGAGAAAGGAGAATCCATCATAAAGCATAGTCTTCTACTTCTCCTATCAGTTCATAAAATTCTACCTGACTTCAAAGTTCTCACAATTTCCATTTTTGTTAAAGAATGACATCACAATTACTGGCCATAATCCAGAGGCACCTAGGCTCAGTATGTATGCTTCCTTGGCTCTATGCAGGGAAGCAACAATGCAAACTTCATCAAGCTAGCAAAGCCACATATAAAAAGAACATACAGTGAGCAGAAAAGCTATCTAGAAAGGCTTGTCATAAGGAGGATAGGGAGAGGAATGTGTAAAGCAAAAAAAGAATCAAAGCTGCTATTTGAAATTTGAATGTCCCTACTTACTCCATCTAAAACAGGGATTTTGCCTTAGAGTTTATATTTAGTTGAACTACTTCAGTTTCTTAATTGTTTAACAAAATGTAATGGATAATCTGAAAGGAAAAAACAACTCAGAAAATCACTAAAATATTTTCCCACAATAAAATGTAATTTGATTAAAACACTGATCACCAGTAGTTTAGAAAATAAAACTGCTCACTTTAACAGAGCATTGGTTATACTGGCAAATAAAAATCAAAGATCAAAAACACTGCAGAAAAAGGCAAAGACTTCTGCAACATGCATGAGATCTCAGGCTTTAACACACCAAAGATCAAACAAAAACAGAAAGCACTGTGAAAGAAAAATAAAATTCTAATATGCAGAAACAAGAGCAAAGAAAGAATCTCACTGAAGTGTTTGACTACTGATATTTACTCATTTATAATAATCTGCCCTTCAAAAAATAAGGATCTCTCAGAATTTAATTTTACAGATTATAATACAAAATTATTTTGTCCCATGCTTCATGTCAGCTGTTACATAACAGATACGCAATTTCTAATTGCAGATAAGCACAGCATTGCCAGCCAGGCAAGGGAGGCGATTGTCCCACTCTGTACTGGTGCAGCCTCACCTGGAGCACTGTGTGCAGTTCTGGGTGCCACACTATAAAAAAAAAGATATAAAGCTGCTGGAGAGTGTCCAGAAGAGGGCTACAAGGTTGGTGAAGGGTTTGGAGGGGAAGCCCTATGAGGAGTGGCTAAAGTCACTTGATTTGTTCAACCTGGAGAAGAGGAGACTGAGAGGAAACCTCATCGCGGTCTACAGCTTCCTCAGAAGGGGAGGAGGAAGGGCAGGCACTGATCTCTTCTCTTTAGTGACCAATGACAGAACCCAAGGGAACGGTAGGAAGATGTGCCAAGGGAGGTTTAGGTTGGACATTATGAAAAGGTTCTTCACCCAGAGGGTGGTGGAGCACTGGAACAGGCTCCCCAGGGAGGTGTCACAGCCTCAAGCCTGGGAGTATTCAAGAAGAGACTGGACAATGGCCTCAGACACATGGTTAAATCCTTCCATCTTCTCAAGAGATAATCCCCAGGAATCTTGATTTCATAAATGCCTATTTTAAAAAAATCACATCACTGGCTCCTCTGGGTATGGGTAAAGACATCAGATATAGTTTAAATGGGTTTAAAAAGAGTCAGTACATATTAAGAAAGAAAAAACTATGCATGATTATCTGATGCTTATTTTGCAAACTTCCTGCTGGTTTCACTTGGAATTCTGCCTCAGAAAGCTTAACAAATACTGGCCCATGCAAAACTGAAGCATAGGATAATTCTATGGTTGTATAGTTTTGTTTTGCTTTTGTTTGGGTTTTTTTAAGCTAACTACTCAGTAATCCAAGATTCAGTTTTAAATGATAGCTACAGAGCTTCTGGATGAAAAGAATTACAGTGTCAGCTGCTGGACTGCTGCTTTGTACAGATACTGATATATAATAACATTTTCTTTTACCTGTGGACACAACTTAATTTTTCCAAATTATTCCGTTTTTTTGAAATTTTTCAGCAATACTTTGCACAACTTCTAAAGAACTACAGAACTGACCAATAATGAGTACAGACTGATAATTTTGTTTTCTCTTTACCAGATTACTGAGGGACTAAACAAAAAGCAGTCAAACTTTTCAAGCCTGTAACAGTGGTTCTCATTTGTCCCTCCTAGCTCCTGCAATTGTTGCAGCAACTTGTAAACACCTGTCCGCTCATCTAAATCTATGGGGACTGAATTTTCTTTCCATGTACAGGGTGCTTCAAAAAGATGGACCCAATTTCAAAAGCAGTTGCAGGGTCATCATCTTGCAAATGGCTGAGGCTACAGGCTATTTGTGTGCTGGGAGAGGCATCTAGCGGTAATCGTTTGAAACACTATGTCCCGCCCTTTCACGTGGTAAGAGTTTCATTCATGAGGAGTTAGTAGTTGCAGAGATATAGTGATTTCAAATTGGGTCCATCTTTTTGAAACACCCTGTAAAATCTCCTTCAAGAAAGGACTGCCATTACCTTGAGAATGTTCAGTTTAGTTTTGCACGCACTTCTTTCTCTTTAAATCATTTTAGTAACTTTAAATCAATTTTAAGTAAAAGAGTAACACAACATTTTAAAACAGGAAATAACATAACATTTTAAAACAATAATTCAAGCAGACTAGATTTAATCCTCTCACCATTTAAACTTATATTACAGAATAGTTTGGGTTGGAAGGGACATTCAAAGCTCATCTAGTCCAACCCCCCTGCAATGAGCAGGGACATCTTCACCCAGATCAGGTTGCTCATAGCCCCATCCAGCCTGGCCTTCAATGTCTCCAGGGATGGGGCATCTGCCACCTCTTGGGCAACCTGTTCCAGTCTTTCACCACCCTCACTGTAAAAAAATTCCAATTTGATGCAGTCCAAGATACTATTGGCTTTCTGGGCTGCAAGTGGACATTGACAGCTCATGTCCAGCTTTTCATCTACCAGTACCCTCAAGTCCTTCTCCGCAGGGCTGCTCTCAATCCCTTCTTCCCCCAGCCTATATTGATACCGGGAGTTGCCCCCACCCAGGTGCAGGACCTTGCACTTGGCCTTGCTGAACCTCATGATATTTGCATGCACCCACTTCTTCAGCTTGTCCATATAACAGTATTTTTTTTTCATTTTGCTAATTTAAAAAATAAAAAAAATATTTTGCTTGAGTACTATTTTAAGACCATAATGTATAGTCTGCATATTTAACATGTAGTGAAGTTTACATTAATGATAACTCACACAGTTCTTAGCTACCTCAACACAAGTCAAAACCGAGGAATCTAATGCAAGTCAAGATTTGACAAGCTGGGAGGAATTATAAAAAAAAATTATAAATTATTTTAAAAATTATAAAATTATTTTAAAAATTCCTTCCTCATGTCTAGCCTGAATCTCCCCTCCTTTAGTTTAAAACTGTTACCCCTTGTCCTATCATAACAGGCCCTGCTAAAAAGTCTGTCCCCATCTTTCTGATAGGCCCATTTTAAGTACTGATAAGCCCCAATAAGGTCTCCTCCTTCTCCAGGCTGAACACCTCCAACTCTCTCAGACTTTGTAGAGCAGAGTAGAGGGGCAGAATCACTTCCCTTGACCTGCTGGCCATACTCCTTTTGATGCAGCCCAAGATACAATCTGCCTTCTGGGCTGCAAGTACACACTGCAGGTTCACATCCAGTCTTTCACCCACCACTATCCCCAAAACCTTCTCCGCAGGGCTGCTCTCAATCCCTTCTTCCCCCAGCCTATACCGATACCAGGGGTTACCCCAACCCTAGTGCAGGACCTCATACTTGGCCTTGTTGAACCTTATGAGGTTCGCATGCACTCACTTCTCGAGCTCGTCCAGGTCCCTATGGATGACATCTCTTCCCTCAGGCATGTCAACTGCACCACTCAGCTTGGTATCATCCACAAACATGCTGAAAGTTCACTCCGATTCCACTATGTCTATGTCATTGATGAAGATATTAAAGAGTACAGGTCCCAGTACTTCTATTTATGCAGCTCTCAAGGTCAAATTTTTTCTGTCCTTCCTTGTACTGACAAAAGCTAGAAACTTTAAATCCACAAGTGATACAATTAACTTAATTTTTTATTCATGGCTTATTAACAAATCCACAATTTTAGATGGCTCATAGATCCATCTTCAGATCTTGTATTCACTATAAACCATCTTTTAACATGGCTTTACAATAAAAGTGCATTCCTTCTTGCACTTACGTACAAAAAGAGATCCTATATCAGCGTATAACTTTTCAGTAGTTAGGAGAAAAAAAAGTCCTTTAGAAAAGATGAAATTATATTCTTTTAATATCACTACTGTGAAAGAACACAGAGTTAAAGTTATACGACAGCCACTCCATAAGAACAGAATACAAAGAAAAATCTCATATAGTATTTGAACTTGCAATTATGATGGCTTTGAGCAACACCCTGTAGAAAACAACTCTGTGCAAGATATTTTAGTACAAGTATTTCCACGCTTTCATAAATTATGTCAATGCAGTAAATTAGATACATAAATTAGAAAATACATTTTAAAAGCTACCTTTTAGATAAACAGCTTAATCTAACTGAAATAACTAATTTCATCAAACCCATGAGAGGTACTATATAAATGATCTTACACAGGAAAATAACTGCCAAGTGTTGTGCTTAAATGAAATTATGTTCATGCTTGGAATATATTGAATATGTCATCCAAATAAGAATTAACTGGTCCAGTATTTTAAAACTGCTTTTCCTCAATAATTCCTGTTGCTACACAAGTATAGATAATGTTTCTTAACAGAAGCTAACACAAAAATCATAGACCCATTTACAGAATCACAGAATGTTAGGGATTGGAAAGGACCTCAAAATATGACCTAATCCAATCCCCCTGCCGGAGCAGGAACACTTAGATGAGACTACACAGGAATGTGTCCAGGCGAGTTTGAATGTCTCCAGAGAAGGAGACTCAACAACCCCCCTGGACAGCCTGTTCCAGTGCTTTCTTACCCTTAATGAGAAGAAAATCCTTCTAAAATTTAAGTGGAACCTCTTGTGTTCCAGTTTGAACCCACTACCCCTTGTCCTACCATTGGCTGTCACCGAGAAGAGACTGCCTCCATCCTCATGACACTCACCCTTTACATATTTATAAACATTAAGAAGGTCACCCCTCAGTCTCCTCCAAGCTAAAGAGAGCCAGCTCCCTCAGCCTTTCCTCATAAGGGAGATGCTCCACTCCCTTCAGCATCTTTGTTGCCCTGCGCTGGACTCTCTCCAGCAGTTCCCTGTCCTTCTGGAACTGAGGGGCCCAGAACTGGACACAATATTCCAGGTGTGGTCTCACCAGGGCAGAGCAGAGGGGAAGGAGAACCTCTCTGACCTACTGACCACTCCCCTTCTAATCCACCCCAGGTACCACTGGCCTTCCTGGCCACAAGGGCACAGTGCTGGCTCATGGTCACCCTGCTGTCCAACAGGACCCCCAGATCCCCAGGTCTCTACGTTGCTCTCTAATAGGTCAGTTCCCAACTTATACTGGAACCTGGGGTTGTTCCTGCCCAGATGCAAGGCTCTACACTTTCCCTTGTTATATTTCATTAAATTTTTCCCTGCCCAACTCTCCAGCCTGTCCAGGTCTCACTGGATGGTGGCACAGCCTTCTGGCGTGTCAGCCACTCCTCCCAGTTTGGTGTCATCAGCAAACTTGCTGATAGCACACTCTATTCCCTCATCCAAATCATTGATGAATATACTGAATAATACAGGCCCCAGTACTGACCACTGAGGCACTCCACTAGATCCAGGCCTCAACTGGACTCCGCCCCATTGACCACGACTCTCTGGCTTCTTCCCTTCAGCCAGTTCGCAGTCCACCTCACTACCTGATTGTCCAGACCGCACTCCCTCAGTTTAGCTGTAAGGATGCTGTGGGAGACTGTGTCAAAATGCTTTACTGAAGTCAAGATACACCACATCCACTGCCCTGCCATCATCTATCCACCTCGTTATGTCCTCATAAAAGTCAATGAGGTTGGTCAAGCACGACTTCCCCTTGGTGAAGTCATGTTGACTGCCCCTAATGACCCTCTTATCCCTGATATGCCTTGAGATGGCACCAAGGATAAGTCATTCCATCAGTTTCCCAGGGATGGAGATGAGGCTGACTGGTCTACAGTTACCCGGGTCCTCCTTGCCCTTTTTGAAGACTGGAGTAACATTTGCTTTCCTCCAGTCCTCAGGCACCTCTCCCATTTCCCAAGACTTGGCAAAGATGATGGAGAGCGGTCCAGCAATGACTTCAGCCAGCTCCCTCAGCACCTGCGGGTGCATCCCATCCGGACCCATGGATTTATGATTGTCCAGATTGCCTAACTGCTCCCTAACCCAGGACTCACCAACCGAGGCAAACTCCTCCATTGTCCCGACTTCCTCTGGGGCCTCAGCGCTACGGTGCTCCTCAGGACAGTTTCCGGCAGAGTAGACACAGACAAAGGTGGCATTCAGTAACTCTGCTTTCTCTGTATCTTCTGTCACCAGGGAACACACCTCGTTCATCAGTGGGCCTACATTGCCTCTGGTGGTAGTTTTATCTGCCACGTATTGGAAAAAGCTCTTTCTGTTGTCCTTGACCCCTCTCGCCAGGTTTAATTCTAAGGAGGCCTTATCTTTCCTAGTTGCCTCCCTACATCCTCTGACAACAGCCTTATATTCTTCCCAAGTGGCCAGCCCCTCCTTCCATGACCTATAAACTCTCCTCTTCCACTTGAGCATACCCAGCAGCTCCCTGTTTAACCACGCAGGTCTCCTGGCTCCCTTCTTTGACTTCCTACGTGTTGGGATGCTCTGATCTTGTGCCTGGTAGAAACAGTTCCTGAACACTAACCAACTATCTTGGGCCCCTTTACCTTCAAGCAGCCTTAGAGCGACCTCTGGACTAATCCTCTGCTCAAAGTAGGAACAATTTCTAAGTTACATCAAGTTTCTAAGGGCCTTCCCAGTCAAGTTCCAAAAGTCTCCAAGAATGGAGATTCACTGTGAATTTCTTCCCCTTAAATCCAAACATTATTTCCCTTACTGCAACAGCAGCTGTTGCTTCTTTTGTTGTGCACCTCAGACGAGCTTGACTCCATCTTCCTTACTAATGCTCATTATCTAGAGTTAAAGGCAACATTTCAAGCCCTCTTAGTTTTCTCTTCCACCCTAACCACCTTAGTGACCCTCTGTCACACTCCTTCCTGTTTGTCAGCATCTTTTTTTTTTTCTTTTTTTTTTTTTTAACATTCTGTTTTCAGAACGATTTTGTCCTCTCAGGCTACAGCATACTTCATTGTTAGAACTGTCTTCTAGGCATTTTGCATCCACCTTTCTGTCTTGAACCTTCAACCAACTTCCATTTCTGTCCTACTAAGTTACAGCTATAAGACTTTGTATAGTTTTTTTTCCCCACTCCATGCTGAATATCACTTACACACTTTGTATCACAATATGCTCCATTCCACCTCCTCCATGGCGTCAGTAAGTCAGCTCCCTCTACCGTTAGCCTTTCACACTAATGGCCAAAGGTTTTATTCTGTCTTCTGTATTCAAAGTATATTTCCTAGATTCACCACAAGTCCTTTGCATTCTCTAGCTTAAAATCTCTTGTGAGCAATATTCTTCTTGAAAAGCATGGAACACTTGTTGATTGTAATAGACAAGATACAACTTGCATACTCTATATAAACTTGTAAACATAACTGTATTTACCTACTTCATGTACCCACAAAGTATCCCATCTTTCCTGAGACTGAAAGGTTATTGCAACTTTTAGTTTAGAAGGCAGTTACACAGCTGAGGTATTGAGCTTCCCTCTCACCATTTTTGAAAACTGCTTATTTCAGGAATGGATTTTATTATTTTCCTAATGAATCACTGAACGGGTTTTAATTTAGTTCAGTACAAGAACTGTGGTCATCAAGATTTTATCTATCCATATAATGTCTGTATTGTGGCTTAGGGTTGCTCTTCAGGCTACTGTGCATCAGCTGAGCTATGGTAACCGCATGCAACTTCCTGCAGCTTTGCAACAGATATATAGCAAAACTGCAAATATGCCTTTGTCAATATACAAAAACATTATGCTATCATACTTTGACAAAGGAAGTTTAGCTCTGTGGATGGGTTTTGATAGATTAAGACCTGTTGCTGAATTAGTCAGGCTCGAAGGTATCTCAAGGCCACTTCGAGAACAGAGTCTGCTGTGAGAAAGAGGGGCGTTCCTCAATCACCGGGGTCCTGGCGTGGCATGAATCATCGGACGTATCATCAGTGAGACTCCAGAGCACGGACAGCCCACGATACTCATTTAACTAATCCATGCTTGGAGCGTGGACGCGTGATTAGAATATAGTTACGTATATAAGGAGACTTGTTTCTGTAATAAATGGCTTAACGTGATTCACATTGAATCGACTTGTTTTGCTTGGTCCTTATCTCGCTCTACATCTGGTGACCCCGACGTGATACTCTGACCGGCGTACCACTGAAGTTGGGGAAAAGCCTAGAGCGGCCCAGCCGGAGGCGGATCAGCTGGACTGAGAACCGGGCGGAGGCGTACGGACGTTCCGCGTTGTTGAAGAAGTCACCGTAAAAGGGTGAGCGGCTGGGAGCGGGAGGAGGGAAGAGTGAAGTTATGGGGCAAAATAAATCCTTTGAGGAAGAAGCCGTAGTTAAACTCCTCCTGCCTATTCTCTCTATGAGAGGACTTAAATAAGAAGAAAGTAACATATGTGGACTACTAATTCGGTATAGAATTAAAGGCTACCCGGGAGAAAACGAGAAGGCTTTTAAACGTTAACTTTGGGATGATAAAAGGCAGAAATTATGGAATAGGGTCAGCAATGGAGATGATAAAGAAACTAAATCACTAGCGACTAAATGGAAGCTTAAAATTTCCACCTTAAAAGACTTTAAGGCTGAGCGGGCTACCGTTGCCAGAATTTTTCCAGCGTTGCAACCTGATAACAAACCTAAAAATGACTATGAAGTTTACCCGGATCGTGTCTTTTGACCCCCTCCCCACTCCATCCCCTGTTGTGCCAGCGGCACTGATTCAGCAGTCTGGGCCGGGAGGAGGAAAATTACCGAGTGGATGGCCTCCCATACCATCACATGACCCTAAAGAGACCAAGCAGTCCAAGGAACTGGAGTCAGATAATTTGTCAAAAGAACTGTGTGAAATGTAACAGCTATAGATCATTTAGGACAGAACAATGGGGATTCGTCAAGGGGGGCAGGTGTCCCGCAACTCCTGGAAGAGACACTAATTGACACACCGCAACTACAGACACGATAAGTTTCTGAAATCCTGAGGCAGTCAACAGATCTTGCATATCAAGCTATGAGAGAGGTGTCAAATCATTTGCAACTATTAATCAGAGTCCCAATGAGAATTACATGCAATTTATTGACCATCTTCAAGACGCCATCAGTAAGCAGGCCGAAAACTTAGAAGCTAAGGAAGCACTAGTGTTGAGATTAGCAGTAGAGAATGCTAATGTTTGCTATCAACGTGTTATTTGCAAGTTTTCCAGTACATATTATGTGCTCCTGTGTATTGCCTCTCTGAAAATCAAGCAGCTTGACAGGAATGTGAGTTAATTGTTTTACTAGTTGTTTTTAAGTGCACTGTAAAACCTTCTCCCACTTTTCCCATTCTCGCTGCAAGCAGCCCTGTGCCTTCCTCCCCCTCCCTCCCCCCCCTTCTCAAGGTTTTTACTTGCAAGATGGGGTCGGGAATAATTGTTTTCAGTTGTGTTCCTAAAAAATCAGTATTGGGAGGTGTTTTAAAACTTAGGAAAGCACTCGGAATTATAAGGAAGGAAGATCTTGTAAAATATTGTAATTAATGGTGGCTGCGATATAACTTAAATGATTGGGAAAAGTGTCCGGAAAATAGAATCTTGTTGCAATTAATGTTGTTTTTGAGGCGAGAAGATCAGGACAAAATAAATCCCTACAAGAGATCATTAAATCATTTCAGACAGTTTTACAGGCGGGGTGCTTTGAACTTCAACAAGCTGAGAGAGAGTTAACTGATAACACACAGGTCACAGAAAACTTGTTAAAGTCTGCAAGATGCTTTCCTTATTAACCTGTTTTCTTTGTGGGTATCTGTTTAAGTATGTTGCAATTTTGGTAGGTCTGTGCTATATGGTACGATAAGTTCACAGTCTGTTAAATCATGAGAATCCGTTGACTCAAAATGTGCATTTTGTGATAATTCAGAAGATCATGAGTAATTTAGTTCTTTACTGCGTGAATGTTATGGTAAATTTTGTATGTAGTAGCTGTTATTTTTTTTTCTCTAGCATGCTAGCTTTATTCCAGCATTCAGACTTGCGCAACTCTGTGACAGGCTGTGTCTCATCTCGGTGTGCTGGATTTGGTTTTTCTGTATGCACATCATGTAAAGAATCCTGGTTTTGGAATAACAGCTGTAGCGCACCAGATGAGACACTAAAACAAAACAAAACAAAACAAAACAAAAGAAGGCCTTGCTCAGTCCGGGTCGGCGGGTGCGGATGGGTTTCAGCGCGCAACTGACTTTTTTTGTCAGGGAGACCCAGAGGTGCCTCCACCTGGCTGAGCAGTGAGCGGCCCAAAGGTGCAATGCAAAAATTGAGATATTGTCTTAAGTTGGTGTAACTGTGATCCATCTGCACATTTGAACTTGGTATATGGTTTTCATATCTGAGCTCAGTATTTTAGTTTGCATATTCATATTTGGTACCAAAAGAATCTTGTTTGGGGAGATAATTACAAAATGGGAACCGGTTCCACTGCTAAAATTCCACCTTGCTCCCCCTTAGGATGCATCCTTACACATTAGAGTAATTGCTTATATTGTTAGAAAAGCATTTAAATTGTTAAAATGCTATGATAGCTGTGAATTTGGAAGAGGTTGTATTTAAAAGTTGCTAGAAGAGTAACTGATTTAGATTTAGGAAAATAGAATAATGGATTTATGTTTATTATACTGGTTTATACTGTTTTTTGACATCTCTAAATTGTAAAAGGTAAATGGAGCTAAGGAATGTAACTATTTCTGAGCTACTTGAAATTGCATATAAAGTGTATTATGGCTGAAATGAAATGGGAAAACAAAAGACCAAAACATCCCAGGCCTATGTGCAGCTCATTGTAACTGAGGAGTTTACCAGAGCCTCCCACCTCGTACCAGCTGTGTGACCTTGACTATATCTGAACTGCAGGAAGAAGAGAACGAAAAAAAAAAAATGGAGAAACCTGTTTTCCCGCTGCTAAGCAGAGAAAGGGGGGCTTAACTCCCCCAGCTCTGTCCTTTTTTTTTTTCCCTGAAGTATTGTCATCCATTTTTGTTGTGGCACTGTGTTGTTTTTCGGCTTTGAATCAGGGGTTGTTAGTGTTTATTTTTGCTTCTGTCTTGTTTCCTCGGTTTTGGCACATCTGGGGAAAAGAGCTCATAATTTTACCTCCTTGCTGAAGTCAGTCTTTTCACACTGGTCAGCTTTGGGGGGTCACAGTGTTCAGTGCTTCTCTGGGTCAGACTGGTACTGATTTGGGTGTGGAGTAGAGCCAGATTGGTTTGATGTGGAGTTCAACCTGATGTGTTTTCATGCTGGGCTGGACGTCTTGCCATCTCAGATGGGGGCGAGAGGGAAGTTTTATTCCCCCCCGTGCCCCTCCCCCAAGCAATGTTACTGCTAGAGAGCTGTGATACTGCATGAAGGAGTCTGAGGGTGAAATTTAAAGGCATCACCAGTGGATGCATAGTTCTAATGAAACTGGAAAATTAAACCAAAAATTTTTTAATAGACTTATTCTGTGGTAATTAGTTGTAAGTGACTTCTTAGTAAATTCACCATGCTAGTTGTTGAGGTCATGGGAGAGAACGAAAGAAAGGCCATTTTTTGTGACCAATGGAATGCCAAATTTGGAACAAAGTTTTAATACATGAATTCTTATAGTTGTTAGAAAGTCCTATACCTCTCTTAGGTTGAGATTTGCTAAGTAAATTGTAAGCTCAAATAATGTTTTCTGAGAATTCTGTTTAGTTGCATGGCCTACAAGAAGCTGCTGGGATGCTGCAGATCTGCCTGCTGCAAGTGAGAAATCTCCAAGGAAATTTCAAATGCTGTATTTCTACTAGTATTAACAGCCAATGTTTCGATAAAGCAAACACTACACTGATAGATCTGAAACAGGACTTCGATCCGGTAAGGGAAAACAATACCCAATAAATATGACAGCCAAAATGTAGTCAGAAACTTTGAGGAATGAATTTATGACAACCTTACAGGCTGACTGCGTTCGATTGGACTTGCAGATTTGTCTGTTTATAGCTACAGCATAGAAACAACCTGTGGCTATTGTGGGACAGTATGATGAGATTGCTAGCAAACTGATATACCGACTGTTATATACCAATTGTCACTCTGATCAAGAAAATGCAGGGAATGAATTTAAGTCTTAATAGACCATGATCCTTTTGTCATATATGTACCATTTGTGGGACTTAATTCTGATTTTTTTTATTTATAATCTATGTCTTTATAAATTGCACTAGCTGGTTTTCTTAACAGCACAGCTTTTGGCATGCCTAAATGTAAAATATAAATTGCTGCAGAACCTGCAAGCCTTTAACATCAGGTCATAGGCCATACTTGTATTTGGTCTGATCCTACATACTTGCACAGTTTTTGTTGATGGTTCTGGGCAGTCTCATAAAGCTGTAGTGGTTTGGTGTGAAGATAACAATTGGCATCATTCTGAAAAAATTATTGAAGGTTCAACCCAATTAGCAGAATTTGGCACGGCTTTAAATTACTTAGAGCTTTTTAAGGAGGAACCTCTAAATTTGATTTGTGATTCTGAGTACGTAGTCAAGGTCCAACGCACGTATCTGGTTCTGAAGTTTTTGTTTGTTTGTTTGTTTTTAAAAAAAAGGGGGGAAGTAGGGGAAGCACCACAAAACCAATTGTCAAAAGCATTGTATGTGATGAAACACTTTGCAAGTATGACCCAAAACCATGCTAAATCAGAAAGAACCTACATTAGTTATGGTCAAATCACTAGTCCATTAAAAAGGCCACATCAATTGATAACCTGGGGAAAAGGTTATGTTTGTGTCATTACAGGCCAAGGATTGAAGTGAATCCAACAAAGATTCAACGGATGCAGATGGACAGGAGGGAGATAAGTTGTGAGGACTGTTTCAGATGTAAACCATGGATCCTAATTCAGTGTTACAGATGCTCGCAGACCTGGTGGTCTAGAAGCCTATTAGCAAGCAGGTGGTGTACCTTCTGTGGAGAATGGCCATTTGAACAATCAGCAGGAGATCCAAAACGGTGATATTATGATTAGATAGTCAATGCATAGATAAGGTAAAATTATGAGATATCTCTATCATAGTAATCTAAGTTCAGCAACTGATAAAGTTTTAGAAGGGATATTAAGGTTAAGCTATTGATCTTTTAAATAGGTTAAGATAACTTTTAAGATATTAATTCAATTATTAGTATATGCTGATGATATTAAGTGTGTTACCCTATAAACTGCGCAGTTATAAATCTTTTAGGAATTTAAGAGAATATATTGTATTAACTTGTCTAGTTATTTTAAATCTATTAAAATAGTGTGTTAATAAGGTTGTCATAGTAGAATTAAGGTTTTAAGAATAGGCAGGTAGTTGTTTGATCTTATTAAGTAAGGTTTAACTGCATTATATGTAATTGTAATTATGTTGTTAATCACGTGTTCTATGTTGCAGTATATTTCAAAAATGATGCACCGTGCGGTTTAAGGGGCCTGACTAATTCAGGAAAAGAAAGGGGGAAGTGTGGATGGGTTTTGATAGATTAAGACCTGTTGCTGAATTAGTCAGGCTCAAAGGTATCTCAAGGCCACTTCGAGAACAGAGTCTGCTGTGAGAAAGAGGGGCGTTCCTCAATCACGGGGGTCCTGGCGTGGCATGAATCATCGGACGTATCATCAGTGAGACTCCAGAGCACGGACAGCCCACGATACTCATTTAACGAATCCATGCTTGGAGCGTGCACGCGTGATTAGAATATAGTTACGTATATAAGGAGACTTGTTTCTGTAATAAATGGCTTAGCGTGATTCACATTGAATCGACTTGTTTTGCTTGGTCCTTATCTCGCTCTACATAGCCCTAGGAAACATCTGCTTTATATATCAGGAAGCTTTCCGTTCCATTTAGTTTTGCATTAGCATGGTAATTTTATCAAAGTATCATAAATCATAGAGTATCTTGAGTTAGAAGGGACCCATAAGGATCGAGTCCATCTCCCTGCTCCTTGCAGGAGTGCCTAAAACTAAATCACATGACTAAGACATCATCTAGGTGTTCCTTGCACTCTGACAGGCTTGGTGCCGTGACCACTTTCCTGGGGAGCCTGTTCCAGTGACTGACCACCCTCTTGGTGAAGAACCTTTTCCTAATGCCCAATCTGAACTTCCCCTGACACAGCTTCATTCCATTTCCTTATGTCCTATCACTGGTCACCAGAGAGACATGAGCACTTTCCCCTCTGCTGGCCCCTTTGAGGAAGTTATAGACTGCTATGACGTCACCCCTCAGCCTTCTCCTCTCCAAGCTGAAAAAGCCAAGTGACCTCAGCCACTCCTCATAAGTTTTGCCCTTGAGGCCTTTCACCATCTTAGTCTCCCTCCTCTGGACACCCTCTAATAGTCTGATGTCCTTATATTGAGGCACCCAAAGCTGCACACAGTACTCGAGGTGGAGCTGCACCAATACAGAATAGAGCGGGACAATCACCTCCCTCGCCTGGCTGGCAATGCTGTGCTTGATGCACCCCAGGATGTGGTTGGCCCTTTTGGCTGCCAGGGCACACTGTTGCCTCATATTCAACTTGCCATCAACCCAAACCCCCAGATGTCTTTCAGTGGGTCTTCTCTCCAGCCTCTCATCCCCCAGTTTGTATGTACAACCAGGATTACCTCATGCCAGGTGGAAAATCTAGCTCTTGTTCTTGTTAAATTTCATATGGATTGCCTAGCTCTCTATTCTATCCAGATCTCTTTGTAAGGCCTCTACCCTTGAGGGAGTCCACAGCTCCTCCTAGTTTAATATCATCAGTAAACTTCATGTACACTTGACTCCTGCACCCAGATAATTTCTAAAAACATTACAGAGCATTGGCCCTAAAATATTTCATACTTTAAGTTTGGATTAAGAAGAGACACAGGATTCTGAATCACTCCACTGTTTTTTATTTAGACCATTAACAATATAAATTAATTGAAATTGCTTAACATATTGTGTACATAAACAGAAAAACTGGAGCACAAAGTTGCATTATTGTTTGACAAGTTAGTCCCATGACTTTCTCTAAGTTAATGCATCAGGAAACAAGAAGAATAAACAGAAATTAATAAAAAAAAAAAAAAAGCAGGACAATCTGAGATGCTGAGTTAAAGTAATAGCACTAAAGGTGCTGCTGACATAAAGCACAGGATAAAGTTCCATGTAACAGCTGAACTGTTTCAGTGGCTTACTGCCACTAAAAGCTATTGCTCTTACAGCACACTCCGGTTCATTATTCATTTCAGTGAGAAAGGACAATATAGTAAACAAATAGGAAGGTAAGAACAAGATGACCTAATCTTATCCTGAGAGAGGGTACTCAAGAAGAAATCTATATTGTAAATTTCTAATGCAATTAAAAGCTGAATTGAGAAACAGAAGAAAAGCACTAATCATTTCTTTATCTCCCTTTGCCTCCTTCTGTGCATTTTCAACTGCTAAAGCAAAACCAGATATGTCTCCTTTCCTACTACTGTTGCTACTGGCACCTCTTAAAAAATACTATTTTGCAAAAGCCTTGCCTCAAATTCAAATATTCTATGTCTTACTGCCTTCCTTGTCTCTCAGTTCTATTCATTAGCCAGGTTTCCTTCCACACTGTCCCCACTGCTTCATGCAAAGAAAAACTCTTACTACTGAAATACCAAGAAAAACTAGAATTAATCCTGCTCCTTTTGCTCCCTCAGGACAGGAGAACAACACTGTGGTATACTCAATATAAGTATTAGTAGAAACAGCAAACAGCAGTGAGAAGGTGATTTAATCTTTAAGAGCGCAGACGTGCTGAATTCTTTTGTCCAGTCTGCCAATATTTCCGAATTCTTAAATTATAGGATAATAATTCTTAAAAAATTATATAGGGTAATAATTTAAACTTGAGATGTGTACCTGAACCCAGATATATATGGACAAAAAGCTACAAAGGAAAAAAAAAAAAAAAAGAAAAAAAGACAGACACAGAAAGGTCATGTGAACTTGATCATCACTGATGAAAATTACTCTAATGAAAGGCCTCTCATCTCCAAGTACTACAGAAAGTATCTGGTAACCTAAAATTGATGGGGTTTTTGTTTGTTTGTTTCATCTGTTGCTACCATCTTATCAAGAGTTGGTCTACACAGGGAAATTGGTCACTTCAAACACTCACATCCAAGTGTTCAGTCTACTGTTAAACACTCCACTGGTCCCACACACCAGACAAAAGCCTTCAACTATTGTAGCCCAATCCTATGGTTACTTATACCTCTAGCAGGATAATTTTATCATTACAAGCATCAGTATGTCAAAAATCATGTGCAAGAACAATGTAAAATAAGCTGGATTTAAAATAACACCATATACTATATTGTACTGGTTTTGTTAAAAGCAAGACCAGTTTCTCTTTTAGCGAATTTTTCTTTCAGCTAAGTTCTTCTAAGTAACTGCACTTTTCTGAATTTGGTTGCATGTTTTTCAGACACCGTTTGCTTTGGAGCTCATAATGGTAGCAATGGTATGCAGAAGAGGCCCAGGTTTAGACTTATTGCTATGGCAGCCAAGGGCACTAATAAATTTCACACGTCCCGTAAGTAAGAGGGGTGTATTTGCAAGGAAGAGTGAACAGAACAGGTGACTACCAACTGATCAACTAAGTATTCCATCCCATATATGTCATACACCCTATAAACACGGGAGATCACGAGGGCCTCGCTCTCTTCGACCATGGCCAGCATCTGAAGAGGACCCTGCCTGTTGTGCCTGCAATCCGAGGCCTAGTTCCAGACCCTGCATCCCTGAATCCAGTTCCAGTTTGCTGCAGAGTCCAGCCCAGGACTTCTGGGTGCCTGCCCTGCAGCCACTGGAGCAATGCCAGCTCCAGGCAGCACTGCCCCGGGATATTCAAGATTGGTTTTGTATATTTTGTATTGTTTTTTTCTATTTATTAGTAGCATTAGTAAAGCACTTTTAACTTTTTCCAACTTGCAAATCTCTCTCCCTTTTCCTCCTACTGCCTTTCCTCGGTGGGGAGGGCAGGGAGTTAACAGAGAGCATCTACCACGGTTTATTGTCACCCTGCAGTAAACGGTGACATATATCCACAACAAAATAAAGACATGCAATCACTGTAACACCCACTATTCAAAATGACTTAGATCATCGAATAATTTCTAACATGCTGTTCTGCAGAATCCATGAAACCTTACCTTATAGCTTCTGCAATACGGCAGCATAAGACTGGCAAGCTCTGACCATTTTCAGTGGTACTACTGTAGACAAAGAAAAAAAAAAAATCTAAGACTTCACCAAATTACTACTATTTCTATTTTTATACCTTGGAAGAATTACCCATGGTGGTCTCTTGAGAACCAAACTAACAAACTCAAACTCCAGTTGATGTTTCATTTGCCAACAAACCCATAGCAATTCATTGGAAGTTTTGGTCTACTGAATAGACTGACTGAAAACAACTCAGAGCTGACCTCTAAAACATCTGTATATATGTAGATAGTTAACCCATTAAATAACATTGTGTAAACAGCACTCATCAATATATAGCATACTTAGAATTTACTCCTCACTGTCCACTGAAAATGGCTCATTTTTTACAGGTTCCTATTCCAGATATTAAGGGTAAGCTCTCCTCTAACATAAATTCTGTTCAGTGGACAGCCTGGCCTCCAACTCCTAATTATGCTTACATGCCTTCAAAGCAGTAACAGCTTCTGGGTGAAACATCAAGAATACTTTAGCAATGCTTCCAACACTGTCAGGTAATCCTCTTCAAAAAGCCTAATGACCCAAGTGTTTTATGATTCACGAATAACAGCACTAGTAAATACTAGAAAATAAGTAGCACTTCTGTGAAGATGCACAGGCTTGAGTAGCAGTGTTTCTCAGAAATATTTATATTGTTTATATTGAAATATTTACTATTGTTCACTGGCCTGTCAAGAAGCAGAAATTTGACTGGGTTTTAGAAGGCAGTATGCAAAGATGCTTGATCAATATAAGATGTGGTAGACAGGGAGAGACACCTGTCCATTAAACTGCAGGTAGTTCTTTCAAGCTTTTAGCAAAAAAATCTTATGCTTGAATTCTGTGAACAAGGAATAAGGCTCATACAATGACAACATCCTTAAATCTCTCTCTCTATCTTTTGGAAATTACCATCACAAAATTAAATGTATGATCAAATTTACTAAGAACAAGCATTTTCAAATTCTGTAACTACTGATATGGTTTGGTTTTGTTGCTTTTCTTCTCCTCTATTACAAAGGGATAATTTTGAACATAACATATGCAACCTGAAAGTTGTAATATAAAAATATGAAAAAGCCTTCTCTGATTCTTACTGTTCAGAAAAGAAAAAATAGTAGAGAAAAATAATGTACGTAAAAATGTCATGGTGTTAAAAAGTCAAAGTGCATTCAGTAACAGCAAAATACTGGAAACAATTCTTAAAACAAGGTTATCCCAAGCCAATAAGGGGAATCCTTAGAATAAATGACATCACCATCTCAATTTGGATAACAATGACAGTTAAAATCAGGGAAATATGCAAAAGAATTAATATCATACCTTCATAAAGGTAAATTTAATTTATCGAGGTTTGGGGTTGGTTGCCTGTTTACATTCGTGCTTTTTTTTCCTTAACAGAATTCTCCTCATATTCTCTAAAATTGTCAAAGCCATAAGCCAAACTAGTTTCAGAGGTAAGAGTAACCTATTCCAAGTAAATAATTTATTCCTAAGTTTGCCACTCCACCTAAATAGCTAAGCGATCCCACTTTTAACAAATGACAGAGCAATCCAAATTGAGTGATCATACTTTAACTTGAAAGATAGCAGCCTGTCCACACCACTAAACTAAAAATTACCATATAATTAAACATCACTAGCAGTCACTGTTCAAAATAGGCTGACGTTCTTAATAGCAAAAGCACTTCAGCGCGAGACTGACAAGCAGGGATAGAGCTACAACAATAAATGGATAGAATGCATAATTTTAATCTTCTCACATTCATTTAACATAGTTCATGTAAGAAAAAAAACTGTACCAAGTAATTAAAAAATTAAGTTTTGAACATAACAGAGCAAAACTTGATTAAAGGACTTGCATGTTAAGTAACTTATTGATCGAAAGATTAAATACCTGCAGTTGCTTATATTTTCTGCATTGCTGTTTGTAGCATGACATATTCAAAACAATACTAATCTTTCTGTCAGCATGAGCAGTAAGAAGAAATGGAGGCTTTCGTTTGAGTAGGACTAAAGATACCTCAAACCTATCCAGGCATATACAGCACTTAGTTTCAGTTGTAACCACTTCACAAAACTGCAATAGTCCAGCAAATTATTTAATCATAGGCTGTGTCAGTTTTTATACTACTCACAATCAGACACAGTCCCACTAACAACAAAGTTCAACTAAGAATAGATCCCACATGTTAGGTAACACATGATGCAAAGGAAAACACCCTTCTTATCTAAAAGCTTTTCATTGAATTTTTTAAGTTAATTCTTACACTTATAATACTTGTACGTGTTTTTAATCCCTCTGAAAAGCAATTCCATCACCTAGGTCAGCTAAGAAAGATTTCCCTCACTTTTACCAGTTTCAGCCTACATGCTCCAGCACCTGGTGCTTTGAGAAATTATGAACAAGCATTATAAGTCAGCCTTTGATCGTAGAAACTGAGACAATCTTTGAAACTGCCTAGATCAAGTACCACCAACAGTTTTGGAGATCAGGGTATAATTTTGTTTTAAGGATAACCTTACACAGGAATTCAGTGAGACCTACTAAGCAAACGGCAAATCCAAAGTTAAATCCAAAATACATGGTTACAGTAAAATTTAACCAGACTGTAAAAAAAAAAAAAAAAAAAAATTATTTAAAAATATTGATTTGTATGCCGTTTCCCAAAAACAGTGTATTGCAATTCACTGTGTCATTTTGTTTTGAACTCTTGGTTAACTTAAAAATAAAAAAATAAAAAAAAAAACTTGTTCTCCTATTGTCAGGATTTCTGCCAAAACTTGACTGAGCTCTCTTGATCAGTAGGTGGAAAAAGGCATTTCTTTACAATTTAATACCAGTCATTCAGTTTCAAGAGTCATAAGGCACAAGCTGCATATGATACCTGACTAGACAAAGGGTACAAAAATGCTCTCTGCCAATAATGTGCTGGAAACTTCAAAAGTTGCAAGGCTTTGGGATTTTTCTTTTATAATACCTCCACCTTCTACATCAGGAGTAGTTACTCCTACATTTTTACAGTATAATTTTGTATAAAGGATAACCTTACGCAGGAATTCAGTGAGAGTAGTTACTCCTGCATTTATACAGTCCTAAAATTACATTTGGCCCTTTGAAGGCAACTGCGAAGCTGATGTGGCCCCCAGTTAAAATGAGTTTGACACCCCTGTTTTACATCACCTGATGGAATTCAACAAGGGCAAGTGTAGGGTCCTGCACCTGTGGAGGAATAACCCCATGTATCAGTACAGGTTAGGGGTGAACCTTCTGGAAAGCAGCACTGCAGAGAAGGACCTGGGAGTTCTGGTGGACAACAGGTTGACCATGAGTCAGCCATGTGCCCTTGTGGACAAGAAGGCCAATGGTACCTGGGGTGCATTAAGAGAAGTGTGACCAACAGGTTATCCTCCCCCTCTACTCCGCCCTGGTGAGGCCATATCTGGAGTACTGTGTCCAGTTCTGGGCTCCCCAGTTTAAGACGGAATTACTGGAAAGAGTCCAGCAGCAGGCTATGAAGATGATGAAGGGGGTCTGGAGCATCTTTCTTATGAGGAAAGACAGAGCTGGGTCTGTTCAGCCTGGAGAAGGCTGAGAGGGGATCTCATCAATGCTTATAAATATCTCAAGGGTGGGTGTCAAGAGGATGGGACCAGACTCTTTTCAGTGGTGCCCAACGATTGGATGAGGGGCAACAGGCACAGACTGAAGCATAGGAGCTTCCATCTGAATATGAAGAGAAGCTTCTTTACTTTGAGGGTGACAGAGCACTGGAACAGGCTGCCCAGAGAGGTTGTAGAGCCTCCTTCTCTGGAGACATTCAAAACCCATCTGGATGCATTCCTTTGCGACCTGCTCTAGGTGAATCTCCCTTTAGCAAGGGAATTGGACTAGATGATCTCCAGAGGTCCCTTCCAACCCCAACCATTCTGTCATTTGGTGATTATTCTTCCTCTAGGTTGCAGGCTAAGATTACAGTGCGAAGTGAAAACTGAGAATGTTTACCTTGCAGTATTATGATGGCTTGTTCCTGTAATAATATTTAGATAATTACAAAAGTTGGTTAAACTATACCTTTTGGTTTTTTTCACTTTCTATAGATAACATGACTACACTTTACATCATGCTAGACAGATCCAGCATTTGTCACTATCCATTCAATTGGCTCTAAGATTTTATGGGGTAGCAAGTATTCCCTTCTCCTCTTGTTGACGTAGTACTATATCAAAGTGCTAAGAAAATTAATTAGAACAGTGAAAAGCCTAAAAGATGGAATAGATTATCAAATAAATTGATTTAAACTCTCAGAAGGTAGAAATATCTTCAATACTAACCAGTATGCATCCTTTACTCAGCACCACAGAAGTTGCAAGCTTCATTTTGCATGCTCACACATCTCAAACTTGTGATTGACACTCAGGGGCTGACCTGTTCAGCAAAGTCCCTTTTTTATCTCACTCCAATTCCTTTTAATGATGCAGAAATCAAGATTACAAAATTTACTTACTGCACTGTGACAGCTGTTTTACAAGGCAATGCTTAAAAAGATATATTAAATACATTTCCATATGTTAAAATTCATATAACTGAAAAAAATTATGTTGAAGATCTGACTTTTAAAAAGCCCTCTAAAACAGAACATTCCACAAAGAAAAGTTGATATCAACAAATACTCAAACATTACTTTTTCTGTGTATCAAACTGAAAGCTTTCTAGATTTGTACCAGGAAATCCCATACCACCCCAGCTGAAAGATCACATTTGCAAATTTTAATAAAATTTAATAAATACTCCTTGTGCTCAAGATTTCTGACAGTCTTTGGATTATATAATTACGTGACATTCCCCTCCCACCCCTGGGCCAAATCTTCATTCAGCTTACAGAAAGGATCTGCTCTGGAAAAGAATCAGAGGCTATTCATAAGGCTGTATGGTCTGTTGTATACATGACTCTCCAACTTAGAATAAAAATGCAAGAGAAGTATGAAGTGAAAGAGGCCACAGATCAGATAGCAAGAAACAGAAAAATGCCAATCTTGGCAATCTGATTCTATTTTTATTACTAATGGCAAATATTTCTGTGTTCCTTTCTTTCTGCATGCTCTGAAGCTGAATTTGAAAAAGCACTGATTAGTCATATTTATGACCAAAATTAACAAAATCTGTTTTAATATTATCACACACATTATGATACACAAAAAAAAAAAAAAAAAATCAAATTAATTTCATATCCAGGTCCTACAGTTGCTCCAGTTGGACTTCCAAAGTTATAAAGACCAACTTTTGCATCTCAGTTCCAACCTGCATGATTACATGCTCTCCTCAAAAACATTAAACAAATAAGTATTTGTGAAGCATTCCAATATTACAATACACATTACAGAAAAGCCTGTGAGAAAATTGAGAATTCTGCCTCTAGAGCAGAGTTTAATGGCTTTGCTCAGCCAACCCTTGTTTTGTACTTCTAGCTTCTCAGGCAATTTGTTCTTCCCCTCTCTGGTCTCTCTCAGTACATACTTCCCACTCATTCCTATCCTTAAACTGTTTCCCTTGACTGTACACCCAATTCCATAGTACCCTTCAGTCTCAGTTTCTTGCTAAGGCTGTTTCACAGCTCTTCCTGTATCTTCACTACAGACAGTTATATATGCCCCACCAGCTCTTTTATCCAGCCCTCTCAGATCAGTCATTACTTCCTTAGGAACTCCAAGCTCCTACTCTCCTCCCAGTTCCTGCCCACTCATCTGTGTAAGTCTGGTTCCAGTTCACCACTCTTCTCCTCCATATGTTCACCCTTTCAGCCACCTGCAACCTCAGTTCTTGTCTTTTCCATATTCAAATGAATCAGCACTGTGGATAAGCAGGGAATGGACACCAGAAAACAAACACTCTGTACCACATCTCACTGTTTTGAACTATACTTATTAGAAAAGTCCTGTTGTGCATACAATATTTTTGAACTTTAATGCCTACAACCAGAGAAGTTGGCTATTTTTTACAACACAAATAACTTGCCCAATTTATGGACAAATTATCAAATGGCAACAAAATGGACATCCCTAATGCAAAAAGTCACCTCACTCAAATTCCTCTCCTAAAGAAGAGAGGTGTCTGATTGACTTGAAGAAAAAGTAAAATTATATTTTTAAAATGTTTGTTTTCTCTAGCATTAGCCTTAGGAGCCAGTGAACTATTTCAGCTTTAAGCTTTACTGAGTCAGTCATATAACCATAGAATGGTTTGGGTTGGAAGGGACCTTAAAAATCATCTAGTTCCAACCCCCCTGCCATGGGCAGGGACATCTTCCACTAGACCAGGTTGCTCAAAGCCCCATCCAACCTGGCCTTGAACAATTCCAGGAAGAGGGCATCCACAACATCTCTGGGCAACTTGTTCCAGTGCCTCACTACCCTCATGGGGAAGAATTTCTTATATCTAATCTAAATCTCCCCTCTTTCATTTTAAAGCCATTAACCCTTGTCCTATCACTACACACTCTTGCTAAAAGTCCCTCTACAGATTTCTTGTAGGTCCCCTTTAAGTACTGAAAGGCCACATTAAGGTCTCCTTGGAGCCTTCTCTTCTCCAGGCTGAACAACCTCAACTCTCTCAGCCTGTCCTCACAGGAGAAGTGCTCTAGCCCTCCAATCATCTTTATGGCCCTCCAACATGTCCATGTCCTCTTTATGTTGGGGGCCCCAGAGCAGTACTCCAGGTGTGGTCCCACAAAAGCAGAGGGGGAGAGTCACCTCACTCGACCTGCTGATCACACTTTTTTTGATGCAGCCCAGGATACGGTTGGCTTTCTGGCCTGCGAGCACATGTTGCCAGGTCACATTGAGCTTCTCATCAACCAACACCCCCAAGTCTTTCTCCTCAGGGCTGCTCTGAATCCATTCTCCAGTCTGTATTTGTGCTTGGGATTGCCCTGACCCATGTGCAGGACCCTGTACTTGACCTTGTTGAACTTCATGAAGTTTGCATGGGCCCACCTGTCAAGCCTGTCAAGGTCCCTCTGGATGGCATCCCTTCTCTCAGGCATATCAACTGCACCACTCAGCTCGGTGTTTTCAGCAAACTTTCTGAAGGTGCCCTCAATCCCACCGTCCATGTCACTAAGATGTTAAACTGCACCGGTCCCAATAACTGACCCCTGAGGAACATCAGTCATCACTGTTCTTCACTTGGACATTTAGCTGTTGACTGCAACTATGAGTGTGACCATCCAGCCAATTGCTTATCCACCAAGTGATCCATCTGTCAAATTCATCTCTCCAATTTAGAGACAAGGATGTCATGCAGGACAGTATCAAATGTTTTGCACAAGTCCAGGTAGATGATGTCAATCACTCTTTGTGGATGGGTTTTGATAGATTAAGACCTGTTGCTGAATTAGTCAGGCTCAAAGGTATCTCAAGGCCACTTCGAGAACAGAGTCTGCTGTGAGAAAGAGGGGCGTTCCTCAATCACGAGGGTCCTGGCGTGGCATGAATCATCGGACGTATCATCAGTGAGACTCCAGAGCACGGACAGCCCACGATACTCATTTAACTAATCCATGCTTGGAGCGTGGACGCGTGATTAGAATATAGTTACGTATATAAGGAGACTTGTTTCTGTAATAAATGGCTTAGCGTGATTCACATTGAACCAACTTGTTTTGCTTGGTCCTTATCTCGCTCTACATCTGGTGACCCCGACGTGATACTCTGATCGGCGTACCACTGAAGTTGGGGAAAAGCCTAGAGCGGCCCAGCCGGAGGCGGATCAGCTGGACTGAGAACCGGGCGGAGGCGTACGGACGTTCCGCGTTGTTGAAGAAGTCACCGTAAAAGGGTGAGCGGCTGGGAGCGGGAGGAGGGAAGAGTGAAGTTATGGGGCAAAATAAATCCTTTGAGGAAGAAGCCGTAGTTAAACTCCTCCTGCCTATTCTCTCTATGAGAGGACTTAAATAAGAAGAAAGTAACATATGTGGACTACTAATTCGGTATAGAATTAAAGGCTACCCGGGAGAAAACGAGAAGGCTTTTAAACGTTAACTTTGGGATGATAAAAGGCAGAAATTATGGAATAGGGTCAGCAATGGAGATGATAAAGAAACTAAATCACTAGCGACTAAATGGAAGCTTAAAATTTCCACCTTAAAAGACTTTAAGGCTGAGCGGGCTACCGTTGCCAGAATTTTTCCAGCGTTGCAACCTGATAACAAACCTAAAAATGACTATGAAGTTTACCCGGATCGTGTCTTTTGACCCCCTCCCCACTCCATCCCCTGTTGTGCCAGCGGCACTGATTCAGCAGTCTGGGCCGGGAGGAGGAAAATTACCGAGTGGATGGCCTCCCATACCATCACATGACCCTAAAGAGACCAAGCAGTCCAAGGAACTGGAGTCAGATAATTTGTCAAAAGAACTGTGTGAAATGTAACAGCTATAGATCATTTAGGACAGAACAATGAGGATTCGTCGAGGGGGGCAGGTGTCCCACAACTCCTAGAAGAGACACTAATCGACACACCACAACTACAGACACGATAAGTTTCTGAAATCCTGAGGCAGTCAACAGATCTTGCACATCAAGCTATGAGAGAGGTGCCAAATCATTTGCAACTATTAATCAGCATCCCAACGAGAATTACATGCAATTTATTGACCATCTTCAAGACGCCATCAGTAAGCAGGCCAAAATCTTAGAAGCTAAGGAAGCACTAGTGTTGAGATTAGCAGTAGAGAATGCTAATGTTTGCTATCAACGTGTTATTTGCAAGTTTTCCAGTACATATTATGTGCTCCTGTGTATTGCCTCTCTGAAAATCAAGCAGCTTGTCAGGAATGTGAGTTAATTGTTTTACTAGTTGTTTTTAAGTGTGCTGTAAAACCTTCTCCCACTTTTCCTATTCTCGCTGCAAGCAGCCCTGTGCCTTCCTCCCCCTCCCTCCCCCCCCTTCTCAAGGTTTTTACTTGCAAGATGGGGTCAGGAATAATTGTTTTCAGTTGTGTTCCTAAAAAATCAGTATTGGGAGGTGTTTTAAAACTTAGGAAAGCACTCGGAATTATAAGGAAGGAAGATCTTGTAAAATATTGTAATTAATGGTGGCTGCGGTATAACTTAAATGATTGGGAAAAGTGTCCGGAAAATAGAATCTTCTTGCGATTAATGTTGTTTTTAGGGCGAGAAGAGCAGGACAAAATAAATCCCTACAAGAGATCATTAAATCATTTCAGACAGTTTTACAGGCAGGGTGCTTTGAACTTCAACAAGCTGAGAGAGAGTTAACTGATAACACACAGGTCACAGAAAACTTGTTAAAGTCTGCAAGATGCTTTCCTCATTAACCTGTTTTCTTTGTGGGTATCTGTTTAAGTATGTTGCAATTTTGGTAGGTCTGTGCTATATGGTACGATAAGTTCACAGTCTGTTAATCATGAGAATCCGTTGACTCAAAATGTGCATTTTGTGATAATTCAGAAGATCATGAGTAATTTAGTTCTTTACTGCGTGAATGTTATAGTAAATTTTGTGTGTAGTAGCTGTTATTTTTTTTTCTCTAGCATGCTAGCTTTATTCCAGCATTCAGACTTGCGCAACTCTGTGACAGGCTGTGTCTCCTCTCGGTGTGCTGGATTTGGTTTTTCTGTATGCACATCATGTAAAGAATCCTGGTTTTGGAATAACAGCTGTAGCGCACCAGATGAGACACTAGAACAAAACAAAACAAAAGAAGGCCTTGCTCAGTCCGAGTCGGCGGGTGTGGATGGGTTTCAGCGCGCAACTGACCTTTTTTGTCAGGGAGACCCAGAGGTACCTCCACCTGGCTGAGCAGTGAGCGGCCCAAAGGTGCAATATAAAAAATTGAGATGTTTTCTTAAATTGGTGTAACTGTGATCCATCTGCATATTTGAACTTGGTATATGCTTTTCATATCTGAGCTCAGTATTTTAGTTTGTATATTCATATTTGGTACCAAAAGAACCTTGTTTGGGGAGATAATTACAAAATGGGAACCGGTTCCACTGCTAAAATTCCACCTTGCTCCCCCTTAGGATGCATCCTTACACATTAGAGTAATTGCTTATATTGTTAGAAAAGCATTTAAATTGTTAAAATGCTATGATAGATGTGCATTTAGAAGAGATTGTATTTAAAAGTTGCTAGAGTATTAACTGATTTCGATTGAGGAAAATAGAATAATGGATTTATGTTTATTGTACTGGTTTATACTGTTTTTTGACATCTCTAAATTGTAAAAGGTAAATAGAGCTAAGGAATGTAACTACTGCTGAGCTACTTGAAATTGCATATAAAGTGTATTATGGCTGAAATGAAATGGGAAAACAAAAGACCAAAACATCCCAGGCCTATGTGCAGCTCATTGTAACTGAGGAGTTTACCAGAGCCTCCCACCTCGTACCAGCTGTGTGACCTTGACTATATCTGAACTGCAGGAAGAAGAGAACGAAAAAAAAAAAATGGAGAAACCTGTTTTCCCGCTGCTAAGCAGAGAAAGGGGGGCTTAACTCCCCCAGCTCTGTCCTTTTTTTTCCCTGAAGTATTGTCATCCATTTTTGTTGTGGCACTGTGTTGTTTTTCGGCTTTGAATCAGAGGTTGTTGGTGTTTATTTTTGCTTCTGTCTTGTTTCCTCGGTTTTGGCACATCTGGGGAAAAGAACTCATAATTTTACCTCCTTGCTGAAGTCAGTCTTTTCACACTGGTCAGCTTTGGGGGGTCACAGTGTTCAGTGCTTCTCTGGGTCAGACTGGTACTGATTTGGGTGTGGAGTGGAGCCAGATTGGTTTGATGTGGAGTTCAACCTGATGTGTTTTCATGCTGGGCTGGACGTCTTGCCATCTCAGATGGGGGCGAGAGGGAAGTTTTATTCCCCCCGTGCCCCTCCCCCAAGCAATGTTACTGCTAGAGAGCTGTGATACTGCATGAAGGAGTCTGAGGGTGAAATTTAAAGGCATCACCAGTGGATGCATAGTTCTAATGAAACTGGAAAATTAAACCAAAAATTTTTTTAATAGACTTATTCTGTGGTAATTAGTTGTAAGAGACTTCTCAGTAAACTCATCATGCTAGTTTTTGAGGTCATGGGAGAGAACGAAAGAAAGGCCATTTTTTGTGACCAGTGGAATGCCAAATTTGGAACAAAGTTTTAATACATGAATTCTTATATTTGCCAGAAAGTCCTATACCTCTCTTAAGCTGAGATTTGCTAAGTAAATTGTAAGCTCAAATAACGTTTTCTGAGAATTCTGTTTAGTTGCATGGCCTACAAGAAGCTGCTGGGATGGCGCAGATCTGCTTGTGCAAGTTAGAAATCTCCAAGGAAATTTCAAATGCTGTATTTCCACTACTATTAACAGCCAATGTTTTGATAAGGCAAACACTACACTGATAGATCTGAAACAGGACTTCGATCCGGTAAGGGAAAACAATACCCAATAAATATGACAGCCAAAGTGGAGTCAGAAACTTTGAGGAATGAATTTATGACAACCTTACAGGCTGACTGCATTCGATTGGACTTACAGATTTGTCTATTTATAGCTACAACATAGAAACAACCTGTGGCTATTGTGGGACAGTATGATGAGATTGCTAGCAAACTGATATACCGACTGTTATATACCAATTGTCACTCTGATCAAGAAAATGCAGGGAATGAATTTAAGTCTTAATAGACCATGATCCTTTTGTCATATATGTACCATTTGTGAGATTTAATTCTGATTTTTTTTTATTTGTAATCTATGTCTTTGTAAATTGCACTAGCTGGTTTTCTTAACAACACAGCTTTTGGCATGCATAAACGTAAATTGCTGCAGAACCTGCAAGCCTTTAACATCAGGTCATAGGCCATACTTGTATTTGGTCTGATCCTACATACTTGCAAAGTTTTTGTTGATGGTTCTGGGAAGTCTCATAAAGCTGTAGTGGTTTGGTGTGAAGATAACAATTGGAGTCATTCTGTAAAAATTACTGAAGGTTCAACTCAATTAGCAGAACTTGGCACAGCTTTAAATTACTTAGAGTTTTTTAAGGAGGAACCTCTAAATTTGATTTGTGATTTTGAGTACGTAGTCAAGATCCAACGCACATATCTGGTTCTGAATTTTTGTTTGCTTGTTTGTTTGACCAAAAAAAAAAAAAAAAAAAAAAAGAGGGAAGTAGGGGAAGCACCACAAAACCAATTGTCAAAAGCATTGTATGTGATGAAATACTTTGCAAGTATGACCCAAAACCATGCTAAATCAGAAAGAACCTACATTAGTTATGGTCAAATCACTAGTCCATTAAAAAGGCCACATCAATTGATAACCTGGGGAAAAGGTTATGTTTGTGTCATTACAGGCCAAGGATTGAAGTGGATTCAACAAAGATTCAACGGATGCAGATGGACAGGAGGGAGATAAGTTGTGAGGACTGTTTCAGATGTAAACCATGGATCCTAATTCAGTGTTACAGATGCTCGCAGACCTGGTGGTCTAGAAGCCTATTAGCAAGCAGGTGGTGTACCTTCTGTGGAGAATGGCCATTTGAACAATCAGCAGGAGATCCAAAAGGGTGATATTATGATTAGATAGTCAATGCATAGATAAGGTAAAATTATGAGATATCTCTATCATAGTAATCTAAGTTCAGCAACTGATAAAGTTTTAGAAGGGATATTAAGGTTACGCTATTGATCTTTTAAATAGGTTAAGATAACTTTTAAGATATTAATTCAATTATTAGTATATGCTGATGATATTAAGTATGTTACCCTATAAACTGCGCAGTTATAAATCTTTTAGGAATTTAAGACAATATATTGTATTAACTTGTCTGGTTATTTTGAATCTATTAAAATAGTGTGTTAATAAGGTTGTCATAGTAGAATTAAGGTTTTAAGAATAGGCAGGTAGTTGTTTGATCTTATTAAGTAAGGTTTAACTGCATTATATGTAATTGTAATTATGTTGTTAATCACGTGTTCTATGTTGCAGTATATTTCAAAAATGATGCACCGTGCGGTTTAAGGGGCCTGATTAATTCAGGAAAAGAAAGGGGGAAGTGTGGATGGGTTTTGATAGATTAAGACCTGTTGCTGAATTAGTCAGGCTCAAAGGTATCTCAAGGCCACTACGAGAACAGAGTCTGCTGTGAGAAAGAGGGGCGTTCCTCAATCACCGGGGTCCTGGCATGGCATGAATCATCGGACGTATCATCAGTGAGACTCCAGAGCACGGACAGCCCACGATCCTCATTTAACGAATCCATGCTTGGAGCGTGGACGCGTGATTAGAATATAGTTACGTATATAAGGAGACTTGTTTCTGTAATAAATGGCTTAGCGTGATTCACATTGAATCGACTTGTTTTGCTTGGTCCTTATCTCGCTCTACAACTCTTCCCTTATCTAGCAACGCTGTGACCCCATCATAGAAGGCCACCAAATTTGTCAGGCACTTTTGGCCCTTAATGAAGCCATCTTGGCTGTCACCAATCACCTCTCTGTTTTTCATGTGCCTTAGCATAGTTTCCAAGAGGATCTGCTCTGTGATCTTGCTGGGCAGAGTGGTGAGACTGACCAGCCTGTAGTTCACTGTGTCTTCTTTTTTTCCTTTTTTAAAAATGGGGGTGATGTTTCCACTTCCCCAGTCAGTGGGAACTTCACCAGACTGCCACAACTTCTCAAATATGATGGGCAGTAGCTTAGCAACTTCATCTGCCAGTTCCCTCAGGACCCGTGGATGTGTCTCATCAGGTCCCATGGACTTGTCCATCTTCAGGTTCCTTAAATGGTCTTGAACCTGATCTCCTACAGAGGGCAGTTCTTCATTCTCCCAGTCCCTGCCTTTGCCTTCTGCAACTTAGGCGGTATGAATAGAACAATTGCCAGTGAAGACTGAGGCAAAAAATTGTTGACTACCCAAGCCTTCTCTATATCCCAGGTATCTGGGTCTCCCGTTTCCTTCTGGAGAGGGCCCACATTTTCCCTAGTCTTCCTTTTATAACCGACATACCTATAGAAGCTTTTCTTGTTGCCCTTGACATCCCTGGCCAGATTTAATTCTACCAGGGCTTTAGCTTTCCTAACCTGATCCCTGGCTGCTCGGACAATTCCTCCTCCCAGGCTACTTGCCCTTGCTTCTACCCTCTGTACACTTCCTTTTCGTGTTTGAGTTTGTCCAGGAGCTCCTTGTTCATCCATGCAGGTCTCCTGGCATTTTTGCCTGACTTCCTCTTTGTTGGGATGCCTCACTCCTGAGCTTGGAGGAGGTGAACCTTGAATATTAACCAGCTTTCTCAGGCCCCTCTTCACTCCAGGGCTTTATCCCATGGTACTCTACCAAGTAGATCCCTGAAAAGGTCAAAGTCTGCTCTCCTGAAGTCCAGGGTAGTAAGCTTGCTGTGCACCCTCCTTGCTGCCCTAAGGATCTTGAACTCCACCATTTCATGGTCACTGCAGCCAAGGCTGCCTTTGAGCTTCATATTCCCCATCAGTCACTCCTTGTTGGTGAGAACAAGGTCCAGCATAGCACCTCTCCTCATTGGCTCCTCTGTCACTTGGAGAAGGAAGTTATCATTGATGCATTCCAGGAAGCTCCTGGATTGCTTATGCCTTGCTGTGTTGTCCCTCCAAACAGATATTGGGGTGGCTGAAGTCCCACATGAGGAGCAGGGCTTGTGAACATGAGGCTGCTCCTATCTGTCTATAGAGGGCCTCATCAGCTTAATCTTTCTGGTCAGGTAGCCTGTAGCAGATCCCCACTATAATGTCACCTGTCCCTGCCCTCACTTTAATCCTGACCAGATTGGAGCTCTCGGTTGGCTCCTCATCCATCCCCAGGCAGAGCTCCATGCGCTCCAGCTGGTCATTGACAAAGAGGGCAACACCCTCTCCTTGTCTCCCCTACCTGTCCTTCCTAAAGAGCCTGTATCCTTCCAACACTCCAGTCATAGGAGCCATCCCACCATGTCTTCATGATGCCAATAAGATCATAGAGATGCGTGTATGTCTACAGGGCTAACTCCTCTTGTTTATTCCCCATGCTACGTATATTTGCATAGAGGCATTTAAGTTGGGCCCCTGATGAACCTGACTTACTGGCTGGAATTCCTTTATGCTGCTCTCCAGGTGCTCTCTTGCTGACCTGTGACCCTTCTCCAGGCCCTGGGCATCTATTGCTGGCACTGGCATCAAGCTGGTAGGAGTGCAATGGACTGAGGTTCCCCTCCCTCAGCAACTTTAGTTTAAAGCCCTCTTCACCAGCTTGGCAAGCCTATGACCAAAGATGTTCTTCCCCTTCTCTGACAGATGGACCCCATCAGCCCTCAGTAGACCAGGTTCCTCAAAGCAAGTCCCATGGTCTAAGTAACCAAACTCCTGGCTGTGGCACTAGTCCTGTAACCGTTTGTCGATTCGTCAGATTTGACTGGCCCTTTCAAATCCCTGCCCTTTGACTGGGTGGATTGATGGAAAAAAAGCTACTTGTGCTCCAGAGTCCCTTACTGCCACTCCCAGGGTTCTGTAATCCTTCTTGATACTCCTCAGACTGCTCCTGGCTGTATCACTGGTGCCCATGTGCAACAACAGCAGCAGATAATAGTCAGTGTACTACATGAGGCACCCAAGGTTCATATCCCCTGGTAATCAGCACATCTCTCTAGAGTGTGCGCCAGGTCAGCAAACGGGTGCCTCCATACCTCTCAGAAGAGAATCACCTGCTACTATCACCCATTGCCTTTTCTTAGTTGCTCTGGTTGTTATACAAGGAGCAGATTGGGCTGCCTTACTCAGCTCCAGTGTCTCTCCTGATATGATGGGTCTTTCAGTCTGCAGACCAGTGAAGCAGTTCTGCAAGGGCAGTCCAAGCTTTGGGGTCTCTTCCTCCTGCTGGTCCTTATCATTGCAAGCTTCCATTCTTCTGCACTATCGCCCCCCCCCCCTTCTGTGTGTGCCAGTGGGGGAGTTTTTGGCTGTTTGGCCACGGGCTGTGGGTCCACTGCAGACTGCGCTTGGAACCAGCTACCTAACTCCTTTTCACCCTCAGTCACCCTTACCTTCTCAGCCTTAGTTAATAATAGCATGGAAGATTTCAGCCCAAATTACTCAAGTTTAGCAAAGTCAGAAGTAAAATCAGTGCCTTTAAACATTAAGTGTTAAGAAACTGAGAGAAGTCACTACCAGCCTCACTTATAGAAAACAAGCAGGAAACAACATGCATTCTTAAAGTTGACTAGCAACTCCGTCAAGTAACGTTTCAATTGCTCATAACTGCCAAATTTTAATAGGATACACTGAAGTTTCTCTGTGTTACAGGTTATGCCTCAACAACAGTATTTAAGGAACCTGCCAAGAAGAACCAATCATCACTGAGAATGCTAGTACAAGGAAATTCCTTTCTCATGATTAAAAACAAAAAAAAACACAAACTAAAAAACAAAGAAAAAAAAAAACCAAAAAAACCCCCAAAAAAAACAACAATATAACAACCTAGCACCCACTGTAGTAAGAAGTTATCATGTCTCCTTAGTTTGAACTAGGAATTTGACAAATCATCAGGCAGATTTTTAGTTTTCCCTTCAGTAAACTAAATTGTGGATGGGTTTTGATAGATTAAGACCTGTTACTGAATTAGTCAGGCTCAAAGGTATCTCAAGGCCACTTCGAGAACAGAGTCTGCTGTGAGAAAGAGGGGCGTTCCTCAATCACGGGGGTCCTGGCGTGGCATGAATCATCGGACGTATCATCAGTGAGACTCCAGCGCACAGACAGCCCACGATACTCATTTAACAAATCCATGCTTGGAGCGTGGACGCGTGATTAGAATATAGTTACGTATATAAGGAGACTTGTTTCTGTAATAAATGGCTTAGCGTGATTCACATTGAATCGACTTGTTTTGCTTGGTCCTTATCTCGCTCTACACTAAATCAAAGTTAAACTGATTTTAGATCTCCACAAAGCACTGTCCATTAGTTCTCACCACAGTCTTATTAAATTTTCCCAGCTTTAAGACTGCAAAAGGCATGTTCTAGCTTTTCTCTACAGGTGCCAAGACAGTTGCTGTACACAGCATCTGATGAGGGCTCTCTAAATTTCCCCTCATCATTAATATCCAGAAAGCATATTTGAAGAAAAAGAGGAAGCAACGTATCTGAATGGAAGATAACATAGAAGACAGTGGAACAGTCTCTATTAAAACCTAAGACCTGAAAACAAAATTTCAGAGAAAGTATTTGTAATCTTATCCTTTTGGAGTACCTGGTCAACACAGAGGAGAGATTGTCAGCTCAAACATGAGAGATAGGGGTTACACTGTCACAGACACATTTACATTCAAAGAACATGATAAAGAACATTATTAAAGAACATTATAAAGAAAAAAAAAGTTAGAACTATAAAACGAAGCATTAAAGTATTAAGAAATGTTAGAATTATGTTTGCTTACACCTACAATTCAGTCCCTTGTGCATTATAATAGTCATTCATTAAATGATCATATATTGGTTTTGTTATTCACGGGATCCCTGCCTCATATATGGCATATGACATATGAAACAAATCAGAGTTAACAGTAAACAGAGATGCCTTCTTTGGGACATTACACTTTTTTACTAAGGATTTTCAGTAAAATGTAGTTAATAAATCCAGTCAATTAAAAAAAGTTTCCCATCCAAGAGATCTTTTTCTGCAAACTACCAGTTCGTAAAAAACAACTCTTCTTAAAAAAAAAAAAAAGTGCAGCTTATTTTCACAGAAAATTTCCATCACAAGGAAAGAAATAAAAGTTCTACCTGTTCCATAATACACCCACAGCTTCTGGGTCATGCCTAGAGCATATGATTAGAACATAAAAAGCCATATGGGGAAGGAAAAACTCAAGAACTTCTTTGCCTGATACAGATCAGGCATTTGAACCTGGACTTCCTGTATCCCAAAAGCAATGTTCTGGCTTGGAACATGCTTACTACAACTCTGTACAGTCTTGCATTCCTAAGAGAGCCATACAACAGCTGGACTACAAACTGACATCACAATGAAATGGTCTGACCACTAGACTGCAGAGGTTTCCATTGAACCAGTTTACATGAACTGCAACAATTATCAATTAAAGAGGCAGAGTTTTATCCCTAACAGTCAATAACCAATGCTTAGAATACTCTCCAGGGTTGTTAGTTCCTGCTGAAAGTTAACAGAATAATAGTTTGAACCTCTGTCTCCAATACTAGTGGATGAAATATTGGACATAAGCCAGTAATGTGCTCTTGCAGCCCAGATGGCAAATCGTATCTTGGGCTGCATCAAATGAGTGTAGTCAGAAGATCGAGGGAGGTCATTCTGCCCCTCTACTCTGCTCTGGTGAGACCCTAGCTGGAATATTGCGTCCAGCTCTGGAGCCCCAAAGCAGGAAAGACATGGAATCTGTTGGAGAGGGGCCAGAGGAGGCCACCAAGATGATCAGAGGAATGGAACACCTCTGCTATGAGGAAAGTCTGAGAGAGTTGGGGTTGTTCAGCCTGGAAAAGAGAAGGCTCTAGAGAGACCTTATTGCGGCCATTCAGTACTTAAAAGGGGCCTATAAGAAAGATGGGGACAGACTTTTTAGCAGGGCCTGTTGCAGCAGGGCAAGGGGTAATGGTTTTAAACTACAGGAGGGGAGATTCAGGCTAGGCATGGAAGGAATTTTTATTTTTTTTTCTTTACAATGAGAGTGGTAAAATACTGAAACAGGTTGCCCAAGAGGTGGCAGATGCCCCATCCCTGGAGACATTCAATGCCAGGCTGGACAGGGCTGTGAGCAACCTGATCTGGTTGAAGATGTCCCTGCTTATTGCAGGGGGGGTGGACTAGATGAGCTTTGAAGGTCCCTTCCAACCCAGACTATTCTATGGTTCTATTCTATGATACTGCAAGCAAGTCATTTAATTACTTGCAGGATTTGGTTTATTATCTAGTTGTTTTCTCTGTTCTTTCAGATAAACTTCAAGATATTTTGGTTTCCTCACAATATGGACGATGATTCTTGTAATTTTTCAGGACAGGAAATATTCTTGTCCAGCTCTTGGCATGGTCAAGACAGTTGAAACCAAATAGATTTTTAAGGTCATCAGCAAAAACTCATTCTATGCTTCTTCAGAATCCACCACGAGAAACAATAAGCCTGACGTTAAAATGCAAGGCAATCACAACCAAAAATAAAGTCAAAGAAAACAATGTTATGAACTTCCTAAGTGCTGTAAAGTAACTCTCAAAATCTCAAGAATAAAGCATGTCAAATTACACAAAGTTCATAAGCAATTTTCAAACTCACTACTGGACTCCGTTTCAGTCTTCCATCTGTAAAACTAAATTAATATTTTACAGATGTGCAAAAAATCTCATTTGTGAAGTGCATACGCATATTTTGAGATAATTCCTACAAATGAATAGATTAAAACACTTCAGCATTAATGAAAGATTTGAATGGTATACAGCAGGTAATAAAGCACACTGAATGACAAAGAAAAACAAATACATCAACAAGGTTATAACAGTATACAAGTCAGCTATGATTTCCCATGCACTGTATAAGGAATTGAATTGGGGCCAGGACGGTGCAGAGAAAATACAGTAATGAAGTCAAAGGCCCAGTGTATGGAGAAGAAAGAAAGATTACATTTGTTTCTACAATCTTAGTCTGTTGTTCCCTTATCTGAGTACCTGACTTTGCAGTCTAGTGTTTTTTAACACTGTTCCTGTAAAAAGCATTGCATGTCTACACGTACAGACTCCTTCAAGAAAAAAAGTGCTTCAAATCAAGCCACAGCAATAGTATGAAAAACGAAAACATCTGCCCGTATAAAGAATTCTGAGATCTCTGACTGGAAAGCCACTTAGAACAAACTGATACACATAGTAAATACAGAAAAATTAAACTTCTCATGAATTTTTTCCTGCTTAAAGACTTTAACATGAAAAATGTTCTTCAGTGTTTTGATTTAGTTTTTAAGTTATTCGTATGAACCAAGTAGTCACCTTCAAGTAGAGCCTCAACAACTTTGTTCAATTTCACTGTAATTCCTTCTATTTTCTACATAGAGTTGAGCCAAAATCCTTTCTCCCTTCCCTTTTGGGAGCGAGATTTTCCATAGTGAACAGTAGTGACAGGAAGTGAGACAAATCCTCAGTACTGCACAACCTCCTCAAACACAATTTCCTCACTCCTGGGGTGCAGCAGATATCAATACAAAGCACTTTTCTCCCACATACATCAGAGGTCAGGACCAGCTATGAAGAAGTATGCATGTAACACTAATAAAATAAAACCAAATATATAAACTAATTATACTAAAGGTTTTCAAAATATAAGCCTTTAACAATTGTCACAGATTCACAGAATGTTAGGGACTGGAAGGGACCTCAAAAGATCACCTAGCCTAATCCCTCTGACGGAGCAGGAACACTTAGATGAGGCTGCACAGGAATGTGTCCAGGCAGGTTTGAATGCCTCCAGCGAAGGAGACTCCACAACCCCCCGGGCAGCCTGTTCCACTGCTGTTACCCTTCATGAGAAGAAGTTTCTTCTCAAATTTAAGTGGAACTTTCTTGTGTTTCAGTTTGAACCCATTACCCCTTGTCACCGAGAAGAGCCTGGCTCTATCCTCATGACACTCACCCTTTATATATTTGTAAACATTAATAAGGTCACCCCTCAGTCTCCTCCAAGCTAAAGAGACCCAGCTCCCTCAGCCTTTCCTCACTCGGGAGATGCTCCACTCCCTTAATCATCTTTGTTGCCCTGTGCTGGACTCTCTCCAGCAGTTCCCTGTCCTGCTGGAACTGAGGGGCCCAGAACTGAACAAAATATTCCAGGTGTGGTCTCACCAAGGCAGAGCAGAGGGGAAGGAGAACCTCTCTCCACCTACTAACCACCCCCCTTCGAATCCACCCCAGGTACCATTGGCCTTCCTGGCCACAAGGGCACAGTGCTGGCTCATGGACACCCTGCTGTCCAACAGGACCCCCAGGTCCCTTTCCCCTACGCTGCTCTCTAATAGGTCATTCCCCAATTTATACTGGAACCTGGGGTTGTTCCTGCCCAGATGCAAGACTCTACACTTTCCCTTGTCATATTTCATTACATTTTTCCCTGCCCAACTCTCCAGCCCGTCCAGGTCTCAATGGATGGTGGCACAGCCTTCTGGCGTGTCAGTCATTCCTCGCAGTTTGGTGTCATCAGCAAATTGCTGATAGTGCACTCTATTCCTCATCCACAGTATCACAGTATGTTTGGGATTGGAAGGGACCTCAAAAGATCATCTAGTCCAATCCCCCTGCTGGAGCAGGAACGCCTACGTGAGGTCACACAGGAACATGTCCAGGTGGGTCTTGAATGTCTCCAGAGAAGGAGACTCCACAACCTCCCTGGGCAGCCTGTTCCAGTGCTCTGTCACCCTTACTGAGAAGTTTTTTCTCCAAATCATTTATCCAAATCATTCATGAATATACTGAATAACGTAGGCCCCAGTACTGACCCCTGAGGCACTCCACTAGATACTGGCCTCCAACTAGACTCCGCCCCATTGACCATGACTCTCTAGCTTCTTCCCTTCAGCCAGTTTGCAGTCCACCTCACTACCGGATTGTCCAGACCGCACTCCCTCAGTTTAGCTGTAAGGATGCTGTGGAATACTGTGTCAAATGCCTTACTCAAGTCAAGGTAGACAACATCCACCACCCTGCCATCATCTATCCACCTTGTTATGTCCTCATAAAAGTCAATGAGGTTGGTCAAGCACAACTTCCCCTTGGTGAAGCCATGTTGACTGCCCCTAATGACCCTCTTATCCTTGATGTGCCCTGAGATGGCACCAAGGATAACTTGTTCCATCACCTTCCCAGGGATGAAGGTGAAGCTGAAAGGTCTATAGTTACCCGGGTCCTCCTTCTTGCCCTTTTTGAAGACTGGAGTAACATTTGCTTTCCTCCAGTCCTCAGGCACCTCTCCCATTTCCCAAGACTTGGCAAAGATGATGAAGAGCAGTCCAGCAATGACGTCAGCCAGCTCCCTCAGCACCCGCGGGTACATCCCATCCAGACCCATGGATTTATGATTGTCCAGATTGTCTAATTGCTCCCTAACCCAGTCCTCATCAACCGAAGCAAACTCCCCCGTTTTCCTGACTTCCTCTGGGGCCTCAGAGGTACGGGGCTCCTCAGGACAGCTTCCGGCAGAGTAGACAAAGGTGGCGTTCAGTAACTCTGCCTTCTCTGTATCTTCTGTCACCAGGGAACACACCTCGTTCATCAGTGGGCCTACATTGCCTCTGGTGGTAGTTTTATCTGCTATGTATTTGAAAAAGCTCTTTCTGTTGTCCTTGACCCCTCTCGCCAGGTTTAATTCTAAGGAGGCCTTATCTTTCCTAGTTGCCTCCCTACACCCTCTGACAACAGCCTTATATTCTTCCCAAGTGGCCAGCCCCTCCTTCCATGATCTATAAACTCTCCTCTTCCACTTGAGCATACCCAGCAGTTCCCTGTTTAACCATGCAGGTCTCCTGGCTCCCTTCCTTGACTTCCTACATGTCAGGATGCTCTGATCCTGTGCCCAGTAGAAGCAGTTCCTGAACACTAACCAACTATCTTGGGGCCCTTTACCTTCAAGCAGCCTTGCCCATGGGATTTCCCTCAGCAGTTGCCTGAAAAGGCCTAAGTTTGCCTTGCTGAAGTCCAGGGTTGCAATTCTGCTTGCTATTCTGTTCCTGCCACACAAGATGCTGAACTCCACCATCTCATGGTCACTGCAACCCAGGCAGCCCTCAACCTTTACCGCTTCAACCAGACCCTCCTTGTTAGTGAGGATGAAGTCCAGCAATGCACCTCTCCTAGTCGGCTCCTCCACCATTTGCAACAGAAAGTTATCATCAAGGCACTGGAGGAACCTCCTGGACTGTGGCTGGCTGGCTTAGTCCTTCCAGCAAACATCAGGGAAGTTAAAATCCCCCACAACAACCAGGGCCTGTGACTGTGAGGCTGCTCTCAGCTGCCTGTAGAAGGCCTCATCAACTTCCTCTCCCTGATCTGGTAGCCTATAATAGACATCCACAACAGTATCACCCCTGCCAGCCTGCCCCTTAATTCTCACCCATATACTCTCAACTCGTCCCTCATCTGTACCTAGACAACACTCAATACATTGTAGTTGCTCTCTCATGTAAAGAGCAACTTTTGCAATTGTCATTTCAAAAGGACTTATCTTTTCGATTATTAAAAAGGATCGTTGTTATACAGGGTTATTAGCAATAATACACGCGTCACCAATTTCGGGTATTTCCTTGTAGATATCTCTGTGCAACTGAGTGCTCATTACTGTTGATGATTCAAAATCAGAAGCTAACCTAACCTGTACTACTTCTAATAAAGGCAGATGAAAGGCAAGATTGAAAATAAGCCATATCATATTGAAATGAACAGGTTTTTTCCTAGTGTTAAATATTTCTCTTGATGTATTTTGCAATACTAAAAAGTTGTTCTAACACAGGATGATCCACCACACATCTACCAGACACCAAATTCTAAAGTTATCGCAACTCATATTTTTCCAGTTAAGTATGCCCGTAATTGCTGTTGAAACGTCCACACATTGATGAATATTATATAGTCCTCTAGAATAAATCCTAGAAAGCATACATTTTTGAATTTGAAAACTTAATTTCTTTCCTGTATCTAGATATTCAGAACAGAAGTATATTTTTTTCTTCTATTTACTAGTAATTGTCCAATAACTTTGCATTTTTTGTGCAATAGTTATGAAGAAAATGTTAATATAAATTTAATATCATTACTTTAACATTTTCTAATATACGCACACAAAAGTACCACACTTCCCACTGAACACACAGAAAATTGCAATAGGAAACTTGTTATACCAAATCCTGGCTCAAATCAATTCACAGTTTGACTATTTTTCATCTAGCATCCTTCAAATTATAATATATTTATATTATAGAGGAATTCATACATGAAACATTTAGGATTAAGGCTGTATTACCTTAATGGTCATACAAACACAAAAAAAACCAAAACACACAAACAAAAAAAAAACCACACAGTCATTTTCTTGGGTTAGAACCATCTATTGCCTTGATTCTGCATGAAGAGTCATATGAACATTAATGTACACAGAGTCTCAAACATGCAACGAGGTTACACCAGGGTACATCTACTCTTACATGGAACAAGGATCTGCAAATAGTTTTAGTGGTATAATTTTAATTCTCTGATCCTGTTCTGCTTCTCCTAAATCAAAATATAAAAAAAAAAATGTTTAAAAAGTATAAAAACAGCTTTAAAAAATAGCAAAGGTTAAGGAAAAAAAAAAAAATAAAACCTGTACACAGGAGAAATTCAAAATGTACAAGGTAGTCAAAAGCACAACATAAAATATAAAATATTAAATATTTTCCTCTTTCAGTTAAAATAATTGTTACAACTAACACCTTGAGAAAAATTAATTTTGTATTTCTATAACATGAATAAAATAACTACATCCTTCTTAAGCAGCTAGCTCTTGAGATAAGCAGTGGACCAGTATAAACCCCTACCACTAGGGAAAAAGAAGTATTAAAGTAACAGTCCTGCTTCCCACACACTCTCTAAATACAATCTAAACCAAAAATAAGTCATCTTATAAACATTTCCACATTAACTATTTCTGTATGCTATATATATTTTTCTGAGATAAATTTAAAACTACACAAACTGTGATAATGCAACTAATTCAGAATTAACCTCATATGGCTCAGAAGAACAAAATCAAAAAAACTCATTACAAATTAAAAATAGGCATAATCTTAAATTTCCATCTATAAATACTTCTATTTTTCACACCAGAAAAGTGCATACTTTACGATGGAAAAAAAAAAAAAAAAAAAAAAAAAAAAAAACCACCATAAACACAACCCTGGCAAGATAAACTTGACAGGTACTACATAACCACAGTAGCTCATTTCCTGCTCTTATCTGGTATATTTAAAGCAAACCTCCTTAAATGAAATATAAGTCAGAGAAGTTCATTACTGTTAGCTTAACCAACCCATTTTTATTAAAATAAGAGCTGTTTGAAACAGAGAACAAAAGAAATGCTAGAGCTCATGCTGCTTCCTGACGATGAAAACTACCTAAGAACTAAAACTACTGCATAGTCCTTTCTTTCCTGTAAAGCAGTTACACTCGGCCTCTACATACTACAGACCAAAAGAAAACAGCAATTCAGCTACACACAGAAATAGGGACAGTTGGAGATAACTAGCAGCTTCCTCTGCAACTCACAACGTTTAAAAATAAAAACCTCCTTTTTCGAGGTGTAAATAGTTCCTCTCCCCGCACATAGGCCTGAGGCCCTGTTGCAAAGTGTCTAACAGGACCAGGCAGCACAAAGACAGGAATGGGAGATTAGTAAGAGGGAGGGAGGCCGGGATTGGGGCTCAGCAGGATCTTCAGGCTTTTTAAAATTCAAACTGATCCCTGACCAATACGAATCACAGACATGCTAGTGACTACTACACAGATTTACAGCATTAAAAACACACTTTCTACGTGACAGCTATATTAACTTTACCCTTTTAAACATGTATCAGGGCACTCAGAGACATGATAGTAGAGTTTGTAAGATTCTAAACACAATATACCAGAAAGTCACTTTACTAGACACATTAACCACTTATTACAACAGATCTGCCTGAACAACTAAAAAAAACTACTAAAAAAATTGAAAAACTATGTAATGTTGATAGTTGTTTGCCATTTTCTATTTCCTTTCTATATGAAAGATGAAAATTGGTATCTTAAAATTTCCATCAATTATGTAATTTCTGTAGGAGTATTTTTATTATTATTATTTTAAAACTACCTCAGTTTTTAATAACACCCTCAACTCTACCACACAGTAAGTCCAATATTTACTGTAAAAATTAGCTACCATTTATAAATAAAGACCTGACACTTAATCAACCATAATTTACAAAACACATTTCACCTGTTAAAATGACACCTAATTATATATTCAAACATCATGGACACAAACAGCCAATAACAACCTCAGGATCTCAAAGTGATATGGCCCAACAAGAAAGGATGACACTTACTAAGTGTTCCTCACTTTTCACTTAATTAAATTTACTTTTAGTACTTAAGGTAAGATCTCATCTTTGCCTTGGCCCCTGACATGTCATAAACATAGCACTTAACAGAAAATGAGAGAGGGGTCGTGTGTAAAGAGTATAAAACAGTATTTCATCTGAATTTAGTATATATTCCTGTAAAGTACACGGCACATGAACACTGAGATTGTGTGGAGTACCTGACACAATATGCTTGTCTATCTGTATTTCCTGAGTCTGCAGGTATGTGCGTTGTGTCAATCACCCCACAAGCGCTAGTTTTACGCTATAAACATACTAAGTGATTTATGCACTAGTCAATCGCTATATTATTTAGAGATTAAACCTCTGCACATTTTAAATAAATATGCATTCGAACTTTTGATTGTTCAGAACAGAGTTGGTTAAAAGGAGAAAGTAACAGCAAAGAGAGCTGATACTTTTGTTTCTGGGTAGTTACATTGTCTCTCTTCCTCTATTCCTCTACTTAGTCCTTTCCCGCTTCAGAAAGCTGTCTGCACTGGGATCTTCCTTCCTTGCCCTCGTGAAGTTGTAAATATGGCAAAAAGATCAGTACACATTTGCGACTAGTTGTATTGTTTCCTCCTCCTCCTGCTCCTCTCATGGTTGAGGCCTGTCACTGAGAAGCTGCTTCGCCTTTCTAATCTCCGAGTTAGAGTAAAGGTGCTGGCCGGCAGGCCTGCGCTCTCCACCGGGCCTGGGCCCCTCAGCAGCCCAGGAGAAAACAATCTCCTCCACCAAAACCAAGCGAGCAGAAAGAGAGGCTGCTAAATAAACACTTCTGGTTGTCACTTATTCCCCTCTACCCCGGATAACAGCTAATCCCCTCTGCTCCCGGCAGTGCTGGGCCGCCTGGGCTGGGAGGCCCAGCCCGCTGCTGGAGAAGGCAGGGAGGGGAAAGGGAGACAAGGAGGGGGGATTACCTGAGCAAATCGGCGTCTGAATCCAACGAGAATCCGAGAGAGGGGAAGAGAAATCCGTCCCCTCCCTCCTCAGAGGAGCTGCCGCCGCTGCTAGGCCGCCGCCACCGCGGAGCAGGCAGAGGAGGGAAGATAATATAACAACAATAATCCGGGCCGAGAGGGGGGATGGCTCCTCTTCCGTCTCCTCAGTGCAGCGAACATGTAGAGCTAGGGTGTGAGCGGCTGAGACAAATCTCTTACCCTTTAGCCTGCTTCACAACATCAACCCGGGCCAAACCGAACCAGTTCCGAGACACACTCCAAGCCGCAGCGGGGGTTAGTCGGGGGGAAGAAGAAGAAGAAGAAGGAGGAGGAGGAGGAAGAAGAAGAAGAAGAAGGGGGGGGGGGGGGGGGGCGGCGGCAACTGCCAATGGGCCGCCGCCGCTTTCTCTGGATACGCGAGTGCAGGAGGGTGGGGGAGGTGGCAACCTGGGCACAGTGAGTCGGTACCGAGCGGGGAGTGGGGGAGGGGGAAGAACAAGAGGGGAAGGAAGAGGAGGAGAAAGGATCCGATCCTGTGTGTGTCTCTCTCGCTCCCTCTCAGAACAAAATGCCGACCGGAAGTACAGCTGCAGGAATGACTCCCTCCACCGGCGCCAAACACCAACAGCCTCCGTTGCCTCTTACTCGCTCAACCAGCGTCGCTTCCGCCGCCACCGCGTTGCTCTACGCTGTTTCCCTCCCAGCTCCTCTGCATCTGGAGCCATTCCCTCCGTCTTTCCTCGTCAGGCAGCGGCGGACACAATCGAGTCTTCACCGTGTAGCTGTCTCTTCCCCTCCCCGTCAGCTGCTGCCTGAGTTTCTTTTTCTATCCCCTTCTGATGTGCGGAACAAGACCGGAGTTTACGCTTAGGCCTGCGCTAAGAGGAAGGCAGCCAGTGATTTGAGATGAAGTGACTGTTGAAAGAAACACACGTTTTAGGTCTTATTTTTGCCTTCCTTAGGGATGGTGGGGAGGAATGCAAAATGCCACCTCGCAGGAGGCAGACTTAAAAAGGCGTCTTAAAATGAACCCACAAAGGTGGCAGTCCTGTCTGTCTGTCCGTCCACCCCCGCCCCAGCGGATGAGATGTGTCAGACCTGGGACACTTGCAGGAGTTACTGTTCTCATGTCTGTCTCTGTGGGTGTAAATAGTAGGCGTCGCAGGAACTGAAACACCCAATGCTGAGACCATTGCCGGGGCGAGGGGTTTTCAGGTGGACGTACCGAACTGGAGTGGCTTTTGAAAACTTTTTTGGACAAACACGGGGAAAAATGCAGATGAAGGGCCCTTTGCTGGAGGCTGATGGTCCCCACCACCACCACCAGATTTACTGGAAATATTTTAATTATAGGTTGTAAAGGAGTGTTTAGTGAAAGAGAATGTCTTAGTCTGAAAGGTTTTCTGGTTTTCCTCTGTACAGGTAAAACTGTGAATAATCATAGAATGGGATAATAGCATTTATATCTGATGAACTATGTCTTTTCCTACTAATGTCATTTTGTTTCTCAGTACTTGGACAAAAATCCTTTGATTTTTAGAAGAAGCCTTCCTTGTCTGTGGACTTCAAGATTCAGCCATACAATTGGACACAGCTTTAAATACCCTGTGATATATAAACACATCCTTTCAGCTCTGGATGAATATTATTTGCACAAAGGGATACTGTCTTACACCAATGCACCTGAATCTTTCCTGAATAATGCTCTGTCTTTAATACAGATTTAAAATATCTCTCTCAATCTTAAAGAACTATTAAATTTGTAATGTTGGATGAATCAAAGTTTATTTTACAAGTGTATGTGGTTTTGTTTGAAAGTACAGAAATGAAGATGGCACTGGAGAATACAGTAATTCAGTACTGAAAATACTAATATCTAATGGGTACATGCTCATGTAAGTTTAATGGAAACAGAATATACTGGGCTCTGAAAAAAAAATGAATTCTATAACTTTGTTCTAAGTTAATATAAAAGGTCCCAATCCTATAATTGTTTATTAATTCACAACTTCAAGTTATCCATTTGAAATAAAGGTAAATAATTGGTGTAGTAAATGAAATATGTTCATAAGTCTTTGTGCTTAATTTAATACAGTGCAGCTCTGTAAGTCAAGGGGGAAAATATTTATCCACTTATTTTGGTTACAAACTAAAGTTTAATAAACTACCAAGAGTTCACATACACATATGTATGTGGACATATACACCTATGAATTCCAAGGAAAATGTGATTCTAAAATGACAATTTGGCGGCCCAGGAATACTTCAATCTACTTCTAACTGATTGTTACCAATTCATGTTGATAGAGTCTTTTTGTGATTTCAGTAACTTTATATCACTTTTTTTTCTTAATTGTTGATTTAATGTGTAAATAACATTTAAATACTGAAATTTTTATTTATTTGCTTCCATATCAAATATGGTTTAGCCAGTACAAACATCATGGTAAGACACAACACCTTTTTTACTCCTTTGTTTCTGTTGGAATTTTCCATTGAGAATGACACTGGACCATTTTATGTTTTTAAAATCCTAAAAGAATTTGTAGAAACATCTATTTTGTCTGAATACTATGATGTTATTACCTGCACAAGAAAACAACTAATTTAAGTCAGTTGTTTAAGAAGGTGGTGTTGTAACACACATGAGCAAATCAGGATTTTTTTTTCATTAAGGGAAATTAAATACTTAAATATGTTTTATTCCATTAGATATTACTGTAATCGACTTTTTAAAAGTGCAAATTCTTCAACTGCATTCAACAAGTGGTTCCTTCTATTCCTTTTGTCTTCAAAGGTCCACTCTCAACAATTTATTGCGGAATGAAGGCTCACTATGTTCCTAAAAATATTTTAGTATGCATGGGTTTCATCTCATTATGCCTGAAAAGCTCAGAAAAAGGGATAAAAACAAGTATTTCATAATATTACTGGAAAGCATATGAAAAGATACTTTAAACCTTATTTCTGTTCCAGACCTTAGTCATGGGGTATAATCTGTATGGGAGGAGCTATGCAGTCATACAACCATGACTGTGGCACACTAAGGAGCATACACTGCACTAAACAAAGCTGGTGGCAGTGCAAAGGAAGGCAAAGCTCTCTGAGTTCTCCTGACAAATCCACACCTATGTTGTCCTGAAAATGATCTGCAAGTTTCAGGGTAAAACTTTAGAGCCTAATCCTTTGATGTCAAGGGAGAATGTGTCTTTTGCCCTAAGCAAATGACTGGGTTCACATAAATCTAAGCTATTTGCACAATCATTTATTCTGAGACTAATTTCTTGTTCTTCAAAGAGAACCAATAATTCAGTATTTTTAGTGTAACTATAAAAGGCAGGAATAAAAGATGTTCATGCAGACAGTACTATTTAAAGAATTTATTTCTCAAGCAATTTGCACAAAAAATCTTAAGTTCTAGTTACCTCTTGCTGCTCTTAACTGTGTACTGAGATAAAAAGCTTTCTAGTTATAAAGACAGTATGCATATGTACACTGCTGAAAATAGTGAAGAGTCCTCCTCTTTGCCCTTTTAATTCTGATGTTAACTTCCCTGACAGCTACATGTTGTTATTCAACTGTATAAATTATGGACAGCATGTAATATTACAGTAAAAACACACCTGACACCAATGTTTTTTTAGAGGTTGCTTGTTGTAATTTGATTTTTTCTACAGGATGAATGAAAAATGTATGCTTTTCCATTTTTGTCTCTTCAAGGGCTGGTATAACATACGGGTACCTGTCATTTTAAGTTGTTCATGGAATGCACAAATATTGTTATATTTATCTGTTAGTCATTTATAGGTAGTATGTATTTCTGGGCAGAATTTTAAAATAAATGTGATGCTTCAGGAAAATATATTAAATATATGATGGTATATATATTTTTTTTAAGTAATTGAAAGGAACTCAGCTCATTTTCTGAATGTAATATAGTAATAAATTTAAGTATTCAAATGACTGGGAATCTGGTATTAAGGCTGGACTACAATAGCGAATAGGAAGAATATAATGATGAATGTTGTATGACAAGTAAGATAAAGTTATGTTCTTTGCATTGCCTTTAGTTTAAAGGAGCAAATAATAGCACCACGTAATTAATTCACTAGGGAATATTCGTCATAAGAAGTAAGCAACCTAAATATCAGATGAGGCCTACAGTGGTACAATAAAAAGCCAAGGAAGCCTGCAGATAGAGGAGTAAAATATTTATGTAGGTACTTGCTCTAAGTTCCTATTTTAATAGGGCTGTAAGAGCAGACCAAACAACAGCTGTTTTTGTTGGGAAGAGAAATGATCAGTTATTGTCGTGGTTTAATCCCAGCTGGCAACTAAGCACCACACAGCCACTCGCTCATTCCCCCCTGGTGGAGGAGAGAATCAGAAGGATGAAAGTGAGAAAACTCATGGGTTGAGATAAAGACAGTTTAATAGGTAAAGTAAAAGCTGCGCATACAAGCAAAGCAAAACAAGGAATTCATTCACCACTTCCCATTGGCAGGCAGGTGTTCAGCCATCTCCAGGAAAGCAGGGCTCCATCACGTGTAATGGTTACTTGGGAAGACAAATGCCATTACTCTGAACTTCCCCCCCCTTCCATTTTCTTCCCCCAGCTTTATATACTGAGCATGATGTCATATGGTATGGAATATCCCTTTGATCAGTTGGGGTCAGCTGTCCCAGCTGTGTCTCCTCCCAACCTTTTGTGCACTCCCCAAATTCTCATTGGCAGACCAGTACAAGAAGCTGAAAAGTCCTTGACTGTTTAGCAACAACTAAAATGTCAGTGTGTTATCAGTGTTATTCTCATATTAAATCCAAAACACAGCACTATACTAACTACTAGGAAGAAAATTAAATCTATCCCAACCTTAAATGACTGTATCCTCTCAAAGGTTTTGTTTTGGACAGGCACTTACTGTCATGTTTTATAGTAGAGATATAGAACTGCATGTCAGTTACATAACAAGTCTTGTGCAATTTCATACAAGAGCTGTGAGGGCCACTATGGATTATTTTGAGAGATTAAGATAGAAACATTTGGGCATTTTTTTTTTAACCTTTTCAGGTGTAAAGGTAAATTGATACAGCTTCATGGGCCAGCAAGTTAATGTGGACATTTATCTTCTGGCAAAGGACAGAAATTAAAAATTGGCCTAACAGACTGATGTATTCAGCACAAGCTGAAAGCCACACTTGTATGGATTAAAGAAAGCTGAGAACATCATATCATGCTTAAAATGCCTTGCCACTCCCTTTTTAATGAACTTGCTAGTAAAAAGAAGATTTAAGACAGAGAGATGATTATCTAAATCATGTATGTTAAAAGAGCTTGGGCTTAGGCCTTTAAAAATTGCTTATTTGAAAGAAAGCGGAACTTTTCCATTCTTCAGATACTGAAGTGTTAACCATCTCAGCCAAAAGATTCAATGGCTACATATAAACTAATAGGTTAAACATGCCTGGGACTGTTCTCTGGCATTGAGGCTGGTAGCCATACAAAATTTTATGATTTTATTATTAAACTCTTTTATTCTTAAAAACAGCATAGTCACATGCATTGACTGCCCATTGGGAATGGTTCCTGACTCACACTAAATCCCAAACTGTGCCCAGGAATTTTTTGGGAAAGTACTAGCTGGCATGCTTTTAGCCTGTGCCAAGGTCTTTTCAAACATTTTAATACATTTTTAGACAAATTATTTCCAATGCCTATTAATGTTTTGTGGTGGTTTCATGTACATTGCATTTTATAGACACACCTAATGCAGTCATCTTGGAGTGATTAACCAAAAGGAAGGTAAGAGGGAACTGTGGTCCCTCACCTAGAGATAAATCACATTCATATTTCAAATTAATTATTTATTGACGCAATCGCCTATTTTTTTATCCAGAAACCTGACAAAAGAAAGTTGATTGGAATTTGACTATCAAGTTAGATATTTGTTCATGTGAAGACATTTTAGAAAGTCCTATATGGTGGCTAAAACAGCCTTCTAACCTGTAGCAGATGTCTCTCTTAGACATCCTGTGGCCCTTATGAAAGGATGTTACAGTAAGAACAGGAATAGAAAACACACATTGTGCAATAAAATGAAATAAATACAAGTAACTTTTGCACTCCTTTAAATTATGGCTTCTAAAATGTAATTTATTGATTTTAAGATAAAAATTGAAAAGGAATAAGGATAAATAAAACATCATTGGGTATTTTCTGAATGCTGAGTATTCCTTTTAAAACTTCTTAAAAAAACACCAACAATCATTTTGTAACTGGACACATATTGGTTACTTGATTCTCATTGTAGTCATGAGGACAAACATCAGCCCATCTGCTTTGTCAGCACTCCAGAAGATGTGTGGGTGCTCCATTAGTGAGCCAGAAACGAGTATTAACTTGTCACAGATTTAATTTTTCACAGACTTTCCATACCATGCATTCTGATGCTCAAACGGTGACAATAAGTGGTCCATAAAATTGAATTGTTGACTTGGAGAAGCTGCCTGGGCTTTTACAATGCAATTAAATACAGATAGATGTCTCTGCATAGATGGTGCAATTCAGTTACAGTAGGGAAAAAAAAAATAAAAATAAACAAACCAGAGATAAGAATATACCTTTTAGCAATGGTTAGCATGGAATTCTCAAAATAGCCATATGCAGGGCACGAGAAGATTTTGTTATGGTAACCCAGGATAGTTCACCTCCCCCATCCAATTATGTAGAGTCCCAAGCACAATTTATCTTGTTGTTACAGTAACCTGGGATAGTTCCCTTCTTTCCATCCGAGTATGTAGAGTCTCAAGCATGTATTTTCTCGTCGTCACAATAATGCAGGATAGTTCGCTTCCCCCTGCTCCCCCATCTGCACATGCCTCTGCAAGGGCGCCAACAAGGGCAACCAGCTATGGATCTTGGAATTCGGACAACAGCACCTGCATTACATCAGCTAGTTCGCTAATGAGCATACAAGACATTGCATATGTACGATATGTTAATCAGCGCAAGTTTTATTATCTATCCCTGTGGTGCTTTCCTTTGAGCTTCACTTCCTAGCAGGGCTCCACTGTGTTGGGCTCCTATTTGATTAGTGATGGTGTCCTGGGGCTCCCATCTTGGTAACTCTACGCTATCATTATTTCATTTGCTGAGTGTTGTACCACGTCCCTGGGGGATCTGCACCTGCTTTTTACTTGCAACACCATAACCTAAAAATCAAGTCAAAATGATCTATTTATGAAAAATGTCTTTTTCTGTATCATGATGTTTTTAAACTCTAGGTTTTGATGTTTAAAGTTCTCTATTTGTCCTCTCACTGTTTTAAAATACCTACATGAGTTTCCTCAGGTTCCCTAAACATAATTCATATTTGAAGAACAGCACAGAAAATCTTGGCCTAAGAGGTATATATTTGGAGGAATAACAGGATAAGCATGAACAGTTTTCTTAAGGTTACAGGTTAAGTGTAAATTGTTTACAAATCTTGGCTATAATGAAAGAACACTATTGTGCACAGCATTGTTAATTTATAGCTTTGAGTTACTATTGAACATTTCGTAGGTTTGCCAACTTTCTGTACTGTATTTCCAGTAAAGATTTCAATCCAGCGCAAGTACTTATACGAAAGATGATATAGTGACTCTCCTAAAGAGGCTGTAATATGTATACCTGTGCTTTTGCTAGTATGTTTTCCATGCAGAGTTCAATTAAGGTGGCCTGTTATTCATAATATCGGTGTTAGATAAAACATATTACAGCTAGTTATCATAGACAGTGCTCTTTAAAATCGTTGTAAGTAGTTAAACTTTCTGGAACAAGAACAGCCTCCACAAGAACATGAGTACATGTCACCACCCAAAACAAAGGCACATGTGGGCAGCACATGTTTTACTGGATATTTTGAGGATAGTCATGTGTGAGAAAAAAGATATAAAATGCCATCGAAACAGATGCAGAGAAGACACAGAAACCCATACATAGGCCTGAGAATGTAGATCTAAGAAAAATGGAGTAAGAGAGATTCAAGATGACTGTCAAGCAAAAAGGACTTGGGACTTTGAGTGAAATTTTCCTATGGTTTCAGAGGAAAAGAATGTATGCACAATCTTTATAAATAGAGTGCATCAAAATATCTGATGCCATCATATATATTTTTTGTCAGAGACAATCCACTAGCCATTAAAGTCAAGGCATCTAAGAGTACATTTCCAATTTTAATGATAGTTGCCTTCTAAATAGACCCATAAATAACAATAACTTGGCAGCATTCAAAATATTAATTTTACTGACAGGAAAATATATACACATGCCTCATAAAATATTTTTTATATTTTCATTCACTAGATATTCTCCTGAAGTTACTCATTACTTTCATACCTTCCATGGTTCCACTGCTGTTTCCCCTCCTTTCCAGAGTTAAGCCAATCTTGTGTTTACTCCAGGCTATACTAGTGATCAGTCTCTTCTGGTCAAAGTGCTTGTTTCTCCTGCATTTCCTTGGGCAATATTTCTCTTTTCTTTGCCATTAGACTGTGTTTTCCCTAATGTTTTGGATTGTTTCCTTCTCACTTGCTCCCAAAGATAGAGGCAGCTTATAAAAGCCCTTACTTGCCTTCTTTTCCTATTTTGACTCTTCTCCATTGGCAAAAATAATCCAAAATATGAACCCCTACTTGTTTCTCTTAAAGAATCCACTGGCTTAAAAGAGGATCTCTCTATAAGCAGTGATCTTACTGGTTTTATTTTTTCATGTTATCATGTTTACAGACTAGTCAAATGCCCATAGAGGCAAAAGAAGAATTTACTATGTCTTTGAGTAGAAGGTGAATGTAAAATTTGCTTTGATGGGTATGCCATTTAATTACTATAGAAAAGGTATTTGTGTTGAATAACATTTGGATAAAAAAGTCGGTTACATAAGGGATGATATTTTGGTAAAGAGATTAATTGCAAAACCCATGCTATAAAATCTATATTTAAAGTATAGTATAGCATAAAAAGTACTTACATGAAAATACAGTTTCAGAAAAATTGTTATATATGTGCAGACTTGAAAATATGATCTTTCTATCTTCAGTTTTTTCACACCTAATTCATTTAGACTATAGAGTGCAAATGTTTAATTTTTTAATTTAAAATGTAAATATGCTGTGTTTATGATTGTGAAGAGCTTAGCATATTACTTATACTATGAAAACTTGGATGTTTCCATGTAGTCTTCAGAAGTACTGAACTTGACTGTCCAGTCTAGGGGCATGTTAAGTGGAGTTGTACAGGCTATGTATTTTGATGTTAACTTCATCTGAATTTTCCTTAAGAATGCGGTTTCATGAAAAATTGGTCAACTAAACAAGTACTAATAGAAGTTTTCAATTTTATTTTGGGGATTTTATTTTGGGGATTTTATTTTGGTTTTAGAATCCAGATTAATAAAGGTTAATGCAGCTTTTTTTTAGTCCATTTGAATTTTAAATGCAAAACATCAGGTTTTATTTTACAGTTAGTCACACGATGTTCTTATGGTCCCCTTATTTTCTAAATCTTCTCATTAATACCAGCTAAAGCTTGAAAAGAGAAAAATGCTTAGTATTCCTATAATTCCTATATTGTTGATGATTAACTCAAAAATATAACATGGCCTATGGGAGAAGGAGTGAGGCTTTGTTCATTATCATGAACACTGTTACACAGCACTCTGATGACCTTCATAGTGTTATGAAGATAGTATACAACTGCATAACTTTTGAACATTCACAATCTATCAAACTGATTATCCTTAGCAGTTAATTCTATCTTTTTTCTCCTTCTCACTGTTGCTTTTTCCATGCGAGACACGGAACCTGACACACCAATGTGATGTTCACAGAGTTCACTTTATTGTCGGACCGGGCTAGCTTTATACCAAAGCTGCCCTGTCCACGCGCCTTGCAACAATGTGATTGGTTGTAACTCGTGCTATACAATAACGCGATAGGCTGCATGTACTGTCCACGGCTCTGCACATGTGTGTCCAGCGATTGCTCACTCATTGTTACCTTCTAATGGTGCTCCTTTAGTTTCTTATGTCTATGGCTTCACCTCTCAGCCAGGCTGGCGACAACCCCATCCCCCTGGGGCAGGGGGGGGCTCTGCCACTACATCTCCTCCTCTTTGATTTAATATAATATTAACAATACGCCATATCATGCTTTAAAGACAGTGCAAAATACAGAGTAAGAACATTAAGGCTAATACAATTAAAATTAACAAGAACATACCTGTTTTGAATATTCCTTTTAACCAAATAAGGCATCCAACCCAAAAAACCCAACATCTCTTATTTTCTTGTTCTCCAAATCTTTTATCTTTTTATCTTTTGAATTCAAACAACACGTACAATCAAACTCTTCATAACTGTGACCATGGCCAATAACAAAAAATTGCTGCTCTGTTTTACAAAGTGGTATTCTCAACATTGGCTACATCCGTTGCTAAAAGTGATAACACCTCTGAGGTTAGAGGTTGTCATCATTGAAATCGGTTTCTTCTTTGTTAGCTAGCCAAGGTCTCACCCGCTTTGCTGGGATCCACGAATTTTTGTGGTTACCTGTAGAAACACAAGCATATCCCCTTCCCTAGGTTATTAGTGACATAGGACCTTCCCATTGTTGTGTTGTCGGATTAAACACACTAACCTTAGGTACATTTTCAGAAAAATCTCTGACATTTTTGATATGGTGCATAACAACAGGTTCTATTTCAGTCTCACTTTTCGGATTAAGCCAGTTCAGCACATAAAATCCCTTCATCAATACCTCTTCTGGACTCACACCAATTCCCCCTTGTTTTTTCAAAACAGACAAAAGATTTTTCAAGGTGCGGTGTGCACGCTCAATAATTGCTTGACCAGTAGAATTATAAGGGACTCCGAACAGGTGGTGTACCTTCCACTGGATGAGGAAGGTTGCAAGTGTGTCAGAGCGGTATGCAGGACCATTATCTGTTTTGATTTGTGTAGGGACACCCATGACAGCAAAAGCTTGTAATAAATGATGCTTTACCACTTTTGCATTTGCTGAGGTCAAAGCTGTAGCCCACAGCAGTCCTGAACAGGTATCTATGGACACATGAATGTACTTTTGTCGGCCAAACGGTGCAAATTCAGTAATATCAGTTTGCCATAACTGACCTGGCTGCAAGCCCCAAGGATTTACTCCCTTTTGTTGCAGAGGCACTATGCGGGCACAATCAGGACAAGCTGCAATAATGGATCGAGCTTGTTCCTTGGTAAGTGCAAACTGTTTTCGGAGTGATGCTGAGGATTGATGAAAGAATTCGTGAGCTTGTCTGGCTTGTTCAAAAGGAGATATATCCATTACTGCCACAAGTTTGTCTATAATGCTGTTTCCCTCAACTAGACCACCTGGTATGTTGGTATGGCTTTTTATATGCATTATAAATATTGGCGCTGTTCTATAATCTAACATGTTCCACAAATCTAACAATGCTTTGAACAACAAGGAATTGGAAACTCGCTGCAAAAGCACTCTATGTATTCTTCGTACAACAACCACAACATAAAGAGAATCTGCTACCAGATTAATTGGACAGTTATGCCATTTTTGTAATGCTGCTAAGTGTATTGAGGGCAGTCTCTTTTAAGATATCCTATCTGTCTGCAAGTAAAACATGCTAGGCCACAAGAAGAAGGGCTTCGGCCTTTCATTGCAGGCTTAAGTGCTGCAGCCAAGGCCGCAGCGTGGGCTTGAGCATGTATTTTTGCCTTTTCTACCTCCTGTTGCATAATTGGTACCTGTGTACAAGCTTCCACCATCTCTGCCAAAGAAGCAGTTTTTCCCAAGCCGGCTAATATCTGTTGGCATTGGGTGATTGCATTCATCATGGCCAAATCTTTCCCCGCAGCAGCTTTTGCCTCTGGAGTCAGGTTAGGAGAAGCATCTATAGCTTCTTTTAAACGGTCCACAAACTTCATATATGGTTCCCCAGGATCCTGCTTTATTGTAGAATAGGGTGGCACAGGGTTACCTATATTTGGTAACTCTTTCACTGCCGCCAGAGCAAGCCCTTGTGTTTGCTGCAAAATTCTTGGATGAAGAGATGCCTGAGTGGCACCATCCGCATATTGTCCACGACCCAGTAATTGGTCCATGCTAGCTAATCGCAATGGCTCATCAGCTGGTAAATGAACATTTTCTAATACTGTTATAGTTGTAACTAAGTTTTGTAAACTGTATCCAAGATTCTTACCTTATCTTGAGGCTTTGCAGGTTGTATACAAAAAGAGAACTGAAAGTTAGTCCTCAGTTAGTCCTTATCTTATCTTGCAAGGATAGGATGTGCTGAGAATGCACATCTAAGAAATCCAAGAATTTTACATGATTTCACAATGAACATAGGAATAGTGCGCATGTGCAGTGACAAAAGGTGAAAAGTACACGAGTGAAGAAGACTCCTTACTTCATCCTGAAGACCCCCTGAACGACCACCAGAGGACACTGCGCATGCTTAGAGTAGTTCCAAGGTGTTGCAACTGATATTGTGAAATAGTTGTGTAATCTGATGAATATGCAATACATACGTTGTAACCCTAATGAATATGTATGTAACCAAATTGTATAAATGTAGTGGAGTTCGAATCAGTGGCCGAAGCCAGCTTTGGGTGCGAACCCCTGTTTTCCCAGCGCTGAAATAAAAGCACCGCATATAACTACGTCCGTGGTTATGTGTCTCATTTGCTAACATTTTGGTGACCCAGGTGGGACCTCGTGGGCAATGCTGAGGCAGATCGCGTCTTGATCCTGCTCCGGCTAGCACCGAGGTATTCTTGGGGAGCGCATCGGACACAACCGACCCTCTGCTGCTCTCGACGGACCTCTGATTGGTAAGAAGGTGCTTTTATTATTATTTGGGTACCCAATATCTGGTCTGGTTCTGGTAGCCTGCCAGTCAGACGCGGCGAAAGCCACGCTTGGTTGGGCAGGGAGCTCCTGATCGCTAAAGCCTATAGGCGCCGTCCATCAGACAGAGGGAAACCGCTGCAGGTTCAGCATTTGGTCTGGTTCCTGAATCCTGGTTTCTGAATTTATTCCAGTCTGGTTCCTGAATCCTGGTTACTGAATTTGTTCTGATCTGGTTCCTGTATTTGTTCCTGTATTGGTTCCTGTATTTGTTCTGGTTCTTGTATTTGTTTCTGTACTTGTTCTGGTATGGTTCGGTTCCTGTATTTTTGTTTGTTTGTTGATATGTCCAGTGCAAACGTATCGTCGTTAAATTGCTTACTGAAACATTAGAAGGAGGCTGGGTTTGGACAGTTTATGCATAAAAAGAAGTGTAATTGTGATCTGTTTGCATATTTGAACTCGATATTCGGTTTGCGTGTCTGAGCTCAGTATTTTAGTTTGTATGTTTATATTTGGTACCAAAAGAATTTGTTTGGGGAAATAATTACAAAATAAGAACCGGTTCCGTTACTAAAGTGCCACCTTGCTCCCCCTTCAGATGCATCTGTACACATGAAAGTAAATTGAGTTAGGTGTATTGCAGTTAGTGTTGTTCTGTGGATAGACTGATTTGGATCTAAAATTAATGTCAGGGATTGATGCTTAATATGCTGTTTATTGACATCTATAAGAAGTTACAAAAGATAGGAGCTGAGGGATGTAGCTATTGTTCAGCTAATTGGAATTACATATAAAATTTATAATCGCAGGAATTAAATAAAGAGAGAAAAAGGGCAAAAGGAGCCCAAACCTGTGCCCGGCAGCTTCTCCTTGATAAGCTGCGGAGAAAAAAAAAAAAAAAAGTTGAAAAGCTGACTGTCTGCTAAAGCGGTGAAAAAGGTGGGGGGAGCGGCGGCTGCTAGAGCTGGAGCTGCAGCTCCTCTCCTCCGGGCTCTCCCCGCCCGCGGGGGATGAAGCGGGGAGGGGATCATCAAACGTAATAACACCCCTGCGGCAGGCAGTAGGTGTGGAGGGGAACCAGTCTATGTAAAAGTTCCGTTTTCGCCAGGGGATTTAGTAATTTGGAAGAAATCGGCTGGTCCTTATGGGGAAAATCCAGATAAGGTTGCAATAATTAAGATGATAATTAAAATGCAGAATCCTGATTAGGATGATTTACAAGTGATTTTGGATACATTAATGGACTCTAAAGAAAAAGATATGGTTATACAGGTTGCAAGGGATAAAGTGAGAGAAGATATTTGGAATGGGAAAGTAGAGGGTAACGTTGATGAGAACTTTCCAAAAGAAGATCCCCGATGAAATTATAATACAGGAGGCGGGTTATGCCGTCTCCAGAGGTATCAGGATTGGTTATTGATTGGCGTTCAAACTGCTATGCCGAAGCAAATGAATTGGTCAAAATTGTATATCACAGTATCACAGTATGTTTGGGACTGGAAGGGACCTCAAAAGATCATCTAGTCCAATCCACCTGCTGGAGCAGGAACACCTAGGTGAGGTCACACAGGAACATGTCCAGGTGGGTCTTGAATGTCTCCAGAGAAGGAGACTCCACAAACCCCCTGGGCAGCCTGTTCCAGTGTTCTGTCACCCTCACTGAGAAGAAGTTTTTTCTCAAATTTAAGTGGAACCTCTTGTGTTCCAGCTTGATCCCATTACCCCTTGTCCTATCATTGTTTGCCACCGAGAAGAGCCTGGCTCCATCCTCGTGGCACTCACCCTTTATATATTTATAAACATTAATAAGGTCACCCCTCAGTCTCCTCTTCTCCAAACTAAAGACCCAGCTCCCTCAACCTTTCCTCATAAGGGAGGTGCTCCACTCCCTTAATCATCTTTGTTGCCCTACGCTGGACCCTCTCCAGCAGTTCCCTGTCCTTCTTGAACTGAGGGGCCCAGAACTGGACACAATACTCCAGATGTGGTCTCACCAGGGCAGAGTAGAGGGGAAGGAGGACCTCTCTCAATCTACTAACCACCCCCCTTCTAATACACCCCAGGATGCCATTGGCCTTCCTGGCCACAAGGGCACAGTGCTGGCTCATGGTCATCCTGTTGTCCACCAGGACCCCCAGGTCCCTTTCCCCTACACTGCTCTCTAATATGTAATTTCCCAACCTATACTGGAACCTGGGGTTGTTCCTGCCCAGATGCAGGACTCTACACTTGCCCTTGTTAAATTTCATTAGGTTATTCCCCGCCCAACTCTCCAGCCTGTCCAGGTCTCGCTGGATGGCAGCACAGCCTTCTGGCGTGTCAGCCACTCCTCCCAGCTTAGTGTCATCAGCAAACTTGCTGATAGTGCACTCTATTCCCTCGTCTAAATCATTAATGAATATATTGAATAATAGTGGCCCCAGTACTGACCCCTGAGGCACTCCACTAGATACTGGCCTCCAACTAGACTCCACACCATTGACTGCCACTCTCTGGCTTCTCTCCTTAAGCCAGTTTGTAACCCACCTCACTACTCTATTGTCTAGACCACACCTCCTCAACTTAGCAACTAGGATGCTGTGGGAGACTGTGTCAAAGGCTTTACTAAAGTCAAGGTAGACCACATCCACCGCTCTGCCATCATCGATCCACCTAGTTACATTCTCATAAAAGGCTATGAGGTTGGTCAAGCATGACTTCCCCTTGGTAAAGCCATGCTGACTGCCCCTAATAACCCTCTTATCCTTGATATGCCTTGAGATGGCACCAAGGATAAGCTGTTCCATTACTTTCCCAGGGACAGAGGTGAGGCTGACCGGTCTATAATTACCCGGGTCCTCCTTCTTGCCCTTTTTGAAGACCGGAGTGACATTTGCTTTCCTCCAGTCCTCGGGCACCTCTCCCGTTTCCCAAGACTTGGCAAAGATGATGGAGAGCGGTCCAGCAATGACTTCAGCCAGCTCCCTCAGCACCCGCGGATGCATCCCATCTGGACCCATGGATTTATGGGTGTCCAGACTATTTAATTGCTCCCTAACCCAGTCCTCATTGATTAAAGCAAACTCCATTGACCTGGCTTCATCCGAGGTCTCAGGGGCACATGGCTCCCCAGGACAGCCTCCGGTAGAGTAGACAGAGACAAAGAAAGCATTCAGTAATTCTGCCTTCTCTGTATCTTCTGCCACCAGGGCACCCACCCCATTCCTCAGTGGGCCTACATTGCCTCTGGTATTAGTTTTATCCACTATGTATTTGAAAAAGTTCTTTTTGCTGTCCTTGACCCCTCTCGCCAACTGTAATTCTAAGGAGGCCTTGGCTATCCTAGCTGCCTTCCTACATCCTCTAACAGCAGCCTTATATTCTTCCCAAGTGGCCAGCCCCTGCTTCCATGACCTGTAAACTCTCCTCTTCTACTTGAGCATACCCAACAGATCCCTATTCAACCAAGCAGGCCTCCTGGCTCCCTTCCTTGACTTCCTACGTGTGGGGATTCTCTGATCCTGAGTGTGGAAGAAGCAATCTCTGAATGCCACCCAGCTATCTTGGGCCCCTTTACCTTCAAGCATCCTTGCCCATGGGATTTCCCCCAGCAATTGCTTGAAAAGGCCAAAGTTAGCCCTGCTAAAGTCCAGGGTTGCAATTCTACTTGCTATTCTGTTCCTGCCACACAAGATGCTGAACTCCACCATCTCGTGGTCACTGTAACCCAGGCAGCCCTCAACCTTTACTGCTTTGAGCAGACCCTCCTTGTTAGTGAGGATGAGATCCAGCAGTGCACCTCTTCTAGTCGGCTCCTCCACCATCTGCATGAGTAAGTTATCATCAATAATGTGAGGCAGGAAAAGAATGAGTCTCTCTCGGCCTTTTTAGAAAGATTAAAAGAAGCTGCCAAAACGGGGATGTAAAATTTTTAGTAGACACAGGGGCTACTTTGTACTGAATTCCTTACAGGGATCGGTAGGTAATAAAACTACGTAGGCCATAAAGCTACAACAATTGTTGGTGACACAGGGAAGGAAGAGGTACGGCCATTCTTACAGCCTTTGGATTTGTGCTTTGGAGAAAAGGAACTAACCCACGAGTTCTTTTATGTCCGAGATTGTCCAGTCTTTCTTTTAGGACGAGATTTGCTGACTAAATTAGATGCCATAATAACATTTGAAGATGGAAATTTGGTAATGAAAATTTCGGAGTCAAAGGTAGGACAAATTTTACTATTAAAAGAAAATCCAATTGTAAAATACCACAGGCAAAAGATGCAGTGATTCCCACAGTATGGGAAACTGACATACCCGGGCGGTCAAAAACAGTTAAACCTGTGAAAGTGGAGCTGAAGGAAGGTGCAAAACCAGTACAGTTGAAGCAGTACCCGTTGAAATTAGAAGCTAAATTAGGAATAGCATCTTTGAGAAATTCTTGACATATGGAATTCTAGAAGAATGTGAATCAGAATATAATACTCCAATTTTTCCAGTAAAGAAACCTGATGGTAGCTACAGGTTAGTCCAGGACTTACGGGCAATAAACCAGATCACTAAGGATATACATCCGGTAGTTGCAAATCCATATACCTTGTTAACATCTGTTAAAGAGGAATATAAATGGTTTACAATACTTGATTTAAAAGATGCCTTCTTCTGCATAACCCTTGACCAGGAAAGTAAAAAGTTATTTGCTTTCGAATGGGAAAATCCACACAGTGGAAGAAAGACCCAGTTAACCTGGACGCGCCTTCCACAAAGATTTAAGAATAGTCCGACTGTCTTTGGGAATCAACTAGCCAAAGAGCTCGAGGAGTGGACTACAAGGGGCCATATCGGCATATCGGAATTTGCCAACAATGGTATTTGTTGCTGCAATATGTGGATGATATTCTGATTGCTGCTGAGACCCAAGAACTCTGCATCCAGGTAACAATTGAAATATTGAATCAATTAGGAATGAATGCATATAAAGCGTCGAAAAATAAAGCTCAGATTGCATCCATGACTGTGATCTATCTAGGATGCGAGCTTTCTCAAGGACAGCGAAGACTAGGTATAAACTGTGTGCATGCTATCTGTGCTATCTCAGAACCACGAAAGTTACATGAATTAAGATCTTTTCTAGGAATGACAGGATGATGCAGGCTCTGGATCATGGACTATGGACTTATTGCCAAACCTTTATATGAGGCGCAGAAGAATAAGACCTTAGTGTGGGGAAAGCCGCAACAAGAAGCTTTCCAAAAATTGAAACAAGCTTTATTAAAAGCACCTGCTTTGGGCCTACCTGACTTAAGTAAAGATTTTCAGTTATTCGTACATGAATGACAGAGACTTGCCTTAGGAGTATTAACCCAATGGCTGGGATCCTGGAAAAGGCCTGTAGGGTATTTTTCTAAACAACTTGATCCGGTAAGTGCTGGATGGCCGGCGTGCTTGCGGGCGGTGGCTGCTACTGTGATATTAATCCAGGAAGTTCGGAAACTGACCATGGGGAAAAGGATCGAAGTATTTGTATCCCACATGGTGACTACGGTATTGGAACAAAAGGGGGGCCATTGGCTTTCCCCAAGCAGAATGATGAAATATCAAGCGATCCTGAGAGAACAAGATGATGTTATTTTAAAACAACTAACCTAATGAATCCAGCTGTGTTTTTAAATGCAGAAACTGAAGAAGAGGATTTGGAACATGACTGTGTGTGGAGGTCATCGAATACACCCATGCAAGTCGTCCCGATCTGAAGGATACCCCATTGGAAGAGATGTATTGGGAACTTTTTACTAATGGCAGTAGTTTTGTGTAAAGTGGAGTGTGGTACGCAGGATATGCGATTACTGCTGTTAAAACAGTAATCGAAGCCAAATCCCTACCACCAAACACATCAGCACAGAAAGCTGAGCTGATTGCCCTAACTAGGGCATTAGAGCTCAGTGAGGACAAAAGAGTCAATGTTTGGACTGATTCAAAATATGTGTTCGGTGTTGTTCATGTGCATGGAGCCCTCTGGAAAGAGCGTGGACTACTTTCCTCTCAGGGAACAAACATCAAATACCAGAAGGAAATATTAAACTGGATTAATGCCATTCAAAAGCCATCGCGAGTTGCCATTATGCACTGTAAAGCTCATCAGAGTGGAACATCGAAAATTATTGAAGGAAATCGACTTGCCGATCAGACAGCTCAGTCAGTAGCATAACAAGTTTGGACAATGGTGGGTCTTGTCTCCCAGAAGTTAAGAGCAATTGATTTATTACCTTCAGAGGCACCTAAATATTCTACAGAAGATGAGAGATTGGCAAATTCAGTAAAAGCCAGCAAGGATAATTCTGGGTGGTATGTAACTGTCCAATGAACAAGTTGTGGTGCCAATTACGACTATGAGAGGAATACTTCAGGTGGAACACCAGAAGTGTCATTGGGGTGCAGAAGCATTGGTAACAAATCTGAGAAAATGGATTATCTCAGTCCAGATGTTAACAATGGCAAAGTCTATCACAGCTAAGTGTGAAATTTGCTTGAAAAATAATCCTTTAGTAAAAAGAAAGATAGATATGGGGAAAATTAAGACAGGAGTACAACCAGGAGATTATTGGCAAATAGATTAGGTGAAACTCCCCAGAACTCGAGAATTCAGATATCTATTAGTTGGGGTAGATACCTTTTCAGGATGGCCAGAAGCCTTCCCTTGTCGCAACAACCAGGCACAAGAAACTGTAAAATGGTTACTAAGGGAAATAATCCCTAGATTTGGGGTACCACTGGGAATATCATCTGATAGGGGATCACACTTTGTTGCTCAAGTGGTAACACAGTTTGGGAATTAAATGGGAATTACATACCCCATGCATGGAGACCCCAGTCTAGTGGACAGGTGGAGAGAAAGGAAGGAAGAAAAAAAAAAAAAAAATCAAACCTAAAAAGGCAACTTAGCAAGATTTGTCAGGAACCAAAAATTCAATAACACTGAAGCCGTTGCGTATTAGGATTAAACCTAGGAGCGGAATGATAGTAAGCCCATACAAAATTTTGTATGGCAAACCATATGAAGCACCTGATCCAAATCCAAGTGTGTATGTAAAGGGTAATCAGAACTTATACAATTACGTGTTTCATTTGCTAACAGCGGGACAGCAGCGGGTGAACCCCAGCCCGGCCCGCTCCGCTGCCAGAGGGAACAGTGCAGCGCTGCGTGGGGACCAGCCCTGCCCGGCCATGATGCTGCCCGCAGCCCGTCCCAGCCCCGGGCAGACCTGCAGGGCCATGCTGGTCGCCATCGTGTTCCTGCAATCCGTCTGTGTGGCCGTTACCTTCCTCTAACTCACCAATGAGCTCAAACAGCTCCGGGACACGTACTCCAAGAGCAGCATCGCTTGTCTCACTAGGGAGGAAATGGGAAATTTCATCCAAAACTTGGATCTAATTGAAAGTGAAGACAGAGCGGCTGACCCCTGCTGGCAAGTAAAGTGGCACCTGGGAAAGGTAATTTAAAGGATGTCGAAAAGCTACGAGGAAAACATATCTGCAGTCAATGCTGACAGAGTGCTGACGCTGTCACAGACCGATGGGCAGAAGCCGCGTGGTCCCATCAACAGGATTGCGGCACATCTGATGGGCGACAGCAACGGGAAGAATACCCTGTCCCCACGCATAGATGGCAAAAAAAACCAAAACAAAACAAAACTGGGAGTAATCAAGAAAAGGCCACTCTTTCCTTTACAATGTGGAACAGAGAAATGGCGAGTTAGTGATACCCCAGACAGGCTTTTATTACATCTACTCACAAATTTATTTTCGTTTCCGTGAAAACGAGAACGAGGATTCAGATTTGTTAGTACAAGTCAGGAACCCCAAACAGCTCGTCCAATATGTTTACAAACTGACTAATTACCCAGAGCCCATTTTGCTCATGAAAAGTGCAAGAACAAGCTGCTGGTCTAAAAAGGCAGAACATGGACTTTACTCCATCTACCAAGGCGGCGTGTTTCAGCTGAAAAGAGAGGACAGGATTTTCGTCTCCATCAGTAATGGTGACATAGTTGACATGGACAAAGAAGCAAGTTTTTTTGGAGCCTTTATGATTGCTTAAAAGATTAAAACCGTGCTCCAAAGAAGCCATGATGAGGGTCAGTTGTTGAAAGAGCTGATTAAAATGGAGTGAAAATGCATTATCTAGGAATAGAAAAGCATTTTAAAAGGGGGGAAATGTTATAGTTGTAACTAAGTTTTGTAAACTATATCCAAGATTCTTACCTTATCTTGAGGCTTTGCAGGTTGTATACAAAAAGAGAACTGAAAGTTAGTCCTCAGTTAGTCCTTATCTTATCTTGAAAGGATAGGATGTGCTGAGAATGCACATCTAAGAAATCCAAGAATTTTACATGATTTCACAATGAACATAGGAATAGCGCGCATGCGCGGTGACAAAAGGTGAAAAGTACACGGGCGAAGAAGACTCCTTACTTCATCCTGAAGACCCCCTGAACGACCACCAGAGGACACTGCGCATGCTTAGAGTAGTTCCAAGGTGTTGCAACTGATATTATGAAATAGTTGTGTAATCTGATGAATATGCAATACATACGTTGTAACCCTAATGAATATGTAACTAAATTGTATAAATGTAGTGGAGTTCAAATCAGTGGCCGAAGCCAGCTTTGGGTGCGAACCCCTGTTTTGCCAGCGCTGAAATAAAAGCACCGCATATAACTACGTCCGTGGTTATGTGTCTCGTTTGCCTAACAATACTGCCAATTCCACCTTCCCCTGCCACTTGTCCAAGAATGGCAAATATCCCGTTGGAGGAAGCAATAACTCCATCAATGCCTTAATATCTGTTGGAGTTAGTACTTGCCCCTTGAAAAATGAATTGATTAGCTACATCACGTGCTTATTATCCATACCATACTGCATAACTGCACTTTGCAATTGCTTAACCGTTTTCCAATCAAAGGGCGACCACTGCCTTTGTCCTCTATTATCTATGTGCACTGGCATTGCTGTAATACTACCAGGTAACATAATCCCTTCAATGGTTGCATCCCTGATTACCCCTTGTCAACGTTGCTCTGCATTATAAGAATGATCTCGAGGAATATCTCTACCCTGATGCACAGGGGCAGCACCCAAATTATCATTACTGTAATAGATATGGTCAAGGTTGTTGAACAAATCGAGTAGGGTTCAATCATATTATGCATATCGTTGTAAGAAGTAATTACGCTTGTGCAAGTTTCATTATATTTTGTAAAAAACAGTAGTTAGGCCAATGGCCGGATGCCGGGCCCCAACCAAGCCAACGGCCGGATGCCGGACCCCAACCAAGCCAATGGCCGGATGCCGGACCCCAACCAAGCCAATGGCCGGATGATGCAACAGATAACAGAGTGCCCGAATGGTGTAACAGATAACAGAGCGCCCAGATGGTGCAACAGATAACAGAACTCCAGAGGCAGAAACACCAAGCGACACCCAGCAACATCTTTCACTGTCGACTAGCCAACCAGGAGCTAACTCGTCAGGGTGTCTCAGTGCGTGAACAAATGTATAACATATATAAGCACATACGAAAAGTTGTGTTTTGGGCCGTCGGTGGAACTGAGCTTCCCCCGGTCACCCAGCGCTGTTTTGCCTAATTACTGCTTGCTTTAAATTTGCTTGCTTAATAAAATTAATTAATTGGCTCAAAGATTCGTCTTCATTTATAACAAATTTTGGTGCCGTGACTCGGATTAAGGATTTCTCGGAGGGACTTCTAAACTTCAGGGAGGCGCCTCGTCCCAGTTTCAGACGGCTCTGGAGTGGACGAAGGATCGCCCCGAAAGCTTAACCTCCGAACCCTAAATTCAGGTAATTAGGCAAAAGAATTAAGCCCCGTAAAACTTTGTGCACGAAGAACTGGACGAAGATCCCAGGGAGGGTAAGTATAGAAAGCGATTCCGTTCGGTTGGGGTGGGTTTCCTGGAGTGTGCTTGAACGAGACGCCCCCCCCCCCCCCCTTTTTGGGGAGGAAGCGAAGCGAGTGTGGACTCTGCCGTAAGGCAGGGCGGGACTCTCTAGTAGTGTGGTTCTCATTGTCCGCGAGGGCGTGAGCCACGAACGAGGGGTGCGTGTGTGTGTGTCAAAGAAGGCACTCCAGAAGATGGGACAGAGGAAGAGCAAGCCCTCTGATCTCATGGGGAAGGGACCCAAGGAGAGGTCACCGGATATTCCCCGAGATTCCCCATTGGGCCTTATGCTCAAGAATTGGGAAGGTGCGTCTTGCACACGAAACAAAAGTAAGGAGAAGATGGTATATTATTGTATGTATGTCTGGGGAAACCAGCAGATTAGACCAGATCATTTATTTTGGCCAATTTTTGGGTCGTATGAGAATTGGATTTGTCAGGCCCTAAATCTTTATGTAAATGATAAGGAGCCCTTTAATCCTGAGGAGAGCGAGTATGCGTGTTGTTGGCTATCTTCTGCTACTCGTGTTGGGATTTTTGCCTTAGGTGAAAAGAAATCTGGCCGCAAAAAGAGGGTCCCTGAGGAACCTCCACCCCCTCCCCCTCCCTATGATCCCCCGCCAGTAGCAAATCTAAGACCCCCCTCTCCCCCTATGCCTTCGGCTCCTGAGGAGGATTCCGATTCTTCGGGGTCAGTTAGAGGGACCCGAAGACTCACGAGGAGTCAAGCTAGACAGCAAACAACATCAGGAACAGGACAACAAGCATCATCAGAAACAGGGCTATACCCATTACGAGAAATAGCGATGGGAGGTCCACAACCCGGGGTGGGATTTGTGTCAGTGCCTCTAAACTCGGGGGATGTAAGAGAATTTAAGAAGGAAATGGGGAGTTTGTTAGAGGATCCCTTAGGAGTTTCGGAAAGGATAGACCAGTTTCTAGGACCTAACCTATATACCTGGGATGAACTGCAAGCTATTTTAGGGATACTATTTACTGCGGAAGAGCAGGAGATGATTCGGAGGGCTGGGATGAGAGTCTGGGACCAACAACACCAACAAGGGCCGGGTGCTGACATTAAGTGGCCCCAGCAGCGCCCTAATTGGGATAATCAAAACCCGGAACACAGGGGCCATATGGGAGATCTCCGCACTATAATCGTACAAGGGATTAAGGAATCGGTCCCTCGAGGGCAGAACATAAATAAAGCCTTTAATGAACAACAAAAGAAAGATGAGACTCCCACAGAATGGTTAGAAAGATTAAGAAAGAGCTTGCAGCTTTACTCCGGGATAGACCCTACGACACCCGTTGGGCAAGCTCTTTTAAAAACTCAGTTTGTGGCGAAGTCATGGCCGGATATTAGAAAGAAGTTAGAAAAATGGGAAGATTGGCAAGAGAAAGGGTTAGACGAGTTGCTAAGGGAAGCGCAGAAGGTTTATGTGAGAAGGGAGGAAGAGACCCAGAGGAGACAAGCTAAAATTTTGGTAGCGGCAGTTCGAGAAGGACAGAGGACAGCTCCACAGAAGGGAGGGCCACCGCGCATAGGTTGGAACGGGCCACCTCAGGGAAGTCAAGTTGGACCGCAGGATTTGAGAGAAATAGAATGTTTTTACTGCCAGAGGAAGGGACATATGCGTAGGAATTGTAGGAAACGTATACAGGATGAAAAGATGTATCACGTGGAGTAGGGGTGTCAGGGGCTCTATCTGCTGGGGACTTCTAAAACAACAGAGCCCTTGATAAAATTGAAGTTAGGTCCTCAGCGTCAGGAAATGGAATTCCTGGTGGATTCGGGGGCAGAAAGATCTACTGTCCAAACTGTGCCCCGGGGATGCACCCCCTCCTCGGAGAAAATACAAGTAATAGGAGCAAAAGGAGAACCCTTTTTTGTACCCATAATTAAAGGAGTTGAAATAGAATCCCCATCCCGGATAGGGGTAAAGTCCTTTTTATTAGTACCTGAGGCCGAATATAACCTATTAGGAAGAGATTTAATCGTAAAATTAGGAATTAGTTTAGAAGTAAAAGATCAAGAATTGAAGGTGAAACTGTATGTTTTAACAGCCGAAGATGAAGATAAAATTAGTCCAGAAGTATGGTACACTCCTGAGTCGGTAGGGAAGTTAGAAATTCCACCGATTACAGTGACAATAATGGATCCAGGAGTACCGATACGTGTTAAACAATACCCTATATCACAGGATGGGAGGCATGGGCTGCAACCTGTAATTGATCGATTATTACAACAGGGACTGCTAGAACCATGCATGTCGCCCCATAATACCCCCATATTACCCGTGAAGAAATCAGATGGGTCCTATCGTTTAGTGCAAGACCTCCATGAAGTAAATAAAAGAACGATAACTAGATTTCCGGTAGTGGCCAACCCTTATAACCTATTAAGCCAAGCATCCCCAGAATTAACCTGGTATAGTGTAATAGACCTAAAGGATGCCTTCTGGGCTTGTCCCTTGAGGGAAGAGTGTCGTGACTATTTTGCCTTTGAGTGGGAGAACCCTGATACCCATCGGAAACAACAACTTAGATGGACGGTTCTTCCACAGGGATTTACTGAATCACCAAACCTCTTTGGACAGGCCCTGGAACAAGTCCTGGAAGACTTTGAACTGGAACCTGGGGTAGTTTTGGTACAATATGTAGATGATCTATTAATAGCTGGAAAAAGCCAAGATAGTGTGCGAAGCACCAGCATTAGGTTATTAAATTTCTTGAGCCTAAAGGGTTTAAAGGTATCAAAATCTGAACTGCAATTTACTGAGGAAGAAGTGAAATATCTAGGGCACTGGCTGAGTAAAGGGACTAAGAAGCTAGATCCAGAGCGAGTAAACGCTATTTTGTCCCTCCAGTCTCCCAAGAATAAAAGGCAAGTGCGACAACTTTTAGGTCTTTTTGACTACTGTAGACAGTGGATTGAAAATTACAGCAACAAGGTTAAGTTCTTATATAAGAAGCTAGTGGGGGAAGGCCTGATGAAATGGAGTACAGTGGATGACGAGCAATTAGAAAACTTAAAAACTGATTTAGTAAATGCTCCAGTACTGAGTCTGGTGGATACCCGGAGGCCTTTCTATCTATTTGTTAACACGGAGGGTGGCACGGCCTTCGGGGTCCTAACGCAAGAATGGGCAAGTAAAAAGAAACCCGTAGGATATTATTCCAAATTATTAGATCCAGTTAGTCGCGGCTGGCCTACCTGTTTACAGGCCATAGTTGCTACTGCTCTCTTAGTCGAGGAAGTCGGGAAAATAAATATGGGAGGAGAATTAAAGGTATACACACCTCATAATATAAGAGGGGTATTACAGCAGAAAGCTGACAAATGGATTACGGATGCTAGGTTACTGAAATATGAAGGAATCCTATTGCACTCTCCTAAGTTAGAGCTTGAAACCACTAATTTACAGAATCCAGCCCAATTTTTGTATGGGGAACCGAGTGAATCTCCTTCCCATGACTGTATCAGGGTAATAGAATATCAAACCAAGATAAGGGAGGATTTAGAGGAAGAGGAGTTGTTATGTGGAGAAAAATTGTTTGTAGATGGATCATCGCGGGTAGTGGACGGGAAAAGGAAGTCAGGATACGCTATAATAGATGGGAACAGTTGGACAATCAAAGAATCGGATCCCCTTAACATAAGTTGGTCGGCACAGGCCTGCGAACTATTCGCAGTATTGAGGGCATTACAGCTGTTAAAAGATAAGAGAGTATAGAGCGAGATAAGGACCAAGCAAAACAAGTCGATTCAATGTGAATCACGCTAAGCCATTTATTACAGAAACAAGTCTCCTTATATACGTAACTATATTCTAATCACGCGTCCACGCTCCAAGCATAGATTCGTTAAATGAGTATCGTGGGCTGTCCATGCTCTGGAGTCTCACTGATGATACGTCCGATGATTCATGCCACGCCAGGACCCCCGTGATTGAGGAACGCCCCTCTTTCTCACAGCAGACTCTGTTCTCGAAGTGGCCTTGAGATACCTTTGAGCCTGACTAATTCAGCAACAGATCTTTATCTATCAAGACCCAGCCACACTTCCCCCTTTCTTTTCCTGAATTAGTTAGGCCCCTTAAACCGCACGGTGCATCATTTTTGAAATATACTGCAACATAGAATACGTGATTAACAACATAATTACAATTACATATAATGCAGTTAAACCTTACTTAATAAGATCAAACAACTACCTGCCTATTCTTAAAACCTTAATTCTACTATGACAACCTTATTAACACACTATTTTAATAGATTCAAAATAACCAGACAAGTTAATACAATATATTCTCTTAAATTCCTAAAAGATTTATAACTGCGCAGTTTATAGGGTAACACACTTAATATCATCAGCATATACTAATAATTGAATTAATATCTTAAAAGTTATCTTAACCTATTTAAAAGATCAATAGCTTAGCCTTAATATCCCTTCTAAAACTTTATCAGTTGCTGAACTTAGATTACTATGATAGAGATATCTCATAATTTTACCTTATCTATGCATTGACTATCTAATCATAATATCACCCTTTTGGATCTCCTGCTGATTGTTCAAATTGCCATTCTCCACAGAAGGTACACCACCTGCGTGCTAATAGGCTTCTAGACCACCAGGTCTGCGAACATCTGTAACACTGAATTAGGATCCATGGTTTACATCTGAAACAGTCCTCACAACTTATCTCCCTCCTGTCCATCTGCATCTGTTGAATCTTTGTTGAATCCACTTCAATCCTTGGCCTGTAATGACACAAACATAACCTTTTCCCCAGGTTATCAATTGATGTGGCCTTTTTAATTGACTAGTGATTTGACCATAACTAATGTAGGTTCTTTCTGATTTAGCATGGTTTTGGGTCATACTTGCAAAGTGTTTCATCACATACAATGCTTTTGACAATTGGTTTTGTGGTGCTTCCCCTACTTCCCCCCTTTTTTTTAAAAACAAACAAACAAAAACTTCAGAACCAGATACGTGCGTTGGACCTTGACTACGTACTCAGAATCACAAATCAAATTTAGAGGTTCCTCCTTAAAAAGCTCTAAGTAATTTAAAGCTGTGCCAAGTTCTGCTAATTGGGTTGAACCATCATTTTTACAGAATGACGCCAATTGTTATCTTCACACCAAACCACTACAGCTTTATGAGGCTGCCCAGAATCATCAACAAAAACTTTGCAAGTATGTAGGATCAGACCAAATACAAGTATGGCCTATGACCTGATGTTAAAGACTTGCAGGTTCTGCAGCAATTTACATTTATGCATGCCAAAAGCTGTGCTGTTAAGAAAACCAGCTAGTGCAATTTACAAAGACATAGATTACAAATAAAAAAAATCAGAATTAAAATTCACAAATGGTACATATATGACAAAAGGATCATGGTCTATTAAGACTTAAATTCATTCCCTGCATTTTCTTGATCAGAGTGACAATTGGTATATAACAGTCGGTATATCAGTTTGCTAGCAATCTCATCATACTGTCCCACAATAGCCACAGGTTGTTTCTATGTTGTAGCTATAAATAGACAAATCTGTAAGTCCAATCGAATGCAGTCAGCCTGTAAGGTTGTCATAAATTCATTCCTCAAAGTTTCTGACTCCATTTTGGCTGTCATATTTATTGGATATTGTTTTCCCTTACCGGATCGAAGTCCTGTTTCAGATCTATCAGTGTAGTGTTTGCTTTATCGAAACATTGGCTGTTAATAGTAGTGGAAATACAGCATTTGAAATTTCCTTGGAGATTTCTCACTTGCAGCAAGCAGATCTGCAGCATCCCAGCAACTTATTGTAGGCCATGCAACTAAACAGAATTCTCAGAAAACGTTATTTGAGCTTACAATTTACTTAACAAATCTTAACCTAAGAGAGGTATAGGACTTTCTGGCAACTACAAGAATTCATGTATTAAAACTTTGTTCCAAATTTGGCATTCCGTTGGTCACAAAAAATGGCCTTTCTTTCGTTATCTCCCATGACCTCAACAACTAGCATGGTGAATTTACTAAGAAGTCTCTTACAACTAATTACCACAGAATAAGTCTATCAACAAATTTTTGGTTTAATTTTCCAGTTTCATTAGAACTATGGGTCTGCTAAGGATGCCTTTAAACTTCACCCTTGGACTGCTCCAGTCAGTATTACAGCGCTGCAGTGGGGGGGAAAGAGAACCCCCCTTTCACTGCTTTAAAAGCAGGCAGCCAGGTTTTTCCATTTTTTTTTTTTTTGTTTCTTTCTCTTCTTACTGCAGTTCAGATATAACCAAGGTCACGCAGCTGGCTTATCTCAGTTACAATGAGCTGCACACAGGCCTGGGATGTTTTGGTCTTTTGTTTTCCCATTTCATTCCAGCCATAATACACTTTATATGCAATTTCAAGTAGCTCAGAAATAGTTACATTCCTTAGCTCCATTTACCTGTTACAATTCAGAGATGTCAAAAAACAGTATAAACCAGTATAATAAACATCAATCCATTATTCTATTTTCCTAAATCTAAATCAGTTAATACTCTAGCAACTTTTAAATACAATCTCTTCTAAATGCACATCTATCATAGCATTTTAACAATTTAAATGCTTTTCTAACAATATAAGCAATTACTCTAATGTGTAAGGATGCATCCTAAGGGGGAGCAAGGTGGAATTTTAGCAGTGGAATCGGTTCCCATTTTGTAATTATCTCCCCAAACAAGATTCTTTTGGTACCAAATATGAATATACAAACTAAAATACTGAGCTCAGATATGAAAACCATATACCAAGTTCAAATATGCAGATGGATCACAGTTACACCAATATAAGACAATATCTCAATTTTTGCATTGCACCTTTGGGCCGCTCACTGCTCAGCCAGGTGGAGGTACCTCTGGGTCTCCCTGACAAAAAAGGTCAGTTGCGCGCTGAAACCCATCCGCACCCGCCGACCCGGACCAGGTAAGGCCTTTTTGTGTTTTGTTTTGTTTTGTTTTAGTGTCTCATCTGGTGCGCTACAGCTGTTATTCCAAAACCAGGATTCTTTACATGATGTGCATACAGAAAAACCAAATCCAGCACACCGAGATGAGACACAGCCTGTCACAGAGTTGCGCAAGTCTGAATGCTGGAATAAAGCTAGCATGCTAGAGAAAAAAAAATAACAGCTACTACATACAAAATTTACCATAACATTCACGCAGTAAAGAACTAAATTACTCATGATCTTCTGAATTATCACAAAATGCACATTTTGAGTCAACGGATTCTCATGATTTAACAGACTGTGAACTTATCGTACCATATAGCACAGACCTACCAAAATTGCAACATACTTAAACAGATACCCACAAAGAAAACAGGTTAATAAGGAAAGCATCTTGCAGACTTTAACAAGTTTTCTGTGACCTGTGTGTTATCAGTTAACTCTCTCTCAGCTTGTTGAAGTTCAAAGCACCCCGCCTGTAAAACTGTCTGAAATGATTTAATGATCTCTTGTAGGGATTTATTTTGTCCTGATCTTCTCGCCTCAAAAACAACATTAATTGCAACAAGATTCTATTTTCCGGACACTTTTCCCAATCATTTAAGTTATATCGCAGCCACCATTAATTACAATATTTTACAAGATCTTCCTTCCTTATAATTCCGAGTGCTTTCCTAAGTTTTAAAACACCTCCCAATACTGATTTTTTAGGAACACAACTGAAAACAATTATTCCCGACCCCATCTTGCAAGTAAAAACCTTGAGAAGGGGGGGGAGGGAGGGGGAGGAAGGCACAGGGCTGCTTGCAGCGAGAATGGGAAAAGTGGGAGAAGGTTTTACAGTGCACTTAAAAACAACTAGTAAAACAATTAACTCACATTCCTGTCAAGCTGCTTGATTTTCAGAGAGGCAATACACAGGAGCACATAATATGTACTGGAAAACTTGCAAATAACACGTTGATAGCAAACATTAGCATTCTCTACTGCTAATCTCAACACTAGTGCTTCCTTAGCTTCTAAGTTTTCGGCCTGCTTACTGATGGCGTCTTGAAGATGGTCAATAAATTGCATGTAATTCTCATTGGGACTCTGATTAATAGTTGCAAATGATTTGACACCTCTCTCATAGCTTGATATGCAAGATCTGTTGACTGCCTCAGGATTTCAGAAACTTATCGTGTCTGTAGTTGCGGTGTGTCAATTAGTGTCTCTTCCAGGAGTTGCGGGACACCTGCCCCCCTTGACGAATCCCCATTGTTCTGTCCTAAATGATCTATAGCTGTTACATTTCACACAGTTCTTTTGACAAATTATCTGACTCCAGTTCCTTGGACTGCTTGGTCTCTTTAGGGTCGTGTGATGGTATGGGAGGCCATCCACTCGGTAATTTTCCTCCTCCCGGCCCAGACTGCTGAATCAGTGCCGCTGGCACAACAGGGGATGGAGTGGGGAGGGGGTCAAAAGACACGATCCGGATAAACTTCATAGTCATTTTTAGGTTTGTTATCAGGTTGCAACGCTGGAAAAATTCTGGCAACGGTAGCCCGCTCAGCCTTAAAGTCTTTTAAGGTGGAAATTTTAAGCTTCCATTTAGTCGCTAGTGATTTAGTTTCTTTATCATCTCCATTGCTGACCCTATTCCATAATTTCTGCCTTTTATCATCCCAAAGTTAACGTTTAAAAGCCTTCTCGTTTTCTCCCGGGTAGCCTTTAATTCTATACCGAATTAGTAGTCCACATATGTTACTTTCTTCTTATTTAAGTCCTCTCATAGAGAGAATAGGCAGGAGGAGTTTAACTACGGCTTCTTCCTCAAAGGATTTATTTTGCCCCATAACTTCACTCTTCCCTCCTCCCGCTCCCAGCCGCTCACCCTTTTACGGTGACTTCTTCAACAACGCGGAACGTCCGTACGCCTCCGCCCGGTTCTCAGTCCAGCTGATCCGCCTCCGGCTGGGCCGCTCTAGGCTTTTCCCCAACTTCAGTGGTACGCCGGTCAGAGTATCACGTCGGGGTCACCAGATGTAGAGCGAGATAAGGACCAAGCAAAACAAGTCGATTCAATGTGAATCACGTTAAGCCATTTATTACAGAAACAAGTCTCCTTATATACGTAACTATATTCTAATCACGCGTCCACGCTCCAAGCATGGATTAGTTAAATGAGTATCGTGGGCTGTCCGTGCTCTGGAGTCTCACTGATGATACGTCCGATGATTCATGCCACGCCAGGACCCCGGTGATTGAGGAACGCCCCTCTTTCTCACAGCAGACTCTGTTCTCGAAGTGGCCTTGAGATACCTTCGAGCCTGACTAATTCAGCAACAGGTCTTAATCTATCAAAACCCATCCACAGAGCTAAACTTCCTTTGTCAAAGTATGATAGCATAATGTTTTTGTATATTGACAAAGGCATATTTGCAGTTTTGCTATATATCTGTTGCAAAGCTGCAGGAAGTTGCATGCGGTTACCATAGCTCAGCTGATGCACAGTAGCCTGAAGAGCAACCCTAAGCCACAATACAGACATTATATGGATAGATAAAATCTTGATGACCACAGTTCTTGTACTGAACTAAATTAAAACCCGTTCAGTGATTCATTAGGAAAATAATAAAATCCATTCCTGAAATAAGCAGTTTTCAAAAATGGTGAGAGGGAAGCTCAATACCTCAGCTGTGTAACTGCCTTCTAAACTAAAAGTTGCAATAACCTTTCAGTCTCAGGAAAGATGGGATACTTTGTGGGTACATGAAGTAGGTAAATACAGTTATGTTTACAAGTTTATATAGAGTATGCAAGTTGTATCTTGTCTATTACAATCAACAAGTGTTCCATGCTTTTCAAGAAGAATATTGCTCACAAGAGATTTTAAGCTAGAGAATGCAAAGGACTTGTGGTGAATCTAGGAAATATACTTTGAATACAGAAGACAGAATAAAACCTTTGGCCATTAGTGTGAAAGGCTAACGGTAGAGGGAGCTGACTTACTGACGCCATGGAGGAGGTGGAATGGAGCATATTGTGATACAAAGTGTGTAAGTGATATTCAGCATGGAGTAGTTTATGTAAAGGGCCATCGAAAGGGGACCTCCACGCAAATAAGAGGGAACAATTTAGCAGACGAGGAAGCTAAGAAAGCTGCGTTACTAATAATAAAAGCAGTCGAACAGGATCCTGTACAAACTAAGTATGCTATGAGATTTACAAATCAGGAAAGGGAAAAATTGGAGCAAATGGGAGTAGTTGAACGAGAAGGAAAGTGGTGGCTACCTGACGAGAGGGAAATGCTCCCAAAAGGAGTAGCTTGGCGAGTCTTGAGAGAGTTTCATAGACAAACCCATTGGGGAGTACAGGCTCTGGTAGATCAATTCGCTAATAAATATATGGCCTTGGGAGTGTATGATCTAGCAAAAAGAATCGTTGGAGAATGTTTAACATGTCAAAAGATAAATAAACAGCGCCTTAGGGAAAGAGTCCCTGGGGGGAGGCAACTAGCCAAGAAGCCATTCGAAAGGATTCAGGTAGACTTCACGGAGTTACCGAAGGTAGGCAGATATAAGTATCTCCTAGTTTTGGTTGATCACCTAACTCACTTTGTCGAAGCCTTTCCGGTAGCTCGGGCCACTGCAAGGACGGTAGTAAAAATATTATTAGAGCATATCATACCTAGATATGGGATCATGTCGGTTATCGATTCGGACAGAGGGCCCCATTTTACTTCCAAAACAATTAGAGAAACGTTAGAAGCTCTGGGAACCAAATGGGAGTATCACACTCCTTGGCACCCCCAGAGTTCAGGGGAAGTTGAAAGAATGAACGGAGAAATTAAAAAGCACCTAACCAAATTAATGATAGAGACCAAAATGAGCTGGGTGAAGTGCCTCCCCTTAGCCCTCTTGAACATAAGGACACAACCGAGGGCTGATACAGGACTTTCCTCCTTTGAAATGTTATATGGAGTGCCCTATGATTTGGAGAAACCAATAGAACACCCTAAAGTGGAAGAAAAGATGTTACAAGAATACCTTATAGAGCTCATGAAAAGGAGGCAAGAACTGTTAAAGCGAGGCCTGGTGGTTCAAAGACCACCTTTAGATATAGCAATACATAGTATTAAACCAGGAGATCAAGTACTCATAAAAACATGGAAGGAATCATCGTTAACCCCTCGCTGGGAGGGACCTTTCCTTGTTTTACTCACCACAGATACCGCAGTCCGCACCGCGGAAAGAGGTTGGACACACGCTAGTCGAGTAAAGGGTCCTATTCTGCACACAGACTGGGAAGTCGCCGGGAAACCGGATGAGTTGAAGCTGACCTTCAAGAGGAAACAGACACGTGACGCATAGCCCTGGATACCAGGCTTTTTATGGACAATTGTAAGGAATTATAGAAGTCGCACATCGCATGTCCTGTATGTAAGCAATGCAATCCGTGGGTATGTCGCGTGTGTAACGGGTGCGGGATACAGCAGTGGAAAAAGTTTCCTTATGTTGAACGATGGTGTAATGAGTGTTGGGGAAAAACCTTAGATACCATTAGGATATTAATAATCACTGGACGAGAACATAGCACGGATCCTAGTTACGAATACTGTAGAAGAGATTGGTACAAAACCGTTGCACAATTAGAGGAAGAACTTATAGTTAGGGATATAGAGTGTAATAAAACTATTCAGGTACCCTCTGTTTGGACTGTAAGTCCAAACATTTGGGAAATAACCACGAGGAAGTGTAAGAAGCGTTTTGGTAAGAAAAGATACAGGAAGTGTTCCAAAACCTGTGAGGATTCGGGACAGTGGCCAAAACCTTGTATTCGAAAATAGCCCTATTGGGTTGAGTATTAGAAAGTGGGTTGTGGCAGAACAAGAAGAGAATTCAAGAGGCAGTTCCCTGAAGACTACAACTGCTGCCAAGAAGATAACTTACCCGGCTACTCTGAAGCAACAGAGTAGGCCCAGGGCAAGGCAGAGGGGTATCCTTGTGGGGATTGGCAAGTGCCTCCAAAAACTTCTAAAATAAAGCAGCTCCATTAAGCAGAACAACCCTCAACAAAATGAACCTCCACTGGCTGATTTTCAGCCAACTAAGGGCTGGGTCGCTCTCCCTAATCCTCCTTACCTTATCGGTAATAATAGCAATAAACCAAGGGAGTTCCCATCAACCTTTTAAATGGACCCTCTATCGATGGGAGGACCAAACGATAATACAACAACAAACCACATCAGGGTCACTCTCTTTTACTCCAACCTTATGCCAATTAGTTGAGGTTAGGCCATGCCTTAACAAAATGGAGTTTTATATGTGCCCTAGCACAGAGCCCTCATTTTGTAATACCCCAGGACACTATTATTGCGCTTACTGAGGGTGTGAAACAATTGCCTCAAATTGGCAGGTTCCTCAGGCCAATGTGGATAAGTTTTTAAAGGTTGAATGGGGACCTCCAGGATGCATTGCCCCTACGGGACTCGGGGGCGGGATGCAATTAGCTCGCCGTGGGAAACTAGAACCCGATGGCAACTGTAAATACATAGTCATGAACATAACAAATCCTGAACATAATGGATGGCTTGTTGGAAAAACCTGGGGAATGCGGTATTATCAGCCGGGAGATGACAGAGGAGGCATGTTTATCATAAAGAAGGAAGAAGTTAAACCGACCTTTCGAGCAATAGGTCCCAATCCAGTAGTAAAATCCACCCCCCTGCTAGGTAGGGAAACAAAGACAGTAGAAAAAGAGATTATAATAGTAAGAGAGGAAACTGTCACTGAAGCCTTGAAATCTCTGAATACTGAAGCCTCAGAATCTTTGAATCCTCTATGGGAAATTATCCGGGCTACTTATCAAACCCTAAACTATACTCAACCCAACCTAACCAATGGTTGCTGGTTGTGTTATAACGTTAATCCACCTTTTTATGAGGCTATAGGGGATAATCGTCTGTATACCACAAGCAAGGAGTCTGCGCCTATTCAGTGTCTTTGGGAAAAGCAGAAAAGAGGGATAACTATGCAACATGTAACTGGGATAGGGACTTGTATAGGTAAAGTACCAAATTCCAAGAGGTCACTTTGTGGTAATATCATACCGAGCCTTAATGAAACCACAGGATATATTATTCCCCCGAATGGAACAAAATGGATATGTTCCAGGACGGGACTTGCTCCATGTGTGTCTTTAAAGGTGTTTAACAGTTCCCGAGAGTATTGCATGTCAGTTACCATTATTCCAAGGATATTATATCATCAAGAAGATGTGATGTATGATATTTGGGATACAGGGCTCCATCGTACCAAGCGAGAACCCATTACGGCTATTACTGTAGCCACGTTGCTAGGGTTAGGGGTAGCCGGAGCAGGAACAGGGATAGCTTCACTTGTTCAACAAAATCAAGGATTCAATTCCTTGAAGACTGCGATAGATGAGGACCTAGAGAGAATTAAAAACTCCATAACCGCCTTAGAGAGATCTCTAACCTCAATATCTGAAGTGGTGTTATAAAACAGGAGAGGGATCGATCTCCTTTTCTTACAGCAAGGGGGATTATGCACAGCCTTGAAGGAAGAGTGTTGTTTTTATGCAGATCACACAGGGGTAGTCCGAGACTCGATGGCAAAATTAAGGGAGAGACTGGAACAGAGAAAAAGGGAAAGAGAAGCTGCAAAGGGGTGGTACGAGTCTTAGTTTACTCAGTCCCCTTGGCTAACTACATTGCTATCCACAATAGCTGGACCCTTGATAATATTATTACTTACCCTAACCTTTGGACCCTGTATCCTAAATCGACTTATTGGACTAGTTAAAAGCCGTGTAGAGCAGGTACACCTTATGCTGCTACAAAGATATGTTACTGATGAAGAAGCTGAAATGATCTTACGAGCCCAAAAAGCGGTAACTCGATTTGATCAACAAATAGATGCTCGAAAGGAAAGGAAGGAATTGTAATAGATATGGTCAAAGTTGTTGAACAAATCGAGTAGGGTTCAATCATATTATGCATATCGTTGTAAGAAGCAATTACGCTTGTGCAAGTTTCATTATATTTTGTAAAAAACAGTAGTTAGGCCAATGGCCGGATGCCGGGCCCCAACCAAGCCAACGGCCGGATGCCGGACCCCAACCAAGCCAATGGCCGGATGCCGGACCCCAACCAAGCCAATGACCGGATGGTGCAACAGATAACAGAGTGCCCGAATGGTGTAACAGATAACAGAGCGCCCAGATGGTGCAACAGATAACAGAACTCCAGAGGCAGAAACACCAAGCGACACCCAGCAACATCTTTCACTGTCGACTAGCCAACCAGGAGCTAACTCGTCAGGGTGTCTCAGTGCGTGAACAAATGTATAACATATATAAGCACATACGAAAAGTTGTGTTTTGGGCCGTCGGTGGAACTGAGCTTCCCCCGGTCACCCAGCGCTGTTTTGCCTAATTACTGCTTGCTTTAAATTTGCTTGCTTAATAAAATTAATTAATTGGCTCAAAGATTCGTCTTCATTTATAACAATTACTATCACTGCTATACAATTCCCTTGTGTTTCCCTGAGGATCAGTAAGTGGACGCATATTTGTAAACCGATCTGCTGACCCAGTCTCCAGCCCTTTTCCATATCACGCTCTCAAATATTCATCTGCTTCTCTTACAGATCACATCCCATCTTCAACACATTGTCTAGCCCATTTTTGTATTCGCTCCCTTTTAATACGGAGCTTCTCAGGAGTGAGGTCTAATTCCGCCCCCTCCCGTTCCTGTTTTCCCCGTTTTTCACATTCCCTGCCAATTGCCTCCAGCCCGTCCTTAATCGCATCTGAAGCCTTTTTATATGCTATTAACCGCGAAGTTTTACTGTTACCGCCATCTAGTCGCGTCATAGCTTTTAGAACTCCTTGCATCTGAATCTCCTGCCGTCTCAGTAAGTCCTTCAGGCTCTGCACGTGGCTCTCCTCCTGGAAGTCAGGGCGATTCTGCGGTGCTTCATCCTGTTGCTCCATCGAGTCCTCCGGCAACGGCACTTCAGCTGGATTAACTTGTCCTGGCTTGTTGAAATTTGCTGGTTGCTGCCGTTCGTCGTCGGAGGCAGGCAATGGCTCAAAGGGTGCAGAGGGTATAATTTGCTCTCTGCCCCAGAACTCCAAATCTGATACGGGACATACCAGCGGTATCGATTTTTCGGAGTTCTCAGAGAGGGGGCAGCTCGCAGCGAGCGGCTCCGGGGGGACGGCACACACCTCCGGCTCCCCTGAGACTTCCTCCATCAGCTTCCTCCATCAGCTTGCGAGATCGCAAGCCTCGCGGCTCCCCCTTGTGACCGCTTCCCATAGTTCGGTCCCTATGTCCTCCCATGTACCGGAAGAAAAAAATTTGTCCGTCGAACGGACACACCCCTTCCGCTGGGCGAATCGGAGCAGACGCTTTAACGCGTCTTTTTCAAAATATATTCCTGTTCGTGCAGGCAGCTGCAGAATACTTTTCATTATTATTTTTTCTTCCTCGGATGCCGCGTTTCCCATGCCACCTGTTTCCCCGTAGGCCTACTTTCCACTATTCTTCGAGCGCTGGGCTGGCGTCGCCCACCAGGTGGCGTTCTTCCTTGCGTCTTCACGTCCCAACGATCTTGCTTCGATACGAAGTATCACGTTGGGGTCGCCAAAATGTTGCTTTTTCCATGCGAGACACGGAACCTGACACACCAATGTGATGTTCACAGAGTTCACTTTATTGTCGGACCGGGCTAGCTTTATACCAAAGCTGCCCTGTCCACGTGCCTTGCAACAATGTGATTGGTTGTAACTCGTGCTATACAATAACGTGATAGGCTGCATGTACTGTCCACGTGCTCTGCACGCGTGTGTCCAGCGATTGCTCACTCGTTACCTTCTCATGGGACTCCTTTAGTTTCTTTTGTCTCTGGCTTCACCTCTCAGCCAGGCTGGACAACCCCATCCCCCCGGGGCGGGGTGGGGGGGCTCTGCCACTACATCTCACTCCTTTGATAATCATCCCTCAGGACAATAAAAACAAATGTGTATATTTAAATGAAAGTTTTTCTTACCAGGCCTTGTAACAGCTTTGCCCTCTTCTAAAAGCAGTTCAGAGAAACCTATATGAGACTTCTTTATGGCTGGTGCTCTTCACATTTAATAAATATAATTTGTCCAGTTCTCCAAAATTTCATTCAAAGTGCTATATATATACTGATGCCAAAATGCCTGAAATGGAAAATCTCACATATAATTTCAGAGAAGTTATAGAGCTATAATAATCAGGCTATAGAAATACAACTACATGTTTTGGTAGCTGTAGAATAATAGCTAATTATTGCCTTTAGGAATGTTTTCTTTTAATCTGCAGAAATTGAAAGGACAAATTCTTACAAATGTGCATGTGCCAAACAAAAAAGTTACAGTACTATTAATCTAATAGGTTTCCTCCGGCATACACACTTCCCTCTGACTGCAAAAATGTACTGCAACTTTTTCTTAATTAAATGCTGTTTTTGGTTATGTGTTAATGTAGAGCTTAGTAAAGGTCCTGGATTGCTCACTTACTGCACTGAAGTCCTTATTTATCCACAAAAAAAAAAAAAAAAGTGCAGGAAAAATTATTAATGCAAACTTCCTGGTGCTGTTTCACTGGTGTGCCCCAGAGGGACACCATAGTTATAATGCAGTTTGATCTCTTACTTCTTTCTCTTTAGTATGTGGACTCTCCATATATACTATGTTATCACAGTATTACCACTTAAACTACTCAGCAGGTACTTAGGAGTAACTGGGCAGACAAGAAATGTTCTTATTAATCATATAGAAGAAAATACCAAAATTTTAAAAATTTATTTGGATTCCCAAAGATTACGTCCTTCCTATTCACCTCATTTTATGCTCCTAATTTGTTTATTCTTTGTGGGTTTTATTTGTTTTCAAGTTTCAGAGTTTCTTAGGGGAAGTGGGCTTGGTGTTTTTTAGTTGCCTGGGAAGAATTGCACATGCTTATGATTCTACAGATGTATTTTCAGTATGATGGAAAGTTCTCATGTGTATCCCTAATAGCTGCTCTTACACGAACATTTTAGAGTGCCCTCAGTTTCCTTCTGTCTAGGTACAGATCAAAGAACCCAGTTCCTCACTTCCTCAAGAATTTTTTATTATGGGCTTCTAAATCAAAGATGCTACAGTATAATTACTGAATAGCAAAAAGTATTCTTTGTATACACTGACATTTTAAAGCGATCTTAAAGAACACAATCACTATATCTGAAATACTCCAAAACATTACAGAATCACAGAAAGACAGAATGCTTGGGGTTGGAAGGGACCTCTGGAGATCATCTAGTCCGACCCACCTACTAAAGCAGGGTCACCAGAGCAGATCACACAGGAATGTGTCCAGGTGGGTTTTTAATGTTTCCAGAGAAGGAGACTCCACAACCTCTTGGGGCAGCCTGTTCCAGTGCTGTATCACACTCGAAGTAAAGAAGTTCCTACTCATATTCAGATGGAACCTCCTATGTTTCAGTCTGTGTCCATTGCCCCTCATTCTGTCATTAGGCACCACTGAAAAGAGTCTGGTCCCATCCTCTTGACACCCAACCTAGTTGACCAAGGGAAGCCTGTCGATGTGATCTTTTTGGATTTCAGTAAAGCCTTTGATACTGTCTCTCACAGTATCCTCCTGGACAAGATGTCCAGCATACAGCTGGATAAACACACAATGCAGTAGGTGAGCAATTGGCTGACAGGCCGGGCTCAAAGTGTTCTAGTAAATGGGGTTATGTCAGACTGGTGACCAGTCACTAGCAGGGTTCTGCAGGGATCCATCTTAGGGCCAGCACTCTTCAATGTCTGCATAAATGACTTAGACTCAAGACATGAGAGAATACTTAGTAAGTTTGCCGATGACACAAAGTTGAGGGGAAGTGTTGACACTCTCAAGGGCAGAGAGGCCATGCAGAGGGATCGGGACAAATTGGAGAACTGGGAAATCACCAACCGCATGAGGTTCAACAAGGGCAAGTGCCAGATCTTTCACCTGGGACATGGCAACCTTGTCTGTCTATACAGACTGGGGGACGAGATGCTGGAAAGCAGCTCTGTGGAGAGGGATCTGGGGGTTCTGATCGATGGCAAGTTGAACATGAGTCAACAGTGTGCCCTGGCAGGCAAGAGGGCCAACTGTGTTCTGGGGTGCATCAAGCACAGCATTGCCAGCCACTCAAGGAAGGTGCAGTTCTGGGCACCACACTATAAAAAAAGATATTAACCTACTAGAGAGTGTCCAGAAGAGGACTACAAAGTTGGTGAAGGGTTTGGAGGGAAAGCCCTATGAGGAGCGGCTAAAGTCACTAGGTTTGTTCATCCTGGAGAAGAGGAGACTGAGGGGAGACCTCATCGCGGTCTACAGCTTCCTCACAAGGGGAGGAGGAAGGGTAGGCATCAAACTTGTCTCTTTAGCGATCAATAACAGAATCCAAGAGAATGGCAGGAAGATGTGCCAGGGGAGGTTTAGGGTAGGCATCAGGAAAAGGTTTTTCACCCAGAGGTTGGTGGAGCACTGAAACAGGCTCACCAGGGAGGTGTCACGGCCCCAGTCCTGACAGTGTTCAAGAAGAGACTGGACAACGCCCTCAGACACATGGTGTGAACTGTGGGGTTGTCATATAGCAGGTACAGGAGTTGGACTGATGATCCTTGTGGGTCCCTTCCAACTCAGGACATTCTATGATTCTGTGAACCCTGAAATATTTATAAGCACTGATAAGATCCCCTCTCAGCCTACTCCAGGCTGAAGAAACCCAGCTCTCTCAGTCTTTCTTCATAAGAAAGATGATGCAAACCTCATGAGGTTCAACGAGGCCAAGCGCAAGGTCCTGCACCCGGGTCGGGGCAATCCTCTGTAACAACACAAACTGAGGGATAAAAGGACTGAGAGAAGCCCTGCAGAAAAGGACTTGGTGATACAGGTGGATGAAAGACTGGACACGAGACGGGAATTTGTACTTGTATCCCAGAAGGCAAATCATATCTTGGGCTGCATCAAAAGGAGTATGTCCAGTAGGTCGAGGCAGATGATTCTGCCCCTCTGTTCCGCTCTGGTGAGACCCCATCTGGAGTACTGTGTCCATCTCTGGAGCCCTCAATGCAGGAAAGACATGGACCTGTTGGAGAGGGGCCACAGGAGGCCACCAAGATGGTCAGAGGACTAAAACACCTCTGCTATGAGGAAAGGCTGAGAGAGTGTCATGGTTTCTCTTTTCCCCATATGGACCACCAATACATCTGTCAAAGTTTACTGCAAGGCAACAATAAACTGTGGCAGATGCTCTCTGTTAACTCCTCGCCCTCCCTGCTAAGGAAGATAATAATGCTTGCAAGTTGGAAAAGTTTTAAATGCTTTACTAATGCTACTAATAAATAGAGAAAATAATACAAAATATACAAAACCAATCCTGAATTTCCCAGGGTAGCACAGAGTTGCCCCTGCCTTGGCAGAGTTGGCATCACTCCAGCGACTGGAGGGCAGGCACTCAGAAGTCCTGGGCGGGACTTCACAGTAGACAGGAACTGGATTCCGGGATGCAGGGTCTAGAACTAGGCCTCGGATCTCAAGCACATCAGGCAGGGTCCTCTTCTGTCGCGGTTGAGACGGACAAGAGACATGGACCAAATTCTTTCAAGATGAAAGTAATAGAACACCATTTATTGCTACAAGTGCATTTTTATACAATTCTACCAATTCATGTGTCTTTTCACTATTGGTTACAAGTTACAGCACTAACATCTCATTGGTTAATTTTTCTATCATCCATGTTATTCTTCTATCCCCTTCTCTCTCACAGGTACATCTCTCCTCTCTCCGGATACTCCTTTACTCCCATCCTCCTCAAGGGTAAATCTTAATATCTCAAGGCTGATCTCTACTCTCATATTTTCTGTCAAGGACTCCATAGACCCGCTGCAGTTTCCCACACTCTTCCAAGGCTGTCCATGGTTGAAGAGAGCGAGGCCCTCATGATCTCCCACTTTTATAGGGTGTATGACGTGGATGGGATGGAATAATCAGTTGGTCAGTTTTAGTCACCTGTTCTGTCTGCCCCTCCTTGCAAATACGCCCCTCTCATTTATGGGATGTGCAAAATTTTATCAGTTAACCTTGGTTGCTATAGCAATAAATCTAAACATGGGCCTCTCCTGCATACCATTGGTTATCTTATCAGTTCTGGAGTGCAGTGTCTCAAAAAACATGCAGCCAAATTCAGAAAAGTGCAGTTACTTAGAAGAACTTAGTTGAAAGGAAAATTCACTAAAAGAGAACTAGTCTTGTTTTTAACAAAACTAGGACAGAGAGTTGGGGTTGTTCAGCCTGGAGAAGTGAAGGCTCCAGGGAGACCTTATTGTGGCCTTTTAGTACTTAAAAGGGGCCTATAAGAAATATGGGGACAGACTTTTTAGCAGGGGCTATTGCAATAGGACAAGGACTGATGATTTCAAACAAGAAGAGGGGAGATTCAGGCTAGACATTGTCATGGTTGAGACGGACAAACGATATAGACCAAGTTCTTCCAGGATGAAAGTTGTAGATGCCATTTATTGCCACAAGTGCATTTTTATACAGTTTTACCAATTCATGTGTCTCTTCACTATTGGTTACAAGTTACAGCAGTAACACCTCATTGGCTAATTTTGCTATCATTAATGTTACGCTTCTACTCCCTTCCCTCTCACGGGTGCATCCTTAACATCTCCGGATACTCCTTTACTCCCATCTTTCTCACGGCCTTCATATCTTCAAGGCTAATTTCTGTTCCCATGCCCTCCGTCAGGGAATCCACAGACCCACCGTAGTCCCCCACAATTCCCCCTTTTTGTTTTTGTGCTAAAAAAATTGCCTTCATTGTCCACTGCAGGGCCCTTTGCAGCAGCGAAATCATGCATGGCAACATTAGTAACACAACCACAACAATCATCAAAACAATCAGTCCCGTTTTCACTACTGATAACAACCATCCTAAAAACCCCCAACCACTAAGCAATTTATTTAACGAATCCCATCAAAATCTTCACACCCATGTCCTTGAGCTAACAATAAAAAGTCTATTGCGGTTCCAGTCTACAGTGTAGCATGTCTTACAGAACCTACATCTAACAGAAGTCCACTTAAAGCCTTAGAAGTTCTGTTAGTTTGCTTAACTAGCCAGCATCCTAATTTTTCTAAAGTATTTAAAGCTTTACCTGTGCCAACATCAGATACAAGAGATCCTAAAACCCTTAACCCTGATCCCCAGAAATCTACATTATCATTACATTTTGACTCATATACATGTAAAAAGTGTTTTTCTCGTCTTGCTCTTCTGTGATCTATTATCATAGATACATTGGGCGTTAAGAGAGTCAATAGTCCAAAAATACATGGTCCTCCAACAGCATTAGAAGGAATTCCTGGCCAGGCTCTATCTCCACAGATCAAAAATACACCATACAGGAGGTTTTGGGGTCGCTGTCCCACATTATCAACGACACCCTGTAGACCGAGATAAGGACTAAGCAAAACAAGTCGATTCAATGTGAATCACGCTAAAGCCATTTATTAAAGAAACAAGTCTCCTTATATACGTAACTATATTCTAATCACGCGTCCACGCTCCAAGCATGGATTCGTTAAATGAGTATCGTGGGCTGTCCGTGCGTTGGAGTCTCACTGATGATACGTCCGATGATTCATGCCACGCCAGGACCCCGGTGACTGAGGAACGCCCCTCTTTCTCACAGCAGACTCTGTTCTCAAAGTGGCCTTGAGATACCTTTGAGCCTGACTAATTCAGCAACAGATCTTTATCTATCAAGACCCATCCACACTTCCCCCTTTCTTTTCCTGAATTAATCAGGCCCCTTAAACCGCACGGTGCATCATTTTTGAAATATACTGCAACATAGAACACGTGATTAACAACATAATTACAATTACATATAATGCAGTTAAACCTTACTTAATAAGATCAAACAACTACCTGCCTATTCTTAAAACCTTAATTCTATCATGACAATCTTATTATCACACTATTTTAATAGATTCAATATAACCAGACAAGTTAATACAATATATTCTCTTAAATTCCTAACAGATTTATAACTGCGCAGTTTATAGGGTAACATACTTAATATCATCAGCATATACTAATAATTGAATTAATATCTTAAAAGTTATCTTAACCTATTTAAAAGATCAATAGCTTAACCTTAATATCCCTTCTAAAACTTTATCAGTTGCTGGACTTAGATTACTATGATAGAGATATCTCATAATTTTACCTTATCTATGCATTGACTATCTAATCATAATATCACCCTTTTGGATCTCCTGCTGATTGTTCAAATTGCCATTCTCCACAGAAGGTACACCACCTGCTTGCTAATAGGCTTCTAGACCACCAGGTCTGCAAGCATCTGTAACACTGAATTAGGATCCATGGTTTACATCTGAAACAGTCCTCACAACTTATCTCCCTCCTGTCCATCTGCATCCGTTGAATCTTTGTTGAATCCACTTCAATCCTTGGCCTGTAATGACACAAACATAACCTTTTCCCCAGGTTATCAATTGATGTGGCCTTTTTAATTGACTAGTGATTTGACCATAACTAATGTAGGTTCTTTCTGATTTAGCATGGTTTTGGGTCATACTTGCAAAGTGTTTCATCACATACAATGCTTTTGACAATTGGTTTTGTGGTGCTTCCCCTACTTCCCCCCCCCCCCTTTTTTTTTTTTTTTTTTTTGTAAAACAAACAAACAAACAACAAAAAAAAAACAACTCAGAACCAGATACGTGTGTTGGATCTTGAGTACGTACTCAAAATCACAAATCAAATTTAGAGGTTCCTCCTTAAAAAGCTCTAAGTAATTTAAAGCTGTGCCAAGTTCTGCTAATTGGGTTGAACCTTCAATAATTTTTACAGAATGATGCCAATCGTTATCTTCACACCAAACCACTACAGCTTTATGAGACTTCCCAGAACCAACAACAAAAACTTGGCAAGTATGTAGGATCAGACCAAATAAAAGTATGGCCTATGACCTGATGTTAAAGACTTGCAGGTTCTGCAGCAATTTACATTTATGCATGCCAAAAGCTGTGCTGTTAAGAAAACCAGCTAGTGCAATTTACAAAGACATAGATTACAAATAAAAAAAATTAGAAATAAATTTCACAAATGGTACATATATGACAAAAGGATCATGGCCTATTAAGACTTAAATTCATTCCCTGCATTTTCTTGATCAGAGTGACAATTGGTATATAACAGTCGGTATATCAGTTTGCTAGCAATCTCATCATACTGTCCCACAATAGCCACAGGTTGTTTCTATGTTGTAGCTATAAATAGACAAATCTGCAAGTCCAATCGAATGCAGTCAGCCTGTAAGGTTGTCATAAATTTATTCCTCAAAGTTTCCGACTCCATTTTGGCTGTCATATTTATTGCATATTGTTTTCCCTTACCGGATCAAAGTCCTGTTTCAGATCTATCAGTGTAGTGTTTGCTTTATCGAAACATTGGCTGTTAATACTAGTGGAAATTTCCTTGGAGATTTCTCACTTGCAGCAAGCAGATCTGCAGCATCCCAGCGGCTTCTTGTAGTCCATGCAACTAAACAGAATTCTCAGAAAACGTTATTTGAGCTTACAATTTACTTAACAAATCTTAACCTAAGAGAGGTATAGGACTTTCTGGCAACTATAAGAATTCATGTATTAAAACTTTGTTCCAAATTTGGCATTCCATTGGTCTCAAAAAATGGCCTTTCTTTTGTTCTCTCCCATGACCTCAAAAACTAGCATGGTGAATTTACTAAGAAGTCTCTTACAACTAATTACCACAGAATAAGTCTATCAACAAATTTTTGGTTTAATTTTCCAGTTTCATTAGAACTATGGGTCTGCTAAGGATGCCTTTAAACTTCACCCTTGGACTGCTCCAGTCAGTATTACAGCGCTGCAGTGGGGGGGAGAGAGAAACCCCCCTTTCACTGCTTTAAAAGTAGGCAGTCAGGTTTTTCCATTATTTTTTTTTTTGTTTCTTTCTCTTCTTACTGCAGTTCAGATATAACCAAGGTCACGCAGCTGGCTTATCTCAGTTACAATGAGCTGCACACAGGCCTGGGATGTTTTGGTCTTTTGTTTTCCCATTTCATTCCAGCCATAATACACTGTATATGCAATTTCAAGTAGCTCAGCAATAGTTACATTCCTTAGCTCCATTTACCTGTTACAATTCAGAGATGTCAAAAAACAGTATAAACCAGTATAATAAACATCAATCCATTATTCTATTTTCCTAAATCTAAATCAGTTAATATTCTAGCAACTTTTAAATACAACCTCTTCCAAATGCACATCTATCATAGCATTTTAACAATTTAAATGCTTTTCTAACAATATAAGCAATTACTCTAATGTGTAAGGATGCATCCTAAGGGGGAGCAAGGTGGAATTTTAGCAGTGGAACCGGTTCTCATTTTGTAATTATCTCCCCAAACAAGATTCTTTTGGTACCAAATATGAATATGCAAACTAAAATACTGAGCTCGGATATGAAAACCAAATATCCAGTTCAAATATGCAGATGGATCACAATCACACTAATTTAAGACAAGATCTCAATTTTTGCATTGCACCTTTGAACCACTTACTGCTCAGCCAGGTAGCGGTGCCGTTGGGTCTCCCTGACAAAATGGGTCAGTGCGCGCTGGACCCCCAGATCGGCACCGAGCTGGACTGGTCAAGGCCTTTTTTTGTTTTGTTTTGTTTTTAGTGTCTCATCTGGTGCGCTACAGCTGTTATTCCAAAACCAGGATTCTTTACATGATGTGCATATGGAAAAACCAAATGCAGCACATCGAGAGGAGACACAGCCTGTCACAGAGTTGCGCAAGTCTGAATGCTGGAATAAAGCTAGCATGTTAGAGAGAAAAACAACAGCCACTACACGCAAAATTTTACGATCACATTCACGCAGTAAAGAACTAAATTACTCATGATCTTCTGAATTATCACAAAATGCACATTTTGAGTCAACGGATTCTCATGATTTAACAGACTGTGAACTTATCGTACCATATAGCACAAACCTACTAAAATTGCAACATGCTTAAACAGATACCCACAAAGAAAACAGGTTAATAAGGAAAGCATCTTGCAGACTTTAACAAGTTTTCTGTGACCTGTGTGTTATCAGTTAACTCTCTCTCAGCTTGTTGAAGTTCAAAGCACCCCGCCTGTAAAACTGTCTGAAATGATTTAATGATCTCTTGTAGGGATTTATTTTGTCCTGCTCTTCTCGCCCTAAAAACAACATTAATCGCAACAAGATTCTATTGTCCGGACACTTTTTCCAATCATTTAAGTTATACCGCAGCCACCATTAATTACAATATTTTACAAGATCTTCCTTCCTTATAATTCCGAGTGCTTTCCTAAGTTTTAAAACACCTCCCAATACTGATTTTTTAGGAACACAACTGAAAACAATTATTCCTGACCCCATCTTGCAAGTAAAAACCTTGAGAAGGGAGGGGGGGGTGGAAGGTGGGGGGAGAGGGTGGGGGAGGAGGGGAGGAAGGCACAGGGCTGCTTGCAGTGAGAATGGGAAAAGTGGGAGAAGGTTTTACAGTGCACTTAAAAACAACTAGTAAAACAATTAACTCACGTTCCTGACAAGCTGCTTGATTTTCAGAGAGGCAATACACAGGAGCACATAATGTGTACTGGAAAACTTGCAAATAACACGTTGATAGCAAACATTAGCATTCTCTACTGCTAATCTCAACACTAGTGCTTCCTTAGCTTCTAAGTTTTCGGCCTGCTTACTGATGGCGTCTTGAAGATGGTCAATAAATTGCATGTAATTCTCATTGGGACCCTGATTAATAGTTGCAAATGATTTGGCACCTCTCTCATAGCTTGATATGCAAGATCTGTTGACTGCCTCAGGATTTCAGAAACTTATCATGTGTGTAGTTGCGGTGTGTCAATTAGTGTCTCTTCCAGGAGTTGTGGGACACCTGCCCCCCTTGACGAATCCCCATTGTTCTGTCCTAAATGATCTATAGCTGTTACATTTCACACAGTTCTTTTGACAAATTATCTGACTCCAGTTCCTTGGACTGCTTGGTCTCTTTAGGGTCGTGTGATGGTTCAGAAGGCCATCCACTCGGTAATTTTCCTCCACCCGCCCCAGACCGCTGCACCAGTGCCGCCGGCACAACAGGGGATGGAGTGGGGAGGGGGTCAAAAGACACGATCCGGGTAAACTTCACAGTCATTTTTAGGTTTGTTATCAGGCTGCAACACTGGAAAAATTCTGGCAATAGTAGCCCGCTCAGCCTTAAAGTCTTTTAAGGTGGAAATTTTAAGCTTCCATTTAGTCGCTAATGATTTAGTTTCTTTATCATCTCCCTTGCTGACCTTATTCCATAATTTCTGCCCTTTATCATCCCAAAGTTAACGTTTAAAAGCCTTCTCGTTTTCTCCCGGGTAGCCATTAATTCTATATCGAATTAATAGTCCACATATGTTACTTTCTTCTTATTTAAGTCCTCTCATAGAGAGAATAGGCAGGAGGAGTTTAACTACGGCTTCTTCCTCAAAGGATTTATTTTGCCCCATAACTTCACTCTTCCCCCCTCCCGCTCCCAGCCGCTCACCATTTACGGTGACTTCTTCAACAAAATGCGGAACGTCCGTACGCCTCCGCCCGGTTCTCAGTCCAGCTGATCCGCCTCTGGCTGGGCCGCTCTAGGCTTTTCCCCATCTTCCGTGGTACGCCGGTCAGAGTATCACGTCGGGGTCACCAGATGTAGAGCGAGATAAGGACCAAGCAAAACAAGTCGATTCAATGTGAATCACGCTAAGCCATTTATTACAGAAACAAGTCTCCTTATATACGTAACTATATTCTAATCACGCGTCCACGCTCCAAGCATGGATTCATTAAATGAGTATCGTGGGCTGTCCGTGCTCTGGAGTCTCACTGATGATACGTCCGATGATTCATGCCACGCCAGGACCCCAGTGATTGAGGAACGCCCCTCTTTCTCATAGCAGACTCTGTTCTCAAAGTGGCCTTGAGATACCTTTGAGCCTGACTAATTCAGCAACAGATCTTTATCTATCAAGACCCATCCACAACACCCCTTGGATTCTTCTGCGAGGCATTACACTATTGAGTTTTATTTCTATAGTCACCAAGGGTAGCATTAACATTTTGCAGTTTTATCCATTCATGTTCTTGTATATTGTTTTGACACTTTTCACAAACCAGCTGGATACAAGCATCCATGGGCATACATGCCAGCAATTCCAGTTCCTGTGGTTCAATATCTGCTTCCGGGAGGCAATTAATCCAAAGTGCCATGTTGGTATTATTACAGTTCATTGCAATGCCTCTGCACCGACCACTATTTTGAAACAGTTGTGTGATGCTGCTGTAGTCATCAAGGGGGATGCCAACCAAGCATGGGTGGAACGGGTTTTCCGGAAATGCCATAGCTAGGCATATGGAGTCCTGACCAGTCATGTTGGCTAAAGTAATCCACATGTTAGTCTTTGTCTGTGCAGGCATCCAAAATGCAGCAGCTGCAGCAATCATTGTCAGGAAGGTAACACAGGTTTCACATTTCATGCCGGCAACCATTGTGGCCCTTGATCTGTGAAGACACAAGCATAGCCTCTCCCCCAGGTTATCAATTGATGTGGCCTTTTCCATTGAAAATTAACTAGTGATTTGACCATAACTAATGTAGGTTCTTTCTGATCTAGCATGGTTTTGGGTAATACTTGCAAAGTGTTTCATCACAGGGCAAATTTGGGCAGCACCACTTAGATATAAGTGATTCATCACACACAATGCTTTTGACAAAGGGTTTTGTGGTGTTTCCCCTACTTCTCCCCCCTTTTTGTTTTTTTAAAAAAAGCAAAAACAACAAAAAAAAACCAGTTCAGAATCAGATAGGTGCGTTGGACCTTGACTACGTACTCAGAATCACAAATCAAATTTAGAGGTTCCTCCTTAAAAAGCTCTAAGTAATTTAAAGCTGTGCCAAGTTCTGCTAATTGGGTTGAACCTTCAATAATTTTTACAGAATGATGCCAATTGTTATCTTCACACCAAACCACTTCAGCTTTATGAGACTTCCCAGAACCATCAACAAAAACTGTGCAAGTATATAGGATCAGACCAAATACATGTATGGTCTGTGACCTGATGTTAAAGACTTGCAGGTTCTGCAGCAATTTACATTTAGGCATGCCAACAGCTGTGCTGTTAAGAAAATCAGCTAGTGCAATTTACAAAGATATAGATTACAAATTAAAAAAAATGAAAATTAGATTTTGCAAATGGTACATATATGACAAAAGGATCATGGCCTATTAAGACTTAAATTCATTCCCTGCTTTTCTTGATCAGAGTAACAATCAGTATATGAGTCTGTTAGCATTCTCATCATACTGTCCCACAATAGCCACAGGTTGTTTCTATGTTGTATCTATAAACAGACAAATCTGCAAGTCCACTCGAATGCAGTCAGCCCGTAAGGTTGTCATAAACTTATTCTTCAAAGTTTCCAACTCCATTTTGCCTGTCATATTTATTGGATATTGTTTTCCCTTACCAGATCAAAGTCCTGTTTCAGATCTATCAGTGTAGTATTTGCTTTATCGAAACATTGGCTGTTAATACTAGTGGAAATACAGCATTCGAAATTTCCTTGGAGATTTCTCGCTTGCAGCAAGCAGATCTGTACCATCCAGGCATCTTCTTGTAGGACATGCAACTAAACAGAATTCTCAGAAAACCTTATTTGAGATTACAATTTACTTAACAAATCTTAACCTAAGAGAGGTATAGGGCTTTCTGGCAAATACCAGAATTCATGTATTAAAACTTTGTTCCAAATTTGGCGTTCCATTGGTCTCAAAAAATGCCCTTTATTTCATTCTCTCCCATGACCTCAAAAACTAGCATGGTGAATTTACTAAGAAGTCTCTTACAACTAGTTACCACAGAATAAGTCTGTTAAAAAAAATTTTTTTTTGTTTAATTTCCCAGCTTCATTAGAACTGTGGATCCACTGGCAATGCCTTTAAATTTCACCCTCAGACTCCTTCATGCATTATTACCGTTCTCTAGCAGTAACATTGTTTGTGGGGGGGAAGGGGCGGGATGGAGGGGAATAAAACCTCCCTCTCACCCCCATCTGAGATGGCAAGACCTCCAGCCCAGCATGAAAACAAATCAGTTCGAACTCCACATCAAACCAACCTGGCTCCACTTCACACCCAAATCAGTACCAGTCTGACCCAGAGAAGCACTGAGCACTCTGACCCCCCAAAGCTGACCAGTGTGAAAAGACTGACTTCAACAAGGAGGTAAAATGATGAGCTCTCTCCCTAGATGTGCCAAAACCTAGGAATCAGGACAGAAGCAAAAAGAAACAGCACCAACAACCCCGATTCAAAGCCAAGAAGTAACGCAGTGCCACAAGAAGGATGGATGACAACACTTGAGGAAAAAAAAGACAGAGCGGGGGGAATAAAGTCCCCCTTTCTCCGCTTAGCAGCAGGCAACCAGGTTTTTCCTTTTTTTTTTCTTCTTTCTCTTCTTACTGCAGTTCAGACGTAGCCAAGGCCACGCAGGTGGCGTAATCGCTGGTACAAAGTGGGAGGCTCTGGCAAACTCCTCAGTTACAATGAGCTGAGTTTATCTTGCAGCTTGACACAGGCCTGAAATTTAAATTCAAACTGTACAACACAGGCCTGGGATATTTTGCTTTTTTGTTTGCCCGTTTCATTCCAACCATAATACACTTTATATGCAATTCCAAGTAGCTCAGCAATAGTTATATTCTTTAGCTCCATTTACCTTTTGCAATTTACAGATGTCAAAAACCAGCATATTAAACATCAATCCATTTTTCCATTTTCCTAGATCCAAATCAGTTAATATTCTAGCAACTTTTAAATATAACCTCATACAATAACAAGTTCACATCCATCATAACATTTAGGGTTTGTTTTGTTTCTGTTTTGTTGTTTTTTGTCTTTGTTTTGTTGTTGTTGTTGTTTCTTTTTTTTTTCTTTTCAATGAGAATCAGAATTTAACAATTGAAATTCTTTTCTGGTCTCAAAATTAGCAAATTAACTTACAGTACCATACTTCACCCAATTTTTTCCAAAGTTCTGCGAAACAACATTAACTGCAATACAGCACTAAACCTCAGAATTCCACATTTAAGCCACACTGGAGTATAGTATAGTATCGTTTCAAGTTTTCTTTTTTCAGAATATTTCCCCAAAATTTACTCTAACGTGTAAGGATGCATCCTAAGGTGGTATTTTAGCAGTGGAACCGGTTCCAATTTTGTAATTATCACCCAAACAAAATTCTTTTGGTACCAAATATGAATATGCAAATTAAAATACCGAGCTCAGATATGAAAACCAAATATCAAGTTCAAATATGCAGATGGAGCACAGTTACACTAATTCAAGACAATATCTCAATTTTTGCATTGCACCTTTGAACTGCTTACTGCTCAGCCAGGTGGAGGCACTGTTGGGTTTCCCTGACAAAACAGGTCAGTGCACGCTGGAGCCCAATCGGCACCCACTCCCCCGCCTCCTTCGGCAAGCTGGACTGGGTAAGGCTTTTATTAGTGTCTCATCTGGTGTGCTACAACTATTATCCCAAAACCAGGGTTCTTTAATTGGTGTGCATACAAAAGAGCCAAATTTAGTACATCGAGATGAGACACAGCCTGTCACAGAGTTGTTGAAGTCTGGATGCTGGAATAAAGCTAGCATGCTAGAAAGAAAAGTAACAGCTACTACACACAAAATTTTACCATCACATTCACGCAGGAAAGAACTGAATTACTCACTGTCTTCTGTATTATCACAAAACGCACATTTTGAGTCCATGGATTCTCATTATTTGACAGTCTTTGAACTCACCGTACCATATACAAAAGACCTACCAAAACTGCAACATGCTTAAACAGATACCCACAAAGAAAACAGGTTAATGAGGAAAGCATCTTGCAGACTTCAGCAAGTTTACTGTGACCTGTGTCTTATCAGTTAATTCTCTCTCAGCTTGTTGAAGTTCAAATCGCCCCGCCTGTAAAATCGTCTGAAATGATTTAATGATCTCTTGTAGAGATTTATTTTGTCCTGCTCTTCTCACCTTAAAAACAACATTAATTGCAACAAAGTAGTATACTTCAAGATTCTATCCTCCAGCCACTTTTCCCATTCATGTAACTGACACAGCAGCCACCACTGATCATAATATTTGACAAGATCTTCCTTCCTCATATTTCCAAGTGCTTTCCTATGTTTTAAAACACCTCTCAATACCAATTACTTAGGAACACGACTGAAAACAGTCATTCCTGACCCCATCTCGTAAGTAAAACCATGAGAAGAGGGAGGGAGTAGGGGGGAAGCACAGGGCTGCTTGCAGCGCAAGTGGGAAAAGTGGGGAGAAGGTTTTACGGTGTACTTATATCACAAAGAAACAGTTCTAACAACAACCGGTAAAACAATTAACTCACATTCCTGACAAGCTGCTTGATTTTCAGAGGGGCAACACACAGAAGCACGTAATATGTACTGTAAAACTCGCAGATAACACCTTGATAGCAAACATTAGCATTCTCTACTGCTAATTTCAACACCAGTGCTTCCTTAACTTCCAAGTTTTCAACCTGCTTATTGATGGCCTCTTGAAGATGGTCAATAAATTGCATCTAATTCTCATTGGGACCCTGATTAATAGTTGCAAATGATTTGGCTGCTTTGTTGGTTTCAGGCACCTTTATCATAGCTTGATATGTGAGGTCTGTTGACTGCCTCAGGATTTCAGAAACTTATTGTGCCTGTAATTGTGATGTGCCAATTAGTGTCTGTTCCAAGAGCTGGGGGATACCCGCCCCTTTCAACGAATCCCCATTGTTCCGTCCTAAATGATCTAGAGCTGTTACATTGCATAGGTCTAATTTTGCTTGAGTCTTTCATGGTTTTTATCTGATCTCAGGGCAACACGTACACATACTCCTTTTTCCCTTTAACTTTTCAAGCAAATGCTGCAGACCCTCATCCTCATCCGAGTCATCAGATAACGCAGACTTGAACGGTGCTGGAGAATCATTAGTAACAGGGGGGTTTGGGGTTTGGAACAGTGCCTTTTTCTTTTTTTTTTTTTTCTTCTAGTCCAGAGAAGCCACCCCTCTCCGTTGTCTCTGCATGTTTCCATTGCCCTTGTAATCTTCTAAAAGTCTCTAGCAACAAGTGCCATGTTCTTAGCAGTTCAGTTGTTTCTTTGGATCTTTCAGTAGTGCTTGGCCGCATAGCAACATAGTCCTTCGTAAAGTCAATTCCAGAAGGCTAATAACCTGCTTCTTCAGAAACAACTTCCATGTAGATAATATAATACCCTCTTCTTTAGATAAGTTCCACCCCCCTGTTCCCAGTAGCTCACCAACTCTTGGCGTTGTGTCTTTTCAAGGATCCGGATCTTCGGCAGCTCCCCCCTGCTGCTCTATTAGCTGTACCGGGCTCCGTCTCCACAGCTCGTCTTCAGCTGTCACAGCTTCACTGCTGTCTCTTCTTCATGTGAGATCCTCTTCATACAGGATCCCATCAGGGTCACCATATGTAGTGGTTGAGACGGACAAACGACATAGACCAAGTTCTTCCAGGATGAAAGTAGCAGATGCCATTTATTGCCACAAGTGCATTTTTATACAGTTTTACCAGTTCATGTGTCTCTTCACTACTGGTTACATGTTACAGCAGTAACATGTCATTGGCTAATTTTGCTATCATCAATGTTACTCTTTTACTCCTTTCTCTCTCACGGGTACATCCTTAACATCTCCAGATACTCCTTTACTCCCATCTTTCTCACGGGTAGGCCTTCATATCTTCAAGGCTAGTTTCTGTTCCCATGCCCTCCGTCAGGGAATCCACAGACCCACTGTAGTCCCCCACAAGACATGAAGAAGAAATTTTTTAAAATTAGGGTGGTGAAAGACTTGAACAGGTTGCCCAGAGATGTTATAGGTGTAACTAAGTTTTGGAAACTATATCCAAGATTCCTACCTTATCTTGAGGCTTTGCAGGTTGTATACAAAAAGAGAACTGAAAGTTAGTCCTCAGTTAGTCCTTATCTTATCTTGAAAGGATAGGATGTGCTGAGAATGAACATCTAAGAAATCCAAGAATTTTACATGATTTCATAATGAATATAGGAATAGTGCGCATGTGCAGTGACAAAAGGTGAAAAGTACATGAGTGAAGAAGACTCCTTACTTCATCCTGAAGACCTCCTGAACGACCACCAGAGGACACTGCACATGCTTAGAGTAGTTCCAAGGTGTTGCAACTGATATTGTGAAATAGTTGTGAAATCTGATGAATATGCAATACATACGTTGTAACTCTAATGAATATGTATGTAACCAAATTGTATACATGTAGTGGAGTTCGAATCAGTGGCCGAAGCCAGCTTTGGGTGCGAACCCCTGGATTCCCAGCGCTGAAATAAAAGCACCGCATATAACTATGTCCGAGGTTATGTGTCTCGTTTGCTAACAGAGAGGTGGTAGATGCCCCATCCCTGGAGACACTGAAAGTCAGGTTGGTTGGGGCTGCGAGCGAAGATATTCCTGCTCATTGCAGGGGGGTTGGGCTAGATTACATTTGAAGGTCCCTTCCAACCCAAACTATTCTGTGATAATTTGCACTAAAGAAAGCCACTGGACTCCTGACTGAGTGGTACACTGGGTTGCCCCCACAGTGGCTGCTGCCTGTACCTTTGTTACTCCAAACCCCATCTCTAGTGAGGTGGGTTGCAAACTGGCTTAAGGAGAGAAGCCAGAGAGTGGTAGTCAATGGTGCGGAGTCTAGTTGGAGGCCTGTATCTACTGGAGTGCCTCAGGGGTCAGTACTGGGGCCAATATTATTCAATATATTCATTAAAGATTTGGACGAGGGAATAGAGTGTACTATCAGCAAGTTTGCTGATGACACTAAGCTGGGAGGAGTGGCTGACACGCCAGAAGGCTGTGCTGCCATCCAGTGGGATCTGGAGAGGCTGGAGAGTTGGGCGGGGAATAACCTGATGAAATTTAACAAGGGAAAGTGTAGAGTCCTGCATCTGGGCAGGAACAACCCCAGGTTCCAGTATAGGTTGAGAAATTACATATTAGAGAGCAGTGTAGGGGAAAGGGACCTGGGGGTCCTGGTGGACAACAGGATGACCATGAGCCAGCACTGTGCCCTTGTGGCCAGGAAGCCCAATGGCATCCTGGGGTGTATTAGAAGGGGGGTGGTTAGTAGATCGAGAGAGGTCCTCCTTCCCCTCTACTCCGCCCTGGTGAGACCCCATCTAGAATATTGTGTCCAGTTCTGGGCCCCTCAGTTCAGGAAGGACAGGGAACTGCTGGAGAGGGTCCAGCGTAGGGCAACAAAGATGATTAAGGGAGTGGAGCATCTCCCTTATGAGGAAAGGCTGAGGGAGCTGGGTCTCTTTAGCTTGGAGGAGACTGAGGGGTGACCTCATTAATGTTCACGGATATATTAAGGGTGAGTGTCACGAGGATGGAGCCAGGCTCTTCTCGGTGCCAAACAATGATAGGACAAGGGGTAATGGGATCAAGCTGGAACACAAGAGGTTCCACTTAAATTTGAGAAAAAACTTCTTCTCAGTGAGGGTGACAGAGCACTGGAACAGGCTGCCCAGGGGGGTTGTGGAGTCTCCTTCTCTGGAGACATTCAAAACCCACCTGGACATGTTCCTATGCGACCTCACCTAGGCGTTCCTGTTCCAGCAGTGAGATTGGACTAGATGATCTTTTGAGGTCCCTTCCAATCCCAAACATACTGTGATACTGTGATCTCCCATTACTTCTCTTGTGCTCTCCCTTCCTTCTCTCCTCTCAGTCCCATTCAGGTAAATGAGGCCTTTTATGAGCAGCTACAGCACCAGTGAGGAGGGAAACTCTGGTGATGCTAGAAGGAGAAATAAAAGTGGATCTAAAAGCTCCTAAAATGCCCAGCTACCGGGTCTTCACCTCACCTCCTCCCTCAGACTAGGCAGCAATACAAACCCGTCTGCTGAGTGGAACTTGCCCATGCAGGAGAGAGAGATGCCCTCAGGATTTTACCTCAGGTTCATCTCTTCTAATTCATAGACCTCCTCCTCATGCTTTATAATGACTTTATCACTCCCCTTTTGAAATTTTGTCATTAATTTTATAGTGAATAATTAATTGCGTCAAAGTAGATTTCCCCCTCCTCAGGTAATGGAACAGTCTGTTGGGTTCCTCTGTGCCTACACTCAACTTTTAACTCCTTTTCCACCGAACCGCAACCTCCTCCTGTAGAAGGTTATTTCTTTCAGACTTGGATCCTGCCTCAATCTCTGTCACATTTAACTGTCACAGACAGGTCAGGATTGTAAGAACCTTCTCATATGGGCAGCATGAAATGGGGGAAACAACTACGGACTCTTGAGATGGACTTAAATGCCATCAGGTAAAGTCATCCACTGTGTGTTTCTGCTTAGTAAGTGTTGTGGAGATATGTGTTAATGCTTAATTATTGATTGGGTAAACTGATTTTTTTTTTTCTAAATTTTGCAGTGGAAAACTTTGTAGACCCTGTGGCATACCTGCTGCTCCAGGTCAACAATTTCCTCATCCCTTGAGGACATATGTTGCCCTCAGTCAGTGGAGAGTGGTTGCTCCTGTCAGGTGGGTTAAATCACCTTTCAGAAACAACTGTTTTTATCTCTTGAGCATTAACTGGGACATGGAGGTGTCCTGACCTGAGACCAGGGGTTTTAAGCACTTATGTGTATGGTAAGATGTTACAGATTTTGATAGATCTTCTTCCCCAATTAGAACTGTAGAGGGATTAAATAAAGTTGCATTAAATGTAGTTACTTTTTAAAATAATGTAACGTGAGGAGTCATTTAGATAAAATTTCTGTTTGTTCAACTTCTCCATTTCTCTGTTCTTGTTTTCCCTCAACTTCAAGTGGAAATCCAATCCCTCAAAAAGCTTCAGTTATCCTAAAGAAAGTGTATAAAAAAACCCCTGTCAACTTAAAGCTTATAAATAAAACTATCAACTTCTCAGTTCTCAGCCTCTTCAGTCTCTTGACTGTACTGAACTCTAGAAACCCCATTTCCTTTCAGATTGTCTCCTGGGTTCACAGCACTAGATCTCTCTGGAATTTATCTTGACCTTAATGGCCGCAATTAAATGTTTGGGGTTTTTTTCCAGCATTTTCCTTCTCTTACATCTTTACTGGATAAAGGTTCCTTCTTTGGACAACTCTTTTTCTTTCCAATTTCTGTTATTCTCTAATTCCCAAAGGATACTGTTCTGAATCATACTGAACTGTACGATATGAAACATTTACATCTTTTAGGAAGAAAGGGAAGCATATAGCTTAAAGTAAATGCAGAAGAAAATTGTTACTTTAACTCCAAGTTGTTAAGGTTATTAGGCATGTCTTGGTAGCAGGGACATATGGAAAGAATTCTGGTAGAAGAACTTCTGCAAGAAGTTCATGTCACCTGTGTTAGTACAGGAGAGCTTTTGCCAGAAGCCTCCTAAGTTGTATAAATGGATGTACGAATTGCGGTTCCTAGATTGCTTAAGGCCAAGCAAAGGGAGTTAATTCTATTGGCGTCTGAGAATTCATAAATACTGTTATTACACTTCACAGAATCACAGAATGGTTGGGGTTGGAAGGGACCTCTGGAGATCATCTAGTCCAGCCCACCTGCTAAAGCAGGTACACCTAGAGTATATAGCACAGGAATGCATCCAGGTGGGTTTTAAATGACTCCACAACCTCTCGGGGCAGCCTGTTCCAGTGCTCTGTCACACTCAAAGTAGAGAAGTTTCTTCTCATATTCAGATGTAACCTGCTATGCTTCAGTCTGTGTCCATTGCCCCTCATCCTATCATTGGGCACCACTGGAAAGTGTCTGGTCCCATCCTCTTGACACCCACCCTTGAGATATTTATAAGCATTGATGAGATCCCCTCTCACCCTTCTCTTCTCCAGGCTGAACAGACCAGGCTCTCTTAGTCTCTCCTCATAAGAAAGATGCTCCAGACCCCTAATCATCTTCATAGCCCACTGCTGGACTCCCTCCAGTAGTTCCTTGTCCTTCTTAAACTGGGGAGCCCAGAACTGGGCACAGTACTCCAGGTGCAGCTTCACCAGGGCAGAGTAAAGGGGGAAGATAACCTCCCTCAACCTGCTGGTCACACTTTTCCTAATGCACCCCAGGATACCATTGGCCTTCTTGTCCACAAGGGCACATTTCTGACTCATGGTCAGCCTTTTGTCAACCAGAACTTCCAGGTCCCTCTCCACAATGCTGCTTTCCAGCAGGTCCACCCTGAATCTATACTGGTGCATGGAATTATTCCTCCTCAGGTGCAGGACCCTACATTAGCCCTTGTTGAACTGTATCAGGTTATTTGCCCAGTCATTCAGCCTGTCCAGGTCTTGCTGAATGGCAGCAAGCCTTCTGGTGTGTCAGCCCTTCCTTCCAGTTTGGTATAATCAGCAAACTTGCTGAGGGTGCACTCAGTCTCTTCATCCAGGTCACTGATGAACACGTTGAACAGGACTGGACCTAACACTGACCCCTGGGGAACCTCACTAATTAAAGACCTCACAACTCTTTGAGCTCTGCCATCCAGCCAGTTCTCCGTCCATCTCACTGTGGACTCATCCAACCTGCACATCCTGAGCTTACCTATGTGGAGGTTGTGGGAGTGTCAGAAGCCTTGCTGAGGTCAAGGTAGACAACTTCCACTGCTCTTCCCTCATATACCCAGCCAGTCATACTATCATAGAAGGCTATCAGGTTGGTCAAACATGATTTCCCTTTGGTGAACCCATGCTGACTACTCCTGATAACTTTCTTTTCTTCCACATGCTTGGAGATGATGTCCAGAATGAGCTGTTCCATCACCTTTCCAGGGATGGAGGTGAGGCTGACTGGCCTGTAGTTTCCTGGGTCATCATTCTTGCCCTTTTTGAAGACTGGAGTGATGTTGTCTTTCTTCTAGTCCTCAGGCACCTCTCCTGTTCTCCATAGCCTTTCAAAGATAATGGAGAGCAGCTTGGCAGTAACATTTGCCAACTCCCTCGGCATTCATGGGTGCATCTGTGTACACATGCACAGGCATGTTGCAAGAAGAGCCAGAGGCCATGAATGCATTGCCAAGATCCAGTTTTACTTTAGTTACCTCTCTACTGGGGGATCTCCGAAGCCACACCTAAGCTCCCAGGCAGAGGTGACACAAGCGGGGACGCAGGCGCTGGTCAGTTCAGCCCTTCTGGAAGATCACCGGGCCTGCTGAGATCGCCTGCATTTCAAGGCTTCAGGCAGGTGCAGCCTCCCGCTCTTTCTCACAACAAAGCAGGAATCTCAGATGTAGTGATAAGGTACCTAGAGTTTCTCACAGGCCTATGCTATCTAACACAGATGTTCTACTCATCAAGCACACAAGGTCAGTAAAACAATTAGTGTGATGTATGTGCTTTTTCTACAGACAGGTGCAAGTCACTTGAGCATATTTACATTTAACTAATCTCCTTGCCAAATCTTCTGCTATATTCCCATACACATCCCATCGGGGCCCATGGATTTGTGGATGTCCAGTTTGCCTAAACGATCTCTAACCTGATCCTCCTCAATCAAGGGAAGGTCTTCCTTTTACCGGACTTTCTCTCCTGCCTCTGAGATCTGGGATTCCTGAGGGCCAGTCTTAGCAGTAAAGAAGGAAGCAAAGAAGGCACTTAGTAATCTGCCTTCTCTGTATCATTTGTCAGCAGGGCACCCACCTTGTTCAGCAGCGGGCCCACATTTTCCCTAACCTTCCTTTTGCTGCTGATGTACTTGAAGAAGCCCTTCTTATTGTCCATGACATCCCTGGCCACATTTACTTCCAAGTAAATTTGTCTTCCTCACTGCATCCCTGCATACCCTAACAGTCCCCTTATATTCCTCTCAGGTGGTCTGTCCCTTTTCCCATGTTATATAAACATCATTCTCCCACCTGAGTTTTGACTGGAGTTCCTTAATCATCATTGCTGGCCTCTTACTCTCCTTACTAGATTTCTTCCTCATAGGGATGCACCGATCTTGAGTTTGGAGGAAGTGATGCTTGAATATTAGCCAGCTCTCTTGGACCCCCCTACCTTCTAGAGCCCTATTCCATGGGATTCTTCCAAGCAGGACCTTGAAGAGGCCAAAGCTCACCATGGTTTTAGTCCTACTTATTGCCCTGTTTCCTCCATGCAGGATCCTGAATGCCACCATCTCATGGCTGCTGCAGCTGAGGCTGCCCCAAACCCTCACATCTCCAACCTGTTCTTCTTGGTTTGTTAGGACAAGGTCCAGCAGCACACCTCTCCTCGTTGGCTCCTCCACCACCTGTGTCCAAAAGTTGTCATCAATTATCTGTAGGAACCTCCTGGACTATGTGCACTTAGCTGTGTTGCCCACCCAGCAGATGTCAGGGTGATTGAAGTCTCCCATGAGAACCAGGGCATGTGATTGTGAGGCTACTTCCAGCTGTCTGTAGAAAGCCTCATCAACTTCCTTATCCTGATCAGGTGGCCTGTAGTAAACACCCACAACAGCGTTCCCCTTCTTAGCTTGTCTCTTAATTTTTACCCATAAGGACTCAACTCATTTTTCATCCCCCTCTAGGCATAGTTCAATACATTCAAGTTGCTCTCTCACATAAAGTACACCTCCTCCACCTTGCCTCACTGACCTGTCTTTCCTAAAATGTACATAGCCTTCCATGACAACGTTCCAGTCATGTGAGCTGTCCCACCACGTCTCCGTAATAGCAATGAGATCATGGCCCTGTGAACGCACATAGATCTCTAATTCTTACTGTTTATTCCCCATGTTATGCGCATTGGTGTATAGATATTTCAGGGAAGTAATCAAGCATGTGGGTTTCTCGTGAGGTGTGCAGAAGGATCCACTGCAGGCATATGTACCCTTGAGGTGTTTGGCGTTCTGGTTCTCTTCTTGGGAGGCAGCTAAGGAATATTTGTCACTGCTCTGGTTGGCTTGTTCCCCAGTTGGACGTGATAGTGTGAGCATTGCCACTTTGGACCCCACCCCCCGAGCTCATCAGTTTAAAGCCTGCTTCACCTCACCTCTGTGCTTGGTTTCTCATCCAACAGCATGTTACAGGTGAGCCTGATTACATCCCCTTCTCCACATTTTTGCCAATGAGAAAAAATTTTGTTTAATCCTGTAGCATAAAGATCCATTCTTCGTGACTTGACGAACTCTTGGAAAGTATTTTCTGCATCCTGCTGGTTGTTTAAGTGTTTTCCCTGCAAAAAGTTGCCGAGATGCTTGAAGAAGTGGTAGTCAGCAAGAGGTCAGGTGAATATGGTGGATGAGGCAAACTTTGTAGCCCAATTCATTCCACTTTGGAAGTGGTGGTTGTGCAACGTGCAGTTGAGTGTTGTCATGGAGAAGAATTGAGCCCTTTCTGTTGACCAATGATGGCTGCAGGTGTTGCAGTTTTCAGTGCATCTCATCAATTTGCTGAGCATTCTTCTCAGAGAGAATGGTTTCTCCAGGATTCAGAAAGCTGTAGTGGATCAGACAAGCAGCAGACCACCAAACAGTGACTGTGACCTATTTTTGGTGCAAGTTAGACTTTGAGAAGTGCTTTGGAGATTCTTCTCCGTCCAACCACTGAGCTGGTCATCGCTGGTTGTCCTATAAAATCCACTTTTCGTCGCATGTCACAATCTGATCAAGAAATGGTTTGTTGTTGTTGCGTAGAATAAGAAAAGATGACACTTCGAAATGATGACTTTTTTGATTTTCAGTCAGCTCATGAGGCACCCAAAATAAACAGCAAGTAATAAGTCAGTAGCAAAAAAAACCATAAAGCTATAAAAGTGCATTAAAACGATGTATCACATAACCACATTTATTTAAGAATGTATTCCCATATCAAACGGCAAATTTTAATGCAAAAAACGCGATTACTTGCACTAACCTAATATTTGACTGGGGCCTCCAAGGGGTATGCAATTCTCATTTAATTTGTAACCTAGTGTCGAGGGTTAGATTGCGGGGTGACAATAAAACCCTGTATTGTTAACCTCCTCTCCTCTCCCCCCCACTTCCCCCTTTTGCCCCTCCCTCTCCCCGCTTCCCACTCAGGACAGGTGATCGGGAGGGAAAGAAGGACAGAGAGAAGAGAGTTGGAAAAAAAATAAAGATGTTTTACTAATGCTACTAATAAGAATAGAGAAAATAATACAAAATATACAAAACCAATCTTGAAAGTCTCAGCACCTGCAGAGCCAGCACCCAAAGTCCTGGATTAGACTCCACAGCCAACCCGAGCTGGATTCAGTCTCTCACTAGGCCTCAGTTCGCAGAGACGACTAGCAAGGTCCTCTCCTAATGTCAGCCATAAGCAGAAGGGAAAAGGCAAAAAAAAAAAAAGGAACAAGATCCTCGTGATCTCCCACTTTTATATGAAGTATTCACGTGAATGGAATGTTATACACAGTTGGTCAGTTTCTTGGTCACTTGTTTCTCGTCGCCCCTCTCGCGAGATGTCCATCCATGCTTATCAATAAGTTTGCATTCCATTGCTAGGTTTATCAAAACATGTGTCTGGTTCTCCAGGAAAATGCAGCTAATATGAAGGCTTTAGCTGACAGGCAAATTCACTAAAAGAGAAACTTGTTTTTAACAAAACCAGGACACCTAGGAACTATTTCCTTTAGTAGTACTATGACTACTACTCTTGCTTTATTGGTATGACAAGGGAAAGCTTCAGGCCAACCAGAGAATGTATTCACTAGAACAAACAAATACCTGTACAAGTTACAATTAGGCAATTCTGAAAAATCTATTTGTTAGTATTCCCCTGGGGTTTGGCCTCACCTTACTTCTCCAAAAGGAGGCTTTCTTTGAGTTTGGGATTATTCATGCAACACTGCTGACATGGCTGCACAATTATGTCAGCTAACTTTTGCATCTTTGGTCCTACAGCATATCTTTTAACACTTGCAACCAGAGCATCTGCTCCCATATGAGATTCACTGTGGTTTTTCTTCAGTATTTCTCTTACCATTGGAGTGGTTGTGAATATCTGTCCATCTTAAGTTACCCACCAACCTTCTTCTTTTGGTACATTCTGAATGTTTAGCGAGCCGATCTTCTTCTTCAGAACTTCACTTGGTTGAATCAGTGCTCCAATCAATAATCCCTTTTCTGGAACTCTTTAGCTGTTTCATCTGCCTTTCAATTTCCTTTAATTAGAATCATAGAATCATATAATGTCCTGAGTTGGAAGAGACTGTCACAGAGGGACCCCAAAGTCAGTTTTAGGCAGACAACAAGGTCCAAAACAGACTTTATTCTGGCTGGAAAAGCACAGCCAATGAACAGACTAGAAGCAGGGTTTATACAATTAGTTAGCACTCCTATAACATAATATAAAGGTTTGGATATCAGTTGAGGAGATTATTGGGGTGCAGCAAATGAGAATAATGAGGATCCACAGCGTGCATGCACACACTCGCAAGAAACAAAACCAGAGCTCTCTGACTCTAGGATACTACACTTGCTGGAATTAGGCAAGGACTACACTCTCCTGGCTAAGTAAGGACTTACACTTGCCTGATTGGCAAGGACTTATTCAAGGATATATCTAGTAGATTATCACTCACCCAAACAAGGAGGTGAGGCACTTCCAATCTCAGGAAGTTTCCTTAGACAGCGTCCCAGTCTAAGGGGAGGGCTCTGGCATAGACCTGCTGCTCCGAGAAGACCACACAAAGGGAATCTTCGGTGGGAACCCCGTTTTATAGTCTGCTCAGATCTGGTTGTGGGCATTCCAGAAGCTTCTCAGCTTCTCTGCTCCCCCCTCCTCTACTAACCACCCTGTCCAATTGACTCTGGGTCCCACAAAAGAGCCATTAACTGCCCCATTGAAGGACAGGGGGGTGTGCAACTGCCACAGCAGTTCTCAGAGGGGGGAAGTGTTAGAGCGAGATAAGGACTAAGCAAAACAAGTCGATTCAATGTGAATCACGCTAAGCCATTTATTACAGAAACAAGTCTCCTTATATACGTAACTATATTCTAATCACGTGTCCACGCTCCAAGCATGGATTCTCTAAATGAGTATCGTGGACTGTCCGTGCTCTGGAGTCTCACTGATGATACGTCCGATGATTCACATCACGCCAGGACCCCGGTGATTGTGGAACGCCCCTCTTTCTCACAGCAGACTCTGTTCTCGAAGCGGCCTTGAGATACCTTTGAGCCTGACTAATTCAGCAACAGATCTTTATCTATCAAAACCCCTCCACAGGGAAGTGCAACTGCCACAGGGACCCACAAGGATCATCGAGTCCAACTCCTGTCCCTGCACATGACAACCTCACAGTTCACAGCATGTGTATGAGGGCGTTGTCCAGTCTCTTACTGAATACTGCCAGGATCGAAGACGTGACCTACCTCCCTGGGGAGCCTGTACGAGTGCTCCACCACCCTCTGGGTGAAGAACCTTTTCCTAATGTCCACCCTAAACCTGCCTTGGCACATCTTCCTGCCATTCCCTCGGGTTCTGTCATTGGTCGGTAAAGAGAAGAGTTCAGTGCCTGCCCTTCCTCCTCCCCTTGTGAGGAAGCTGTAGACCGCGATGAAGTGTCAGTCTTCTCCAGGCTGAACAAACCAAGTGACTTTAGCCGCTCCTCATAGGGCTTCCCTTCCAAACCCTTCACCAACTTCGTAGCCCTCTTCTGGATACTCTCCAGCAGCTTTATATCTTTTTTATAGTGTGGCGCCCAGAACTGCACACAGTACTCAAGGTGAATTATCTCTGTTTGTCCTTTCTGGTGAGCTTTGTGATGTACAATTGCAACTTTTTTGGATCCTAGAACAGCTTGCAGGAGTTTTAAAATCTCTGGTCCATATTTAATACGGGTTCCTTGAGATGATTACAGTCCATGCACTTTCCAAACAGCTCCATGTGTGTGGACCACTTCAAATGCATATTTGGAGTCTGTGTAAATGTTTACCTTTTTATCTTTAGATAGCTCTAAAGCTCGGGTATGGAACTATAATCTCTGCTTTCTGAGCAGAGGTATTGTGTGGCAATGCTTGTGTTTCAGTCTCCTTTTGTAGGGTTATCATGACATACTCAGATTTTCATTCTCCATTCACCATAGAATCATAGAATCATTTCAGTTGGAAGAGACCCTCAGGATCATCGAATCCCACCATAACCAAACCTAACTCTAGCACTAAACATGTCCCTAAGAACCTGGTCTAAACACCTTTTAAACACCTCCAGGGATGGTGACTCTACCACTTCCCTGAGCAGCCTGTTCCAGTGCCTGACAATCCTTTCTGTGAATAACTTTTTCCTAATATCCAATTTAAACCTCCCCTGGCGCAACTTGAGGCCATTTCCTCTTGTCCTATCACTTGCTACTTGGGAGAAGAGACCAACACCCTCCATGCTACAACCTCCTTTCAGTTAGTTGTAGACAGCAATAAAGTCTCCCCTCAGCCTCCTTTTGTCCAGGCTAAACAGCCCCAGCTCCTCCTGCCAGCCCTCCTGCTGTTCTACTCCTTTTTTTTTTTTTTTTCCTAATAATTTTGTCTCCTGAAAGTCTGCTCTGCATACAATTATCAGACCTCACCTGAAAATTTGCCTCTGGAGGTCTAAAATATAGACTCTGGAGGAAACAGTTATCAGGGAGAGGACGCCTGAAAGTTTGCATTCCCAAACGGGTACAGACCTCCCCTGAAAGTTTGCCTTCAGAGCTCTAAAATACAGAGTCTGGAGCAAATGGTTATCAGAGAGAGAAGAATCCTGAAAGTGTGCTTCACGGATGGGTATAGGCCACCAGAGAGAAGATACCTGAAAGTTTGCTCTGTGAATGGGTATCAGGTTCCCAGAGGTAAGCAGCATTTGGCTTGGAATATTTCCCCATGCAGTAAATAATAGAGTGAACCTGCCACTGAACTCTATTAAGTCGCACTTCTCTTTGAGAAATCTAAACATTGTCCTGCAGTAAGCAGAACCCTAAATTACTCCCCCCCATCAGGACAAATTGGTGTCAGAAGTGGGATGGCAGGCATTATTACTAATTATTTACTGAGCCATGTGTTACAACCTTGAAGGCTTCCCCCTCCATCATTAGCAGAACAAAGGACCTTGTTATGCCTTAAACGACTGTTTTTTGTTACTTTGGGAGGACAAGATAGGTGGTTGTGCAGGCAGTCATCTCCCTTACCTTTCCCAAGGTATGTTGAACATTCAAAATTTGATTGTTCTATGTTCATGTTTTACTGCTTACCTGTTGGGGAAGGGAGATGGGTCGTCTCGCGTAGAAGTAGCCTTCTTATTTGTATGTATGTCCATGTGTAGCGATCTTAGTCAACTCAGGTCCCCACATGTTTACAGTTCTGAGGGACTAAATGAGTGGGGACAATGGTTATTACAAATTGGACTATCCATTATAACTACACTACTGTTTCTAATGATTGGCATAGCTATTGTGACGTGTATGATTTCTGGCTTGCTTTCTTCTACCTCTTCCCTCTTTTCTCCTTCTGTAAGAATCACCATTCCTGAAGATGATGCTTATTTGGACCACGAAGTGACAGGAGATGTTTTGGACATCAAGATCAGTACCACTGATGAAGCAAAACCCAGTGTTTAAGTCACAGGGTGGTGTGACAACCTTGAAGCACTTCCCCTCTCCACCATTAGCAGAACAAAGGACCTTGTTATGCCTTAAACGACTGGTTTTTGTTACTTTGGGAGGACAAGATGGGTGATTGTGCAGGCAGTCATGTCCCTTATCTTTCCCAAGGTATTGTGTTTGTTATGGTGTCAAGCACCTTGTCAATTGCCCTTGTCAATTGCTGTGAAGGCCTCATGGCCTAATTGGAATGAGATGATCTCATCCGTCGGACAGCCAACTACGCACCAACAGCTACCCCTGACAGGCAAGCCGATTCACTTCAGGTCAGCACCGTGAACTTTCCCCTAGTTTGTAGACCCCAGACCCATTTCCAGAAGAGTCATCCTAATTAGCATGAAGAGCGAGCAGAGGGAGGAGATGAACTGCCCACATGTAAATGAACTGGGTTATAAAATGACCCTGCGCGTGGCATCAGTGGTGGCGTGTATATGCCGTGCAGCGTAACCAAAGCCTTCAACGCGTCCACCCCCCCTTCACCAGACATTGCTGGATCGATAACCTGTGGAGTGGTGATATCTTAGTCTCTCTTATATCTTAGTTTTCCTTCCCACTATCTCACCCTCTTCTTTTTTCTTGAACATACAAAAGTAACATCATTTTAAGTTCTGCTGTTAAAGTCTTCTTAAGTTGTGTTTTATAGTTACTAAGTGTTGCCAATCCACCGTTTGTAGAAGGACTTTTGCTGTAACTAGTGTTCCACCACGTGCTTTTAGTAAACTCATAATTGAATTGGACCCCTGGAGTGATTGTCTGTCATTTACTTCACATAACCATGCAAAATTAACCCAGAGTTAACTCACACCTGATCTCATCTGTTGAGTCAGGGCATGTGTCGTGTTCAGAGTTAACTCATCCCATCTGTTGAGACAGGACAGTTAATTTGGTGTCAGAAGTGGGATATTCTGTGAGAAACGGTTTAGGGGGGGATAGGAACCAGAGGCTCTAAAGGAGGACTGCCGCATTCTCCGAAAGTGGGCCATGGCATCCCAGGTTAAGCCAGACCTGTACTGCTCCCTGTTGTTGAATTTACTAAAAGATTATAAGGCTTGCCTGACCCCTGAGGGTCTTAAGTGGGCTTCTGGATATTGGTCATCTCCAGATATTGTAACTGAGTGAATAAGGAACTTGGCAAAAGAAAACAGGTTTAAGCTCAGAAAAGGTAAAGCCATGGTCTGTGCTGTTTTGGGAGTGGCATTGATAGCTGCCCAGAAAGATAAAGAAACTGGGCAGGGGGTGATTAAATCGTTGCAGACAGAGTTGGCAGCAGAGTGTTCTAAGCAGCAACAAGTAGAAAAGGAGTTAGCTGATAAACAACTCATAGAAAACTTGCAGAACAGTTTGCGAGATGCTTTTTCAAGAGAAAGGCAGATAAGGTTGAAATTGGCTAACTATGAAGAGGATTTGGAAAGTGAGCCAGGATTTTCCAACTCAGTAAAAGAAACCTATCTTACGGCAAGGGACATAACTCCTCATTACCCGTGGAGAGAGTTGGAGGTTGTGTCAAAATCTGATCCCACTCCCGAGCTTTGGCCACTCGTTAAAACTGAAATTGTACATGACAGCGGGGAGGCTGAGCCCGCCATTGTCACTAAAAAAATACCGTATACAGTCACTGAACTAGCAAAATTACAGGAAAAATATAGCAGGCATGCTGTGGAGACTGAGACGGAATATGTGTGGAGAGTTTCTCTGACTGGTGGTGATAGAATAAGGCTTTCTGAGGAGGAAGCTCAAGGTTATTGGGGTCCCGGTGTGTTTCTAACAGTAGAAGATAAAAGGGAGCCTTGGTCCCTGACCCAGAGAGCTGCGTATTGGGCCGGTGGTTTAGACCCTTTGGAGAGGGGGGACCCGCTTGCTATTCCTGCCTCTGGGGTAAGCCAGCTCACTGAGAGCATTCAGAAAGCAGCTTGTCTGCAGCTGATGCATGATAGGTGTTTGGTTCCTCGCCAGCCCTCCCCAATGTTGCTGTTTGCTGACCCTGACAGGATGACTCCTTTGATTAGAGGGTTACCTGACTTGTTAATAATCTATGCCATACAAATCCAGGATCATCTAAGAGACACCACAGCGGGGGGGCCTCAGGCTGGACTGGGTCTCTCTTGGGGAGAGATTGCATGGGAGTTGATTAATTACGGCCAGTGCATGGGGTTTGTTGGGAAAGAGGTTAAATCTCAAGTAGTGGTCTGCCAAACTGAAACAGAGGTAAAATTCCCTCGCCCCCGAGACAAGAATTTTATGGGGGTAGGTTCGAGGCATCAGTGTTGGAAATTAGGTCTGGATAAAGGTATTCCCCGGGAACTGATGGATGGCTTGCCCCTCCCTAATTTACAGCTGCTCATAAAGATGTGGAAACCAGCAGATGCAGATCAACCGAGAAAGCAAGGCATCCCCATGGCTCCTGTAACTCAGGTGTCAGCTGCGCCAGTCGTTCCCACAGCTCCTAGAGAGGAATTCAACAGCCCCTCAAAACCAGGAAACTTCTTTTGCCGTCCCCAGTAAGTGAGCCAGGGGACGGTAAATGGATATATTTCAGACAGCTCACTGAAAATAAGCAGAGGGATCTGCTAGTAACTTTTCCCCTTGGCCCTTTCAAGACTCTAGCTACTTTTCTAGTAGACACAGGAGCTCAAATGTCTGCTTTAAGTTCTGACACGGCAGAATGGAGTGGAATTGTCTCTGACAAAAAAGCAGATATGGATTTAAGATGCTTTTGGATATTCTAAGCTCCAACTCATGACCCAAGTAAAGTGTTGGCTGCCTGGGGACACCACTCCTACTGAGACCACTATGATATTGGGGCCTCCCACAAATATTCTGGGTTTGGATTTACTGAAAGGAAAAGCCACAGTGTGCTCAGTGCTAGGAGTGGCCCTGGTGGCAGCTCAAAGCACCAGACTCCTGGACAAACAAACAGAACAAGAAACGGTAAAGGTCCTACATGACGAGTTAGCTGCAGAATGCAGTACCACTCAGCAGCTCCTTACAGCTCTGTTAGATGCATTAGACCGGGAGAAAATCTTACGATCGGAATTGGAAGACTATAAGCAGGCAAAATATTACCAGACAAATCTTGATTCTCTTCCAGACAGTGAGACGGGTTTTACCAGCCCAGCACAAGCAGCTGAGGAACAGGGTCTTAAACTCCTGTATCCATCTAAAGAATTGGAGGGAGGTATCTTATCCTGAAAACAAGCAGGCAACAATGAGGTCTGTAATAGACTTAACAATATACTTGTTAATCAAACTGGTCTAAATGGATATATTATCAGTGGCTGTGAAACCTGAGCATATAACATGATATTAGTACATGCTGCCATTAAACAATGCAACCTGTATGTAGTCTTTGTAAAAAAACTTATATGTGTAAAAGCCTAATTTAGTGTACCCTGCAGAACATTCAGTAAGAGACTGACAGAGATAAGGGCCCAGTTGCATCCCTGTGTGAACGAGATAATGGGGGTCTTCAGCACAAAGCGGGAGGAAAACCAGCTCAAGTCGTTGGAGCCTTGGCCAAACCCAGCATGCTAGGCCAAAGATAAGAAGTGCACGACAAGATAGACTGCAGCCTTCATCTAAAAGACCTCTGCGTGTGACCACCCGGAGACACTGCACAGGCACAACAGGAAAGAGCCAAAGCTGAAGACTATAGATATAATTCCTTGGAACTAATTTTAATAAAGACAGCCTTTTCGAGGAAAAAGTTATGAATATGTATAGGCGTTCCTGGAATAACCATGAATATGTAATCCTTTACCACATTTAACCAGGCTTGCGGCTGCTGAAAAATGTGCACCGTGGCGGAGCAGGAGACTCCCCGGTCGCCCAGCACTGTTTTGCCCACTTGCCACTTGCTGCAATAAATTCTAAGCAATTTATTCTGACGAGTGCGTGCTATTTATCGTGATCGTCTATAACAATTTGGTGCCATGACTCGTGTTATAAATGAAGACGGGTCTTTGAGCCAATTAATTAATTTTATTAAACAAGTGAATTTAAAGCAAGCGGTAATTAGGCAAAACAGCGCTGGGTGACTGGAGGAAGCTCAGTTCCACCAACGGCACAAAACTCAACTTTTTGTATGTGCTTATATATGTTATACACTTGTTCACGCGCTGGGACACCCTGACGAGTTAGCTCCTGGTTGGCTAGTCGACAGTGAAAGATGTTGCTGGTTGTCGCTTGATGTTTCTGCCTCTGGAGTTCTGTTATCTGTTGCACCATCTGGGCGCTCTGTTATCTGTTGCACCATCCGGCCGCTCTGTTATGAAACTTGCACAAGCACAATTACTTCTTACAACGATATGCATAATATGATTGAACCCTACTCGATTTGTTCAACAACTTTGACCATTATCTATTACAATTCCCCCCTTTCCTTTGACCATCTATTTGTTGATCAAATCGAGTTACCGCTTCTTGGGCTAGTAAGATCATTTCAGCTTCTTCATCAGTAACATATCTTTGTAGCAGCATAAGGTGTACCTGCTCTACACGGCTTTTAACTAGTCCAATAAGTCGATTTAGGATACAGGGTCCAAAGGTTAGGGTAAGTAATAATATTATCAAGGGTCCAGCTATTGTGGATAGCAATGTAGTTAGCCAAGGGGACTGAGTAAACTAAGACTTGTACCACCCTTTTGCAGCTTCTCTTTCCCTTTTTCTCTGTTCCAGTCTCTCCCTTAATTTTGCCATCGAGTCTTGGACTACCCCTGTGTGATCTGCATAAAAACAACACTCTTCCTTCAAGGCTGCGCATAGTCCCCCTTGCTGTAAGAAAAGGAGATCCATCCCTCTCCTGTTTTGTAACACCACTTCAGATATTGAGGTTAGAGATCTCTCTAAGGCGGTTATGGAGTTTTCAATTCTCTCTAGGTCCTCATCTATCGCAGTCTTCAAGGAATTGAATCCTTGATTTTGTTGAACAAGTGGAGCTATCCCTGTTCCTGCTCTGGCTACCCCTAACCCTAGCAACGTGGCTACAGTAATAGCCGTAATGGGTTCTCGCTTGGTACGATGGAGCCCTGTATCCCAAATATCATACATCACATCTTCTTGATGATATAATATCCTTGGAATAATGGTAACTGACATGCAATACTCTCGGGAACTGTTAAACACCTTTAAAGACACACATGGAGTAAGTCCCGTCCTGGAACATATCCATTTTGTTCCATTCGGGGGAATAATATATCCTGTGGTTTCATTAAGGCTCGGTATGATCTTACCACAAAGTGACCTCTTGGAATTTGGTACTTTACCTATACAAGTCCCTATCCCAGTTACATGTTGCATAGTTATCCCTCTTTTCTGCTTTTCCCAAAGACACTGAATAGGCGCAGACTCCTTGCTTGTGGTATACAGACGATTATCCCCTATAGCTTCATAAAAGGGTGGATTAACGTTATAACACAACCAGCAACCAGTGGTTAGGTTGGGTTGAGTATAGTTTAGGGTTTGATAAGTAGCCCGGATAATTTCCCATAGAGGATTCAAAGATTCTGAGGCTTCAGTATTCAGAGATTTCAAGGCTTCAGTGACAGTTTCCTCTCTTACTATTATAATCTCTTTTTCTACTGTCTTTGTTTCCCTACCTAGAGGGGGAGGGGATTTTGCTACTGGATTGGGACCTATTGCTCGAAAGGTCGGTTTAACTTCTTCCTTCTTTATGATAAACATGCCTCCTCTGTCATTACCCGGCTGGTAATACCACATTCCCCAGGTTTTTTCCAACAAGCCATCCATTATGTTCAGGATTTGTTATGTTCATGACTATGTATTTACAGTTGCCATCGGGTTCTAGTTTCCCATGGCGAGCTAATTGCATCCCGCCCCTGAGTCCCTTAGGGGAAATGCATCCTGGAGGTCCCCATTCAACCTTTAAAAACTTATCCACATTGGCCTGAGGAATCTGTCAATTTGAGGCAATTGTTTCGCACTCCCAGTAAGCGCAATAATAGTGTCCTGGGGTATTACAAAATGAGGGCCCTGTGCTAGGGCACATATAAAACCCCATTTCGTTAAGGCATGGCTTAACCTGAACTAATTGGCATAAGGTTGGAGTAAAAGAGGGTGACCCTGATGTGGTTTGTTGTTGTATTATCGTTTGGTCCTCCCATCGATAGAGGGTCCATTTAAAAGGTTGATGGGAACTCCCTTGGTTTATTGCTATTATTACCGATAAGGTAAGGAGGATTAGGGAGAGCGACCCAGCCCTTAGTTGGCTGAAAATCAGCCAGTGGAGGTTCATTTTGTTGAGGGTTGTTCTGCTTAATGGAGCTGCTTTATTTTAGAAGTTTTTGGAGGCACTTGCCAATCCCCACAAGGATACCCCTCTGCCTTGCCCTGGGCCTACTCTGTTGCTTCAGAGTAGCCGGGTAAGTTATCTTCTTGGCAGCAGTTGTAGTCTTCAGGGAACTGCCTCTTGAATTCTCTTCTTGTTCTGCCACAACCCACTTTCTAATACTCAACCCAATAGGGCTATTTTCGAATACAAGGTTTTGGCCACTGTCCCGAATCCTCACAGGTTTTGGAACACTTCCTGTATCTTTTCTTACCAAAACGCTTCTTACACTTCCTCGTGGTTATTTCCCAAATGTTTGGACTTACAGTCCAAACAGAGGGTACCTGAATAGTTTTATTACACTCTATATCCCTAACTATAAGTTCTTCCTCTAATTGTGCAACGGTTTTGTACCAATCTCTTCTACAGTATTCGTAACTAGGATCCGTGCTATGTTCTCGTCCAGTGATTATTAATATCCTAATGGTATCTAAGGTTTTTCCCCAACACTCATTACACCATCGTTCAACATAAGGAAACTTTTTCCACTGCTGTATCCCGCACCCGTTACACACGCGACATACCCACGGATTGCATTGCTTACATACAGGACATGCGATGTGCGACTTCTATAATTCCTTACAATTGTCCATAAAAAGCCTGGTATCCAGGGCTATGCGTCACGTGTCTGTTTCCTCTTGAAGGTCAGCTTCAACTCATCCGGTTTCCCGGCGACTTCCCAGTCTGTGTGCAGAATAGGACCCTTTACTCGACTAGCGTGTGTCCAACCTCTTTCCGCGGTGCGGACTGCGGTATCTGTGGTGAGTAAAACAAGGAAAGGTCCCTCCCAGCGAGGGGTTAACGATGATTCCTTCCATGTTTTTATGAGTACTTGATCTCCTGGTTTAATACTATGTATTGCTATATCTAAAGGTGGTCTTTGAACCACCAGGCCTCGCTTTAACAGTTCTTGCCTCCTTTTCATGAGCTCTATAAGGTATTCTTGTAACATCTTTTCTTCCACTTTAGGGTGTTCTATTGGTTTCTCCAAATCATAGGGCACTCCATATAACATTTCAAAGGAGGAAAGTCCTGTATCAGCCCTCGGTTGTGTCCTTATGTTCAAGAGGGCTAAGGGGAGGCACTTCACCCAGCTCATTTTGGTCTCTATCATTAATTTGGTTAGGTGCTTTTTAATTTCTCCGTTCATTCTTTCAACTTTCCCTGAACTCTGGGGGTGCCAAGGAGTGTGATACTCCCATTTGGTTCCCAGAGCTTCTAACGTTTCTCTAATTGTTTTGGAAGTAAAATGGGGCCCTCTGTCCGAATCGATAACCGACATGATCCCATATCTAGGTATGATATGCTCTAATAATATTTTTACTACCGTCCTTGCAGTGGCCCGAGCTACCGGAAAGGCTTCGACAAAGTGAGTTAGGTGATCAACCAAAACTAGGAGATACTTATATCTGCCTACCTTCGGTAACTCCGTGAAGTCTACCTGAATCCTTTCGAATGGCTTCTTGGCTAGTTGCCTCCCCCCAGGGACTCTTTCCCTAAGGCGCTGTTTATTTATCTTTTGACATGTTAAACATTCTCCAACGATTCTTTTTGCTAGATCATACACTCCCAAGGCCATATATTTATTAGCGAATTGATCTACCAGAGCCTGTACTCCCCAATGGGTTTGTCTATGAAACTCTCTCAAGACTCGCCAAGCTACTCCTTTTGGGAGCATTTCCCTCTCGTCAGGTAGCCACCACTTTCCTTCTCGTTCAACTACTCCCATTTGCTCCAATTTTTCCCTTTCCTGATTTGTAAATCTCATAGCATACTTAGTTTGTACAGGATCCTGTTCGACTGCTTTTATTACCAGTAACGCAGCTTTCTTAGCTTCCTCGTCTGCTAAATTGTTCCCTCTTATTTGCGTGGAGGTCCCCTTTCGATGGCCCTTTACATAAACTACCGCAATTTGTTTGGGCCCTCTTAATGCCTCCAAAGTTTGCTTTATTAAGGTCTCATGTTTTAATCCTTTACCTTGAGAATTCATTAGGCCCCTCTCTTCCCAAATTTTTCCGAACGTGTGAACTACCCCAAATGCATATTTAGAATCCGTAAATATTGTTCCTCTCTTATCTTTTAACAACTGTAATGCCCTCAATACTGCGAATAGTTCGCAGGCTTGTGCCGACCAACTTATGTTAAGGGGACCCGATTCTTTAATTGTCCAACTGTTCCCGTCTATTATAGCGTATCCTGGCTTCCTTTTCCCGTCCACTACCCGCGATGATCCATCTACAAACAATTTTTCTCCACATAACAACTCCTCTTCCTCTAAATCCTCCCTTATCTTGGTTTGATATTCTATTACCCTGATACAATCATGGGAAGGAGATTCACTCGGTTCCCCATACAAAAATTGGGCTGGATTCTGTAAATTAGTGGTTTCAAGCTCTAACTTAGGAGAGTGCAATAGGATTCCTTCATATTTCAGTAACCTAGCATCCGTAATCCATTTGTCAGCTTTCTGCTGTAATACCCCTCTTATATTATGAGGTGTGTATACCTTTAATTCTCCTCCCATATTTATTTTCCTGACTTCTTCGACTAAGAGAGCAGTAGCAACTATGGCCTGTAAACAGGTAGGCCAGCCGCCACTAACTGGATCTAATAATTTGGAATAATATCCTACGGGTTTCTTTTTACTTGCCAATCTTCCAATTTTTCTAACTTCTTTCTAGTATCCGGCCATGACTTCGCCACAAACTGAATTTTTAAAAGAGCTTGCCCAACCGGTGTCGTAGGGTCTATCCCGGAGTAAAGCTGCAAGCTCTTTCTTAATCTTTCTAACCATTCTGTGGGAGTCTCATCTTTCTTTTGTTGTTCATTAAAGGCTTTATTTATGTTCTGCCCTCGAGGGACCGATTCCTTAATCTCTTGTACGATTATAGTGCGGAGATCTCCCATATGGCCCCTGTGTTCCGAGTTTTGATTATCCCAATTAGGGCGCTGCTGGGGCCACTTAATGTCAGCGCCCGGCCCTTGTTGGTGTTGTTGGTCCCAGACTCTCATCCCAGCCCTCCGAATCATCTCCCGCTCTTCCGCGGTAAATAGTATCCCTAAAATAGCTTGCAGTTCATCCCAGGTATATAGGTTAGGTCCTAGAAACTGGTCTATCGTTTCCAAAACTCCGAAGGGATCCTCTAACAAACTCCCCATTTCCTTCTTAAATTCTCTTACATCCCTCGAGTTTAGAGGCACTGACACAAATCCCACCCTGGGTTGTGGACCTCCCATCGCTATTTCTCGTAATGGGTATAGCCCTGTTTCTGATGATGCTTGTTGTCCTGTTCCTGATGTTGTTTGCTGTCTAGCTTGACTCCTCGTGAGTCTTCGGGTCCCTCTAACTGACCCCGAAGAATCGGAATCCTCCTCAGGAGCCGAAGGCATAGGGGGAGAGGGGGGTCTTGGATTTGCTACTGGCGGGGGATCATAGGGAGGGGGAGGGGGTGGAGGTTCCTCAGGGACCCTCTTTTTGCGGCCAGATTTCTTTTCGCCTAAGGCGAAAATCCCAGCACGAGTAGCAGAAGGTAGCCAACAACGCGCATACTTGCTCTCCTCAGGATTAAAGGGCTCCTTATCATTTACATAAAGATTTAGGGCCTGACAAATCCAATTCTCATATGACCCAAAAATTGGCCAAAATAAATGATCTGGTCTAATCTGCTGGTTTCCCCAGACATACATACAATAATATACCATTTTCTCTTTACTCTTGTTTCTCGTGCAAAATGCACCTTCCCAATTTTTGAGCATAAGGCCCAATGGGGAATCTCGGGGAATATCCGGTGACCTCTCCTTGGGTCCCTTCCCCATGAGATCAGAGGGCTTGCTCTTCCTCTGTCCCATCTTCTGGAGTGCCTTCTTTCACACACACACACGCACCCCTCGTTCGTGGCTCACGCCCTCGTGGGCAATGAGAACCGCACTACTAGAGAGTCCCGCCCTGCCTTACGGCAGAGTCCACACTCGCTTCGCTTCCTCCCCAAAAAGGGGAGGGGGGCGTCTCGTTCAAGCACACTGCAGGAAACCCACCCCAACCGAACGGAATCGCTTTCTATACTTACCTTCCCTGGGGTCTTCATCCGGTTCTTCGTGCACAAAGTTTTACGGGGCTTAATTCTTTTGCCTAATTACCTGAATTTAGGGTTCGGAGATTAAGGTTTCGGGGCGATCCTTCGTCCACTCCAGGGCCATCTGAAACTGGGACAGGGCGTCTCCCTGAAGTTTAGAAGTCCCTCCGAGAAATCCTTAATCTGAGTCATGGCACCAAAATTTGTTATAAATGAAGACGAGTCTTTGAGCCAATTAATTAATTTTATTAAGCAAGTGAATTTAAAGCAAGCGGTAATTAGGCAAAACAGCGCTGGGTGACCAGGAGAAGCTCAGTTCCACCAACGGCACAAAACTCAACTTTTCATATGTGCTTATATATGTTATACACTTGTTCACGCGCTGGGACACCCTGACAAGTTAGCTCCTGGTTGGCTAGTCGACAGTGAAAGATGTTGCTGGGTGTCGCTTGGTGTTTCTGCCTCTGGAGTTCTGTTATCTGTTGCACCATCTGGACGCTCTGTTATCTGTTGCACCATCCGGCCATTGGCTTGGTTGGGGTCCAGCATCTAGCCGTTGGCTTGGTTGGGGCCCGGCATCCGGCCATTGGCTTAACTACTATTTTTTACAAAATATAATGAAACTTGCACAAGCGCAATTACTTCTTACAACGATATGCATAATATGATTGAACCCTACTCGATTTGTTCAACAACCTTGACCATTATCTATTACAACTCGGATACAGGATCACCTGGTCCGGGATCTGAACTTCGGGGAGGCGCCCCATCCTTGGATGGCCCTGAAGTAAAGAATACCCGCCCAGGACCTGTACCTCCGAACCTAAATTCGACAAGTGGGCAAAAGAAACTGCAGTACCCCATAATTTTTGTGCACGAAGATCCAGACGAAGACTCCAGGTTGAGTCAGTATTAATAAGGAATTCCGTTCGGTTGGGGTGGGTTTCCCGTAGTGAGCTTGAACGAGACGTTCCTGAGAGAGGAACGAAGTGAGTGTGGACCCTCTTGTAGTGCGGTTCTCATTGCCCGCGAGGGCGTGAGCCACGAACGAGGGGAGCGTGTGTGTGTGTGTGAGTGAGGACACTTCGAAAGATGGGGCAGAAGAAAAGCAAGCCTTCTGACCCCATGGGAACCCGAGGATAGGGTTACCCAGTATACTGCCAGATAGTCCCTCAGGGGTAATGATTGCCACTTGGAATGACTGGCCGTCCAGACAAGGTAAAAGCAAGGAAAAAAAAAAATGGTATTAAGATTTGCCAAGCCTTAAATATCTATGTGAATAGTAAAGAACCCTTTAGTTTGGAGAAAAGTGACACCCTGTGTGTGTGTGTGTGCGCGTGCGCACCCCCGCGTGTATGTGTGTGCATCTAGTTTATGGATTAGATCAGACACCCGAATTCGTCTATTTACATTGAAAGGGAAAAAGAACAAAAGAAAAAGGGCTGAGAAATAGATGATTCACGGTTATCGCACCTGCCCTGTATCCCACCTCCGGCTGCGTCAGCTTCTATTCCCCCTTCGGGTTTTGATCCTCTTGCCCCTTCGGCTCCTGGGTCGGTGTACCCTGGCCTTGAGCCCCCCCCATCCACTCTGTCGGCAGGTCAAGGTGGGGGTGTGGCCAGGAGTCCGGCCGGAGGGGGATGAGAGAGTGTGCTGTATCCCTTGAGGGCGTTTGCTGTGGGAGGGCCGCAGCCAAGGGGGGGGGTTTGTGTCGATCCCCCCTGAATTCAGGACATGTAAGAGAATTTAAAAAGGAAATGGGGAACCTACTAGAGGATCCTTTAGGGGTTCTGAGAGATTTAATCAATTCCTGGGCCCAAACATATATACTTGGGATGAAATGCAAAAAAAGCATTTAAAGAAGATTGGGGGGGGTCAGGGGCTCTACTTGCTGGGAACTCAACAAAATTTTAAACCCTTACTAAACCAAAAACTAAACTAGGAATGGGTCCTCCGCAACAAGAACAATTTAAAGCTGTGAATAATCTTTTTCTATGAGTATCTGTTTGAATGTGTTGCAGTTTTGTAAGGATGATCAACTTCTGTGATAACAAACTTCTGTGTTTTGCTTGCTTAGATTTGTTTGTTTATTTGATTCTGTAGGATCTGCTGTGGTATATGATTATACTTAAGAGTGAGTCCATGTGACATATTGAAGAGAGACAGACTGTTAAAGCTGAGAGCCTTTGAGGGGTTCAGTTTGCTTATTTTAATCACGTTAGGCTAACTGGGCTGTGTATCCTAAATTGTGATATTTATATGGAATGATGTTAGTGATTTACACCACATAAGGGAATGTCAGTTTACATTTGGGTTTAAGGTCTGTATGTGATAAGGAGGTTGTCACTGTTTATTGCAGGGCAATAATAAGCTGTGTCAGATGCTCTCTGTTAACACACCCTGCCTCCCCCACTAAGGAAAGGGAATAGAAGGAAAAGGGAGAGAGACAAGTTGGAAAGTTTAAAAAAAAACAACCAACCAAACAAAAAAACAAACCACCCACTTTGCTAATAATACTAATTATCTGAGAAAATTAATACAAAGTATACAAAATCAATATCGAATTTCCCAGCATAGCGCAGCGGCAGCCTACCATGGGGTCTGGCATCGCTAAAGACGCTGCAGGGCAAACACCCGGAAGTCCTGGGCTGGACTCAGCAGTAGACAGAAACTGGATTCAGGGTTGCACTGACTGGAACCAGGCCTAGGATCACAGGCAGAACAGGCAGGGTCCTCTCCAGATGCCGGCCATGGACGAAGAGAGCGAGACCCTCGTGATCTCCCAGTTTTATACAGTGTACGAAGTGGATGGCGTGGAATACCTAGTTGGTCAATTTAGGCCACCTGTTCTGTCCTCCCCTCCCTGCGAGTACGCCCCTCTCACTTATGGAACATACAAAATTTGGCTAATGTGTACACATACGCAGGCACATCGCAAGAAGAGACAGAGGCTACGAATGCATTGCAAAGAGCAAATTTTATTTTAGTTACCTCTCTACTGGGGGATCTCCGAAGCCTGCTGGAAGATCACGGGGCCTGTTGAGCTCGCCTTCATTTCAAGGCTTCAGGCAGGCACAGCCTCCCGCTCTTTCTCACAACAAAGCTGGAATCTCAGACATAGTGATAAGGTGCCTAGAGTTTCTCACAGGCCTATGTTATCTAATACAGAGGTTCTACTCATCAAGCACACAAGGTCAGTAAAACAATTAGTGTGATGTATGTGCTTTTTCTACAGACAGGTGCAAGTCACTTGAGCATATTTACATTTAACTAATCTCCTCGCCAAATCTTCCGCTATATCCTCATACAGCTACCATAGCAATGAGTATAAACCTGGGTCTTTTTGTGCAAGCCATTGCTACTGTTATCAGCTCTGAAGCGAACAGCATCCAAAAAACACACAGCCAATGTCAGAAAAGTGCAGTTACTTAGAAGAACTTAGCTCAAAGGAAAATTCACTAAAAGAGAATTGGTCTTGTTTTAACCAAAACCAGCGCAGAGGTGTTAATTATTAGGATTATAGCAATAAACTGTGGGGATAAGATTGCATTTTGCCTTCGTCTACTTGAGAAGTTCATCAAATATCTGACTATTGCACATCTTGGGGTGCCTTATAGTTATTATAGTGAATCATCCTTTCATTTGGGAGAACCAAAATGAATGTGTAAAGACTGTAAGTAACGGTCACCTCCCATTTTTAAAATATTTACCATTTGTATTTGCTGTTTGTCAAATACAACCCTTTGGAGCAGCAGGCCTTTTATTCCATAGCTACTGAGAAGTTCCAAATAAACTTGTTTCCCCAAAAACAGCAAGGCAAAATGTTTGAGGGGACCACAAACTGCTGCTGAAGAACCCTCTTTGCATGTGGAGTATTTTGAAACTGTCATTTTGGTTTTCTATCCATAACTCTGTCACAGAATGGCATGTTAACAGTGCTTTGATTTAGCAACAATTTAGGATTTATTAAGGTGGATCACAAGTTTAATATATGATTTCTAATAATACTTAATCAACAGCTGATTAACAAAATGATTTAAAACAATTCAGTGGGATTTGTTATAATTAAAACAGCAACTTGATTACAGATTTAATGATGTCAAGGGTCACACCGTACTTACAAAAGGGAGAGTTAAATCACTTACATATAGACACACACAGAGGTATATGATTAAAAGCTTACGTACAAATTTATAAACACACACATACGCACATTAATCCATGGATATTTGGATATATTCACACACACTAACCTATAGCAGTGCACATATGTCTGTGGAATATACGTGGAGGTATATCTATACAATTTTCCTCTCGAGTTAAGCGAATTACTCACTTTAATGCACCGGCATTCCTCAATGGGTGATTCGTTGAATCTTGAGAAATCTGTCCTCGTCCATGGCTTTGCAGCATCAATTTGTTGTGATATGTCTCTGAGGAGCATCCCACCTTGGAGGGAGATACTGAGTCACAGCCTGCTGTGATCCAGGAGAGCTCAAAGGGCCTGACTTTAGGATTGCTATTTATAGGTTGTGAGATCATTGGATTCAGTCAGTATTTTTCCACTGTAGCTACTCTTAGGATGAGGTAATATTCTGGCAGCATCCAGAACTCTCTAGATCATATAGTTCTGGTACTGTTTTGCTCAGGCTGAGTTCCAGGTAGCAGGTGTACCAAACTGTCAAAAGTGACTGATGGTCACTACCTTTCCCAGGCAGAAAGGGGTCTATTCCCCTATGACAGGAGTTCCAACAGCACGGAGGGCGTGCCTTTGTGTCTTGACTCACCACACTTGTGTCTCAGTTTCTCCCAACTTCACTGCACTTACAGAATGGGGAATTGTTCTCAGCAGAGCTATGGGAATATAGGGAAGGTGCCCCAGCGTCCCGTCTCACCGCACTTGCACAGTGGGAATTGTTTTCCCCAAATCATGCCTGACTGCCCTGGTAGCCAGGTAGTAGAGTGACTCAGGATGGGTGAGGTGGGGGCGGGGGGGGAGGGTTCAACCACCACACTCTTCTCATCCCCAGTTCTTACATGGTGTTATTGTACCTTTTTCTTTTCTCTGTCCTGTTTTCCCCCTTTTCTGCAGCTACTACTGCAAACAGTGTTTGCATGTGTCATTCATTGGTGTGTGATTTATGATTATGTCGCAGCTGAGCAGGGTTGAGAATTGATACATGGCTGTCCCAGTCAGCAATTGGGATGTGGCTTGGTAAAGCCAGTGTGTGCAATTGTGTTTTCAGAGAGGTAAATCAGAGCTTGTGGTTTGCACTGGAAATGTGATAGGTGTATTTTGGTATGATGCCCTCTCCCTGGAAGTGTTCAAGTCCAGGTTGGATGGGCCTTTGAGCAACCTAATCTAGTGGAAGGTATGGAAGGTATCCCTGCCCATGGCAGGAGTGTTGGAACTAGATAATCTTTAAGGTCCTTCCAACCCAAACCATTCTTTCATGAATATGTTTACCTATGAGAACAGTGCTTGTCAAGCTTCTACAGCCTAGACCTTCACCATTTACTCTGAAGATTCAAGATACAATTCTCTCATAAACTGCTATTAATTACTATTCAAACTATATGTACACACACACATAGAGTATTCAACGTATGTGTACACATGCATTCAGTTTTGTGAGAACTAATGCTGGGGTTTTGCCAGATCTCTTTTTACATCTGCAAAATCTCTCAGGTGATATCTTTAAGCCAGTTTGCAAGAAAATTACAGATTTGCACAAGGAGGAATTCATCTTTTGTAGGAACTTCTTACAGTCTCTTTCGTTGTGATTGAGAATAAATATTTCGGTTGTTCTAAGAGAAAAAAAAATCTTTAGTAACATTTTTAAGCTATGGATGTAAACATTAACCTCAGAAAAGAATATTTAACAATATTTGTAGGACATGCTCAGTTCCAAAGATCAAGGGAAATTGTGCCTACATGCACTTAGTGATACTTGGGATGATGTGGGATGTCCTCGGCTACCCATTTGAAAGACAGAGGGCCTGTGCAATAAAATCTGTGGGAGCCTCTGAGTAGAGGACCGAAATTGAAGGTGTTTGTAGATTCTTCAGGTACTAATTTCTAAATCAGTTCCCTCTCAGATTTCTTTAATTCTTCTAAAGGAGTTTCCAGGAAAAAAATACCCAGTATGTATCAGCGAGCAAGAAACTTTTATTATAAAACTGATGTATAGGTGATAAAGTTGAGAGGAAGATCCACCTTCCTGTATCTTGAAATGACCTTTGCATTCATTAGAAGTACTTTATCTTCCACCATTCTAAAACATGACTAATATTTCCTGAGGCGATGAGAACGATGCATACAGAGACGGGTACAGAGATGCGGACGCAGAGTTCTTGTTAGCAGCGAGAGCACGGCCAGGCAGAGCTGAGCCGAGCTGAGCTGAGCCCTCCTTAATTAACAGTTCTCAATTTATAGGTTCACAGATACGGGCCTGGACCAAAAGGTTAGATAGGATGTTTTTTCAAAAAATGTTATTCCAAACACACTGCACTCATCTTGTGACTGTTTTCAGTCATGTTCCTATGCATATCTTGCGAGCGGCGTTCCGACCCACTCATTCACACACCCAGGTCCAACATTTATACGTCATACATATGGGGGCGGTTTTCCGACCCGAAATATCATTCTCACTGGCCTGGGCTATCACTCCTTACGCTCATAAAAAACATACTTCTGTATAACCTGTCCAAGGTCCTTTATGTTTTGACTAATTGCTGTGATTCAATCATGTTAGTATTATTCGTCCGGATGGTCATGTTAGTATTGCTCTTCCTTTATCATCCAGGTGGCTGGAGCCGTACACCCTGCCGTTCCCACAATTTCCTTCTTATATTTCTGTGCATGGTGTTTTTAAATGCAGTCAATCTGATTGGGCTCTGTAGTCTAACTGCACTTTGCTGTTTACTGCTCTGTATTACTCCCATATTTCAGACTTCAGGAATTTGTTCAACATCACTTCTGATTTTATAAAGTCTGTTGATGATCCTTGTAGATTTCTTGTCATCAGACAAGATGACACATCTTGTCATCAGAGGCAGCAAATACTCTAAACTCGTTAGACAGCTTACATGTTTTTAAGATATTTAAAAAAATATAGCAACTATTTCCAGAATTAATTACCTGGATAAAGGCACTTTTTTTTTTTTTTTTTTTCAAAGAAGATAAATAAAATGGGATAGCTTTAGTAAGCGTAGATGACTTGCTGAATTAAGGCTTTAGAAGTAAAAAACCTTTCACTTTTAAATTTTTTCTTTTTGTCAAATCCCTGATCAATTAATCTGAAACTTTCCAAAAAGCACATCTTCAGCATATCATGTTGCACAGAAATGAGAATATGTCAGCAGTGACTTTGAAAAACTATATAAAGTTAACGCTAAAATAACTACATTACCACCATGGTATTTGAGGACTAAAAAATATTGTTTGGGGCAAATAGATTAATAGGTACAGTTCTTAAATGATAAGTGTTCTTGCCTTTTTTTTGTTTTCTTGGATTGTTCTTTAATATTTTCATGTGTGACAGTGCTACAAAAAGTCAGAGAGCACTGATAGGAGAACTTGCTTACAAAGTTTGACAGGAAAAATGACTGGCAAACTTTTAAGATTCACCAGTTTGAGATGATAAAAAAGAGGGATGTAAGAGTTGGTTATGACTATGTATTACAGCCATGAAAAAGACAAAAATTAACCTGCCATGGATCAGATAAAGCATTGCCTACAGCAATAGGGAAAAATCAGTATACAAATAAAAGGCACTTATGAGCTGTAATCTAGGCCACTCTAAGCAAGACTGGTCTCCCATATTTATGGAAAATGAACTAATTTTTAGAAAGTTCGGAGGTTTCTAACCATTAAAGAAATGGAGTTTCATGGCAGCTTTCTAATAGTAGAAATGGCAGTGAGCAACCTGTCTCCTTTGAAAGTGGAGCTTGGTAAATGTATGAGAGAATATATATTAATATTGAATTTGAAATCATAAAAGGGCATCATCACCATTTCTTTAATCCCTGGACTGTGGTTGTGGCCTCTTTAAAGCTGTCATTTTTCTGTAGTTGTCCCTGAGATGTACCCAGCCATTTTCAGCGCTGGAGCGTTATTCTTCTTAAGCAGTTATTGATGTAAATTGGCAGAACTGAACAGGAATCAGTGCACTTATGCATCTCTGAAACTTGTACAAGTACAAAAGAAATCTCATTCAAAGAATACACCTGAACTGGGAACAAATGCAGTTTCAAAGAAGTTGTTATATGATGAATTTAAATAACAAACCTAATTATATTTGAATTTCCCTGTAACAACTTTGAAAGATCCTGCCTTTGTCATGCATTCCCATGGGAGAAGCATTCCACGAGTCCCATGTACTACATTAGTCCATCAAAATGACACTATCCTATTTTATTGCTAATTACTCTTTTTTTTTTTTTTTTATATGGGAGCAAAGATACTTTGCACGTGGTTTTTAAGTGATTTACTCTTTTTTGTAATTAGATGACACGATTAAAATATACATTATATTATGTCACTGTTTCTTTTAAAGAATGCAGTTTATGTTGGGGGAGAAGCAGCTCATAAAATAATGACCACCTGCTTTGATGGGATTGAATTTGTATGGTTTCAGAAGGACAATTATTTTTCTTTCCTCAGAAATCACACTGTAAAAAGGCAATCTACATTTAAATAGTATACTGCAAGCTATTTGAGAGCTCATAAAAATGCTTATAAGATATAGACTTTATTACTGTCAAGAGCACAGACTACTATCCACTGCTATTCTTTCATGTGGGCACGAATGACACCACAAGCCAAAATCTGGGTAGAATTGAGGAAGACCTGGGGGTGCAAATGAATAATATTGGTCATCTTTTCCTCCATTCTACTAGTTGGAGGAAAGAGGGCAGCCAGAAAAAGACACATAATGCGCTCCTGGCTTCGTGGCTGGTGCCGTCGTGAGGGTTTTGGCTTTTATGACAATGGGACATTATTTTATGACTATAACCTGTTAGGGAGGGATGGAATCCACCTGTCTAGAAGAGGTGAGGGAATCTTTGGCAGTAGGCTGACCAACTCGGTAAGGTGGGCTTTAAACTGAAGGGCTCGGGGGCCGGGGGACGAAGTGGCAATGCTCATGGAATCGCATCCAACTGGGGAATAAGCCAGGCCAAACAGAGCAGCAACACATATTCCTTAGCTGCCTCTCAAGATGAGAATCAGAAGGCCAAGCACCTCAAGGATATGTATGGCTATGGTGGATCCTTCTGCATCCCTCATGGGAAACCCGCATGCTCAATTAGTTCTCTGAAGTGCCTGGACACCAATGCACGCAGCATGGGGAATAAACAGGAAGAATTATAGATCCATGTGCAGTCGCAGGGCCATGATCTCATTGCAGTTACAGAGACATGGTGGGACAGCTCACATGACTGGAATGTTGTCATGGAAGGCTATGCACTTTTTTAGGAAAGACAGGCCAGCAAGGCGAGGTGGAGGAATTGCACTTTATGTGGGAGAGCAACTGGAATGTATTGAATTCTGCCGGGGGGGATGAGGAATGAGTCGAGAGCTTATGGGTAAAAACTGAGGGGCAAGCTAACAAGGGGGACACTGTTGTGGGTGTTTACTACAGGCCACCTAATCAGGAAGAGGAAGTTGATGAGGCCTTCTACAGACAGCTGAAAGTAGCCTCACAATCACAAGCCCTGGTTCTCATAGGGGACTTCAATCACTCTGATATCTTCTGGGAAGACAACACAGCTAAGCACACATAATCCAGGAGATTCCTGCAGATCACTGATTATAACTTTTTGACACAGGTGGTGAAGGAGCCAACGAGGAGAGGTGTGCTGCTGGACCTTGTCCTAACAAACCAAGAAGAACAGGTTGGAGATGTGAGGGCTGGGGGCAGCCTCGGCTGCAGCAACCCTGAGATGGTGGCGTTCAGGATCCTGCATGGAGGAAGCAGGGCAATAAGTAGGATTACAACTGTGGACTTCAGGAGGGTGAACCTTGGCCTCTTCAGGGTCCTACTTGGAAGAATGCCATGGGATAGGGCTCTAGAAGGTAGGGGGGTCCAAGACAGATGGTCAATAGTCAAGCATCACTTCCTCCAAGCTCAAGATTGATTCATCCCTATGAACAAGAAATCAAGCAAAAGGAGCAGGAGACCTGCATGGATGAGCAAGGAGCTTCTGACAAAAGTCAAATGGAAGAAAGATGTTTATGTAATGTGGAAAAAGGGACAGGCCACTTGAGAGGAATATAAGATCGCTCTTAGAGAATGCAGGGATGCGGTGAGGAAGGCTAAGCTCCACTTAGAATTAAGTCTGCCCAGGGATGTCATGGACAACAAGAAGGGCTTCTTCAAGTACATCAGCAGCAAAAGGAAGATTAGGGAAAATGTGGGCCCGCTGCTGAACAAGGTGGGTGCCCTGCTGACGGAGGATACAGAGAAGGCAGAGTTACTGAATGCCTTCCTTGCTTCTCTCTTTCCTGCTACAACCGGTCCTCTGGAATCCCAGATCCTGGTGGTAGGAGAGGGAAGATGTGGCCTACAGCTGTGGAGAAGTGGTAAGAACATGAGGACTTGGACTCCAAGCAGCCCACAATGCCTGCCGAGTTACTCTTGGAGGACTATAGTGGGCAAACAGTCAAATGTGCTGAGGACCACTGCATTGGGTCTGACTGGGATGGAGTTGAATTTTCCCATAGCAGCCCTCATAGTGTTGTGCTTTGTATTTGTAGCTAGAAAGGTGCTGATAACACACCAATGTTTTGGATACTGCTGAGTAGTCCTGGCACAACATAAAGGCTGTCTCTCCAACCCCCACTCCCCAAAGGTCAATAAGCTGGGGGTGGACAAGAGGCTGGGAGGGGATATAGCCAGAAGAGCTGACCCAAACTGACCAAAGAGACCATACCATATGACATTGTGCTCATCAATAAAAGCTAAAGAGAAAGGTGGAGGGGGGGAGGGATTTGTTAATAAGGCCTTTGTCTTTGAAGCAACCACTACACATACTGAGACCCTACTTCCCAAGAAGTGGCTGGACATTGCCTGCTGATGGAAGTAGACAGTAATTTTTATTTGTTTTCTTTTGCTTCCACATGTGGCCTTTGCTTTTCTTTATTAAACTGCCTTTATCTTGACCCAGTCAGCTGATCGGAGCCAGCCCAGCGAGAGCCGGAGCCGGCGGGGTTCAGCCGACCACGAGGTTCAGCCGAGATTAGGAAGCTCAGAGGGAAACGTACAGGGACAGCGTGATTCCCGGCGGGTCCCCATCCCCAAAGCCCCGGCAGCCATTGCGAGAGAGCGGCTGACGTGGCGGGGGGTGTTCCCACGGTGACGGCGACCACACCCCCTCTCCTTACCTTGAAAAGTCCTTTGGGAGGGCAGTGACTAGTCGTTGTCCACCAGGAGCAAGAGGAGCAACCAGCTTGCGTAGCGGGTGAGTCCCACCCACACTGTGCGCAGCAGCGGGTGTGGCAGCTTGTGCAGCAGGGTGCAGAGAGCACTTGACGCTTGCTAGCCCCTCTAACTTATTGCCAGCATCCCAGACTGCTGACAACCATGGTGGCCTCCAGGAGGAGAGCTTGTCTCAAACAGACTGTGGCAACGCAGACTGAGGTTCTGTCCCGAACAGGTCTCCGGCTGCAGGGAGTGCCAGAGCCTGCTGCTGCCGGGGGAGGGAGGCCAGCACTCCACCTGTGTGAGGTGTGAGCAGGTGCAAGATCTGCTCGACGTGGTTGTGAAGCTTAAGGAGGAGGTTGAGATGCTGAGGACCATCAGGGAGTGGGAAAGGGAGATGGACTGGTGGAGTAACACCCTGACGTGCCAGTCGGAAAGGTCCCAGGGAGGCACCCCCCAAAAGGAGATGGACCTCCTGTCCTCTCGGACAGAGGCGGAAGTCCTGAGACGGCCCCACCCTTGTTGCTGTCAGGCAGAGGTAGGGGACCTAAAAGACGACGAAGGTTGGAAGCGTATTCCAGGTCGGCGTCACGGGCAGCCCCCTTCCCTGCCTGCTTTATCTCCCCAGGTGCCCCTCCGTAATAGGTTTGAGGCCCTGGATCTTGAAGAAGAGGTAGGTGAAGAGCCAGTGCCAAGCCTGCCTACAAGATCACATAGGAAGAGGCGGTTGACTTCACAAGTTAAGACTGCCTCGGATAAGAAAGAAAGAAGGGTGATAGTAATAGGAAATTCCCTTCTGAAAGGAACAGAGGGCCCAATATGCAGAGTGGACCCTCATCTTAGGGAAGTTTGTAGTCTACTTGGAGCCCGGATCAAGGATATTGCTAGAGAGCTCCCCAAACTGGTGCACCCCACAGACTACTACCCGCTGCTGGTCTTCCAGACAGATGGGGAGGAAGCTGCTTCCTGTAGTCTGAGGGCAATGAAGAACGATTTCAAGGTCTTGGGAAGGATGGTGAAAGACTCAGAGGCTCAAGTGATCTTTTCTTCACTCCTTCCATCTTCAAGTGACAATGTGAGATGGAATAGGAAAACTCAGTCTCTAAATGGTTGGCTCCAAGAGTGGTGCTACAGGCAGGGCTTTGGATTTTTTGATAATGGTTGGTTTTATAAGACACCAGTCCGGACAGTGTCACGCGGGAAAGGTTTGTCTCATAGGGACAAAAGAATGCTGGGGCAGGAATTGGCTGGGCTCATTTGGAGAGCTTTAAACTAGGCTCGAAGGGGGATGGGGTTGTAGCTGGGCTTGTCCCAGTGGGGCAGCATTCTAAAACTGATTAGGGATGGGTGGCCTCCTATGCCCCTAGGGAGAAATTGGTGTGCTCTGCTTGCTCCCTGAAATGCCTCTACACCAGTGCGCGCAGCATGGGGAATAAGCAGGAGGAGTTAGAATCCTATGTTCGGTCGGGAGATTATGATCTGGTGGCAATTACAGAAACATGGTGGGACACTTCACATGACTGGAATGTGGTCATGGATGGCTATGCCCTTTTCAGAAAAGACAAGCCAGCCAGGCATGGTGGCGGAGTTGCTCTCTATGTGAGAGAGCAACTACAATGTACTAAATTCTGCCCAGGAGTGGATGATGAGCGAGTTGAGAGTGTATGGGTCAGGATCAAGGGGCAGGCTGACAGGGGTGACACTGTTGTGGGCATCTGTTACAGGCCACCAGATCAGGCTGAGGAAGTTCATGAGGCCCTCTATGGGCAACTGAGAGTGGCCTCACAGTCACAGGCCCTGGTTGTTGTGGGTGATTTTAACTTCCCTGATGTTTGCTGGAAGGACCATTCAACCATCCAGCCACAGTCCAGGAGGTTCCTCCAGTGCATTGATGATAACTTCCTCATGCAGATGGTGGAGGAGCCGACTAGGAGAGGTGCACTGCTGGATCTCATCCTCACTAACAAGGAGGGTCTGCTCAAAGCAGTAAAGGTTGAGGGCTGCCTGGGTTGCAGTGACCACGAGATGGTGGAGTTCAGCATCTTGTGTGGCAGGAACAGAATAGCAAGTAGAATTGCAACCCTGGACTTTAGCAGGGCTAACTTTGGCCGTTTCAAGCAATTGCTGGGGGAAATCCCATGGGCAAGACTGCTTGAAGGAAAAGGGGCCCAAGAGAGCTGGATTGCATTCAGAGATTGCTTCTTCCACACTCAGGATCAGAGAATCCCCACACGTAGGAAGTCAAGGAAGGGAGCCAGGAGGCCTGCGTGGTTGAATAGGGATCTATTGGGTATGCTCAAGCAGAAGAGGAGAGTCTACTGGTCATGGAAGCAGGGGCTGGCCACTTGGGAGGAATATAAGGCTGCTGTTAGAGGATGTAGGAAGGCAGCTAGGATAGCCAAGGCCTCCTTAGAATTAATGGAGGAGTTTGCTTTAGTTGATGAGGACTGGTTTAAAGAGCAGTTAAGTAGTCTGGACATCCATAAATCCATAGGTCCAGATGGGATGCATCCACGGGTGCTGAGGGAGCTGGCTGAGGTCATTGCTGGACCGCTCTCCATCATCTTTGCCAAGTCTTGGGAAACGGGAGAGGTGCCCGAGGATTGGAGGAAAGCAAATGTCACTCCAGTCTTCAAAAAGGGCAAGAAGGAGGACCCGGGTAATTATAGACCGGTCAGCCTCACCTCTGTCCCTGGGAAAGTAATGGAACAGCTTATCCTTGGTACCATCTCAAGGCATATCTGGGATAAGAGGGTTATTAGGGGCAGTCAGCATGGCTTTACCAAGGGGAAGTCATGCTTGACCAACCTCATAGCCTTTTATGAGAATGTAACAAGGTGGATGGATGATGGCAGAGAGGTGGATGTGGTCTACCTTGACTTCAGTAAAGCCTTTGACACAGTCTCCCACAGCATCCTAGTTGCTAAGTTGAGGAGGTGTGGTCTAGACAATAGAGTAGTGAGGTGGGTTACGAACTGGCTTAAGGAGAGAAGCCAGAGAGTGCTGGTCAATGGTGTGGAGTCTAGTTGGAGGCCAGTATCTAGTGGAGTGCCTCAGGGGTCAGTACTGGGGCCAGTATTATTCAATATATTCATTAACGATTTAGACGAGAGAATAGAGTGTACTATCAGCAAGTTTGCTGATGACACCAAGCTGGGAGGAGTGGCTGACACGCCAGAAGGCTGTACTGCCATCCAGCGGGACCTGGACAGGCTGGAGAGTTGGGCGGGGAATAACCTAATGAAATTTAACACGGAAAAGTGTAGAGTCCTGCATCTGGGCAGGAACAACCCCAGGTTCCAGTATAGGTTGAGAAGTTACATATTAGAGAGCAGTGTAGGGGAAAGGGACCTGAGGGTCCTGGTGGACAACAGGATGACCATGAGCCAGCACTGTGCCCTTGTGGCCAGGAAGCCCAATGGCATCCTGGGGTGTATTAGAAGGGGGGTGGTTAGTAGATTGAGAGAGGTCCTCCTTCCCCTCTACTCTGCCCTGGTGAGACCACATCTGGAATATAGTGTCCAGTTCTGGGCCCCTCAGTTCAAGAAGGACAGGGAACTGCTGGAGAGGGTCCAGCGTAGGGCAACAAAGATGATTAAGGGAGTGGAGCACCTCCCTTATGAGGAAAGGCTGAGGGAGCTGGGTCTCTTTAGTTTGGAGAAGAGGAGGCTGAGGGGTGACCTTATTAATGTTTATAAATATATAAAGGGTGAGTGCCATGAGGATGGAGCCAGGCTCTTCTCGGTGCCAAACAATGATAGGACAAGGGGTAATGGGATCAAGCTGGAACACAAGAGGTTCCACTTAAATTTGAGAAAAAACTTCTTCTCAGTAAGGGTGACAGAGCACTGGAACAGGCTGCCCAGGGAGGTTGTGGAGTCTCCTTCTCTGGAGACATTCAAGACCCACCTGGACATGTTCCTGTGCGACCTCACCTAGGCGTTCCTGCTCCAGCAGGGGGATTGGACTAGATGATCTTTTGAGGTCCCTTCCAATCCCAAACATACTGTGATACTGTGATACTGTAACCCACAAGTTTTTAATCTTATTTTCTCCCCCCCATCCCGCTGAGGAGAGGGAGTGGTAGAGTGGCTTGGTGGGCACTTGGTGACCAGCTGAGGTCAACTCTCCACAGTCTTTTATGACAACGGCAGTTTTGAATTAAGCGTGCTATAGTTATAGTAGTTATTAAGTAGCAGCTTCTGTGCAAATTACAGAGTTTGCTGGCTGCACTGCTTATCTCTTTATTTTGCTGAGCTTGGGAACATGTCAACACAAACAATAGCTATGTGCTTTGCCCTGTCATTGATGTCTTTACTGTGCTGGGGGAACTATCTTGTGGAGAGGATGAGGGAATATGCTTCCCTCTTCCTATCCAAGATTGATGCAGGTGATTATATTGCACAGGCTCCTGAGGTCCCTGTTTGTGGATGGGTTTCTATTAGATAGAGATTTCTTATTGAACTAGCCAGGCTCAAAGGCATCTCAAGGCCACTTTGAAAAGCTGAAAACAGGACCTGCTGTGGGAGTGAGGCAATTCTACAATAACAGGGCCTCAACGAGACGTAAATCGATGGACCTATCAGCAGTGAGATTCCAGCGCGTGGACAGCTCGTGAACATAGATGATATCCGATTAGTGAATGCATGCTTGGAGCGTGGACACGTAATCAGAGAATAGTTGCATATATAAGGAGGCTTGTTTCTGTAATAAATGGCTTTGCGTGATTCACATTGAATCGGAATGCTGAGTCCTTTATCCTTCCAACAAATGGTGACCCCGACGTGATACTCCGAATGGCATATCACTACGATTGGGGAAAAGCCTGGAGCGGCCCAGCTGGAGGCGGTTCAGCTGGACTGAAGACCAGATGGAGGCGTAGGGACGCCCTGGGGATAAATTCGTCGACGGATCACCGGAAAAGGTGAGCGGCTGGGGGCAGGAGGAGGGAAGAGTGAAGTTATGGAGCAAAACGTATTTTCTGAAGAATAAGTCGTAGTTAAGCTCCTCCTGCATATTCTCTCTGTGAGAGGACTTAAATAGGAAGAAAGTAACATACGTAGACTATTAATTTGGTGTAGAATTAACAGCTACCCGGGAGAAACCGAGAAGGCTTTTAAATGTGAACTTTGGGATGATAAAGGGCAGAAATTATGGGATAAGGTCAGCAATGGAGATAAAGAAGCTAAATCATTAGCAACTACATGGAAGCTTATAATTACTACCTTAAAAGATTTTAAGGCTGAATGGTCTGCTGCTGCTGGAGTTTTTGTAGAGTTGCAGCCTGATAAGTATCCTGAAAGTTGCTGTGAAGTTTACCCGGTTCGTGTCTTTGATACCCACCCTATTCCATCCCCTGTTGTACCTTCAGCACCCCCGATGGTTCAGCAGTCCGGGGCGGGGGGAGGAAAAATGCCGAGCGAGTGTCTTCCTACACTATTACCCAACCCTGATGAGAACAACAAGGCCAAAGGATTGGAATCAGACAACTTGCCCAAAAGGCCTGTGAAAGCTGAGAATGCTAAAGTCGTAAACAAGTGTACTATCAGTCCTTTTACCAGTTTGTATCCGCCTTTACCATCTTTTAACCCTCCAACTTCCACGAGAGAGCAGAAGGAATCACTGGATAAAAACTGGGCAAAAGAACTGTGACAGATTAGATCAGCTAATAGCGAGTGAATCCAACAGTCGGCAATGCGGTCGTGCTGATCGTGACGGCAAAGGGGGTGCTCCTGGGGACTCAGGTTATACGAATAATTATGATGCTAGAAAGTATTGGTGAGAATGTGCACTGTTCTGAACACCCCTGTTACCAACAATTCTCCAGCACCGTTCAAGTCTGCGTTATCTGATGACTCGGATGAGGATGAGGGTCTGCAGCATTTGTTTGAAAAGTTAAAGGGAAAAAGAGTATGTGTATGTGTTGCCTCAAGGTCAGATAAAAACCAGGAAAGACTCAAGCAAAATTAGACCTGTGCAATGTAACAGCTATAGATCATTTAGGACGGAATGATGGGGATTCGTTGAAAGGGGCAGGTATCCCCCAACTCTTGGAACAGACACTAATTGACACACCACAATTACAGGCGCTATTAGTTTCTGAAATCCTGAGGCAGTCAACAGCCCTCGGATATCAAGCTATGATAGAGGTGCCTGAAACCAACAAAGCAGCAAAATCATTTGCAACTATTAATCAGGGTCCCAGTGAGAATTACATGCAATTTATTGACCACCTTCAAGAGGCTATCAATAAGCAGATTGAAAACTTAGAAGTTAAGGAAGCACTGGTGTTGAAATTAGCAGTAGAGAATGCTAATGTTTGCTATCAATGTGTTATCTGCGAGTTTTACGGTACATATTACGTGCTTCTGTGTGTTGCCCCTCTGAAAATCAAGCAGCTTGTCAGGAATATGAGTTAATTGTTTTACTGGTGTTGTTAGAATTGTTTCTTTGTGGTATAAGTACACCATAAAACCTTCTCCCCACTTTTCCCACTCGCGCTGCAAGCAGCTCTGTGCTTCCCCATCCCTCTCTCCCTCTTCTCATGGTTTTACTTACGAGATGGGGTCAGGAATGACTGTTTTCAGTTGTGTTCCTAAGAAATCGGTATTGGGAGGCATTTTAAAACATAGGAAAGCACTTGAAATATGAGGAAGTAAGATCTTGTGAAATACTGTAATTAATGGTGGCTGCTGTATAAGTTAAATGATTGGGAAAAGTGACCGGAGGATAGAACCTTGAAGTATAACACTTTGTTACAATTAATGTTGTTTTTAAGGTGAGAAGAGCAGGACAAAATAAATCTTTAGAAGAGATCATTAAATCATTTCAGACGATTTTACAGGCGGGTCGATTTGAACTTCAACAAGCTGAGAGAGAATTAACTGATAACACACAGGTCAGAAAAGTTGTTAAAGTCTGCAAGATGCTTTCCTTATTAACCTGTTTTCTTTGTGGGTATCTGTTTAAGCATGTTGCAGTTTTGTAGGTCTTTGGTATATGGTACGATAAGTTCACAGTCTGTTAAATCATGATAAACCATTGACTCAAAATGTGCGTTTTCTGATAATACAGAAGATGAGTAATTTAGTTCTTTCCTGCGTCAATATGATGGTAACATTTTGTGTGTAGTAGCTGTTATTTTTCTTTCTAGCATGCTAGCTTTATTCCGGTATCCAGACTTACGCAACTCTGTGATAGGCTCTGTCTCATCTTGGTGTACTAAATTTGGCTCTTTTGTATGCACATCAAGTAAAGAATCCTGTTTTTGGAATAACAGTTGTAGCACACCAGATGAGATGCTAATAAAAACCTTGCCCGGTCCAGCTTTCTGCTGCGGCAGGCGGGCGGGTGCCAATTGGGCTCCAGTGCGCGCTGACCTGTTTTGTCAGAGAGACCCAGCGGTACCTCTGCCTGGCTGAGCAGTAAGAGGCCCAAAGGTGCAATGCTAAAAGTGAGATATTGGCTTGAATAAGTGTAACTCTGATCTATCTGCATATTTGAACTTGGTGTTTGGTTTTAATATCTGAGCTCAGTATTTTAATTTGCATATATATATATTTGGTACCAAAATAATTTTGTTTGGGGAGATAATTACGAAATGGGAACTGGTTCTGCTGCTAAAATACTACCTTGCCCCCCCTTAGGATGCATCCTTATACATTAGAGTTACTGCTCATATTATTATCTAATAATTCTGAGACCAGAAAATAATTTGTTAAACTTTGGTTTGCATTTAATTCATGTGCTAGTTGGAGGAATGGGAAAGAAAACTAAATGCTGTGATGAATGTGAACTTGGATGAGGTTTTATTTAAAAATTGCTAGATTATGAATTGATATGGATTTAGGAAAGTGGAATAATGGATTGATGTTTAATATGCTGGTTTTTGACATCTGTAAATTTTTAAAGGTAAATGAAGCTAAGGAATATAACTATTGCTGAGCAACTTGGAGTTGCATCTAAAGTGTATTATGATTATGGTTGGAATGAAATGGGAAAACAAAAAAGCAAAATATCCCAGTTTGTACAGTTTGAATATAAATTTCAGGCCTGTGTCAAGGTGCAAGATAAACTCAGCTCATTGCAACTGCCAGAGACTCCTACTTCGTACCAGCGATTATGCCAGTTGCATGGCCTTGGCTATATCTAAACTGCAACAAGAAGAAAAAGGAAAAAAAAAAAAAAAAAAGGAAAAACCTGGCTACTTGCTTTCAAGGTGGTGAAAGGGGGGTTTTCTCCACCCCCCCTACACCGATGCTGTAACACTGAATGGAGAAGCCTGAGGGTGAAATTTAAAGGCATCCCTAGCAGATCCGTAGTTTTAATGAAACTGGGAAATTAAACCAAAATTTTTGTTAATAGACTTATTCTGTGGTAACTAGTTGTAAGAGACTTCTTAGTAAATTCGCTGCGCTAGTTTTTGAAGTCATGGGAGCGAATGAAATAAAGGGCATTTTTTGAGACCAATGGAATGCTGAATTTGGAACAAAGTTTTACCATATGAATTCTTGTATTTGCCAGAAAGCCCTATACCTCTCTTGGGTCAAGATCTGTTAAGTAAATTGTAAGCTGAAATAATATTTTCTGAGAATTCTGTTTAGTTGCATGTCCCACAAGAAGCTGCTTGGATGGTGCAGATCTGCTTGCTGCAAGTGAGAAACCTCCAATGAAATTTCGAATGCACTATTTCCACTAGTATTAACAGCCAATGTCTCGATAAAGCAAACACTACACTGATAGAACTGAAACAGGACTTTGATCCGGTAAGGGAAACAATATCCAATAAATATGACAGCCAAAATGGAGTTAAAAACTTGGATGAATAAATTTATGACAACCTTACAAGCTATCTGTATTCAACTGAACTTGCAGATTTGTCTATTTATAGCTACAACATAGAGACAACCTGTGGCTATTGTGGGACAGTATGATGAGATTGCTAACAGACTGATATACTGATTGTTACTCTGATCAAGAAAATGTAGGGAATTAATTTAAGTCTTAATAGGCCGTGATCCTTTTGTCATATATGTACCATTTGTGAAATTTAATTCTGATTTTTTTTCTATTTGTAATCTATGTCTTTAGAAATTGCACTAGCTGGTTTTCTTAACAGCACAGCTTTTGACATGCATAAATGTAAATTGCTGCAGAACCTGCAAGTCTTTAACATCAGGTCACAGACCATACTTATATCTAGTCTGATCCTACATACTTGCACAGTTTTTGTTGATGGTTCTGGGAAGTCTCGTAAAGCTGTAGTGGTCTGACATGAAGATAACAATTGGCATTATTCTGTAAAAATTATTGAAGGTTCAACCCAATTAGCAGAACTTGGCGCAGCTTTACATTACTCAGAGCTTTTTAAGGAGGAACCTCTAAATTTGATTTGTGATTCTGATTGCGTAGTCCAGGTCCAATGCACGTATCTGATTCCAAACTGTTTTTTTGGTTGTTTTGTTTTATTTGAAACAAACAAACAAAAAGGGGAAGTGACTGCACTACTCCACATGACAGACTGAACAAAGCATTATATGTTTTGAACTTTTTACGCTTCCAACAAGGGTTTGATATTCCACCTATGATTCAGCATGGAACAAATTTAAAAGGCCGTCTGACAGACCTTAGGGAAAATCAGTGTCAGGTCAAAGTGCACAATGGTATTACTGGTGAATGGGAAGGTCCTTTCTAATTAATAACTTGGGGAAAGGGTTATGCTTGTGTCATTACAGGCCAAGGATCGAAGCGGATTCCCGCAAAATGTGTTAAGCCATGGCTGAATAAAGACAACAAAGATTCAACAGATGCAGATGGACAGGAGGGAGATAAGTTGTGAGGACTGTTTCAGATGTAAACCATGGATCCTAATTCAGATGCTCACAGACCTGGTGATCCAGAAGCCTATTAGCAAGCAGGTGGTGTACCTTCTGTGGAGAATGGCAATTTGAGCAAACAGCACGAGAGTCAAAAGGGCAATATTACATTTAGATAGTTAATGCAAAAATGAGGTAAAATTATGAGACATTCCTACCACAGTATCTATTGCACCCTTTCTCCTTGATCTAGCAGCTGGTAAAGCTTTAGGAGACATATCAAAGTTAAGCTGTTGATCTCTTAAATAGGTTAATGTAACTTCTGAGATACTTCAATTCAGTTAATAGTAGATGTTGATGGTATTAGGCATGCTGCTCTACAAAATCACACAGTTACAGATCTTTTAACTCTAGGTCATGGTTGTGAAGAACTGGAGAGGATGTGTTGTATTAACTTGTCTAATCATTTTGAATCTATTCATAGTACTTTAGACAAACTAAACCAGCACGTTAAGAAGATTGTCATAGTAGAATTAAGGTTTGACAAATGGTTTGAAGATTTGGGAATAGATGGGTAGTTGTTTGATCTTATTAAGTAAGGTTTAACTGCATTAGATGTAATTCTAATTATGTTGTTAATCACGTGTTCTATGTTGCAGTGTATTTCAAAGATGATTCAGCATGCTGTTACAAGGGCCTGACTGGTTCAAGAACAAAAAGGGGGAACTGTGGAGGGGTTTCTGTTAGATAAAGATTTATTGTTGAATTAGTCAGGCCCAAAGGAATCTCAAGGCCACTTCAAAAAGCTGAAAACAGGACCTGCTGTGGGAGAGAGGCATTTCTACAATAACAAGGCCTCAACATGACGTAAAACAACGGACCTATCATCAGTAAGACTCCAGCACGTGGACAGCTCGTGAACATAGATGATATCCAATTAGTGAATGCATGCTTCGAGCGTGGACGTGTGATCAGAGAATAGTTGCATATAGAAGGAGGCTTGTTTCTGTAATAAATGGCTTTGCGTGATTCACATTGAATCGGAGTGCTGAGTCCTTTATCGTTCCAACACCTTTCTCCAATTCCGAGCTCACTTTCTGGTGTGCCTTGATATGCATGATTGCCACCTTCTTAGGAAGTTGAACTCCTTCCAATAGTTTCAATATCTCCTCTGCATGTTTGATATGTTTGCCTTTAGAGTTCAAGAGTCCCCTTTCCAAATTGCTCCGTGCACATGCACGACCCTGAAAGCATACTTGGAGTCAGTATAAATGTTAACAGTTTTACCTTGGGCTAATTCCAGAGCATGAATAAGGGCAATTATTTCTGCTTTTTTTTGCAGAAGCACTTCTAGGCAGAGGTCCAGATTCCATCACTTCATGGCTAGTAGCTATAGCATAATCAGCATGTCTTTCACCATTCAGGATATCGCTGCTTCCGTCCATAAACCAGTTCTCAGCGTTTTCCTTAGAACTGACCCTTAGATCTGGTTGACTGGAGTATGTTACTTTGATGGTCTCCAGGCAGTCATGATAAACTGATTCTCCAACATTTCCTCTGAGGAAAGAAGCTGGGTTGATAATGTTAGTGATGACGATTTCTACATCATCCTGTTCCGCCATTATAGCCTGATATGTGAGAAACCTTTGTGGGGAAAGCCGGTGTCCCTCTTTTGCTTCTAGAACTGTAGACACTGTGTGAGATACTAGCACAGTCATTTTCTGATCCATGGTAAATTTCCGGGCCTTCTGTATATTCAGTACCACTGCTGCAACTGCCTGCAGGCATCCAGGTCACCCCTTTGCAGTTGCGGCTGCAAGATCCTGTGCCAGTATACCCAAGGCTGTTCCCTGCTTCTTGTGAGAAAATAGAAAAAAACCTGTTTACTCACATCTGGGAGTCCAAAAGCTCATGTAGCTTCTTGATTCCATCGTAGGTGCGTCTGGTCCGTGGCTGTTAGTGCATACTATGGCTTGACAAGCAATCTGTAATTATAAATCCACAACCAGCACCACCCTGTCATGCACAAAAAGGTCCATAATTCTTTTACAGTTTGAGGCTTTGGAGTTTGGCATATAGCCTCCTTTCCAGCCTGTCCCAGGGTTCGCTGCCCTGCACTAATTTCATAACCCAAATAAGTTACTTGTTGCTGTACCATCTGGGCTTTCTTCTGTGATACTCGGTATCCTTGGAGCCCCAAAAAGTTCTATAAACTTATGGTCCTGGTTATGCATGTCTTCTGTGTTCTGGTAATGATCAAAATGTCATCTACATATTGTAACATCCATCCTTCATCAGATGGGGCCTCCCAAGATTCAAGATCTTTAGCAAGCTGATTTCCAAATATTGTCAGGCAGCTCTTAAATCCTTGCGGCAACACCGTCCATGTGAGCTGGGTTTTATGTCTATTTTCAGGGTTCTCCCATTCAAATGCAAATATTGTCTGGCTGGCTTAGCGGAGACGGAGGCAAAAGAAGGCATCTTTTAAATCTAGAACGGTAACCAAGTCACACAGTATCACAGTATGTTTGGGATTGGAAGGGACCTCAAAAGATCATCTAGTCCAATCCCCCTGCTGGAGCAGGAATGCCTAAGTGAGATCGCACAGGAACATGTCCAGGCGGGTTTTGAATGTCTCCAGAGAAGGAGACTCCACAACCTCCCTGGGCAGCCTGTTCCAGTGCTCTGTCACCCTTACTGAGAAGAAGTTTTTTCTCAAATTTAAATGGAACCTCTTGTGTTCCAGCTTGATCCCATTACCCCTTGTCCTATCATTGTTTGCCAACGAGAAGAGCCTGGCTCCATCCTCATGGCACTCACCCTTTATATATTTAAAAACATTAATAAGGTCGCCCCTCAGTCTCCTCTTCTCCAAACTAAAGAGACCCAGCTCCCTCATCCTTTCCTCATAAGGGAGGTGCTCCACTCCCTTAATCATCTTTGTTGCCCTACGCTGGACCCTCTCCAGCAGTTCCCTGTCCTTCTTGAACTGAGGGGCCCAGAACTGGACACAATGGTCTAGATGGGGTCTCACCAGGGTGGAGTAGAGGGGAAGGAGGACCTCTCTCGATCTGCTAACCACCCCCCTTCTAATACATCCCAGGATGCCATTGGCCTTCCTGGCCACAAGGGCACAGTGCTGGCTCATGGTCATCCTGTTGTCCACCAGGACCCTCAGGTCCCTTTCCCCTACACTGCTCTCTAATATGTAACTTCCCAACCTATACTGGAACCTGGGGTTGTTCCTGCCCAGATGCAGGACTCTACACTTTCCCTTGTTAAATTTCATTAGGTTATTCCCCGCCCAACTCTCCAGCCTGTCCAGGTCCCGCTGGATGGCAGCATAGCCTTCTGGCGTGTCAGTCACTCCTCCCAGCTTAGTGTCATCAGCAAACTTGCTGATAGTACACTCTATTCCCTCGTCTAAATCGTTAATGAATATTTTGAATAATACTGGCCCCAGTACTGACCCCTGAGGCACTCCAGTAGATACTGGCCTCCAACTAGACTCCGCACCATTGACTACCACTCTCTGGCTTCTCTCCTTAAGCCAGTTTGCAACCCACCTCACTACTCTATTGTCTAGACCACACCTCCTCAACTTAGCAACTAGGATGCTGTGGGAGACTGTGTCAAAGGCTTTACTGAAGTCAAGGTAGACCACATCCACCTCTCTGCCATCATCGATCCACCTTGTTACATTCTCATAAAAGGCTATGAGGTTGGTCAAGCATGACTTCCCCTTGGTAAAGCCATGCTGACTGCCCCTAATAACCCTCTTATCCTTGATATGCCTTGAGATGGCACCAAGGATAAGCTGTTCCATTACTTTCCCAGGGACAGAGGTGAGGCTGACCGGTCTATAATTACCCGGGTCCTCCTTCTTGCTCTTTTTGAAGACTGGAGTGACATTTGCTTTCCTCCAATCCTTGGGCACCTCTCCCGTTTCCCAAGACTTGGCAAAGATGATGGAGAGCGGTCCAGCAATGACTTCAGCCAGCTCCCTCAGCACCCGCGGATGCATCCCATCTGGACCCATGGATTTATGGATGTCCAGACTATTTAATTTCTCCCTAACGCAGTCCTCATCGACTAAAGCAAACTCCTCCATTGACCTGGCTTCATCCGGGGTCTCAGGGGTACAGGGCTCCCCAGGACAGCCTCCAGCAGAGTAGACAGAGACAAAGAAGGCATTCAGTAATTCTGCCTTCTCTGTATCTTCTGCCACAAGGGCACCCACCCCATTCCTCAGTGGGCCTACATTGCCTCTGGTCTTAGTTTTATCTGCTATGTATTTGAAAAAGTTCTTTTTGCTGTCCTTGACCCCTCTCGCCAGCTGTAATTCTAAGGAGGCCTTGGCTATCTTAGCTGCCTTCCTACATCCTCTAACAGCAGCCTTATATTCCTCCCAAGTGGCCAGCCCCTGCTTCCATGACCAGTAGACTCTCCTCTTCTGCTTGAGCATACCCAACAGATCCCTATTCAACCACGCAGGCCTCCTGGCTCCCTTCCTTGACTTCCTACGTGTGGGGATTCTCTGATCCTGAGTGTGGAAGAAGCAATCTCTGAATGCAATCCAGCTCTCTTGGGCCCCTTTTCCTTCAAGCAGTCTTGCCCATGGGATTTCCCCCAGCAATTGCTTGAAACGGCCAAAGTTAGCCCTGCTAAAGTCCAGGGTTGCAATTCTACTTGTTATTCTGTTCCTGCCACACAAGATGCTGAACTCCACCATCTCGTGGTCACTGCAACCCAGGCAGCCCTCAACCTTTACTGCTTCGACCAGACCCTCCTTGTTAGTGAGGATGAGATCCAGCAGTGCACCTCTCCTAGTCGGCTCCTCCACCATCTGCATGAGGAAGTTATCATCAATGCACTGGAGGAACCTCCTGGACTGTGGCTGGATGGTTGAATGGTCCTTCCAGCAAACATCAGGGAAGTTAAAATCACCCACAACAACCAGGGCCTGTGACTGTGAGGCCACTCTCAGTTGCCCATAGAAGGCCTCATCAACTTTCTCACCCTGATCTGGTGGCCTGTAACAGACGCCCACAACAGTGTCACCCCTGCCAGCCTGCCCCTTGATCCTGACCCATACACTCTCAACCCGCTCGTCATGCACTCCTGGGCAGAATTTAGTACATTGTAGTTGCTCTCTCACATAGAGAGTAACTCCACCACCATGCCTGGCCAGCCTGTCTTTCCTGAAAAGGGCATAGCCATCCATGACCACATTCCAGTCATGTGAACTGTCCCACCATGTTTCTGTAATTGCCACCAGATCATAATCTCCCGACCGAACATAGGATTCTAACTCCTCCTGCTTATTCCCCATGCTGCGCGCACTGGTGTACAGGCATTTCAGGGAGCAAGCAGAGCACACCAATTTCTCCCTAGGGGCATAGGAGGCCACCCATCCCTCATCAGTTTTAGAATGCTGCCCCACTGGGACAAGCCCAGCTACAACCCCATCCCCCTTCGAGCCTAGTTTAAAGCTCTCCAAATGAGCCCAGCTAATTCCTGCCCCAGCATTCTTTTGCCCCTATGAGACAAACCTTTCCCGCGTGACACTGTCCGGACTGGTGTCTTATAAAACCAACCATTATCAAAAAATCCAAAGCCCTGCCTGTAGCACCACTCTTGGAGCCAACCATTTAGAGACTGAATTTTCCTATTCCATCTCACATCGTCACTTGAAGATGGAAGGAGTGAAGAGAAGATCACTTGAGCCCCTGAGTCTTTCACCATCCTTCCTAAGACCTTGAAATCGTTCTTCATTCCCCTCAGACTACGGGAAGCAGCTTCCTCCCCATCTGTCTGGAAGACCAGCAGCGGGTAGTAGTCTGTCGAGTGCACCAGTTTGGGGAGCTCTCTAACGATATCCTTGATCCGGGCTCCAGGTAGACTACAAACTTCCCTAAGATGAGGGTCCACTCTGCATATTGGGCCCTCTGTTCCTTTCAGAAGGGAATTTCCTATTACAATCACCCTTCTTTCTTTCTTATCAGAGGCAGTCTTAAGTTGTGGAGTCAACCGCCTCTTCCTATGTGATCTTGTAGGCAGGCTTGGCACCACCTCCTCCCCTACCTCTTCTTCAAGATCCAGGGCCTCAAACCTATTACGGAGGGGCACCTGGGGAGACAAAGGAGGCAGGGAGGGGGGCTGCCCGTGACGCCGAACTGGAATACGCTTCCAACCTTCGTCGTCTTTTAGGTCCCCTACCTCTGCCTGACAGCAACAAGGGTGGGGCTGTCTCAGGACTTCCGCCTCTGTCCGAGAGGACAGGAGGTCCATCTCCTTTTGGGGGGTACCTCCCTGGGACGTTTCCGACTGGCATGTCAGGGTGTTACTCCACCAGTCCATCTCCCTTTCCCACTCCCTGATGGTCCTCAGCATCTCAACCTCCTCCTTAAGTTTCACAACCATGTGGAGCAGATCTTGCACCTGCTCACACCTCACACAGGTGGAGTGCTGGCCTTCCTCCCCCGGCAGCAGCAGGCTCTGGCACTCCCTGCAGCCGGAGACCTGAACAGCCACTGTTCGGGACAGAACCTCAGTCTACGTTGCCACAGTCTGTTTGAGACAAGCTCTCCTCCTGGAGGCGACCATGGTCGTCAGCAGTCTGGGATGCTGGCAATAAGTTAGAGGGGCTGATCAAGCAACAAGTGCTCTCTGCACCCTGCTGCACAAGCTGCCACACCCGCTGCTGCAGCACAGGCGTTAATACTGTCGAAAGGGTGTATGGGTCTGCTACCACTGGGTAGAGGTCCTCAGTTATTTTGTTCATAGCTCATAAGTCCTGGACCACCCGATATGATGCGTCCAGCTTTTGGACAGACAATATAGGGGTCTTGTAACTGGACTCACATTCCTTTAATAACTGTATTTGCAGGAATTTCTCGATTACTGGCCAAATTCCTTGCCTGTCCTCTTTTCTCAAAGGGTATTGTTTTCTCCTTACCAGCTGCCATCCTTCTTTGATTTTTACCTTGACTGGTGGGGCATTTTTGGCCCTTCCAGGTACGTCAGTGGCCCATACTCAGGGGTACACTTGGTTCACCACCTCTTCATTAATTTTACCCTCTGTGGGAATAGTTGCTAAAAGCAAGCTCATTATTTGCACATATTGCTGATCATTTACCTCCAGAATAATTTCCCCATTTTTAAATTTGATTACCACACCCGTTTGTTCCAACAAATCTCTCCCCAAAAGAAGTTTTGGGGAGTTAGGCATATAAAAAAAAATTTATGAATGCCTACTTGTTTACCCAATTTGTATTTCAGAAGTTCACAAAAATAAGCCCTTTCACTTTGGCCAGTGGCTTCCTTTACTACTATGTAATCATTACTTATTGGCATTAACGCTTGATTGAAGACTGAAAATGTTGCTCCCATATCTACCAGAAATTCCACTTGTTTTTGTTCTTTTCCTAGCTTCATCCCAGGTCCCCGTCAGTCTTTTTCTTGCTACTACGCAGTTCTCTCTCTGCCTACTTCCTTCCCTCCTTTCCCGACATTCATTTTTCCAATATACATTGATCTCTTTCTAAAGGCTTTCAGAGCCTTCTAACCTTTTCAGCTCAGTGCTGCTACTGTCATACACCTGCCTATCCGACGATCTTCCTCTTCCCTGTTACTAAATACTCTCCAGGCTTCATCTAACAATGTTTCCTAATTCCTACTTTCTGTTGCTCTTACTTTCTTTAACTTCTCTAAGGGGAGATTGTACTATCTCCTTGCTGAGGGGCATCCAGATCAGATTCTCCACTTCCGCATTCCTCCTGCCCCGCCCCCTGCTGCTCTGCGCTCCTCCTGCCCCTCCCCTGGAGGCTTGTAATACTCTGGCAAGTCCTCCGATCTGGGTTTACACATCTTTCTCCTATATCACATCCTGAACAACATTTCTAGGGTTCATTGGCTTTTTCTTTTTTCTTATTTTCCCTTTCTAGAGCTAGTACACAGTCCCTCTGATACTCGTGGTGGTTTTGGAGGGGGAAAAACATCTGCATATACTTTCTTACACCACACGCACTGTAGTTTAATTCGCTCCCTGTGATTTAAATCAAGGTGTTTTAAGCTCATCTTCCGCTTTTTACAGATCACAAACTAAAGCATAATACCACCATACATTTAAACAGTAATTACTAATTAAACAGTAACCTCTCGCTCATTTCCCAGTCAGACTGCGTCTTGCTCACACACACAATCACACATCACACAGATGCTCTTACCGGCTTATTTTCACAACAGATAGCTATCTCACACAGTGCTTAGAATGGAATGCATGGAATGCCCAGGAACTTACAAAAGATATCACACAGTTACAATTACCAGACCAACTATTACTCTGCTTACCCTTCTCCTGCTTCTTATACAATCATTAGCAGGTCTCTCCTGGCTCCTGAAACTGAGATGCAGCAATAGTCTCGGGGTTACTTGATTTACTCCCAAGATCACTAGCGGCCGACCCCCATGCGGTCAGTAACCCCCCCTTTAGGTACCTGTTTACACCAAATACTACTGCGAGAACCCTGGTCATGCGTGAGCGTCCCCTGCGACTTACTGGCCCCCTGCGTTACAATACAACATACCTCATCCGCTGCTAATGCCACAGGTCCTTTGTCTACCCCCACAGCAAGCGGCTGGGAGTGGAGCTTCTCTGAGAAAAGCTCCTCGAGGTGCGCCTAGGAGTCTGCTCCCAGTCGATCTTGCAGAATGGCAGAGCCTCCTCCTGCCTGGCTCGCCAAAACTGATGCGCAGAAATCACTATACAACCTGTGACGTTATAAAGAAGGTATGTTTATTCAGCGCTGGGCACACATGAAGATAATTCCTCCAAAGTGTGTCAAATCCCCAGCAACCACGAGCTTGGTTAAATGCTGTAAAGTATTATATATTCATGAAAATTCTAGGAACGCCTATACATATTCATAACCTGTCCCCAAGAAGGCGGTTCTTATTACAATGAGTTCCAGGAAATAATTTCCATAGTCTCCACCTTTGGCCCCTCCTGGTTGCGCCTGCGCAGTGCCACCTGGTGGTCGTGGGCTGGGGTCTTTTGGATGAAGGCCCACAGTCTTCCTCGCTTGCACTTTTAAACTTCAGCCTGGTATGCTGAGTTGGCCGGAGCTCAAACTGTTGAGCTGGTTAGAACCGGCTTATCTTCTCTCCTGTACCCAAGACTCTCGTTATCTTGTTCACCCAAGGATGCAGCTGGGTTTTTTTATCTTTGCAAGGCCTGTAAAGTCGTCAGCAAGCCTGTTTCTCGTACAATAAGTTACACAAAGCTCTAAGCTAGGCAATTGCTATGTGGTTAACTCTTTAAGTGTTAACTCTTTAAGTGTTAGTTAGTTCCCTGTATCAAGACCATTCATATGATTCAGTCCAATAGCAATATTTCACTTAGGGGTCTTCTTGCTTCTCGTTGGATCTGTTTCACAGATCTCCTTTGTTTTGTTTAGCTGTAGACATTGTGGTCCACGGCCTTGCAGGTACTGTTTTGTCTGAATAAATATTTTTCTTCTCAGCAAAGGGCAAAATAGGCCCCATTTTGCAAATGTCTGTAATGTCTCTGTGTTTGCCCTGAAATCGTTATTTTTCCCCAGTCAGTTCTGTTCTTCTCAGCAAAGTGTGATCTGAACCTTATCTTGCAAGTGTTCAGTGCAGTTTGTAGTTGCTTTTGGTAAATACGAGCAGAACTTTACAGCTTAAGATTTTAGCAAATCCAGCTTACTAAGTAACATGAAGCAGAGAGTATATTAAAAATCATGCATCCTTATAGAATCATAGAATCGTATGGGTTGGAAGAGACCCTCAGGATCATTGAGTCCAACCATAACCTAAATCTAGCACTAAACCATGTCCTTAAGAACCACGTCTAAACGCCTTTTAAATGCCTCCGGGGGTGATGACTCCACCACTTCCCTGGGCAGCCTGTTCCAATGCTTGACAACCCTTTCTGTGAAGACTGTTTTCCTAATATGCAATCTAAACTACAGCAATGAAGAATGACACACACAGGGACGCAGACAAAGACACACACACAGGCAGAGGTCATGTTCAGGAGGGAGCGCAGAGTCAGGCAGAGCAGAGCAGAGCTGAGCCAGACTGAGGCCCTCTTTATTAACCATTCACAATTTATAGGTTTACAGATACAGGCCCGAACTAAGAGGTTAGACAGGATGTTTTTTCAATAATGTTTATTCCAAACTGTGTGAACCAACACAGGCACATCGCAAGAAGAGCCAGAGGCCACGAATGCATTTGCAAAGAGCAAGTTTTATTTTAATTACCTCTCTACCAGGGGATCTCCGAAGTAGCACCTAAGCTCCCATGCAGAGGTAACACAAGCGGCGACACAGGCACTGGTAAGTTCAGCCCTGCTAGAAGATCACTGGGCTGCCTGCGCTTGCCTGTATTTCAAGGCTTCAAGCAGGCACATCCTCTTGCTCTTTCTCACAACAAAGCAGGAATCTCAGGCACAATGATAAGGTGTCCTAGAGTTTCTCACAGGCTTATGTTATCTAACAGAGAGGTGCTACTTGTCAAGGATACAAGGTCAGTAAAACAATTAGTGTGATGTATGTGCTTTTTCTACGCCATAGCTGCAGCTGCTTGAGCGTATTTACAATTAACCAACCTCCTCACCAATCTTCTGCTATTCCCATACACAAACACACTGCACTCATTTTGTGACTGTTTTCAGTCACATTCCCACTCATTCACAGCCCACACCCAACAACATTCACATGTCACACATACTTGGGGTGGTTTTCCGATTGGAGATACCATTCTCACAAGTCTGGGCTACCACTCCTTACAATTATGAAAAACATACTTCTGTACAACCTGTCCAAGGCCCTTTACATTTTGACTAATTGCTGTGATGTAATCATGTTAGTATTATTTCTTCTTTGACCGTCCAGATGATCATGTTAGTATTGGTCTTCCTTTATCATCCAAGTGTTTGGAACTGCACATCTTTCTGTTCCCACACTAAACCTCCCCTGGCGCAACTTATCCTATCACTTGCTACTTGGGAGAAGAGACCAACACCCTCCATGCTACAACCTCCTTTCAGGTCATTGTAGACAGCAATGTCTCCCCTCAGCCTCCTTTTCTCCAGGCTAAACAGCCCCGTCTCCCTCAACTGCTCCTCATAAGAGTTGTGCTCCAGACCCCTCACCAGCTTTGTTGCCCTCCTCTCCACTCTCTAGCACTTCAATGTCTTTCTCATGATGAAGGGCCCGAAAGTGACCACAGTATTCAAGGTGGGGCCTCACCAGCACCGAGTACAGTGGCACAATCACTTCACTAGTCCTGCTGGCCACACCATTCCTGATACAAGCCAGGATGCTGTTGGCTTCAGTGCCAGGGAAGGTCATGGAGAAGATCATCCTGAATGACATCACATGGCACATACAAGAAAACCATGGGATCAGACCCAGTCAACATGGGTTTATGAAAGGCAGGCCCTGTTTGACCAACCTGATCTCCTTCTATGACAAGGTGACCCACCTAGTAGATGAGGGAAAGGCTGTGGATGTTGCATACTTAGACTTCAGTAAAGCCTTTGACACCGTATCCCACAGCATTCTCCTGGAGAAGCTGGCAGCTCTTGGCCTGGATGTGTGTACTCTGAGATGGATAAAGAACTGGATGGATGGCCAGACCCAAAGAGTCATGGTGAACGGAGCCAAATCCAGTTGGCGGGCAGTCACGAGTGGTGTTCCCCAGGGTTCAGTATTGGGGTCAGTTCTGTTTAATCTCTTTATCAATTATCTGGATGAGGTGATTGAGTGCACCCTTAGTAAATTTGTAGACGAGACCAAATTGGGTGGGAGTGTTGATCTGCTGGAGGGTAGGAAGGCCATACAGAGGGTTCTGGACTGGCTGCCCTTTGGAAGTCCTGTGGGGGACTACAGTGGGTCTGTGGATTCCCTGACAGAGGGCATGGGAACAGAAATTAGCCTTGAAGATATTAAGGCCTACCCATGAGAAAGATGGGAGTAAAGGAGTATCTGGAGATATTAAGGTGTACCCGTGAGAGAGAAGGGAATAGAAGAGTAACATTGATGATAGCAAAATTAGCCAATGAGATGTAACTACTGCAACTTGTAACCAATAGCAAAAAGACACTTGAGCTGGTAAAGACTATATAAAAAGGCATTTGTGGCAATAAATGGAGACTGCTGTTTGTACCTAAGAACTTGGTCTATGTCGTTTGTCCATCTCAACTGTGACAAAGTCCAAAGTAGCAGTTCTGCTGACCACCCTTCTAACATCTCCAAGGAAACTCAATCATTTAATGATCACTATGCCCAAGACAACCTCCAACCGACATGTTGCACATGAGTTCTTCTCTGTTTACAAACAACAGATCCAGTGGGGCTCCTTCCTGAATAGGCTCACTAACCAGCTGTGTTAGGAAGTTGTATTCCATGCACTCCAGGAGCCTCCTAGAATGCTTCCTCTCCGCTGTGCTGTATTTCCAGCAGACATCTGGTAGGTTGAAGTCCCCCATAAGAACAAGTCCCCCATAAGAACAAGGGCTAGCGATGGGGAGACTTCTCACAGCTGCCTGCAATATATTTAATCTGCCTCTTCATCCTGGTTGGGTGGTCTGTAACAGACCCCCTCCAGGGTGTATGCCTTGTTGCCCTTCCCCTTGATTCTCACCCATAGACACTGAGGCAGAGGTATCATTTAAACAGTGAATGTTGAGTAGTGTAGGGTTTTAAACCCAGGCAGCAATCAAAAACATGATAGACACTCACTCCCTCGGCCAAACAGGAGAGAAAACCAAAAGAGAAGGGAGAAATTTGTGGTCTGAGATTAATAAAATAACAAAATGGTTCTAATATACTACTCCTATATGATAAATGGAAAATAGAATATCAAAGATACTCAGTGCAATTCTTCACAAACTCCATATGTGCCAAGCAGCCAGTCTCAGGAAGAGAGCACCCTGGTCCCAAACAGCTGATCCTGGTGGGGGGGGACAAGGAGAGAAAAAGGCAGAAAGGCCTAGAGTCCAACTTCAAAATGGCAGAACAGCAAAAGGTCAAACTAAAGGAACTCCCGAAAGGAACTCAACTGAAACAGAGCAGAACCAGAACCAGTATCCCCAGCCAGAAAAATCCTAACTGTAATTAAATATGAAGTATGATGCTAATGGCATGAAATATTCTCATTGATCTTTTTGGATATCATTCAAGGTCTGTCCCATCCATGCCTCCTTCCTAGCTGCCTCACACCTGCAGAGAGAGAGTCCAGAAAGACCTTGGCTCCCAGTCAAAAGCTAAGATAACAGTAAAGTTCTTACATACTCTTCATACCAACTCAAAACCACTGGAAAGTTACTTGAAAACATTAATTCTGTCCCGGGGTGTTATCTTCTTGTTCTCAAACTAAATCCAAAAAATGACCCATCAAGGTATATAAAATAAAAAATTCTTATTGTATGAAGGAAATTAACTCTCAGTCAATCCAGCACATTCCACTCCTTATTCCATATCATTTACATCACACTTAGGACTTACCAATACACTGTAATTAATTACTACTACTATGTATATATATATACACACACGTGCATATATGCATATATACACGAAGATTTCATTCATCATTCCCTTAGCCATCCCTTCAAAATGTTCACTGAGTTCATTCATTTCATGACTTTGGGCTTCATTTCTCACAACAGTCTCCCAGGGCAAGAAAGATGGTCTATCTGGCATGACTCATGCCCATGGTCTGCAGGTTAAAGATGTCAACCTTGATACCTAAAATCAGCAATTAATAATAAAATCAGTCTATACAAATAAGGTTCATAGATTTTAGGCATTTACCAAGTTAATAAGAATAAGGTTCACAGCTGTTAGGAGTTAGGCACTTGTTAGGCGATAAGTCACAAGAATGGTATTTGTTAAGATAAGCAGGAGAAGGTTAAGAGACAATGCCCTTGCTTTCAGAAGCTAAGGTGGCAACACCAGTGCAAGCAGGTTACAAGCCGAATAACAAAGGGATGTAATGCATACACAAAGAATTTCTTGGAAATGTAATGAATATGTATGATGTATGGATATAACCTGTGCCTGAGTTTTGTTCGGGGGGCCCCCACTAGGCAGAAACAATCCCCATGGGAGCTGATGGTCAGTAAAGAGTGCTTGCTTTTAAAAACACAAATTGTTTTGGTTTTAGAATTTTCTTCGATTAGCTGATTTACGGTATCAATCTCAAGGAAGTTGCCAGGCGCTGCTTGTTGAAGCCAGCTCTGGTTTCATTACCACTGCCTTGATCTGAAAGACACTTATTGAACACTATTGGTATGGCACATAGTATTATGTAGCAATTAATATCATACAGTTTAATACTGATTATTCTCACGTAGAATCAAATCTCCCTGAGGTACACATCGAACTTCTCTGTCCTTCAGCATTACCCACCAAGTGCACCCAGGTCCCTGAGTGAAAGCAATCCCACAAATGGGTTTCCTTTTGCCTGAGGCAGGTGTAACCAAGACTGATTTCCATAACATATTCCTCATATGCTGTGGTGGATGCACTCGACCCCCCCCCCAGCCAAACCAGCAGCAGTTTGGTCCAGGCTCCAGAGGAGGGAAGGGCCTGAGCCATAGCCAGGCCAAGAACTCCTTCCAGGAGACCCACAGGGAAGCAGAATGGCACATCGAACGCTGGTGGCTTGTGGGCTCAGGGAGTCTCCTGCATACTTTTCCTACTGTATGCAATTTGACTACGAGTCAACCACTTCATTCTATAAATACGACAGTCTGGATGAGCTCACTTTGAGCTCTCCCTGCTAAGTAAGTGAGCTGTATGGCAATGGTTTTACTACTCAGAGGTCAGTGGATGAGCCCAATTCAAGTTCTTTTTTAATCATTTAGCTTAAGTAGATGCACACCAAATGTAATTTGGTAATTATTATTAATTATTAATCATTATTATTATTTTAATTATTAAAATTAATTAATTAATTAATAAAATTATATTAATATTAAAATTAATTAATTATTAATTATTATTAATTATAATTATTTAGAGATATAGGGTTGTATGATTTTTAATACACTCTTTGATTCATGTTACTTGGTAGACTAGATTTGCTAAAATTTTAAGCTCACATTTACCAAAAGCAACTGCAGACTACACTAAATGCCTTCAAGATAAAGTCTAGTTTGCATTTTTCTGCGAAAAATGGAACTGACTGGGAAAACAACGATCCAAAGATAACACAGAAACATCACAGATATCTGCAGAGCAGGCCCTATCTTGCACTTTGCTAAGAAGAAAGGATATATCCAGACAACACGGCACCTTCAAGGATATGGACCAAAAACAATGTCTACAACTGAACAAAACAGAGGCCCACATGGAGTCAGGGAAAAAGGGTCCAATGGGGAGCAAAAGGACCTGGTGGTGAAATTTTGCTATTGGACTGGATCTTGGTGTGAATGGTCTGTAAAGATATAAAAGTTTGTAGTTTTCTATGCTTGAGTGGACCTCTGCGCAGGTACCCAGCTTGAGCCAGCCCTTCTGCTATTCTACTCCATTAAATTTTTTATTTTCTGGGAATCTTGTCTCCTGAAAGTCTGCTCTGCTGCTGGAGTTCTAAAATACAGACTCCGGAGCAAGCAGTTTTCAGGGAAAGAGGAATCCTGACAGTTTGCACCACGACAGACATGGCCTCACCTGAAAGTTTGTCTCCGGAGATCCAAGACACAGCCCCCTAGTGCGAACGGTTATCAGGGAGGGAAGACGCCTGAAAGTTTACTTCATGAACGAATACAGGCACCTGGAGAGAAGGTCAGCAGCATTTGGCTTGGCATATTTTCCCCGTGCAGTAAATAATAGAGTGAACCTGCCACCGAACTCTTTTAAATCACGCTTCTCTTTGAGAAATCTAAACACTGTTCTGCAGCAAGCAGAACCCTAAATTACACCCCTGCGACATATGCACTTTAGGGACTTTATTCCCTTCTACAGTACATAGAAATTCTGATTGGTCAGGCCCAGCTCGACTGATGTATCCTCTAGTTTTGACCAACCAAGTGGCTTTTGCTAAATGTGAATCCCAGTTTTTGAAGGTTCCACCACCCATTGCCCTTAGTTTAGTTTTTAACAGCCCATTGTACCTTTCAGTTTTCCCAGAGGCTGGTGCATGATATGGAGTATGATATACCCACTTAATACCATGTTCTTTGGCCCAATTGTCTATAATACTGTTTTTGAAATGAGTCCCATTGTCTGACTCAGTTCTTTCTGGCATGACATGTCACCAAAGGACTTGCTTTTCAAAGCTCTGGATAGTGTTCCAGGCAATAGCAAGGGGCATGGCATATGTTTCCAGCCATCTGGTGGGTGCTTCCACCATTGTAAGTACATAGCACTTATCATGGTGGGTTTGTGGAAGTGCAATATAATCAGTCTGCCAGGCCTCCCCATATATATATTTTAACTACTGCCCTCCATACCATACAGGCTTTAACCATTTGGCTTGCTTGATTGCGGCACATGTTTCACATTCATAGACGTGTCAATAGTGTCTATGGTTAAGTCCACCCTTTGATCACGAGCCTATCTATATGTTGCATTTCTTCCTTGATGACCTAAAGCATCATGGGCCCACTGAGCTAGAAGTTCACCTTTATGTTGCCAGTCCATGTTTACCTGAGCCACTTTATTCTTAGCAGCCTGATCTGCCTGCTGGTTGTTTTGATGTTCCTCAGTGGCTCGAGTTTTAGGCACACAAGCATCTACACAATGTACTTTCACAGTCAAGTTCTCTAGTTGGGCAGCAATGTCTTGCCACAGTGTGGCAGCCCAAATGAGTTTTCTTTTGTGCTGTCAATTGCTTTGCTTCCATTGCTGTAACCACCCCCACAGGGCATCTGTAGTGAGAATATCACAGAATCACAGAATGGTTAGGGTTGAAAGGGACCTCTGGAGATCACCTAGTCCAACCCACTTGCTAAAGGAGGTACACCTAGAGTAGATTGCACAGGAATGTGTCCAGGCAGGTCTTGAATGTTTCCAGAGAAGGAGACTCCACAACCTCTCTGGGCAGCCTGTTCCAGTGCTCTGCCATGCTCTGTCCTGGTTTTGTTAAAAACAAGATTGCGAGGGCGAAAACTCATGGACTCCACACAATCCAATATGAATTCAAGCGAAGCCATTTATTACAGAAACAAGCCTCCTTATATATGCAGTTATTTCTTGATCACACGTCCACGCTCCAAGCACGCATTGGCTGATTGGATATTGTCCATATTCACGAGCTGTCCTTGAGATTCCTTTGGCTAGTTCAGAAATAAATCTTTATCTAATAGAAACCCATCCACACAACAACCTCAAGAAAATCCCTCAAATCTCCCACACAAGATCAGTTCTCTTTTAGTGAATTCTCCTTTCAGCTAAATTCTTCTAAGTAACTGCACTTTCCTGAAGTTTGCCTGCATATTTTTTGGACGCTGTGCTCCAAAACTGATAAGGGCGACCAATGGAATGCAAAAGGAGCTCCATGTTTAGATTTATTACTGTGGTAACCAAGGTTAACTGATAATGGGATATATTTGCAAGGAGGGGCAGACACAACAGGTGACTAAAACTGACCAACTGATTATTCTATCCCATACACGTCATACACCCTATATAAGAGGGAGATCACGAGGATCTCGGTCTCTTTGACCATGGCTGACATCTGAAGAGGACCTTGCTGGCCGTGTCTGCAGATCCGAGGCCTGGACAGGCCCTGCATCCCTTAATCCATTTTCCAGTTTCCTGTGAAGTCTCGCTCAGGACTTCTGGGTGCCTGTCCTCCAGCTGCTGGAGCCACACCAACTCCCAGCTCCACTGCCACTGGAGTGATGCCAACTCCATATCGGGCAACGCTGTTCTACCCCAGGACATTTAAGATTGGTTTTGTATATTTTGTATATTTTCTCTATTTATTAGTAGCATTAGTAAAGCCTTTGAAACCTTTTCCAACCTGAAGTCTGTCTTCCTTATCCATCTTATCACTTTTTCCTATCTAAGGAGAGGGTGGGGGAGGGATTAACAGAGAGCATCTGCCACCGTTTATTGTCGCCTTGCAATTAAACCCTGACACACTCAAAGTTAATAAGATTTTCCTCATATTCAAATGGAACCTCCTATGCTTCAGTCTGTGCCTGTTGCCCCTCATTCTATCATTTGTCACCACTGAAAGGAGTCTGGTCCCATCCTCTTGATATCCACTCTTGAGATATTTATAAACACTGATAAGATCCCCTCTCAGCCTTTTTTTTCTCTAGGCTGAACAGACTCAGCTCACTCAGCCTCTCTTCATAAAAAATGTGCTCTAAGCCCCTAATCAACATTGTAGCCCACTGCTGGACTCCCTCCAGTAATTCCTTATCCTGCTTAATCTGAGGAACCCAGAACTCAACACAGTATTCCAGATGTGGCCACACCAGGGCAGAGTAGAGGGGGAGGATAACCTCCTTTGACATGCTGGTCACATTCTTTTTAATGCATCCCAGGATACCATTGACCTTTTTGTCCACAAGGGCACATTGTTGACTCATGGACAACCTGTTGTCCATCAGAACTTCCAAGTCCTTCTCTGCAGTGCTGCTTTCCAGCAGGTCTGCCCCTAACCTGTACAGGACCCTACACTTGCCCTTGTTGAACTTCATTAGGTTCTTCCCTGTCCAGTCCTCCAGCCTGTCCAGGTCTCGCTGAATGGCAGTTCAACCTTCTGGTGTGTCAGCCCTTCCTTCCAGTTTGGTATCATCAGCAAACTTGCTGAAGGTGCACTCAGTCTCTTCATCCAGGTCACTGATGAACACGTTGACCCCTGGGGAACCCCACTAACTACAGGCCTCCAACCAGACTTTGCGCTGTTGATCACAACCCTCTGAGCTCTGCCATCCAGACAGTTCATGACTCATCTCATCGTGCATTCATCCAGCCCGTACTTCCTGAGCCTGCCTATGAGGAGGTTGTGAGGGACAGTGTCAAAAGCCTTGCTGAAGTCAAGGTAGACAACTTCCACTGCTCTTCCCTCATCTACCCAGCCAGTCATACTATCATAGAATTCTATCAGGTTGGTCAAACATGATTTCCCATGCTGACTACTCCTGATAACCTTCTTTTCCTCCACATGCTTGGAGATGACATCCAGAATGAGCTGTTCCATCACCTTTCCAGGGATGGAGGTGAGGCTGACTGGCCTGTAGTTTCCTGGGTTGTTCTTCTTGCCCTTTTTGAAGATTGGAGTGACGTTGGCTTTCCTCCAGTTCTCAAGCACCTCTCCTGTTCTCCAAGACCTTTCAAAGATGATGGAGAGTGGGTTTGCAGTAACATCTGCCAACTCTCTCAGCACTCGTAGGTGGTGTCCTCATAGTCCCAAAGTTGGTCAGCCACTTCATTCACCTTTTGTATACCTGTACTTGTCTAGATCATTCCTGCAACAACCTGACATATGCTGGTGGTACACTTTGTACAAACTTCCACTGCATGTGTTGCCTACAATCAGTTCCATCTGGATTTGTCCTCTCTTGATTGTCTAAGTGAAAATAAATTATGTCCTGCACAGGCAATTATCTCAGGTACTGGATACTTTTCTCCATAGTGTTCTACTTCCCTGGATGACATACAACATTGTCCTTGAATCATAGAAGGGATACCTTGCCTTCATGGCTATCAGGAATTGACTCCTGAGGGTGCATGATTCTTTCTTGCAATTGCCTTGTCAAGGGTCGCATCCCTGGGCAAAGATCCCACCTGCTTGGCTTCCTTACCCTCCACTTCCAGAACACTGGCTCCGTTATGTCAGCAACAGAGCAGTCATGTTACAATGTTCTTGCCTTCACGAGAACCAAAATCTTTTTGTATATCTCACAGCTCATTTTGAGAAAAGGATTGAGTGCTTGTTTCTTGCTCTCCCTCTTGAAATGATGATAACACCCCCTCATCCTTGTCCATTGCATGAGTAGTCTTTCTTGTGACTCACTTTACAGGGGCAAAGGATGCTGACACGGGCTCATCATCTGCCTGACTTATTGCTAGAGTCTGGGTAGTTAGAGTGCGTGTCACAGAGGTTTGAGTGGCTGAAGTGGCTCTCACTGGAACTGGTGTAGCTGCAGTGCCCATTGCTGGGGTTGAAGTAGCAGCAGGGCCTGTTGCCTGGGGTGGAGTAGCTGCAGTGCTTGTCTCTGGGGCTGGAGTAGCTGACTTGGCTGCCTTGCTGTCGAGGTTTGATTGCAGGGTGACAATAAAACCCTGGCAGATGTATTGTTAACCTCCTCCCCCCCCCTCTTCCCCCTTTAGCCTCTCCCTCTCCCCCCTTCCCACTAAGGACAGGCGATTGGGAAGGAAAGAAGGACAGAGAGAAGAGAGTTAGAAAAATTAAAAATGTTTTACTAATGCTACCAATAAAAATAGAGAAAATAATACAAAATATACAAAACCAATCTTGAAAATCTCGGCAACTGCTCCAGCAGATGAAGGGCTGGCACCTGAAGTCCTGGACTGGACTCTGCAGCCAACCAGAACTGGATTCAGTCTGTCACTAGGCCTCAGTTCACAGGGACGATTAGCAAGGTCCTCTCCTAATGTCGGCCATAAGGAAAAGGGATGAGATCCTTGTGATCTCCCACTTTTATATGAAGTATTACATGAATGGGATGCAATACTTGGTTGGTCAGTTTTTGGTCACCTGTTTCTCATTGCCCCTCTCGCAAGATGTGCCTCCATTCTTATCAATGACCTTGCATACCATTGCTATGTCCACCAAAACAAGTATCTGGCTTTTCAGGAAAATGCAGCTAATATGAAGGCTTTAGCTGACAGGCAAATTCAATAAAAGAGAAACTTGTTTTTAACAAAACCAGGACATTCCACCCCTTACAACATGCCATTCATGGTATACTTAAACCTTATCAATACAGTCTAATTAATCACAATCTATCGATACAATCTAAGTAATCACTACTACTCTCTCTCTGTATATACATATGTACATATTTAGACAGGAGTAATTCATCATTCTCTTAATCCATGGACCATTCTTTGAAAAGTTCCATTAAGTCCATTTATCACAACAGTCTCCCAGGGCAGGAAAAATGGTACATCTAGTGCATCTCAGGACCACTGTTTGTGGGTTATAGACATCAACTTCGAAGAAGTTGTCAGGCACCACTTGAAGCTAGTTCTGGTTTCATCACCACTGTCTTGATCTGTAAGACACTTATTAAACACTGCTAGTATGGAAATTAACATCATGCAGTTCAGTATTGAATATTTTCACCTAAAATCAAATCCCCTTGAGGTACACACTGAACTTCTCCATCCTTAAGCATCACTCACCAGGTGCTGCCAGGTCCTTGGGCAAAAACAATTCCACGAATGGGCTTGTCTTTGCCTGAGGCAGGAGTGACCCAGACTGCCTTTCCTAACATATTTTTCATGTGTACTACAGGGACTTTATCTCCTTCTACAGTATGAAGAATTTCTGATTGGGCAGGCCCGGCTCAATTGGTTGATCCCCTGGTGTTGACCAACCAAGTGGCTTTTGCTAAATGTGAATCCCAGTTTTTAAAGGTTCCACCACCCAATGCCTTTAGTGTAGTTTTTAACAAACCATTGTACCTTTCAATTTTCCCAGAGGCTGGTGCATGATATGGAATATGATATACCCACTCAACACCCTGTTCTTTGGCCGAGTTGTCTATAGGACTGTTTTTGAAATGAGTACCATTGTCTGATTTAATTCTTTCTGGTGTACCATGTCACCAAAGGACTTGCTTTTCAAGGCCCAAGATAGTATTTCAGGCTGTAGCATGGGGTACGGCATATGTTTCAAACCATCCGGTGGTTGCTTCTACCCTCGTAAGTACACAGTGCTTACCTTGACATGCTTGTGGAAGTGTAATATAATCCATCTGCCAAGCCTCTCCATACCATCCAAGCTTTAACCGTTTTGCTTGTTTGATTTCGGTGCAAGTTTCACGTTCATGAATAACCTGTGAAATAGTGTCCATAGTTAAGTCCATCCCTCAATCGCAAGCCCATTTATATGTTGCATCTCTACCATGATGCCCTGAAGCATCATGGGCCCACCGAGCTAGGAAAAGTTCACCTTTATGTTGCCAGTCCAAGCCCACCTCAACTACTTCAATCTTAGCAGCCTGATCTGCTTGTTGGTTGTTTCGATGTTCCTCAGTAGCTTGACTTTTAGGCACGTGTGCATCTACATGACGAACTTTTACAGGCAGACTCTCTAGCCGAGCAGCAATGTCTTGCCACAGTGTGGCAGCCCAAATGGGTTTACCTCTGCGCTGCCAGTTGCTTTTCTTCCATTGCTGTAGCCACCCCCACAAGGCATTTGCTACCGTCCATGAGTCAGTATAGAGATAAAGTACTGGCCACTTTTCTCATTCAGCAATATGTCCAAAGCCAGCTGGATGGCTTTCACTTCTGCAAATTGACTAGATTCACCTTGTCCTTCAGTGGCTTCTGTAACTTGTCATGTGGGACTCCACACAGCAGCTTTCCACCTTCAATGTTTACCTACAAGATGGCAGGATCCATCTGTGAACAGTGTTACTTCCTCCACATCTGGAGACATCCCAAAGTCTTTACTTTCTGGCCAGTCTGTAATCACTTCTAAGATCCCTGGGCAATTGGGACTTCCAATTCGAGCTCGTTGCGTGATCAATGCAATCCATTTACTCCATGTAACATTGGTTGCATGATGTGGAGAGGGAACCTTCCCTTTGAACATCCAGCTCAGCACCAGCAGTCGAGGTGCTAGGAGAAGCTGTGCTTCAGTACTGATCACTTCTGAAGCAGCTCGGACTCCTTCATATGCTGCTAGTATCTCCTTTTTAGTTGGAGTATAGTTGGCCTCTGATCCTTTGTATCCTCGACTCCAAAAACCTAAGGGTTGACCTCGGGTTTCTCCTGGTGCTTTCTGCCAGAGGCTCCATGTAGGACCATTATCTCTGGCTATGGTGTAGAGCACATTTTTAACATCTAGTCCAGTCCGAACTGGTCCGAGGGCCACCGCATGAGTTATCTCATGCTTGATTTGTTCAAAGGCTTGTCATTTTTCCAGGCCTCACTCAAATTGGTTCTTTTTACAAGTCACTTGATAGAGAGGGCTCACAATCTGGCTGTAGTCAGGAATATGCATTCTCCAAAAACCTACAACACCCAAGAAAGTCTGTGTCTCCTTTTTATTAGTAGGTTGAGACATTGCTGCAATTTTGTTGATCACATCCATTGGGATCTGACGACGGCCATCTTGCCATTTTATTCCTAAAAACTGGATCTCTCATGCAGGTCCCTTGACCTTGCTTCGTTTTATGGCAAAACCAGCATCCAAAAGAATCTGAATTATTCTCTCACCTTTCTCGAAGACTTCTTTTGCTGTGTCGCCCCATATGATGACGTCATCAATATATTGCAAGTGTTCTGGAGCTTTACCTTGCTCCAGCGTGGTCTGGATCAATCCATGGCAGATGGTAGGACTGTATTTCCACCCCTGGGGCAAGCGATTCCACGTGTACTGGATGCCCCTCCAGGTGAAAGCAAACTGCGGCCTGCATTCTGCTGCTGAAGGATCAAAGAATAATCCATTAGCAATGTCAGTTGTAGCATACCACTTAGCTGCCTTTGACTCCAGTTCAAATTGCAATTCTAGCATGTCAGGCACAGCAACACTCAATAGTGACGTAACTTCATTCAGGCCACGATAGTCTACAGTTAGTCTCCACACGTCACTAGACTTATGCACTTGCTTAATTGGGTTGTTAAAAGCTGAGCAAGTCTTACTGATCACACTCTGGCTTTCCAGTTGCCGAATTGACTTCTGCATAGGAATCAAAGAGTCTCGATTGGTGTGATATTGTTGGCGATGCACCATTGTGGTAGCAATTGGCACCTGCTGATCGTCAACCATCAGCAGTCCTGCAACAGAAGGGTCATCTGAAAGACCAGGCAAATCAGACAGCTGTTCAGTTTTCTCATTGTCCACAGCTGCTATACCAAATGCCCACCTATACCCTTTTGGGTCCTTAAAATACCCTCTCCTGAGGTAGTCTATACCAAGGATGCATGGAGCATCTGGACCAGTCACAATGGGATGCTTCTGCCAGTTTTTTCCCACTTAGGCTCATTTCAGCCTCTACAACAGTCAGTTCCTGGGATCCCCCAGTCACTCCAACAATACTGATGGATTGCAGTCCTTTATAGTTTGAAGGAATTATTGTGCACTGAGCACCAGTGTCCACTAAAGCTTTATACTCCTGGAGGTGTGTTGTACCAGGCCATCGTATTTGTACAGTCCAATAAACTCTGTTGTCTTTTTCCCCCTCCTGGCCAGAGGCAGGGCACCTCTAATTTCTGTGTTGCACAGTCTCTGGGTGTGAATTAGAGGTTCCTTCAAGAGCATCAGAATCTCTTCTGCCCTTTCTGTAACCTGGAGCCGTCATTTTCCTAGGAGTTTTTCCTTTTATCTCACGTACTTGTTCTTGAAGTTCTGAGGTAGGTCTTCTGTGCCACCTATTAATGTTTTCTCCCTGCTCACTTAGGAAGAACCACAGTGAAACTCTTTTTGTGGACTGCCTCTGTCCTCTCTCTTGAGATTGGAAATGCCTTCTCCTAATAGCTGAAACATAGGTTTGTACAGGTCATGAATGATACGTGTCTTCTCTGAGTGCTTTGATTTCTTGCAACAGCTTTTCAAACCGGTCATCAGATTTTTCACACAGTTTCTCCACAGCAGAGACACAAGCTCGTAGAGAACCAGCAAAGCTGTCGTCAAAGTCCCGGAGCTGCTGAATCACATGAGAAATCCTTTGTCTACCTGCAGCTGACCAAACCATCAATGCCAATGACTTAGCATACGCAGGTGGTGCACTTTGTATAAATCTGCGCCACAGAGGTCGTGTACAATTGATTCTATCTGGGTCTGTCATCACTTGGTTGTTTGACCCAAAATAGATGATCTCTCGCACAGCTAATTCTCTCAGGAACTGGATACCTCTGCCAAAAGCAGGACGCTTGCCCACCTTTCCCCATGTGGTGGGTGGAGTAGCTGCAGCAGCTGCCTTGGGAGCTGCTGTAGCTCCAGTGTGTGTCACTGAGGCTCAAACAGAAGTAACATCTACTGCAGGAGTTGGAGTAGCTTCAGTCTTCCCATTTAGCCTTATCTCCTTGAATAATGCTATCCCTAGAAAGAACTGACACACATGCAGCAGACCTGACAATGCCAACAGATTATGATCAACTCCGCAAGGATGTTCAAAATTCTCAAAAACATCTGTAATCTGTCCTAACAAAAAAAGGAAAGGTGCTGTTAGTTAGCTTTTCTATAGATTGATTCATCCAATTGGATAAAACATAGGTATGTTTCATTTTAATTTCTACCAGAGGACTCTCAAGGTACAACAATAATGAATACAAATTCATTGTCGCTGAAGTATGATGAAGTAAATCAGTGCTAAACCACACAGCAAAACCATCACTGTAGACCAATGTCCAGAAGTGAGTTGGTAAAAATGGTAAAAACATTGGTAAAATATGCACAGCACAAATAATGTACCACAGAACACATTTTAGAGAGTAGCTGATACAACTTTTGCCACAGAATTTTTAAACCAATAAAATAAATGCAATCTGCTTTAACACTGTATGAGCCAGCACAGGCAGGTGCAAGAACAACCAGAGGCCACAGATGCCATGCAAAGAGCAAATTTATTTTTGTTACCTTGCTACTGGAGGATGCCCGAAACAACACTTAAGCTCCTGGGCAGAGGTCACACAAGTGAAGACGCAGGCATTGCAGAATTCAGCCCTTGGTGAAAATCAACAAGCCTGCTTTTTTTTGCCTGTATATAGGGATTCTTGCAGGCACAGTTTACCACACTGCTTTGATCTTTGCCTGCAGGAATCTCAAGGGTGTATGATAAGGTGCCTTTATGACTTTTTTCACAGGCCTGTTATCTAAACACAGAGATTCCACTTGTGATTTATGTGTTTTTCTATACCCCAGCTGCAGTCACTTGAGCATATTTACAATTCTCCTCACAATTGTGCTATTCCCACATAAACACCGCTAGATTACAATCAAAGCATACAGATCTGTAGTGATCTCAACCCTCTGAGCTGCCACCCTGCCAAGAGAATCAAACTTGAGTCACAGCATTAAAAGCACCAAAATCTCGAAATTTTAGCCCCTCTCATGCCAAATTCAGTGTCTTGATCCCCACGTTGTGCACCAAAAAATACTGCCACAGTTTAATCCCAGCTATCAATCAAAATTATGATAGCCACTCACTCACCTCCCCTCCCATCCAAATAGGGGAAAGAATCAAAAGGGAAGGGAGAAATTCATGGACTGAGATAAAACCAGTTTACTAAAATAACAAAATAATACTAATATACTACTACTGCTAATATATATAAAATGGGAAATAGAATATAAAATAAAAGATAATCAGTGCAATTCCTCACAAACTCCATCCATGCCGAGCAGCCAGTCCTGAGAAGAGAGCACCCTGGTCCCAAACAACTGCTCCTGGTGTGGGAGGCGAAGAGAGAAAAAGGTAGAAAAGCCTAGCGGCCAACTTAAAAGTGGTAGAATGGCAAAAGGCCAAACTAAAGGAACTCCCAAACAGAACTCATCTGAAACAGAGGAGAACCAGAACCAGCCTCCCCAGCCAGAAAAAACACAACTCATTAAATATGAAACATGATGCTAATGGCGTGGAATATTCTCATTGATCAGTCTGGATGTCAGTCAAGGTCTGTCCCATCCATAACACCCTTACTAGCTGACTCAGAAAATGAATGTGGAATGATCTTGTACAAGCCAGTATCCCATGATTAGAAATAGATGGGAACAGAACATCAGAAATGTTTTGCCGATGGAAAAAGTTAATGCTTATGCAAAAAAGCCGACCATGCCTAGCCCCACCACCAACACCGCGTCCATCCCCCACCCCATCTGTCACCTCAGTGCAAGACCTGTTTGTTTTTACCTGGCAAGTTACACTTCTTCCATTTTGAATTAAAAAAAAAAAAAAAAATTGAAACATTCTGTTAGATTTTGTGATATTAAGTTTTACAAAATCCATAATCCCATAATCTTTATACACATAAATGTCCTGGAAACATTTCTAAGAAAAGCTCCTGAGCTTGCAGGCATGTGGAGAGGAATACTACCTGAAATAGCAAGTGCCAAGGCTTGCCGCTGTTGTATACTAATGAAAAGTAACAAACAGATGCGCTATTACATTGCAGAGCTCAAAGCTATTATATCAGACAGGTACTGCTAGAAAATGTGTAGTTTTAGAAGGAACAGTGAGATGGATCATGTTTCCATTCTTCCAATCTGTTCTTCATGTAAAATTCTAAACAGAGATGCCTATGGAGCAGGCCTATGTGACAGAAAGATGTTTTTTCCTAGAGGTCTGTCACGGAGGCACCCCGAGGTTAGTTTAAGGGACAACAGGGTTCAAAACAACTTTTATTAAACCAGTGAGAAACAGGGTTTTAGCACTCCAAAAGTGACTTAAATACAGGTTCGGATATCAGTCGAGGAAAATTATTAAGGGACAGCAACTAATACAACAGGCGGTCTACAGAGTGCGTGCACATGGCTTCACCCAAAACAATGCTGGAGCCGTCCCTGAGTCCCGGAGAAGTACACACTTGCCTAAACACGGTGTGGGATTTTTTTAAAGAGATATACGTACTCGTAGTGAGTACAGAAAGTGTACACTCGTGATTGTGCGAGGGTAAGTTTATAATACACTCGCAATCCTGCGAGGGTTAATTTACTTACACGTGCAAATGTGCACGGAATATTACACATGCTTATGTGGAAGCACGGGAGGAAAATACACTCGCGATTGTGTGAGGAAATAATTATACACGTGCTCGTATTGAGCATGGAAAGTTACACATGCATATGTGCACAGAAAGTATAAATACACTCGCAATTCTGCGAGAAGTTTTACTCACACCCGTGGCGGCAAGGCAAGCGGAGTCTCCATCCCAGGGAGGGAGGCTCTCAGCGGCAGCATCTTGCTCGTGCTCCAAGAGACCGGCGACAATGGGCGGAGTCTCGACGAGAATCCCGTTTTTATATTGGCTGATCAGATCTGACTGTAGGCATTCTAGAAGCTTCTCTGCACCCCCACACTGGCTGTGGGTGCCCCTGAAGCCTCCAAACATCCCCCACGCTGGCCGTAGGTGCCCAGCGGCTCACTGCCGCCTCGGCACTCCCTTCTCCTAATGGCCCTGGCCAGGGTGCTCTGGGGCCAAACAAAAGCAGCTGTTAGCCTCAAGTAGCAGAGAGAGAGGGAGATGTGCCTACTCCTTCCATACTGAAGGAGGGAGGGGGAGAGAGGGGTGTTTGCATTCTGCCACAAGGTCCTTGAGTGTCATCTCTTTCCAGGTCCATTTTCAGTCAAATCATTCATGATTACAACAACACAACTCTGCATCATGAAGTTCTAAGGCTAGGACTCAGAGAGAGATTTGGAAAGAAGAAATATGTACAGTCAGGTTGTCCAAGTTTAATAAAGATAACTTGATAGCACAGGAGAGCCTTAAAAGTGCAGTTCTTCAAACTCTTACTCAAAGAGCCTTTAGGATCAGTTCCCTGAGAGATGTGGCTATTCTGTCAGGATTACAAGCACTTATTATATCTCATATTTATAAAATGTAGTTGATTTTGTTAGCAAACGAGACACATAACCACGGACGTAGTTATATGCGGTGCTTTTATTTCAGCGCTGGGAAACCAGGGGTTCGTACCCAAAGCTGGCTTCGGCCACTGATTCAAACTCCACTACATGTATACAGTTTGGTTACATACATATTCATTAGGGTTACAACGTATGTATTGCATATTCATCAGATTTCACAACTATTTCACAATATCAGTTGCAATACCTTGGAACTACTCTAAGCATGCGCAGTGTCCTCTGGTGGTCGTTCAGGGGGTCTTCTTGATGAAGTAAGGAGTCTTCTTCGCCCGTGTACTTTTCACCTTTTGTCACTGCACATGCGCGCTATTCCTATGTTCATTGTGAAATCATGTAAAATTCTTGGATTTCTTAGATGTGCATTCTCAGCACATCCTATCCTTTCAAGATAAGGTAAGGACTAACTGAGGACTAACTTTCAGTTCTCTTTTTGTATACAACCTGCAAAGCCTCAAGATAAAGTAAGAATCTTGGATATAGTTTACAAAACTTAGTTACAACTGTAACATTTCCCCCCTTTGAAAATGCTTTTCTATTCCTAGACAATGCATTTTCACTCCATTTTAATCAGCTCTTTCAACAACTGACCCTCATCATGGCTTCTTTGGAGCACGGTTTTAATCTTTTAAGCAATCATAAAGGCTCCAAAAAAAACTTGCTTCTTTGTCCATGTCAGCTATGTCACCATTACTGATGGAGACGAAAATCCTGTCCTCTCTTTTCAGCTGAAACACGTCGCCTTGGTAGATGGAGTAAAGTCTATATTGTCTTTTTAGACCAGCAGCTTGTTCTTGCACTTTTCATGAGCAAAATGGGCTCTGGGTAATTAGTCAGTTTGTAAACATATTGGACGAGCTGTTTGGGGTTCCTGACTTGTGCTAACAAATCTGAATCCTCGTTCTCGTTTTCACGGAAACGAAAATAAATTTGTGAGTAGATGCAATAAAAGCCTGTCTGGGGTATCACTAACTCGCCATTTCTCTGTTCCACATTGTAAAGGAAAGAGTGGCCTTTTCTTGACGATTCCCAGTTTTTTTTTGTTTTTGTTTTTGTTTTTTTTTTGTTGTTGTTGTTTTTGGGGTTTTTTTATTATTTGTTTTGTTTTGTTTTGTTTTGTTTTGTTTTTTTGTTTTCGTTTTTGTTTTTGTCAGATATGCCACAATCCTGTTGATGGGACCACGCGGCTGCTGCCCATCGGTCTGTGACAGCATCAGCACAGTCAGCGTTGACTGCAGATACGTTTTCCTCGTAGCTTTTCGACATCCTTTAAATTACCTTTCCCAGGTGCCACTTTACTTGCCAGCAGGGGTCAGCTGCTCTGTCTTCACTTTCAATTAGATCCAAGTTTTGGATGAAATTTCCCATTTCCTCCCTAGTGAGACAAGCGATGCTGCTCTTGGAGTACGTGTCCCGGAGCTGTTTGAGTTCATTGGTGAGGTAGAGGAGGGTGACAGCCACGCAGACAGACTGCAGGAACACGGTGGCGACCAGCATGGCCCCGCAGGTCTGCCCAGAGCTGGGACTGGCTGCGGGCAGCATCATGGCCAGGCAAGGCTGGTCCCCACACAGTGCAGCACTGTTCCCTCGGGCGGCAGAGCGGGCCAGGCTGGGGTTCACCCGCTGCTGTCCCACTGTTAGCAAATGAAACACGTAATTGTATAAATTCTGATTACCCTTTACATACACACTTGGATTTGGATCAGGTGCTTCATATGGTTTGCCATACAAAATTTCGTATGGGCTTACTAACATTCCGCTCCTAGGTTTAATCCCAATACGCAGCGGCTACAGCGTTATTGAATTTTTGGTTCCTGACAAATCTTGCTAAGTTGCCTTTTTAGGTTTGATTTTTTTTTTTCTCTTCCTTTCTCTCCATCTGTCCACCAGACTGGGGTCTCCATGCATGGGGTATGTAATTCCCATTTAATTCCCAAACTGTGTTACCACTTGAGCAACAAAGTGTGGTCCCCTATCAGATCATTTCCCTTAGTAACCATTTTACAGTTTCTTGTGCCTGGTTGTTGCAACAAGGGAAGGCTTCTGGCCATCCTGAAAAGGTATCTACCCCAACTAATAGATATCTGAATCCTCGAGTTCTGGGGAATTCCATCTAATCTATTTGCCAATAATCTCCTGGTTGTACTCCTGTCTTAATTTTCCCCATATCTATCTTTCTTTTTACTAAAGGATTATTTTTCAAGCAAATTTCACACTTAGCTGTGATAGACTTTGCCATTGTTAACATCTGGACTGAGATAATCCATTTTCTCAGATTTGTTACCAATGCTTCTGCACCCCAATGACACTTCTGGTGTTTCACCTGAAGTATTCCTCTCATAGTCGTAATTGGCACCACAACTTGTTCATTGGACGGTTACATACCACCCAGAATTATCCTTGCTGGCTTTTACTAAATTTGCCAATCTCTCGTCTTCTGTAGAATATTTAGGTGCCTCTGAAGGTAATAAATCAATTGCTCTTAACTTCTGGGGGACAAGACTCACCATTGTCCAAACTTGTTGTGCCACTGATCAAGCTGTCTGATCGGCAATTCAATTTCCTTCAATAATTTTCAGTGTTCCACTCTGATGAGCTTTACAGTGCATAATGGCAACTCGCGATGGCTTTTGAACGGCATTAATCCAGTTTAATATTTCCTTCTGGTATTTGATGTTTGTTCCCTGAGAGGAAAGTAGTCCACGCTCTTTCCAGAGGGCTCCATGCACATGAACAACACCGAACACATATTTTGAATCAGTCCAAATATTGACCCTTTTGTCCTCACTGAACTCTAATGCCCTAGTTAGGGCAATCAGCTCAGCTTTCTGTGCTGATGTGTTTGGTGGTAGGGATTTGGCTTCGATTACTGTTTTGACAGCAGTAATCGCATATCCTGCGTACCGCACTCCACTTTCCACAAAACTACTGCCATCAGTAAAAAGTTCCCAATCCATCTCTTCCAATGGAGTATCCTTCAGACTGGTACGACTTTTATGGGTGTATTCGATGTCCTCCACACAATCATGTTCCAAATCCTCTTCTTCAGTTTCTGCATTTAAAAACACAGCTGGATTCTTTTAGTTGTTTTAAAATAACATCATCTTGCTCTGTCAGGATCGCTTGATATTTCATCATTCTGCTTGGGGAAAGCCAATGGCCCCCCTTTTGTTCCAATACCGTAGTCACCATGTGGGATACAAATACTTCAGTCTTTTTCCCTGTGGTCAGTTTCCGAACTTCCTGGATTAATATCACAGTAGCAGCCACCGCCCGCAAGCACGCCGGCCATCCAGCGCTTACCGGATCAAGTTGTTTAGAGAAATAACCTACGGGCCTTTTCCAGGATCCCAGTCATTGGGTTAATACTCCTAAGGCAAGTCTCTGTCATTCATGTACGAATAACTGAAAGTCTCTACTTAAGTCAGGTAGGCCCAAAGCAGGTGCTTTTAATAAAGCTTGTTTCAATTTTTGGAAAGCTTCTTGTTGCGGCTTTCCCCACACTAAGGTCTTATTCTTCTGTGCCTCATATAAAGGTTTGGTAATAAGCCCATAGTCCATGATCCAGAGCCTGCATCATCCTGTCATTCCTAGAAAAGATCTTAATTCATGTAAGTTACGCGGTTCTGAGATAGCACAGATAGCATGCACACGGTGTATACCTAGTCTTCGTTGTCCTTGAGAAAGCTCGCATCCTAGATAGACCACAGTCGTGGATGCAATCTGAGCTTTATTTTTTGACACTTTATATCCATTCATTCCTAATTGATTCAATATTTCAATTGTTACCTGGATGCAAAGTTCTTGGGTCTCAGCAGCAATCAGAATATCATCCACATATTGCAGCAACAAATACCATTGTCGGGGAGTTCCGATATGGCCTCTGGTAGTCCACTCTTCGAGTTCTTTGGCTAGTTGATTTCCAGAGATAGTCGGACTATTCTTAAATCCTTGTGGAAGGTGCATCCAGGTTAATTGGGCCTTTCTTCCACTGTGTGGATTTTCCCATACGAAAGCAAATAGCTTTTTACTTTCCTGGTCATTTATATTCCTCTTTCACAGATGTTAACAAGGTATATGGATTTGCAACTACCAGATGTATATCCTTAGTGATTTGGTTTATTGCCCGTAAGTCCTGGACTAGTCGATAGCTACCATCAGGTTTCTTTACCGGAAAGATTGAAGTATTGTATTCTGATTCACATTCTTCTGAACTCCATATTTCAAGAATTTCTCAATCAAAGATACTACTCCTAATCTAGCTTCTAATTTCAACGGGTACTGCCCCAATTGTACTGGTTTAGCACCTTCTTTCAGCTCCACTTTCACAGGTTTAGCTGCTTTTGACCTCCCGGGTATGTCAGTTTCCCATACTGTGGGAATCACTGCATCTTCTACTGCCTGTGGTATCTTTATAATTGGATTTTCCTTTAATAGTAAAATTTGTCCTACCTTTGACTCCGGAATTTTCATTACGAAATCTCCATCCTCAAATGTTATTATGGCATCTAATTTAGTCAACATATCTCGTCCTAAAAGACAAACTGGACAATCTGGAACATATAAGAACTCGTGGGTTAGTTCCTTTTCTCCAAAGCACAAATCCAAAGGTTGTAGGAATGGCCGTACTTTCTCCTTCCCTGTGGCACCAACAATTGTTGTACCTCTGTGACCTACCGCCCCCTGTAAAGAGTTTAATACAGAGTAAGTAGCCCCTGTGTCTACTAAAAATTTTATATCCCCGTTTTGGCAGCTTTTTTAATCTTTCTAAAAAGGCCGAGGGAGACTCATTCTTTTCCTGCCTCACATTATACAGTTTTGACCAATTCATTTGCTTCAGCATAGCAGTTTGAACGCCAATCAATAACCAATCCTGATACCTCCAGAGACGGCATAACCCGCCTCCTGTATTATAATTCCATCGGGGATCTTCTTTTGGAAAGTTCTCATCAACGTTACCCTCTACTTTCCCATTCCAAATATCTTCTCTCACTTTATCCCTCGCAACCTGTATAACCATATCTTTTTCTTTAGAGTCCATTAATGTATCCAAAATCACTTGTAAATCATCCCAATCAGGATTCTGCATTTTAATTATCATCTTAATTATTGCAACCTTATCTGGATTTTCCCCATAAGGACCAGCCGATTGCTTCCAGATTACTAAATCCCCTGGCGAAAACGGAACTTTTACATAGACTGGTTCCCCCCCACACCTACTGCCTGCCGCAGGGATGTTGTTACGTTTGATGATCCCCCCCCGCTTCATCCCCCGCGGGCGGGGAGAGCCCAGAGGAGAGGAGCTGCAGCTCCAGCAGCCGCCGCTCCCCCCACCTTTTTTCACCGCTTTAACAGACAGTCAGCTTTTCACCTTTTTTTTTTTTTTCCCCACAGCTTATCAAGGAGAAGCTGCCGGGCATAGGTTTGGGCTCCTTTTGCCCTTTTTCTCTCTTCATTTAATTCCTGCGATTATAAACTTTATATGTAATTCCAATTAGCTGAACAATAGTTACATCCCTCAGCTCCTACCTTTTGTAACTTCTTACAGATGTCAATAAACAGCACATTAAGCATCAATCCCTGACATTAATTTTAGATCCAAATCAGTCTATCCACAGAACAACACTAACTGCAATACAGCTGACTCAATTTACTTTCATGTGTACAGATGCATCTGAAGGGGGAGCAAGGTGGTACTTTAGTAACGAAACCGGTTCTTATTTTGTAATTATTTCCCCAAACAAATTCTTTTGGTACCAAATATAAACATACAAACTAAAATACTGAGCTCAGACACGCAAACCGAATATCGAGTTCAAATATGCAAACAGATCACAATTACACTTCTTTTTATGCATAAACTGTCCAAACCCAGCCTCCTTCTAATGTTTCAGTAAGCAATTTAACGGCGATACGTTTGAATTGGACATATCAACAAACAAACAAAAATACGGGAACCGAACCAGACCAGAACAAGTACAGAAACAAATACGAGAACCAGACCAAATACAGGAACCAATACAGGAACCAGACCAGAACAAATTCAGAAATCAGGATTCAGGAACCAGACTGGAATAAATTCAGTAACCAGGATTCAGGAACTAGACCAAATGCTGAACCTGCAGAGGTTTCCCTCTCTCTGACGGACGGCGCCTATAAGTTTTAGTGATCGGGAGCTCCCTGCCCAACCGAGCGTGGCTTTCGCCGCGTCTGACCAGCAGGCTACCAGGATTCAGGAACCAGATGTTGGGTACCCAAATAATAATAAAAGCACCTTCTTACCAATCAGAGGTCCGTCGAGAGCAGCGGAGGGTCGGTCGCGTCTGATGCGCTCCCTAAGAATACCTCGGTGCTAGCCGGAGCAGGATCAAGACACGATCCGCCTCAGCAGTGCCCACGAGGTCCCACCTGGGTCGCCAAAATGTTAGCAAACGAGACACATAACCATGGACGTAGTTATATGCGGTGCTTTTATTTCAGCGCTGGGAAACCAGGGGTTCGTACCCAAAGCTGGCTTCAGCCACTGATTCAAACTCCACTACATTTATACAATTTGGTTACATACATATTCATTAGGGTTACAACGTTTGTATTGCATATTCATCAGATTTCACAACTATTTCACAATATCAGTTGCAATACCTTGGAACTACTCTAAGCATGCGCAGTGTCCTCTGGTGGTCGTTCAGGGGGTCTTCAGGATGAAGTAAGGAGTCTTCTTCACTCGTGTACTTTTCACCTTTTGTCACTGCACATGCGCACTATTCCTATGTTCATTGTGAAATCATGTAAAATTCTTGGATTTCTTAGATGTGCATTCTCAGCACATCCTATCCTTGCAAGATAAGATAAGGACTAACTGAGGACTAACTTTCAGTTCTCTTTCTGTATACAACCTGCAAAGCCTCAAGATAAGGTAAGAATCTTGGATATAGTTTACAAAACTTAGTTACAACTGTAACAATTTTACCAGTCTTTAGGAACCCTGCAAACCTGTGAATGGATTGTGCCTTCAATCCTTGTTGATAAAAAACTATTTCCATATCTTATATTGTTCAGTTTATGCTGCATCCCTACAAGTTACGTTTTTTTAAGTTTCAGAGAGGGATCGCAGCCAGGTCTTTGGGCTTTCTTAATTATATTAGTATAAATGTTGCCATATTGAAACCAGGGACAGTTTAATTTTCTGTAATAGTTTTCATATGTGGGAAATGTAAGAAACCTAGACCTTCCTACTCTCATGGGTCTTAAATGGACATCAAGACTGTCCAGATACTACTTGTGCATAAAATCCTATTTTCTTGATTATGGTAATTTTGTCTTACAAGAATCCTCTTAGAAAAATTCCTCAAAATGGCATTTCTTTGTAATTCAGGTCTGAGTTTTAAGTTAAAGTGGAAATTGGCAAGATTTTGGTAGTAGGGGGACTACAGGGGTAACTTCTGTGAGAAGCTGCTAGAAGCTTCCCCTATGTCCAATAGAGCCAATGTCAACCAGCTCCAAGACAGACCCACCACTTGCCAAGGCTGAACAATCAGCGATGGTGGTAGTGCCTCTGTAAAAACATATTTAAGAAGGGGGGAAAGTTGTTGCACGACAGTGACTGTAGCTGGAGACAGGAGTGAGAATATGTGAGAGAAACAACTATACAGACACCAAGGTCAGTGAAGAAGGAGGGGGAGGAGGTGCTCCAGGTGCTGGAGCAGAGATTCCCCTGCAGCCCGTGGTGAAGACCCTGGTGAGGCACGTTTTCCCCCTGCAGCACATGGAGGTTAATGGTGGAGCAGATATCCACCTGCAGCCCATGGAGGACCCCACACTGGAGCAAGTGGATGCACCAGCATGAGTCTGTGACCCTGTGGGAAGCCCGCACAGGAGCAGGCTCCTGGCAAGACCTGTGGACCCATGGAGAGAGGAACCTGTGCTGGAGCAGGTTTGGTAACAACGTTTGTAACCCCGTGGGGGACCCATGCTGAAGCAGTCTGTTCCTGAAGGACTGCACCCTGTGGAAGGAACCCACACTGGAGCAGCTCGTGAAGAACTGCAGCCAATGGGATGGACTCACGTTGAAGTTCGTGGAGGACTGTCTCCTGTGGGAGGGACCCTACACTGGAGCAGGGGAAGAGTGTGAGGAGTCGTCCCCCTAAGGAGGAAGTAGCAGCAGAAAAAACATGTGACGAACTGACCAAAACTTCCATTCTCTGTCCCTCTGTGCCACCCAGAGGGGCAAGGGGAGAATTTGTGAGTAAAATTAAGCCCAGGAAGAAGGGAGGTGTGGGGGAAGGTGTTTTAAGATTTAGTTTTTATTTTCTCATTATCCTACTCTGATTTGATTGACAATAAATTAAACTAATTTTGCCAAGTTGATTTTGCTTTGTTCGTGATGGTACTTAGTGAATGATCTCTCCCTGTTCTTATCTTGACCCACAAGCCTTTCATTATATTTTCTCTCCTCTGTCCAGTTGAGGAGGGGAAGTGATAGAGCTTTGGTGGCCACCTGGTATCCAGCCAGGGTCAATCCACCACAGAAAGTCAATTACTCTGCAAGCAAATGACATGAAATTAGGAGTCCAGTCTCAATTTTGTAAAAATAAACAACATCCCCCAAATTATCTTCTCTTTTTTAGCTGTCAGTTTCTCTGTAGTTTCCCTGACATTTTGATCAATAATTTGATCAGTTGCATATCAGCTTCCTTAGGTTTCACTGAATAGTCAGCTCTATAATAAATACAGTTTCAGGATTGTTCTGCAAGGCAGTTTTTGGATATACTCAGTTTGAAGAGATTCTGTGTGTAGGTTTCTTTTCAGTGATAGTAAAGGCATCATGTGCTGTTATACCTGATTGTTGCAGATAACAGATGTTAAAAATTAAGTGAGATTTGCCCTTGTTTACAGTTAGTTAAACACCTTTCTCTGTCTGCAAATGTACTGAAAAATCATAGTTCTTTATCCTCCTAGACCCTCAGGATCCCACATCATCTCAGAGTACAAATTCAATTACTTGGAACAATAGGCATTGTTACTGATGCTTTGTCTTTTTTTTGGTCATATTCTCCAGTATGCAGTCTTTCATTTATTCTGGTCGCTCCTTGGTATTTTGTCTTTGGTATATTGATGTGTAATCTAGTTTCTTGTTTTCTATGAAAATTAGAATGATCAAAATGTTGAATAAATGAGTTAATATATTTTGAGTTTTCTAAAAGGGTTTTGTATTGGGTTTGCATGACAAGGTTTTGATAGCAGGGGGATACAGGGGTGGCTTCTGTGAGAAGCTGCTAGATACTTCCCCTATGTCCGATAGAACCAGTGACAGTCAATTCCAAGATGAACCTGCTGCTGGCCCAGGCCAAGCCAATCAGCAGCAGTGGTAGCACCTCTGTAAAAACATATTTAAGAAGGAGGAAAAACAAAACCCACAACACAAAACCAAACCTTGGCAACAGCAGCCAGAAGAGAGATGTGAGAGAAAGCTGAAGAGGGGAGTGATAGAGTGGGTTTGGTAGGCACCTGGCATCCAGCCAGGGTCAACCCATCACAGGTTTTTGATATGAGAGTTTAATTTAGAACCCACTGTTTCTTCATAATGTACATTGTAAAAAACCTTATTACATCAGCCTCTGGTGGTATGAATTTGTAGTTTAAAATACCTTTTATATTGTGAGGAAAATGCCTTGAGGAACTAAATAGAGAAAATTCAGTTAATGCAACAATGATATTACAGTTCAATATCAATATGAAACTAAACAGCATTTCCACCATCATTCACTTGATAGAGATGAGTTTGGTTGGAACAATTGTAAAGATGTTTGAAATAAGCTGTAGTCAATTTCCTGTCCTAGAAACTTCCAATACAATCCTTTGTCCAAAAAGTCTTCAATACGATGCTTTACAAGAGAGAATTTCATTTTAAAGGCCAAGATAACAAGAACAGTCATCCATTCTGATGAGCACAAACAACATGCTTGCAATAAAACGTGGATAGATATAATGAGAAGAGGTTTGCGCTATTTGTATCTCTTGCAGAGAGATTTCCAATCTCATGAAGAACTCATAGTAGATTATGACTACAAGGTCAGTATTTTAAGTTGTTTTATTTTACCCAGAACCTTTTTTGCCCATGTGTACCTTTCCAGAACGCTTAAACAAAAAGAAATAATGAACAACCAACAATAATGTGCCACATTCCTCACCAAATCACAGTTTCTTATCATGCCATGAAACTCCCCAAATACACTAGGTTCTGCACAAATAGATTCATAGAATGTCCTGAGTTGGAAGGATCCCACAAGGATCATCAAGTCTAACTCCTGTCTGTGCATAGGACAGCCCCATAGTTTGTGGAGAGTTTTGGGCTGTATGCTGTGAACAAGCCAGGGCTTGTTGTGGCTGTGGTGCACTAGGACCATGCGGAAATATACAGAAGCTGGTCTGCCCTCGACCCAGGCTGCAGGAGGGCGCCGTCGTCGTTGCTGCGCATGTGGACAGTGCCCTGCAGCTAATCACCATCATGGGATGGGAAGAATGACTGCATGTGTAACCAATCATAGCCTGTGCTTGCCACATGGCCTTTTGGGTATAGAGTATATAAGGGTTGGAAAAACGTGGTCTGGCGGACATTGATATTCAGTGTTGTTAAGAGTTCATTAAAGGGTATTGATGGTAAATTCATATTGAATTAGACTCTTTACTCTCACGGCTCGCCCGTCATGCTCAAAGAGGTCCTGCCGGCAATTTTGCATTCTCCACGTCGTCTCACGACAATAGTTCACACTGTGTCTGAGAGCATTGTCTAGTCTCTTCTTGAATACTGCCAGGCTTGGGGCTGCGACTACCTCCCTGGGGAGCCTGTTCCAGTGTTCCAGTACCCTCTGGGTGAAGAACCTTTTCCTAATGTCCAACCTAAACCTCCCCTGGCACCCCTTGCTGCCATTCCCTCAGGTTCTGTCATTGGTCACCAGAGAGAAGAGATCGGTGCCTATCCTTCCTCCTCCCCTTGTGAGGAAGCTGTAGACAGCGATGAGGTCTCCCCTCAGTCTCCTCTTCTCCAAGCTGATCAAACCAAATGACTTTAGCCGCTCCTCATACGGCTTCCCCTCTAAACCCTCCACCAGCTTCGTGGTCCTCCTCTGGATGCTCTCCAGTAGCTTTATATCTTTTTTTATAGTGTGGCGCCCAGAACTGCATGTAGTGCTCTAGGTGAGGCCGCACCAGTGCGGAGTAGAACAGGACAACCACCTCCCTTGACTGGCTGGCATTGCTGTGCTTGATGCACCCCAGGACATGGTTGGCCCTCTTGGCTGCCAGGGTGCACTGTTGGCTCATGCTCAACTTGCCATCAACCAGAACCCCCTTATCCCTCTCTGCGGAGCTGCTCTCCAGTATCTCATTCCCCAGTCTGTATGTCCATCCAGGGTAGCTGTGCCCCAGGTGTAAAATCCGGCACTTGCCGTTGCTGAACTTCATGCGGTTGGTGATTGCCCAGTTCACTAATTTGTCCAGATCCCTCTGCAGGGCCTCTATGCTCTCGAGAGTGTCATCAGCTTCTCCCACTTTTATGTCAATGGCAAACTTACTTAGTATTCCCTCAAGTCTTGTGTCCAAGTCATTTATGAAGACATTGAAGAGTACTGGCCCTAAGATGGATCACTGCAGAACCCCGCTAATGGTTGGTTTCCAGCCCAACATAACCCCCTTTACTAGAACCCTTTGAGCCCGGCCCGTCAGCCAATTGCTCACCCACTGCATTGTCTGTTTATCCAGCTGTATGCTGGACATCTTGTCCAGGAGGATACTGTGAGAGACAGTATCAAAGGTTTTACTGAAATCCAAAAATATCATGTCGACAGGCTTCCCTTGATCAACTAGGTGGGTAACCTTGTCATAGAAAGAAATTAAGTTTGTTAAACAGGATTTTCCCCTCATGAACATGTGCTGGCTGGGACAAATACATTGTCATTCACATGTTTTTCAATAACTCCCAGAATAATATTTTCCATGATTTTGCCAAGGACAGAAATGAGGCTGACAGACCTGTAGTTGCCAGGGTCATCGCAGCTGCCTTTCTTGTAGATTGGGTCAACATTTGACAGCTTCCAGTTTTCTGGGATCTCTCCAGATTTCCAGGAGTATTGAAAAATCACAGAGAGAGGCCTCACTATGAGGCCCTGCTCAACCAAGCTGGTTTTTTTACTCACCTGCTAGATTTTCAGCATTTTGGAATTGCCTGGTCCTGTGTTCTTAGTAGGTGGTACTTAAAAAGTGACCAACACTGATGGACCCCAGCACCTTAGAAAATTTCTTCACAGGGAATATTACTAAGTTCTCTGAGCAACCTGAAGTCTGTTCTCATATCTAGAGTTGAGGTCTTGGTGTCAGTTTTCCTTCCATTAGCATAGATTTTGAACCTGACTGCTTCATGATCTCTGTGGCCAAGGCAGCCACCAATCGCCATGTCTCCCACAAGATTATCTCTGTTAGTGAGTAGCAAATCTACCTTTCCTGGTCGGTTCCCTGAGTACCTGCACCAAGAAGTTATCGTCCAGATGCTTTAGGAATGTTTTGGACCTCTTGGTGCCAGCTGTATGATATTCCCAGTTGACATATGACAAGTTGAAGTCCCCCATAAGGACAAGGGCAGATGACTTGGAGGTTTTGTTTAGTTTCTTAAAGAATAACTCATCAGTGTCATCATTAGTTCTGTATCCACACGAGTACACTGCTTTTAGTTGGTTGCCTACTACTAAAAATCATTTTCTTCTCTGGCATAGTATGCCCACAACCATTACATGACATAAAAACCTCTGCTTCTTTCTCTTTCTCTCCATCTAGAAGCGGAGATTTCGTGGCGTACAAAGCATCTAGTGTGGGACCTGCTTTCTCATCATGTTTTAGGTTATCTGCTGCACAGCCTTTCTCCTCCTGACTCCACTCCCAGACTCAGCTCCTATATGCAGATCATGATTATGTGTGACTGGGGTTAATCTTTAGTATCTACTTAATTTTGTTTTTTATGTATACAGATACTTAGCAGTAATGAGCCATATTTTACATACATTGTTTCATTCTTATGCTATGAAAAGAGAAAGTCAGCATTGGCTGTTGTGCAAATGTTCTCGCAGGAGAGGCAGCTGAACCTGTCAAACTCCTGCTTTGGATGTAGAGATGCAGTTCAGCGGCTCTTCTCCTGCTGTGTTACCTGCCTCTCACACAGTTACAGTGTGGAACTGCTCTTCCCTCCTCTCCTGCTTCTGGCAGGGCTGTGAGCTGTGGACCTGCTGTGCATAACACAGGGGTCCTTCACAGGGGACAGGCAGTGTGCAAGACAATGCACTTGCTTCCTCCTTTTCCACCACACTCCTTTGCCTGATTCAGATTAGGCAAAGCTACATCCATCACATGACATCCTGTGACCTGTTTTGTGAGCTTGGGATGTCAGCATAGTGTTTTACAAGATCTCCCCGTGTTCTTGGCTACAAACAATGTGTGACCATTAGAGAAGGAACATCACTTGACCACAGACTGTACCTGCTAGGTCAAAGTGGGCTTTAGAAGACAAGTCATAGACAGAAATAATTAAAACTAGTCTCAAGATTGTTCTTGGCATGGAGCCTTTGGACACAGGGAACTGAAAATTTGCATATATGACAACTGAGTCACAACCTCAACTGATGTTGCTTTTTAGAAATGTATTATATTAAAACATCAAATAATATGTTGCCTGTATTTCTTATTGCTCTTGGCATTTCTAGAGCATTTTAAGATATTCCTTTGCTCCAGGCAGTGGTTTAATCTTTTTCTCTGCAAAGAACCACAAATGGTGGAATTTAAACATATGAGTGTGGGACAGTTTCAAAACATCTAGCTCCTAAAATCATTCCAAAAAAGTCTACCTGGGAATGAAAATGAAACCAGCAAAGCAGCCAAACAGGGTTGACATTGATCTTAACTCAGATCAAAAAGATGCTGCTACTGTTCTGTACATACTTCAGATATTGTGTACAGAACTCAGCAAGCTAGTTTGCTTTTCCTAAATATGAAATGAAAATGAATGTGTCATCTAGCAGAAATCTCATTGGATTATTTCTTATTTCTTTTATAAAATGGTCAAGTGTGCTATAAAACAAAGCATTATTTGTGAGGCTTTTTTAGTGATTTTTCTCTTTAATTGCCATTTATGAAAAGATATTTCCATTTGCCACTTCCTGCCCAGAGGTATGAGTAGGGGGAGAAGTGACTCAGGTTTGTGGGTCCCCTTGGTTTCCCCTTGGAAAACAGTACACACAGTACTTAAGTTCTATAAACAAAAGGCTTTTATTTTGCAGCTTGGCCCAATGTTGTGGTTGAGACGGACAAACGACATAGACCAAGTTCTTCCAGGATGAAAGTAGTAGATGCCAATTATTGCCACAAGTGCATTTTTATACAGTTTTACCAATTCATGTGTCTCTTCATTATTGGTTACAAGTTTCAGCAGTAACATCTCATTGGCTAATTTTTCTATCATCAGTGTTACTCTTCTACTCCCTTCTCTCTCACGGGTACATCCTTAACATCTCCGGATATTCCTTTACTCCCATCTTTCTCACAGGTAGGCCTTCATATCTTCAAGGCTAATTTCTGTTCCCATGCCCTCCATCAGGGAATCCACGGACCCACCGTAGTCCCCCACAGCCCAATTAGCAAATGATTTGTTGGCAGAAGGATTTACATTATTGTAGGTTCAATTAGTAAACAAAAAGTTCATGGCATATGCGGGGATGTAAATCTTATGTTACTATATTACTTATAAAATGAAAAGCAAAAGAATAGAAGTATAAAAAAAAAAAAAGGAGAGAGATTTGACCATCCGTATGGCCCCGCTTTATGTATGATGGGTTTTGTAGTCTCAGATGCAGCAATGTGCGGTGTCCTCTGGTGTCTTGTTCAGTTCATGCGGTGAGACTGGTGGGCGGAGTGGTCCTCGGGATGGTGGGTGGGTGCCACCAGTGCTTGCACAAGGTGGGCCTTTATAGCCCTCTGGGTTGCCTGCTTGCATAATTTTTGGTCTTTTGTGGAGGTGTTATTGCGTAAGATAGAAAAGTCTGGGGGGCTGATTGCGAAAGATAGACAAGTCTCCATCTATATTGAAGTGTCTCAGCTTTTCCCTTAGTGCCATGCTGGGCCTATTAGAAGATGGAGTTACGTGCTCTCCAACATGCCCCCCATCTCCTGTGTCAGCCATCCGGCCTTTGTCTGTGTTAGCTTGTCGTTGATATGTAAATTGCAATTTACCTTATACTGAATGTCCCATCTCCTGTTCCTTTGAATGTCCCATCTCCTGCAGCTGGATGAACTGTTTTTGCCACAATGTTTGAGCCATTATCCTTTTCAGTCTCAGACACCATTTTGACTTTTAAATTAGAGAAAACACAATAGAGCTCACAGGATGTGTTTGTGATCACATTTGAAGTATAGAGAAGAGTGGATTTAGGCGATAGTTTTGGTTTTTGCCCTCCTCTTGGGTCACTTTAGCCAACAGTTCAATCACCAGAAATCTTTGAATTGGAGTTGATGTCAGGGGAGCTTCACGGTGCATGGAGGAACCAAATGCTTCCAAGCACTGGTGAAGGACATGAGAACCAGTTCAGGGTTTCTGGCTGGTTCACAACTCACCTTTGCAGTGAGCAACCTCAAGGACTGTAACATGCAAAGTCAGTAGAGGTCATTGTGCTTTCTAGAGTACTTCCAGTGATGTCTTTAAAGAGCAAAACTCTCAAGATAATGGAAATAGTAATAAAATTGCTATACATTTTTGGGAGAGAGAAAGGCAAGTCTATTTAGATTCCTTGTAATTGCTTCAGTCTTGCAAAGTAATTTCTGTCTACCTGTTTCTGTTACACTGATAGATGTAGTTCCAGAGTATATCTGAAGTAGGCAGAGGAACCCAGCAGTATTGCATCAGATGTAACTGGAAAAAAGTTTATCCTAGTATTTGCCATAAAGCTAAGCTTTTTGGAAGACTGTTTTAAGATTGTTGGATTAATTTGGACTAAATCTGAAGATCTGTCTTTGACCCTCCATCATCTTACAAGCAGGTAGCATTTAAAAACTTATTGGAAAAAAAACCAACAACTGACATTACACAAAAAGTGCAAATAAAGATGATTTATTTGAAGTAATAAGTGCAACAAGAAGACCAAAATAAACAATTGTCTCAGTGGCAGACATTCTTTTTTCTTAACATTTGTCTCCTGCTACCTCTGTCTCCTGTTTCCTCTCCTGAACACTAGGATCATGGCTGCCATTGGGCTGAAAGCCAGCAGGAAACTTCCATTGTGCCACAATTGGCTATGTTCTTCTCACTTGCCCTCTCATCTCTCCCCTCTCTTCCCCCCACTCTTCCTTATTTTTAATGAGCTTTGCTTGGTTTGCTGAATGCTCAAAGCTTCACCAACTGCAAAGCAGTGGAACCTGACCGAGGTCCAGCCTGACAGACAGCAGTTCCTAAAAAGCTCCTAATGCCAGTTGACCTTCTTCTGACCCCTGTAGCATGAATTTATTACCCTATATCTTGTTTCAGCCCAAGTGTCCCAGGATTTACCACAGCATGAGATTAGTCTTGCCTGTGTGTAGAGGGACTGTAGTTATAGTGATCTGTGATAAGTGCCAAGACCTTTTGACCTAAAAGACCAATAAAACAAGTAGATCTGCATTGCTGATTTTCCTGTACTCTTGGTTTTTTATGTGGTGCTTGCACTGGATTTGGATAAGGAGAGCTTTATTTACTGGCTTCCAGTCCAACCACCACATTTTGGCGCCACGGAAGTGCATCTATTTTCTTCAGCAGATGCACGAGGAAAGAACCATTTCTGCTTTTTCACAAAAGACACCACTGATGCAGTGAGTTCCACATACTGGGAGTGATGCTTGCCCACTTATCCTTACTGTGTATGAACTATGCATGCTCAGTGCTCTGAGCTTCTTCCTGTAAATAAAGAGGACCCCAGTGGACCACCTCAGTGGACCATCTCCTACACAATGCAAGACATATTGGGAAAAGGATCAGCGAAAAGCAGCCTTTACTCTGTGGGGCTGAAGTTCCTGGAGTTGAGTTAGAACAGAATGATACAACAGCAGAAGGAATGAGACAACATATGTGAATCCTTTTTGTCTGATCTAAAGCACACATGTAGGCTCAATCTGATCAGGTAGTACAAATAGAGCTGAGAACTTGACTTTTTGATTCTACTGTAACTTGTACACATCTTTTTCTGGGTATTTTGCATGGCCATTATTTATCCCTAGTGGAGAAGCTAAAACTCCCAGTTATGAGTCTGGAACACATTGTGTTAGACAGCATTGTACTCAAACATTTCACAAATATATGTCCCATTGGGAACCAGCCTCTCTCTAGCATTCCTCCCATTTCCATGTATTTGTCTTTGTTGTATTTTTCCTGAGAAGGATATGAGGAGGTGGAAAGACATCTGGAGAAGTAGCACATTGTACATCTAAAGGGGTTTTACATGCTTTATTTAGACTGCCAAGCAAAAGTACTTTTTGTAGTGTCTGTTGTTGTGAAATCAATAATGCAATTGATCCCCTAAAAAGGCTTTGTTTGGGAAGAAACAATGTACAGTGACCCATACAGAGAAGCTGGAGTTATTCTGGAGTTTGCCAGTTTCTGTAAAATAAATTTCAACTTTGACATTTCTAACTGCTGCCAAACACCTTATTCTCTGCTGTATTGAATCAGGATTGCAAGAGACAGCATCTTCTCTTAGTCACTTCAAGGAGCCACTACTCTGTTGTGTAATGTGATGAGAGAACATATTTCTAAAACTGCTCTTTGGCTCTATGGGCATGTCTTTGTAGTAGCAGGGGTTCAGCAGTCCACTTTTATGCTAGTTCAGGATTTGTATCTGTGAATCTTATAAACCTTACTTTCCTAGTATATGAACTTTATAATACCTGTATAAGCTCAGCCTGCAGTGAAAGAAAGTTAGTCTTAAAATTGCCTTGAAATTGCTGTTCACCCATAGCACTCAGTCATTTCCTATAGCTCACCCAGTGTGCCAAAACTTGTTTGCCTTTGTCCGCAGGAAAGATGTTACTGCAACATTGATCTAGATGCAAAATATGAATTCTGTTTTCCTGCACAAAGTCTAGGGCAAGGATATTTCTGGGACATCAGACATGTAACTGAAAAGCTAGGCATAGAGCTGCACAGGAATAACTACAGATTCATATCAGGTCCAGCATGGATTTTAGTTTTTGTGTTCATATTCTCTAATAAGAAAGCCAGACCCCTGAGATGATTGTCCATGTAGTTTGCATCCCCAAGATTCTCATCCATGTGAAGCAGCCTACAGGATCAATCCTATATAGAGATTGATGAGTAGGGACAGAACAGTGCTTAAATAATTATTTGAACAAAAGAGCTGATTAAACATCTCTCAGGACAGAATATATACTGTAATCCCACTAAAATCAACAGAGGCTGGAAATGAGCTAGAATCTAGATGAACTTGGTGCTTTATGTTTGCAATATTCTAATCTCTTAATTAACAGGATGCTCTTAGCTCCATCACTTCATTTTTTGGTGATCTCAGCTGATGGCATGTCTTCAGATTCTGTCTTTGTATTGATAGATCATAAACCAACCTGAGTCCTTCTCATCCATCCTCCTTTCATCCACTAATTTGTCTCCTTGCTCTCTTATGAAATTAAATGTTCACACTCATCCAAACCTCTTTATCTTTGTTCCCAAGCCATTGCTGCTTCCCACATTTCCAGCCATTAACATTACCACCTCCCTGCTGTCTAACCTTGCACTGAAACACATAGATGGGGACTGCTTTTACTCTGCTGCTGAGACTTCTTGTTTCTGGGGCTGAGTGAGGGACAGCACCATCCACCTGATGATGATTCCTAAGGGATAGTTTGAATATCATCTTTATAGCACTTTTTTTCCTATGGACATCTGTCCTGGTTTTGGCCAGAAGAGAACCAGTTCCCTTTCAGTAAATTTTCCTTTCAGTTAAATTTCTTCTAAGTAAATGCACTTTGTGAAGTTGACTAGATTTTTTCAGACAGTGTCTGCTCCCAGAATTGGTGATGCCTGAAGTTCACAGTTGTTACCAAGATAACAGTAGGAATGGTATGCAGAAAGGCCCATGTTTATACTTATCCCTCTAGAAACTAAGGTCACTGATAAATGTCTTATGTTCCATAAGTGAAAGGGCACAGAAGGGTCACATGTGCAGGGAGCAGTGGACAGAATAGGTGACCGAAAATTGACCAACACAGTATTCCATCCCATACATGTCATACTCAGTTTAAAGCTTTTTCTTTCATGGCTGGTATCCTTGAAGGACTCTTCCTGGTCTCCTGCCTCTGCTACACCACTTGGATACCCACAACTCTAAGGGGTCAGATGGGATACACACAAGGGTGCTGAGGGAGCTGGCAGAGGTGATCACTAAGCCACTTTCCATTATCTATCAGCAATCTTGCCTAACTGAGGAGGTCCCAGTTGACTGGAAATTGGCAAACATGACACCCATCTGGAAGAAGAGCTGGAAAGATGATCCGGGGAACTACAGACCTGTCAGGCTAAACTCTGTGCCCAGGAAGATCATGGAGCAGATGATCTTGAGTAACATCACATGGCACATACAAGAGAAACATGGGATCATGTGGAGGGGTTTTGATAGATAAAGATCTGTTGCTGAATTAGTTAGGCTCAAAGGTATCTCAAGGCCTCTTCGAGGAGCTGAGAACAGAATCTGCTGTGAGAAAGAGGGGCGTTCCACAATCACCAGGGTCCTGGCATGGCATGAATCATCGGACGTATCATCAGTGAGACTCCAGAGCACGGACAGCCCATGATACTCATTTAACAAATTCATGCTTGGAGCGTGGACGTGTGATTAGAATATAGTTACATATATAAGGAGACTTGTTTCTGTAATAAATGGCTTAGTGTGATTCACATTGAATCGACTTGTTTTGCTGAGTCCTTATTTCGCTCCTACAAATGGTGACCCTGACGTGATACTCTGAACGGCGTACCACTGAAGTTGGGGAAAAGCCTGGAGCGGCCCAGTCGGAGGCGGATCAGCTGGACTGAGAACCGGGCAGAGGCGTACGGACGTTCCGCATTAATTTTGTTGAGGAAGTCACCGTAAAGGGTGAGCGGCTGGGAGCGGGAGGAGGGAAGAGTGAAGTTATGGGGCAAAATATATCCTCTGAGGAAGAAGCCATAGTTAAACTCCTCCTGCCTATTCTCTCTATGAGAGGACTTAAATAAGAAGAAAGTAACATATGTAGACTATTAATTCAGTATAGAATTAATGGCTACCCGGGAGAAAACGAGAAGGCTTTTAAACGTTAACTTTGGGACGATGACGGGCAGAAATTATGGAATAGGGTCAGCAATGGAGATGATAAAGAAACTAAATCACTAGCGACTAATTACCACCTTAAAAGACTTTAAGGCTGAGCGGGCTACCGTTGCCAGAATTTTTCCAGCGTTGCAGCCTGATAATAAACCTAAAAATGACTGTGAAGTTTACCGGATCGTGTCTTTTGACCCCCTCCCCACTCCATCCCCTGTTGTGCCGGCGGCACTGATTCAGCAGTCTGGGGCGGGGGGAGGAAATCACTCAGCAGATGGCCTCCGATACCATCACACGACCCTAAAGAGACCAAGCAGTCCAAGGAACTGGAGTCAGATAATTTGTCAAAAGAACTGTTGGAAGCTGAGAATGCTAAAGTTGTAAATAAGTGTGAGAGAGGTGCCTGAAACCAACAAAGCAGCCAAATCATTTGCAACTATTAATCAGGGTCCCAATGAGAATTACATGCAATTTATTGACCACCTTCAAGAGGCCATCAGTAAGCAGGTCGAAAACTTAGAAGCTAAGGAAGCACTAGTGTTGAGATTAGCAGCAGAGAATGCTAGTGTTTGCTATCAACGTGTTATTTGTGAGTTTTACAGTACATATTATGTGCTCCTGTGTATTGCCTCTCTGAAAATCAAGCAGCTTGTCAGGAATGTGAGTTAATTGTTTTACTAGTTGTTTTTAAGTGCGCCGTAAAACCTTCTCCCCGCTTGTGCCTTCCTCTCCCCCTCCCCCTCCCTCCCTCTTCTCAAGGTTTTTACTTGCAAGATGGGGTCAGGAATAATTGTTTTCAGTTGTGTTCCTAAAAAATCAGTATTGGGAGGTGTTTTAAAACTTAGGAAAGCACTCGGAATTATAAGGAAGGAAGATCTTGTTAAATATTGTAATTAATGGTGGCTGCGGTATAACTTAAATGATTGGGAAAAGTGTCCGGAAAATAGAATCTTGTTGCAATTAATGTTGGTTTTGAGGCCAGAAGATCAGGACAAAATAAATCCCTACAAGAGATCATTAAATCATTTCAGACAGTTTTACAGGCGGGGTGCTTTGAACTTCAACAAGCTGAGAGAGAGTTAACTGATAACACACAGGTCACAGAAAACTTGTTAAAGTCTGCAAGATGCTTTCTTTATTAACCTGTTTTCTTTGTGGGTATCTGTTTAAGTATGTTGCAATTTTGGTAGGTCTGTGCTGTATGGTACGATAAGTTCACAGTCTGTTAAATCATGAGAATCCGTTGACTCAAAATGTGCATTTTGTGATAATTCAGAAGATCATGAGTAATTTAGTTCTTTACTGCGTGAATGTGATGGTAAAATTTTGTGTGTAGTAGCTGTTATTTTTTTTTCTCTAGCATGCTAGCTTTATTCCAGCATTCAGACTTGCGCAACTCTGTGACAGGCTGTGTCTCCTCTCGGTATGCTGGATTTGGCTTTTCCGTATGCACACCATGTAAAGAATCCTGGTTTTGGAATAACAGCTGTAGCGCACCAGATGAGACGCTAAAAAACCAAAACAAAACAAAACAAAACAAAACCAAAACAGAAAAAAAAAAAAAAAAGGGCCTTGCCCAGTTCAGCTCGCTGCGGGGTGCTGATACGGGGGCTCCAGCACACACTGACTTCTTTTTGTCAGGGAGACCCAGAGGTACCTCCACCTGGCTGAGCAGTAAGCGTCCCAAAGTTGCAATGCAAAAATTGAGATATTGTCTTAAATTAGTGTGACTGTGATCCATCTGCATATTTGAACTGGGTATTCGGTTTTCACATCTGAGCTCAGTATTTTAGTTTGCATATTCATATTTGGTACCAAAAGAATCTTGTTTGGGGAGATAATTACAAAATGGGAACCGGTTCCACTGCTAAAATTCCACCTTGCTCCCCCTTAGGATGCATCCTTACACATTAGAGTAATTGCTTATATTGTTAGAAAAGCATTTAAATTGTTAAAATGCTATGATAGCTGTGAATTTAGAAGAGGTTGTATTTAAAAATTGCTAGAATATTAACTGATTTGGATCTAGGAAAATAGAATAATGGATTGATGTTTATTATACTGGTTTATACTGTTTTTTGACATCTCTAGATTGTAAAAGGTAAATGGAGCTAAGGAATGTAACTATTGCTGAGCTACTTGAAATTGCATATACAGTGTATTAGGGCTGGAATGAAATGGGAAAACAAAAGACCAAAACATCCCAGGCCTGTGTGCAGCTCATTGTAACTGAGAAGTTTCCCAGAGACTCCCACTTCGTAACAGCCAGTATGCCAGCTGCGTGACCTTGGTTATATCTGAACTGCAGTAAGAAGAGAAAGAAACAAAAAAAAAACATAAAAAACCACAACAACAACAACAAAAAAAAAAAAAAAAAAAAAAAAAAAAAAAAGGTAAAACCTGGTTGCCTGCTTTTAAAGCAGTGAAAGGGGGGTTCTCTCCCCCCCACTGCAGCGATATAATACTGAATGGAGCAGTCCGAGGGTGAAGTTTAAAGGCATCCTTAGCAGATCCATAGTTCTAATGAAACTGGAAAATTAAACCAAAAATTTGTTGATAGACTTATTCTGTGGTAATTAGTTGTAAGAGACTTCTTAGTAAGTTCACCATGCTAGTTTTTGAGGTCATGGGAGAGAACAAAAGAAAGGCCATTTTTTGAGACCAATGGAATGCCAAATTTGGAACAAAGTTTTAATACATGAATTCTTATATTTGCCAGAAAGTCCTATACCTCTCTTAAGCTGAGATTTGTTAAGTAAATTGTAAGCTCAAGTAACGTTTTCTGAGAATTCTGTTTAGTTGCATGGACTACAAGAAGCCGCTGGGATGCTGCAGATCTGCTTGCTGCAAGTGAGAAATCTCCAAGGAAATTTCCACTAGTATTAACAGTCAATGTTTCGATAAAGCAAACACTACACTGATAGATCTGAAACAGGACTTTGATCCGGTAAGGGAAAACAATATCCAATAAATATGACAGCCAAAATGGAGTTGGAAACTTTGAGGAATAAATTTATGACAACCTTACAGGCTGGCTGCATTCGATTGGACTTGCAGATTTGTCTATAGCTACAACATAGAAACAACCTGTGGCTATTGTGGGACAGTATGATGAGATTGCTAGCAAACTGATATACTGACTGTTATATACCAATTGTCACTCTACTCAAGAAAATACAGGGAATGAATTTAAGTCTTAATAGGCCATGATCCTTTTGTCATATATGTACCATTTGTGGAATTTAATTCTGATTTTTTTTTTATTTGTAATCTATGTCCTCATAAATTGCACTAGCTGGTTTTCTCCACAGCAGTATATTTCAAAAATGATGCACCGTGCGGTTTGAGGGGCCTGACTAATTCAGGAAAAGAAAGGGGGAAGTGTGGAGGGGTTTTGATAGATAAAGATCTGTTACTGAATTAGTCAGGCTCAAAGGTATCTCAGGGCCTCTTTGAGGAGCTGAGAACAGAATCTGTTGTGAGAAAGAGGGGCGTTCCACAATCACCGGGGTCCTGGCGTGGCATGAATCATCGGACGTATCATCAGTGAGACTCCAGCGCACGGACAGCCCACGATGCTCATTTAGAGAATCCATGCTTGGACCGTGGACGCGTGATTAGAATATAGTTACATATATAAGGAGACTTGTTTCTGTAATAAATGGATTAGCGTGATTCACATTGACTAGTTGGAGGCCAGTATCTAGTGGAGTGCCTCAGGGGTCTGTACTGGGGCCAATATTATTCAATATATTCATTAACGATTTAGACGAGGGAATAGAGTGTACTATCAGCAAGTTTGCTGATGACACTAAGCTGGGAGGAGTGGCTGACACGCCAGAAGGCTGTGCTGCCATGCAGTGGGATCTGGACAGGCTGGAGAGTTGGGTGGGGAATAACCTGATGAAATTTAACAAGGAAAAGTGTAGAGTCCTGCATCTGGGCAGGAACAACCCCAGGTTCCAGTATAGGTTGGGAAATTACATATTAGAGAGCAGTGTAGGGGAAAGGGACCTGAGGGTCCTGGTGGACAACAGGATGACCATGAGCCAGCACTGTGCCCTTGTGGCCAGGAAGCCCAATGGCATCCTGGAGTGTATTAGAAGGGGGATGGTTAGTAGATCAAGAGAGGTCCTCCTTCCCCTCTACTCTGCCCTGGTGAGACCACATCTGGAATATTGTGTCCAGTTCTGGGCCCCTCAGTTCCAGAAGGACAGGGAACTGCTGGAGAGGGTCCAGCGTAGGGCAACAAAGATGATTAAGGGAGTGGAGCACCTCCCTTATGAGGAAAGGCTGAGGGAGCTGGGTCTCTTTAGTTTGGAGAAGAGGAGGCTGAGGGGTGACCTTATTAATGTTTATAAATATATAAAGGGTGAGTGCCATGAGGATGGAGCCAGGCTCTTCTCGGTGGCAAACAATGATAGGACAAGGGGTAATGGGATCAAGCTGGAACACAAGAGGTTCCACTTAAATTTGAGAAAAAACAACTTCTCAGTAAGGATGACAGAGCACTGGAACAGGCTGCCCAGGGAGGTTGTGGAGTCTCCTTCTCTGGAGACATTCAAGACCCACCTGGACATGTTCCTGTGCGACCTCACCTAGGCGTTCCTGCTCCAGCAGGGGGATTGGACTAGATGATCTTTTGAGGTCCCTTCCAATCCCAAACATACTGTGATACTGTGATACTGTGACTTGTTTTGCTGAGTCCTTATCTCGCTCCTACAGGATCAGGCCCAGTCAACATGGGTTTATGAAAGGCAAGTCCTGTTTGACCAACCTGATCTCCTTCTACGACAAGGTGACCCACCTAGTAGATGAGGGAAAGGCTGTGGATGTTGTGTACTTAGACTTCAGTAAGGCCTTTGACACCGTATCCCACAGCATTCTCCTGGAAAAGTTGGCAGCTCAAGGCCTGGATGGGTTTACCCTGCGATGGATAAAGAACTGGCTAGAGGGTCCAAAGAATTGTGGTGAACGGAGCCAAATCCAGTTGGCGGCCGGTCACGAGTGGTGTTCCCCAGGGCTCAGTATTGGGGCCACTTCTATTTAATCTCTTTATCAATGATCTGGATGAGGGGATTGAGTGCACCCTTAACAAATTTGCAGATGACACCAAATTGGTTGGGAGTGTTGACCTGCTGGAGGGTAGGAAGGCTCTACAGAGGGATCTGGACCAACTTCTCCCAAGTAGCAAGTGATAGGACAAGAGGAAATGGCCTCGATTTGCACCAGAGGAGATTTAGATTGGATAGTAGGAAATAATTCTTCACAGAAAGAGTTTTGGAACAGGCTGCCCGGGGAAGTGGTGGAGTCACCATCCCTGGAGGTGTTTAAAACACATTTAGACAAGGTTCTTAGGGACATGGATTAGTGCTAGAGTTAGGTTAGGTTATGGGTGGGCTCGATGATGCTGAGGATCTCTTCCAACTGAAATGATTCTATGATTCTATGATACCTATCCATGCATTCCTGAATCTGTTTCCCACCTGCTGCTGAGTCTGGTCTGGAACTTCCCAGTGCCTGCCCTGCAGCATCAGCAGTGGTGCACAATTCCATCAGGGAAGCTCAGTATTGGTTTTGTATATTTTTCATTATTTCTATTATTATTATGATTCATATTATTATTAATAATATTAATACTCTATTTCATTGTTGTTTTCTTAAAGCTGTTTTAATTTTCCAACCTATAAGTCTCTCTCCCTTTTCACCTTTTCCATTCTGAGGAGGGAAAGGGTTAATAGAGAGCATCTGTCATCCTTTGATTGCTAGCCTAGCCTTAAATGGTGACAAAATCCCCACCCTTTGCCACAGCAATTACTCTGCTGGCTCCAAGTGGAGGTGGCTGTGTCTGTCCACCATTGTCTTGTATTTCTACTTGCCCTAAAAAAACTCTTGCTCTATACCTTGGTGAGTTTTAGAGACACCAGCAGAGTTGTATCAGGCTTGTGCAACTATAGGAGATCAATAAGATCTCCCAGCTAGAGATCTGTGGGATGCGAAATGGTTGAGTGCTTGCGGTGAGGCTGATTCCCATGAACATATTGTTTATAGCTTTTTAGTATTTAATTCTGAAGCCAGGAATAGGTTTCTTGTCCCCCTAGAGCAAGTGGAAGTGCTGCTGGAACCATAGACCTCCCCAGGGCTACAAGGAAGTACCATAAAGTTATGTATGTGGCTGCTCCCTTTGCTTAAAAGACCTCCATACATCCTGCTGTGCCTGAATGTGCCAAGGTAACCCCAGAGGCACTTTCTGTGGTGATGAAGAGTGTTACACTGCAGTAACTCCCTGTCTCTGCCTCATGCTTTGGTTTTGTTGCCCTATTTGCATTTTGTTTTGCCCATTTTCAGAGGTCACAGAAGAAGTGAGCAGAAAGGCCTGAATTAATCCTTAATGTTCAGAAAGCATTTCAAAGATGCCAATGGATGATTTCTATTGCTGATGTAAAAATGCATCTTCTACCTCTGTGTTCCACCTGCTTATTTTGAGGGTGCTCCCACCAGCACTCAGCTGTCCCAGGTGGCAGTGCAGATTGCTGCTGCCCTGCTGGACCTGGTTACTGAGCCATCCCTTTTTACATCTGACTCATGCATTTTTATGCTGGCTGAATAATTACTCTCTGAAATTACAATTGTTTCGACCTATGTATGGCAGAGATTTCTTACTTCAAATTAACATTAAATGTTGCATGCATGAATCCTGTGTAGACTGTAAAGGGAGGGATGGGGTTGTTTTGTGGCATCCAGTTCCCACATCAGCATATATGAAACTAATAAACAGGTTGGTGCCAGGAACTGGATTTTCAGGCACTGTCTAGAGATGCAGTGGAAGATCTTCACTGTGGGGGAACTGTGTCTGCAAACATGACTTGGTCACAATAACCTATGAAGACTGAGATGTTTACTTGAGTGAGCTCGAAAGGCTCAGACTGAGGCAGATTTGCTGTTTCTGGCAGAAATAGATTCCCCAGGAGAATCTAGTAATTTCAAGAAATCTACTTGCAGATTTAGACAGGGCATATTCTTAGCCTAGAAAAATCTTCTCCACCCGATCTCTCCTGTTTTAAATGCCACTTACTTCAAGCAGGAAAACAAAAGAGATTTGAAATGAGCAACCAACCTGTTCAAATAGCTAGTTACTTACAGATCAACAAGATGATAAACACTTCATTGAAAATCCTAGGATCCATGAAGAAAACTGAGCACTGTGCTAGCTTAAAAAAGTATGCTGGTTCTTTCCTCTGGCTGCGTTAGCCACATTCCTTCCCAGTTCGCTGATGTGCTTAGGTAAACACCTGAGCAGTTGACTAGTTCCCGTGGCTTTTGGAGGTTTACAGGTAGATCTTGCAGGAACACCTATAATTCCATGTAGGTTGGAGCACAATATCATATCGTCCACTCAGCACTTCACAGGAGTCATTCTGTTGCTGAATCAAGATGATTTATTTTCCTCATAAAGTTATTCAAATGTGAACTGAGAAGGTCCTTGATCATGTGAGGGGAATTCAACATAGTCCACTGCTGGCACTGATTCTCTGACAAAAGATAAATAAAAATATTTTTGTATCTTGTTCTTTCCCATGCTGGAAAATGTCCTGCAAAATATCATTGCATTCCCTTTCTCACTTTCCCAGCTTCCGTCCTTTTTCTTCCTCTCCCACTGCCTAATAGTCAGCCTGGTTTTAATGAAGATGCTGCTGCAAATAAAATGGTGGCTATATTTGTTTAGTAAGCCTGTTCCAATGTATTGTTTACTTGCTCCATTATTTCCTTTGTCAGCGCTCTGGTTAACAAAGTTACTGGTATTTGACTAATATTTCATGCTTGAATTAAAATAGATCAGTAAATACAATGCCAGCTGCAAAGAGGAACTACCAGGAAACTATGGGATTTAGGGACTTCTTTTTCTCCCTGAGTAGTAATTACTGAAGTAAATGAAACTTCTGGGAACTGTTATTTCAAATTGAATTTTAACTGCTTGCCTCCTCGATTGGAAGGCTTCAAGCTTACTGTCTGAGTGAAGCATAAACAAGAATAAATATGAAGATACTTAGTGAAGGACTCACAGGGAAGCCAGATAGTGAGATATTTATGCTAAATGTTATGCCTCTCATATTTAGGTAATGAAAAATGAAGTAACCTATGTAAACGCCACCAATGTAATGTTTTTATCTGGGACAGGGTCATCTTCCCTAAGGAGACATGCTCACAGGGCATTTCAGGTTCATTTTCTTATTCTCCTTTCCAAAGAGGGATGGTTTTATAGCATGATCACTGGAAAATCAGAGCACAAGGCTCCAAGAGGAAAACATGCTGCAGTCCCAATGGTTGGTGCTGTAAGGGAAAAACTAGATCTGGCTCCTATAGTATGACTTCCTTGCCCACAGGGTACCTTCCTGACTTGCATCCACCTCTCCTGTTCTCCCTGTGAAGGGAATGGAAAAAAAGAATGACTGATTAAATTCCACACCGAGTTTTTCATTACACCTGAAATGAGTGGTTGTGTAAGTAGGTAAAGGGCAGAGTGTGACCCATAGTGATATCAAACCCAGCAATAGTATGCAGAAAATAAGTGGATAAAAGCAGCTGAAAGCTCTGTTGACTTTTTGCAAGAAGAAACTTTCAAGTAGTGATACCTAAATTCTGATTCTGAAATCATCTTAAGTAACAGAGTTTCCATAGTCTTTTAAGCCGCAGGAGACAGAAATTTTCCTTCTGTGCTGCCATGCAAGCCCAGGCTTCTATAACCCCTTGAGACATCCTGTCACTGATTAGCATAGAGCAGAGGTGTCAAACTCATTTTCATCAGGGGCTACATCAGCTTTGCGGTTGCCTTCAAAGGGCCAAATGTAATTTTATGACTGTATAAATGTAGGAGTAGTTGATGTAGCCCCCGGTGAAAATGAGTTTGACACCCCTGGCATAGAGTCAATGGGGCAGAGTCTAGTTGGAGGCCTGTATCTAGTGGAGGGCCTCAAGGATCAGTACTGAGACCAGTATTATTCAATATTTTAATCAATTACTTGGATGAGGGAATAGAGTGTACTATCAGCAAGTTTTCTGATGACACCAAGCTCGGAGGAATGGCTGATACGTCAGAAGGCTGTGCCGCCATCCAGCAAGACCTGGACAGGCTGGAGAGTTGGGCGGGGAAAAATTTAATGAAATATAACAAGGGCAAGTGTAGAGTCTTAGATCTGGGTAGGAAAAACCCCAGGTTCCAGTATAAGTTGGGGAATGACCTATTAGAGAGCAGTGTAGGGGAAAGGGACCTGGGGGTCCTGGTGGACAGCAGGATGACCATGAGCCAACACTGTCGTCTTGTGGCCAGGAAGGCCAATGGCATCCTGAGGTATATTAGAAGGGGGGTGGTTAGTAGGTCGAAAGAGGTCCTCCTTCCCCTCTACTCCGCCCTGGTGAGACCACATCTGGAATATTGTGTCCAGTTCAAGAAGGACAGGGAACTGCTGGAGAGAGTCCAGCGTAGGGCAATGAAGATGATTAAGGGAATGGAGCATCTCCCTTATGAGGAAGAGCTGAGGGAGCTGGGTCTCTTTAGCTTGAAGAAGAGGAGACTGAGGGGTGACCTCATTAATGTTTACAGATATATAAAGGGTGAGTGTCACGAGGATGGAGCCAGGCTCTTCTCGGTGACAACCAACAGTAGTACAAAGGGTAATGGGTGCAAACTGGAACACAAGAGGTTCCACTTAAATTTGAGAAGAAACTTCTTCTCAGTGAGGGTGACAGAATACTGGAACAGGCTGTCCAGGGAGGTTGTGGAGTCTCCTTCTCTGGAGACATTGAAAACTCGCCTGGACACATTCCTGTGTCGCCTCATCTAGGTGTTCCTGCTCCGGCAGGGGGATTGGACGAGATGAGCTTTTGAGGTCCCTTCCAATCCCTAACATTCTGTGATTCTGTGAAATTCCCTTTACCTTTTAATGAAATCTTGGTATAGAGCATCAGCTCCCCAATGAGTTTTGTTGTATTCTAATACAATTTCCCATAACATATGGCAAGGTGTAATTTACTGATGTTGGTTCAAGGACACAGCCATCTGGGATCAGAGACATTACCTTCATATGTCTCTTTTTAGAAGCTTGTCTAGCAGTATAATCTGTAATCTGCCATTTTATTTCCAATTTCCTGATCAGGGTTTCCCTTTTGATTTTCCTTGAAATGCATGATGGCAACTTTTCTAGTACAAAGGTTTTACCCGAAGTCCATAATTATAAATCCAAAGTCTGCACCAATCTCTCGTTTCAAGAAATGTCCAGAGTTCTTTTACCATTGCAGGTTCTGGTGTCCGGCAAATAGCTTCTTTTTGCTCTGTCCCCGGCTCTCGCTGTCCTCTGGGGATCTTGAATCCCAGATACGTCACTTGGTGCTTCATCAGTTGATCTTTATGTTGGGAAACTCGATACTCACTTAATATCAGAAAATTAGTAAACTTACAGTCCATTGCACACAATCTTCTTTGGGTTTTGTGGTTATAAGGAGATAACAATGTCCCATTTCCTGGAAGAGCTTCCTAGGCTTCAAGTTCTTATCCCTGGGGTAACTGTCCAGGTTAATTGGGCTTTTCTCCCAGTATCGGGATTTTCTCACTCAAAAGCAAAAGCTTCTGGCTCTCTTTGTCTAATGCAAGACAGAAAAGGCATCTTTCAAATCCAGCACATTAAACTATTTCTGATTTTCTCAGAATTTGGTTAACAATATGTAAGGGTTAGTTACTATTGGGTGTAATTTTATTTGTTACTCTCAAATCCTGCACTAAATTTGTAGCTTTTGCCATCTTGTTTCTTTACTCGCATTCCATCAGCAGTCCAAACTGCAGGAAGTTAATGATTCTTTTTTTCTGTCCTCTAATTTCAGAGGATATTGTTTGATTCTGACTGGTCCAGCTCCAGGTTTCAAATTAATTTTCACTGGTTCTGCATTCTTTGATTTACCAGGACCTCTTGAAGCCCATACCCCTGGAAATACTTGATCCAATATTTCCTGAGGTATTTGGCTTTGCTTGTCAGTTTGAATCATTGCCAAATATGAAATCTCTTTTTTTTTTTTTTTTTTTTAAATCTTGAATTTAACTTCTTTTGAATATTATTATTGCTTTCAGTTGTTTTAATAGGTCTCATCTTAGTAACAGTTTCGGAGATTCAGGCATATAGAAGGACTCAGGAAATGCAATTTGTTTTCTCAGTTTATATTTGATTGGCTGTAAAAAGAAAGCTTTCTTGCATTGGCCAGTAGCTCCCACTACAGTTACAAAATGTAATGGTATCAATTCCTGATTCAAAACAAAATAAGATGCTCCAGTATCAATTAAAACTCTATTCTTTTCCATTTCCCTAGCTTTACTATAACAAGTGGATTTGCTAGGGTAGATTCCTCAGGTTCCCATCAATCAACTTCTGCTATGATTGCAGACTTCAGTTTTGGGCAATTCCATCTCCAATGCCCCTCTTCTCTGCAAAAAGCACATTGATTCCATTTTAACTGGGGTCTAGGTTGGGACTACTCACTCTTCCTAAGAAACCCTTCCCCACCCCATCTTATACTTCACGCTGAATGTCGTTTCAGCTTCCCCTGTACTTTGTTCAGCTCATTTTCCAATGTTAAAACAAAAGGATCCTGTGATGCCAAATTAATACCACATTCTTTCTGCCACTCTGAGTGATTTTGCAAAGTGAAAAATATATCAGTATACATAACTTGACTCCATTTTCCTTCTCTCTTTAAGAATAACACTAAAGTGCCATAACTCAAAGTTTCATTAAGAGGCCACTTTACTTCCTCATCGAATTTATACAGTGGTGTCGAGGGTTAGATTGCGGGGTGACAATAAAACCCTGGCAGATGCATTGTTAGCCTCCTCTGGTTAACATGACGGAATTTCCTGCTTCTGTATATTGCCTTTCTGAAAATCAAGCAGCTTGTCAGGAATGTGAGTTTATTGTTTTATTGGTTGTTGTTACAGTTATTTCTTTGTGATATTTTTGTATAAGTGCACTGTAAGCCTTCTCCTCACTTTTCCCACTCGCGCCGCAAGCTGCGCCGTGCTTCCCCCTCCTCCCACCCTCTTCTCATAGTTTTTACTTACGAGATGGGGTCGGAAATGACTGTTTTCAGTCATGTTCCTAAGAAATTAGTACTGGGAGGTGTTTTAGAACATAGGAAAGCACTTGGAAATATGAGGAAGGAATATCTTGTGAAATATTGTAATTAATGGTGGCTGCTGTGTAAGTTTGATGATTGGGAAAAGTGTCCGGAGAAGAGAACCTTGAAGTATAACACTTGGTTGCTTCTAAAGTGAGAAGAGCAGGACAAAAATAAAACTCTACAAGAGATCATTGAATCATTTCAGACAGTTTTAGAGGTGGAAAGGTTTGAACTTGAACAAGCTGGGAGAGAATTAACTAATAACACAGAAGTTATAGAAAACTTGCTGAACTCTGCGAGATACTTTTCCTTATTAACCTGTTTTCTTTGCAGGTATCTGTTTAAGCATATTGCAGCTTAAATAAGTCTTTGCCTGTTACATAGTACAGTAAGTTCACAGAATGCTAAATCATGAGAATCCGTTGACTCAATATGTAGATTTTGTGATTATACAGAAGACCGTGAGTAATTCAGTTCTTTACTGCATGAATGTGATGATAAGATTGTGTGTGTGACAGCTGTTACTTTTCTTTCTACCATGCTACCATCAACTCTGTGATAGGCTGTGTCTCATCTCGGTGCTGTGTTGCATTTCGGTGTACTAAATTTGGCTCTTTTGTATGCGCACCGGATAAAGAATCCTGGTTTTGGGATAATAGTTGTAGCGCACCAGATGGGATGCTAATAAAAGCCTTTCCCTGTCCAGCTTGCTGTGGCGGCGGGGGGGCAGGTGCCGGTTGGGCTCCAGGGCGCACTGATCTGTTTTGTCAGGGAGACCCAGTGGCACCTCCACCTGTCTGGGCAGTAAGCGGTTCAAAGGTGCAGTGCTAAAATTGAGATATTGCCTTGAATTAGTGTAACTGTGATCTATCTGCATATTTGAACTTGGTATTTGGTTTTCATATCTGAGCTCACTATTTTAATTTGCATATTTATATTTGGTACCAAAATAATTTTGTTTGGGGAGATAATTACAAAATGGGAACCGGTTCCGCTACTAAAATACCACCTTGCTCCCCCTTAGGATGCATCCTTACGCATTAGAGTAATTGCTCTTATTGTTATTCAATAATTTTGAGACCAGAAAAGAATTGAAGTAGTTAAACTCTGATTCACATTGAATTTATGTGGTTTTTGGAGGTATGGGAAAGAAAACTAAATGCTATGATGGATGTGAACTTGGAGGAGGTTGTATTTAAAAGTTGCTAGAATATGACCTGATTTGGATATAGGAAAACTAAAGTAATGGATTGATAGTTAATATGCTGTTTATTGACATCTGTAAGACATTGCAAACGATAAATGGGGCTGAGGAATGTAACTATTGCTCAGCTAATTAGAACTGCATATAGAGTGTATTATGGCTGGAATGAAATGGGAAAATAAAAAAGCAAAATATCCCAGTCCTGTGCTGTACTGTTTGAACTTAAATTTCAGGCCTGTGTCAAGCTGCAAGATAAACTTAGCTCCCTGGCAGCTCCCAGACAGCTTCCACTTAGTACCAGCAATTAACCACCTGCGTGGCCTCGCCTGTATTTAAACTGCAGTAAGAAGGAAAAAAAAAAAAGAAAAACCTGGCTGCCCGCTTTTAAAGCAGTGAAAGGGGGGCTTTCTCTCCCTCCCACTGCAGCAATGTTGTAATACTGAATGGAGCAGTCTGAGGGTGAAATTTAAAGGCATCCCTAGCAGATCCGCAGTTCTAATGAAACTGGGAAATTAAACCAAAAATTTGTTAATAGACTTATCTTGTGGTAATTAGTTGTAAGAGACTTCTTAGTGAATTCACCATGCTAGTTTTTGAGATTGTGGGAAAGACAGACAGACCATTTTTTGAGACCAATGGCATGCCAAATTTGGAACAAAGTCTTAATACATGAATTCTTGTACTTGCCAAAAAGTCCTATCCCTCTCTTGGGTCAATATTTGTTAAGTAAATTATAAGCACAAATAACGTTTTCTGAGAATTCTGTTTAGTTGCATGTCCTACAAGAAGCTCCTTGAATGGTGCAGATCTGCTTGCTGCAAGTGAGAAATCTCCAAGGAAATTTCGAATGCTGTGTTTCCACTAGTATGAACTTTCTATAAAGCAAATACTACACTGATAGAACTGAAACAGGACTTCCATCAGGTAAGGGAAAACAATATCCAATAAATATGACAGCCAAAATGGAGTTAGAAACCTTGATGAATACATTTATGACAACCTTAGAAGCTAACTGCATTCGATTGGACTTGCAGATTTGTCTGTTTATAGCTACAACATAGAAACAACCTGTGGCTATTACGGGACAGTATGATGAGAATGCAAACAGACTGACATACTTGGAATGGATTTTTTTGCCCAATTCTTTTCGTAAAACTATTACTGAGTGAATGTCCTTGGGCCTGGTCTGTGAATGAGTAGAAAAACAAGTGAGACAAACATTACATGAGTTTAGTGTGTTTTTAATAACAATTAGTGTAAAAACACCTTTTGTAAACATCTTAGTCCAGGCCTGTACCTTTAAATCCTATAAATTGTCAATGGTGATTAAAGAAGGTGGCCTAGGTCAGCTCTCTGCTTGGCCAGGCTCTGCGCTCCTTCCTGAACAAGATCTCTGCCTCTGCATGAATCTCTGTCTGCGTCTTGGTATGCGTTGTCCCTAATCGCTGCACTACACAGTACTCCAGATGTGGCCTCACCAGGGCAGAGTAGAGGAGGAAGATAACCTACTGTGACCTGCTAGTCACACTCTTCTTAATGCACCCCAGGATACCTTTGGCCTTCTTGGCCACAAGGGTACATTGCTGACTCATGGTCAACCTGTTGTCAACCAGAACTCCCAGGTCCTTCTCTGCAGTGCTGCTTTCCAGCAGGTCCACCTCAACCTGTACTGGTGCCTGGGGTTATTCCTCCCCAGGTGCAGGACTCTACACTTGCCCATACTGAATTTCATCTGGTTCTTCTCTGCCTAGTCCTCCAGCCTGTCCAGGTCTCGCTGAATGGCAGCACAGCCTTTTGGTGTATGAACCCTTCCTCCCAGCAAACTGGCTGAGGATACACTCAGTCTCTTCATACAGGTCATTGATGAACAGGTTGAACAGGACTGGACCTAACACTGACCCCTGGGGAACCCCACTAACTACAGGCCTCCAAAAAGAATCTGCACCACTGATCACAACCCTTTGAGCTCTGCCATCCAGTCAATTTTCAATCCATCTCACCACACACTCATCCAACTCACACTTCCTGAGCTTATCTATGAGGATGCTGTGAGAGATGGTATGTGGACATCCATTTTGCCAGAATGATCTCTAACCTGATCCTCCTCAACCAAGGGCACTTTCTCCCCTACCTCCAGGGTCTGGGATTCCTGAGGGCCCGTCTTAGCAGTAAAGACGGAAGCAAAGATGGCATTCAGTAATTCTGCCTTCTCTGAATCCTCCATCACCAGGGCACCCTCCTCATTCAGCAGCAGACCTATATTTTCCCTAACCTTCCTTTTGCTGCTGATATACTTGAAGCTGACCGTGTGTCGAGGGTTTAGATTGCGGGATGACAATAAAACCCTGGCAGATGTATTGTTAACCCCCTCTCCCCCCCCACTTCCCCCTTTTGCCCCTCCCTCTCCCCCTTTCCGACTAAGGACAGGCGATTGAGAGGAAAAGAAGGACAGAGAGAAGAGAGTTGGAAAAATTAACAATGTTTTACTAATGCTACTAATAAGAATAGAGAAAATAATACAAAGTATGCAAAACCAATCTTGAAAGTCTCAGCAACTGCAGAGCCGGCACCCGAAGTCCTGGACTGGACTCTGCAGCCAACCGGAGCTGGATTCAGTCTCTCACTAGGCCTCAGTTCGCAGGGACAACTAGCAAGTTCCTGTCATGCAATATTACCCCGAGGTTAATTTAAGGGACAACAGGGTCCAAACTTTTATTAAACCGGTGAGAAACAGGGGTTTAGCATTCCAAAAGTGACTTAAATAAAGGTTTGGATATCAGCTGAGGAAAATTATTTAGGGGTAGCAACCACTATAACAGGTGGTCCACAGAGTGCATGCACGTGGCTTCACTCAAAACAATGCCGGAGTTGTCCCTGAGTCCCGGAGAAGAACACACTTGTCCAAGCCCGTAGCAGGATTATTTTTAAAGAGATATGCGTACTCGTAGTGAGTACGGAAAGTGTACACTCGCGATTCCGCGAGGGTAAATTTATAATACACTCGCAATCCTGCAAGAATTAATTTACTTACACGTGCAAATGTGCACGGAATATTACACGTGCTTACGTGGAAGCACGGGAGGAAAATACACTCGCGGTTGTGCGAGGAAATAATTTAAAGTACGCGTGCAAATGTGCACGGAAAGTATAAATATACTCGCAATCCTGCGAGAAGTTTTACTCACAGCCGTGGCGGTGAGGCAAGCGGAGACTGCGTTCCGGGGAGCGGGGGGGGAGCCGTGGCTCCTGGTGGCAGTGGCTAAGCTCGTGCTCCGAGAAACTCCACGGCAAAGGGCAAAGTTTCGACGAGAGTCCCGTTTTTATCTGACCTTGACCTGACTGTAGTCATTCTTCTGTTCCCGGAAGCCTCCCGAAAACATCCCCCACCCTGGGCGTGGGCGCCCAGCAGTTTCGGCATTCCCTACCGTCACTAATGACTCTGGTCAGGGTGCTCTGGGGCCAGACAAGGAAGCTGTTAGGCTCACGGAAGCCAGGAGAGAGGGGGATGTGCCCACTCCTCCATACTGAAGGAGGGAGGGGGAGAGTGGGGGCAGAGAGGGGGAGAGAGGCAGGGGGGGTTGCATTCTGCCACAATCCCATCCTGTGACTACAGTCATGGTCTGGTCTATAACTCTGGAGTGGTGTGACAGCCACCTCTTGCCTCCAAAGTAAAAAGGGGACATTCCTGCCAGTGAGCCTTAATGTCCACTGTGGATCACCATATCTCATGTGTTGACTTTACCCCTGCCAAACAGTTATTAATAACAATATACAATAGAACCAAAGTAATTACAACAATCAACAATTGCCCAAGGTAATTAATGAGTCCCAGCATCAGTCACAGTCCATTAGTGTTTCCATTCCTGTGACTGCCTTCCTTCTGAATGGCTTGCTGGTGTTAGCTGTATCCTTTTCCACCCCGTCATTGTTTGTGGTGTCTTCAAGGCATCTGGATGCTCTTCCACCCTGTCATCTTCCTTTTCCCTGCAAGAAAACACAAGAACAGACCTCGGTCCCGGGGGGGGAGGAAGCGGCTCTCAGGGTTAGTAGTCTGGAACTATCCACCGAGCACTAATACGGTGGGTTTTCCCATTCTCATCAAGGGATTCCCAGGCATATAACCCTCTGGGTTTTGCTAGAGTCATGGGCACAATACCGATAGACGGTAACTTCACCATGACAGGCTGGCCCACTTGTATTTTTGGGGCCTGTTTTCCTTCTGTGTTGGTTGTCAAGTTGCTGTCCATCAACGGCTTTTCAGGACAGAAAGCCCTGATTTTGGGGCTTCCATAGCTTCCCCAGCGGTTATTGACAAGGAAGACAGCTTGTGCTAATCTCTTGTCCCAGTTGTGTCACGATACATCTGCGTATTTCTTAATCAAACCATTGGTTCGTTCCACGATCCCATTGGCCTGGGGATAGTATGGTGTATGAAACATCCACTTAATACCTTCTCCCTTGGCCCAGTCTTGAACCACGGCAGCTGAAAAGTGTGTGCCATTATCACTCTGGATATTCTCAGGAGTGGGTAGGACCCCAAACCACCCACATAGCGCTTGCACGGTTTGATCTCCAGTGGCCGTGTTGACAGCAGTGGCCATTGATAATCCTGACACTACCTCTACCCCCACCAGGATGTATTTCTTTCCGTTAGAGGGTCTCAATGGCCCGATATAGTCAACTTGCCACGTGCTCCAGAGAGTCTTGCCCTGCCTGATATGTAGGGCCGGGGCCTGATTCGGATGATCCGACATTGTGGACAGGCTGTAAGAATTGCTTCGCATGTTCCCATGGACACTGGCCAACCCCGGGATCGGCATTCGTAATAAAGATCTGCCTTTCCAGAATGGCCCCGCTTAAGGTGTAACCATTCAGCTAACCGTGTCCACTCCTGTGGTATGCTTTCAGCTAGCCTGATCTGGGCTAGAAAGTCAACTTGTTGATTCCATTTGGCAGCAGAGGTTCCATCCTTTGCATGGCCTTTTACACAGCCCACACTCAGAGGTCGTGACCTGCCAACTCTAATAGTCTTTGCCAGTCTTCAGCTCTCCACACTCTGGTGCGATTTACTTCCCACTGATTGGATTCCCATTGGCATATCCATTCAGTTGCACCCTTATAGGTTGCATAGGAATCAGTGTAAAACGTGGAGGCTCCTTCTTCTGCTGCTAATAAGAGAGCACGCAGTTCTCCTACTTGAGCACTACCTTCCCCCTCCTCTGTTATTCTTTTTCCAGTAGCAATCTCTAATGCTGCTGCCTTATACTGCCAGTTTGTACCTACCCGATGGGCTGATGCATCAGCGAACCAGACTCCTTGTGTGTCTGAGTCCTGAGTTAGCTTAGGTGCTTCTTTAATTGGAGAGGATTTATAAGGCAGGCTCAACAGGACCGGATCAGTATTCACAGGTTGTTGAAGCTTTGAAACCTTTACAGAACCCTCCTTTAGTAGTAACAATTGGTTAACTCCCTCCAAATAAGCGTACCATTTTCGTACCGTTGCTTTCTGTGCCACCCCTTCGGGGGGGGTAACCCTTTAAGGATTGAATTCAACAGAGGGAAAGGGCCTTGTACAATAACTTCCTGTGACGTACACAGCTTCTCTGCCTCCTTAACTGCTCGGGTAAGTGAGAGAAGCCCCTTTTCCCACTCCGAATATCGTTGTTCAGCTCCCTTAAATGCGGTGGAAGAGAACAACAAAGGTCTAGTTGGCCCTATTGGCCCTCTTTGGAATATAGCACAATAGGAGGCATGTTCTGCAAACCCCCATTCCACTCTTAGTGGGTCTTGTGGATGTAGTGGGCCCAATTTCTGATAGGCTTTAAGTTCATCCTTTAGAACATTAAGGGCCTCTGTATGTTGTAGAGTCCAAGTCCATTTCTTGTTTTTTCGGAGTAGGTCATACAGGGAACGGGCAATCACTGAGAAGCCTGGGATATGTTTTCTCTAGTACCCTAGTGTACCCAACAGGCATTGCAAGTCCGCTTTGCTGTTTGGGGTGTGCCCCTTTTCTATGGTAGCCAGAACATCATCAGGCACTGCTATGGCTCCCCCTATCCACCAAGCCCCTAGGAATTTAACTTCCTGGCTGGGACCCTGGCACTTGGACGGTGGAATATCCAATCCATTCTGTGTTAATAAATTCCAAAGAGTTTCTGCTACTTGCCCCACCTGTTCCTTATTTTTTCCACCCACTAAGATGTCGTCTATATATTGATATATGCAAATGCCTGAGGGTACCTGTACAGCGTCAATGAGTGTCGCAAGGGCATTGTGGGCAATAGTAGGAGAGTGTTTGTACCCCTGAGGAAGCCGATTAAAGGTGTATTGCTTCCCTTCCCAGGTAAAAGCAAATTGTGTCTTGTCTTCTTCCCTTAGGGGAATCATGAAGAACATGTCTTTAACATCTAAAGCAGCCATCCATGGGTGGGCTGCTGCTTGTATTGCAGTCACCACCAAGGCTATATTTGGGACGGCAGCTGTTAGTGGTGCTGTGTTATTATTCAGTTTTCGATAGTCAATAGTCAGGCGCCATCGCGCATCAGGCTTGCGAACAGGCCAAACTGGGGAATTATAAGGAGAATGGGTGCGGCTAATTATCTGTCTTTCTTCAAGATCATTAATAACCTCCGTAATGCCCCGTTTTGCTGCATTTGGCAGGGGGTATTGTGGAGTACAGGTTATTGTAGATGCGGGTAGAGCAGGAGCAAGTTGCAGAATCCTAATGTCAGTAGTTCCTTCGAGTGGCGAGGGCGCAGGGGTAAGTGGCAATATTCTAATACGGGCTACCTCTGCTCTGTGACTTCCAAAGCTCCAAATCTCCCCATTGGGTAAGCGCCACCATCTACCTGCCAAAATATCGAATCCCAATATGTTCGCCTTATAAGGACTCAGGGCAACTTCCACAGCCGTTGTCCGCTTTTCCCCAGGCAGCAAAAGGTGGGTTCGAGCTAAAGGACATCTCTCTGCTACACCCGTTACCCCTACTATATTGATGGCTTTTCTTGATGGTTTAATCCCGAGTTTGTCAGCTTGCCGCCTGTTCAAAACACTGATTTGTGCGCCCGTGTCAATTAAAAATTTCACACTTATCCGCCTTGGACCAACGGGGATATGTATGTATGGTTCTTTATCACTGGACCATTGGCAAGAGAATACCAAGCGGGCTGAATTTTTTCCTTAAGGGACTGGACATATATTTTTAAGGCATCCGGTAATCCTTTAATAAGCAGCCGAAGGTGGATCGGATCCACCGGCGCCGCCATAGGGGGGGACTGCCGGCCTCTTTTGTACATTGCTTGTATACAAGTCGCCTTTTGAAATCCCTCGGCAAGGTCCGATAAACCTTTTATAACAATTGCCACTGGCTCCCCACGTTCCCTGGGATCTATACCACCAGCCCAGTAAGCTACACGAGATGTAATGGACTGATCACCATCTGGACCATCACTTAAAAATACCCCTGGGCCCCAGAAACCTGTGGCCTCGTCCTTACTCAATAATATTCTATCACTCCCAGTAAGTGAGACGCGCCAAAGATATTCAGTCTCTGTCTCGCCCAGCTTCCGTGAGAATCTAGTTTGTAAATCCCCTAGCTCCAGTCCTGAATATGGCGTGCTATGGGTAGCTGTGCGTGGATTTCTGCCTCGTCCATCCGTATGTGTCTCAGTTCTAATAAGAGGACGCACGTTCTTAGTCTCTACCCCCCCCCCATCAACGCTGTTTTCAGAGTCAGTATCTCTGTCGAGAAGCGGGAGGGCCGAGGAGCACGCCTGAACTGGGGGGACGCTAGAGGAAGCTCTCATATTAATTAACAAAAACTCAAGTTTTTGTTCCAAAAAACCAAGTTTCTGTTCTAACAAGCCAAATCTCTGCTCTAAATAATCCGATCGTATGCTTTGCCACAAAAAGTCCGGTATTAGAGAGTCAAACTGTTCGCTCTGCCGCGAGAGGTTTTGCTTTAAAAAGTCAAACTGTTCGCTCTGCCGCGAGAGGTTTTGCTTTAAAAAGTCAAACTGTTCGCCTTGCCGTGAAAGGTCCTGTTTTAAAAAGTCAAACTGTTTGTTTTGCCGCGAAAGGTCCTGTTTTAAAAAGTCAAACTGTTCGCTTTGCTGCGAAAAGTCCTGCTTTAAGGAGTCAAACTTTTCACTTTGCCGTGAAAGGTTTTGCTTTAAAGAATCAAATTGTTTGCTTTGCCACGAAAAGTCCTTCTTTAAAAAGTCAAACTTTTCGCTTTGCCGCGAGAGGTTTTCCTCCATTCGGTGCTTAAGTTTACACAGATCCTGTGCTACCTTTAAGCAAACACTCAAACTAAAGCACATTGCGCACCACACAATGGAAAACCACGCTACAAAATGCAGAGAGGGGGAGAGAGGCGGGGGGGGTTGCATTCTGCCACATTCCTCTCCTAATGTCAGCCATAAGCAGAAGGGAAAAGGCAAAAGCAAAAAAGGGAAAAGGGATGAGATCCTCGTGATCTCCCACTTTTATATGAAGTATTCACGTGAATGGAATGTTATACACAGTTGGTCAGTTTCTTGGTCACTTGTTTCTCGTCGCCCCTCTCGCGAGATGTCCATCCATGCTTATCAATAAGTTTGCATTCCATTGCTAGGTTTACCAAAACATGTTTCTGGTTCTCCAGGAAAATGCAGTTAATATGAAGGCTTTAGCTGACAGGAAAAATTCACTGAAAGAGAAACTTGTTTTTAACAAAACCAGGACAACAAGAAAAGATATTTACAATGTGTTAGCCAAACTGCCAGAGTGCATGCACGATTAAGCAAACCAATCACAGGATAACTTTAAGCATGTGAACAGCTGGCATAAGCCAATTAAAACAGAAAGTTACTAACTATAAATGTAAATGCCTTGCCAAAATAAAGGGTCTCTTGGTTCACCTGCACCAGGAGTCCGTGTCATCAATCCCTCAATCCATTTTTCAGAAAATTTGCTTGAAATATTGATAGTGAGAACATGATGCTGAGTCTCTATCACATCAGTCTCTATCACGTTTGTTTGAGTGGTAAATGGAAATATTCAGTCCTTTTGAAAATAAAAAAGCAGCTCTCTCAAATGACCTAAAAAACTTTCAAAAATGTTGAGCTATATGATCTCAAAAACTACACAGGAGTTCTGTGAAATATTCAGAACTGGAACATAACTCTTCTGAGCATGATTCCTGCTCCAGAGGTCTCCTATACTGCCTGTTTCATTGTTCTAAAAGAGCTTTTAAATTTGCTATATGGTGGCCAGCAAAAGGTATGATAGACTTGACGTATGCAGCCCAGCTGCTTCAGCAGGAGTCACTGCTTTTCATTTTGACTTAGGCATTTTACTGCTGAACAGATTGAGTGAAGGGGCTTTTCCTGAAAAACTATTTAGTTTAAGGACTTATAAAAATGAACCAAAAGTATATTTTTCTGAATCTATAAACCCACTTTTGAAGTTCTAGTTCTTATTAGTCATTTGCTAAAGGATATTCTTTCTCATCTCCCAGCGTTAAAGCCTAGTCTATGAATGTGATAAGTTAAATAGAACACCTGAAAGCGATCTGAAATACTTTAACAGGAAAGCATCTGGCTTCTATTTATGTTATTGGGACCCATATGCATGCAACTTAGGTCAAAAGATGCCTCAAGTGATTTATTAGGTTGCTGCAAAAGGAATTGTGTTTTTTTCATTGTTGAAATTTGATATTTGATATTGGAATACATTCTTAAATAAATGTGATGATGTTATACGTAATTTCCATGTGGTTTTATAGCTTTATTTTTTTTTTGCTACTGACTTACTACTTGCTGTTTATATCTGGTTTAGACTATGGAAATTATGTTGGACAAAAAGCAAACTTAAGCTGGCTAATATTCAAACATCACTTCCTCCAAGCCCAAGACTGATGCATCCCTATGAGCAAGAAATCAAGTAAAGGGAGTAAGAGGCCAGCATGCATGAATAAGGAACTCCGGTCAAAACTCAGGTGGAAGAAGGATGTTTATGTAATGTGGAAAAAGGGGCAGACCACTTGGGAGGAATATAAGGAAGCTGTTAGAGTATGCAGGGATGCAGTGAGGAAGGCTAAGCTCCACCTGGAAGCAAATCTGGCCAGGGATGTCAAAGACAACAAGAAGGGCTTCTTCAAGTATATCAGCAGCAAAAGGAAGGTTAGGGAACATGTAGGTCTGCTGCTGAATGAGGAGGGTGCCCTGGTGATGGATGATACAGAGAAGGCAGAATTACTGAATGCCTTCTTTGCTTCCGTCTTCACTGCTGAGACCGGCCCTCAGGTATTCCAGACCCTAGAGATAGAAGAGAAAGTGTGTCAAAAGGAAGACTTTCCCTTGGTTGAGGAAGAAGAGGTTAGAGACCGTCTACACAAACTGGATATCCACAAATCCATGGGCCCCAATGGGATGCACCCACAAGTGCTGAGAGTGTTGGCAGATGTTATTGCTAAGGCACTCTCCATCGTCTTTGAAAGGTCTTGGAGAACAGGAGAGGTGCCTGAGGACTGGAGGAAAGCCAACGTCACTCCAATCTTCAAAAAGGGCAAGAAGAATGACCCAGGAAATTATAGGCCAGTCAGCCTCACCTCCATCCCTGGAAAGGTGATGGAACAGCTCATTCTGGATGTCATCTCCAAGCATGTGGAGGAAAAGAAGGTTATCAGGAGTAGTCATCATGAGTTCACCAAAGGGAAATCATGTTTGACCAACCTGATAGCCTTCTATGATGGTGTGACTGGCTGGGTAGATGAGGGAAGAGCAGTTGACATTGTCTACCTTGACTTCAGCAAGGCTTTTGACACCGTCCCTCACAAACTCCTCATAGGCAAGCGTAAGAAGTGCGGGCTGGATGAATGCACAGTGAGATGGGTCATGAACTGGCTGGATGGCAGAGTTCAGAGGGTTGTTATCAACAGTTCAAGGTCTGGTTGGAGGCCTGTAGTTAGTGAACCTGGACTGAGTGCACCTTCAGCAAGTTTGCTGATGATACCAAACTGGGAGGAAGGGCTGACATACCAGAAGGCTGTGCTGCCATTCAGCAAGACTTGGACAGGCTGGAGGACTGGGTAGAGAAGAACTTAATGAAGTTCAACAAGGGCAATTGTAGGGTCCTTCACCTGGGGAGGAACAACCCCAGGCGCCAGTACAGGTTGAGGTGGACCTGCTGGAAAGCAGCACTGCAGAGAAGGACCTGGGAGTTCTGGTTGACAACAGGTTGACCATGAGTCAACAGTGTGCCCTTGTGGCCAAGAAGGCAAACAGTATCCTGGGGAGCATTAAGAAGAGTGTGACCATCAGGTCACGAGGGAGGTTATCCTCCTCCTCTGCCCTGGTGAGGCTTTATTTGGAGTACTGTGCTGAGTTCCTGGCTCCTCAGTTTAAGAAGGATAAGGAATTACTGGAGGGAGTCCAGTGGCAGGCTACGAAGATGACTAGGGGCCTAGAGCACCTTTCTTATTAAGAGAGCTAGGTCTGTTCAGCTTGTAGAAGAGCTGAGTGAGAGGCAATCTCATCATCGTTAATAAATACTTCAAGAGTGAAGGTCAAGAGGATGGGACCAGACTCCTTTCAGTGGTGACCAACAGTACGATGAGGGGCAACAGGCACAGACTGAATCATTGGAGGTTCCATCTGAACTAGACCATTTTTTATTAAATCCTTAATCCATCCTGTAATACCCCAACCATTCAACCATTTGTCTAAACCCCAGTCTTCATAGGTTAATTTCTTGGTCATATCATCTAACCTTCTAATTGCTTTGTGAATTGATTCAGAATGATCAGACAAGTTCATGCAACAAATCCCGTCAAAATTTTCACAACCAAGTCCTTGCGCTAACGACAAAAAATCTATGAATATATCTCTTCTCTTCTCTTCTCTTCTCTCCTCTCCTGTCCCCTTCTCTTCTCTTCTCTCTTCTCTTCTCTTCTCTTCTCTTCTCTTCTCTTCCTTCTTTCTCTCCTCTCCTCTCCTCTCCCCTCCCCTTCCCTCTCCTCCTCTCCCCTCTTCTCTTCTCTTCTCTCCTCTCCTCTCCTCTCCTCTCCTCTCCTCTCCTGTCCCCTCCTCTTCTCTTCTCTTCTCTCTTCTCTTCTCTTCTCTACCTTCTTTCTCTCCTCTCCTCTCCTCTCCTCATTGTTTTGTCTCCCCTCTCCTCCCCTCCCCTCTCCTCCCCTCTCCTCTCCTCTCCTCTCCTCTCCTCTCCTCTCCTCTCCTTTTTTCATTGTTTTTTCTCTCCTCTCCTCTCCTCTCCTGTCCTCTCCTCAATGTTTTGTCTCTCCTCTCCTCCCCTCTCCTCTCCTCATTGCTTTGTCTCTCCTCTCCTCCCCTCTCCTCTCCTCTCCTCATTGTTTTGTCTCTCCTCTCCTCCTGTCTCCTCTCCTCATTGTTTTGTCTCTCCTCTCCTCTCCTCTCCTCTCCTCTCCTCTCCTCCCCTCTCCTCTCCTCTCCTCTCCTCTCCTCTTCTCCCCTCTCCTCTCCTCTCCTCCCCTCCCCTCTCCTCTCCTCTCCTCTACTGTTG